>NC_088780.1:137954558-138652891 GCF_958450345.1 Calliphora vicina | reverse complement strand
GAAAATATACTAATTACTTCGTTTTATTTCTTTCTATTTTCCATATTCATTTGTCCAATTGTTCTGAGTAACAAAATCTAAACAATTTTGTTTCGGCTCAGAGAGTTTGAACATCTCTTCCAATTATCCAGCCTTTTCCCCCTTCATCCAACTTTTCAGCTCAACACTATTTATGTTAGAACTTTTTTCTGTGTAGACAAATATGTTACAAATTTGGTTTTTATAAATCAGTTTTTTCCGATTTTCATATCAAGGGCATATATTCAAAATCCCCTATCATTGACTTTCACTAAAATTACTTTTTGGTGGTAGAATGTTCAGTAAAACAGCCCCTCATCTATGGTGTGAATTTCCCAACAAACTTATTTTTTTTTTGGTGTTTTATTTGAATTTTTGTTATTTCTTAATCTTTTCTAATATTTTTTGGAATAATTTCTTCTTGGAATTCATGTTTTGTTTTACTAATTTTTTGCATGCTGAACATGAATTTTACATTTTTCAATCATTTATCAAAATAGCGAATGTCGAATCTAAATTGAATGACCATGAAAATCTTTAACATTTTTGTTTTTGCAAAATATAAGGTCCATGACATAAAAATAAATGGTTAAAGTTGGAGTTTGCTTAAAAAAGTGTCAACTTTTAAAGTTTCATCTATTATTTTATGATAATTTAAACCAATCCAACTCCAAAAAACTAAAAAAAGCCAAAACAAAACATTTTTTCTATTTTCTATATCGTAAATAAATCATCTATATCGTAAATAAAAACTGACAGATGACATAAAATAAAATCGGACAGATGACATAAATGAAATCAAAATAATTAAATTTTATTGAAATGCAAAATCCTCTATCTTATTTTGAAAATAAAAGCCCTCTATCTAAAAAACAATTATTTGTGAGATTCAGTAGTTGCTTTAAAAAATATTGTAGAACGCCGAATTTTAATAACTCAAGTAATATGCGTAAAAAACAAAGGGCTCTCCTGACAAGTTGTGTTTTTTAAGATAGAGGGTTTTGATATATTTTGTTTGTCAAAATTACAAATTTTTTAAGTATTTCGCTTGGAAAATATAAAATTTATTTACAGCCTGTTTTGAAATGAGTGATTCCTTTACAAACTAATATGATACAAATTTGAATTTTATAAATCAAAAAAAAAATAAGTTTATAAGTCTATATTTTTCAAATGTTCAAAGAAATTGGTTTGAAAATTAAAACAATTCATTTAATAAAGTCGAAAACAAAATTTCTTTTGTTACTGTGACGAATTGGATCATGAGGTTAATAAAGTCGTAAATTTTATCAAAATAACAGCCTGTTTTTACAAAATAAATTAAATTATAAACGAACGAATCGAGTGTGCACAAATGAAATCGTAACAAATGTGGTTTTTTGCAAATCATAAAATATTTTTATTTTT
The DNA here is from genome assembly GCF_958450345.1 of Calliphora vicina. Lineage (NCBI taxonomy): Eukaryota > Metazoa > Arthropoda > Insecta > Diptera > Calliphoridae > Calliphora > Calliphora vicina. Next base: position 138,651,466 of record NC_088780.1, on the reverse strand, counting down.
TCTTATGTCAGAATTCCAAATGTTCAAAGAAATTCGAAACAAAAATTTTCTTTCGTTACTTTGACGAATTGATAAAAACAGGCTGTAAATAAAAAAAAAGTACTCATTGAATACTGATGAATTTGTATATTTTTTATGTCAGAATTCTTAAAATAAATCGTTTGAAAATTATTTTTTATATATTAATTATATATATAATTCATTTATTAAAGTCTAAAAATAATTTATTTTTTTTCTGCCAATCGAATGAGCTAAAACTTTTATTAAAACCCATAGGTTGTAAATAATATTTAATAGGTCAAATGTTAAACTTTGTTAAAATATTTTTCACGATATTCTAAAATTAAGTTTTAGTTAATAAAAAATAGAATAAAATGCATTTTCAAGTTTAACTTCATCAGCAGTTTTGCAAGTTTTGATTCCTTGAATAACACAGTGATATAGTGAAAAATACAATTTATCTAGTGACTTTAATAATAATACATTCAGAATTACACTACAATTGAAAGATTAGTTTTTTGTGTCTACAAAATGTGAAAGTTTTAATTGAGTAGTTTCATATATGAATATTTTAATTTTCTTAATAACTTGACTATCAGAATATTTTTTGGTCCTCCATTCAAAACTATATCACCTTTTCAAACCGATTTATTGAAGAATTTATTAATATTTAAATATTTAAAATATTAAAAAATGTCTCCAAATGAATTTCCACACATTATTTTTTATGAATTGAACATGGAAATTTATTCCCAAAACTGTTTTATTTTGATTTATTTTACACATAATCGTCTTTTTACGTTTCAAATTACGTTTCATTTTACCGAAGTGTGTTATTTTGCTGCAAATCTTCCTAAACTAAAGTAGTTTCCACTTTAAAAATATGTACAAAAGTAGAAGGGAACTTTTAAAACGAATTAAAATTGAAGAATTTATTAAATTTTTCTTTTACAATTTACTTTATGTTTACATTAAATTTTTATACCGATCTTTAAAACTAAACAAAACAGAAAAAATATTTCAAATCCAAATGAATTTCCACACATTTTTTTATGAATTGAAAATGGAAATTTATTCCCAAATAATTTATTTTGAGTATAAACATTTTTTTATAATTCAACATGGAGTAATTCATATTTTTATATTGAAATTTTATGTTTGATAATTTTCCTAAATAAATAGTATGATTTGTTTTCACTGATTTCAATTCATAACAATTAAAAATAATTTCTTAAAGATATTTATAGACGGCAATACTCAGTATTAATATTTTTCAAAAATTCCAGTATCATAATACGATTTCATCATCTAAAAAAAATTTTTATTAGATTTTCAAAAAATACGAATGATTTTTTTGATTTACGGTCGGTATTCAAAATTTGTTTAAAACAATTCAAAAACATTTTATTTTCATATGTATCGGTTATGTATTTTTAAATACAAATAAGGCAAATAAAAATTTCAAGAAAATATAAAATAAAAATAAAGTTTTCACAAAAATATCAATCAATAAACAATAAATGTTTTTTCGAAACGATTTTTTGAAATACCGAATGATTTCAATAATATTTTAAATTTGATAAGTGTTAATACTCAGTATTGCCGTCTATAAATACCTAAAGTAGAATGATATTTTTCATATTTTATGTCTAGAATCCTTGAAAAAAATATATAAATTTTAATTTACATATATTTTTGTGTTGTTTAAAAATGTTTGAAATTTTGGCATTTTTTTTATTTTTTCATGATTTTCAGCTGGAAATTAAGAAAATATACGCGATATTTGCTGCATTTTTTGATGTCGAATGCGAATGTCGGAATGCTTTAATGTTAATGAATGATATTTTTAACTTTTTGTTTGATTAATCTGGAATGATTGTTAAATATAGGGCTATTATAGAAAAATATTTTAACTTGATCTTGAGAATATCAACAAAATGCATATAGAAATATTTATGAACATGTTCTTATTCTCAATGAAAAAGTTTGGGGAAAAAACGTAATTTTCGATTAATAATATTTAATAAAAGTTCATTCCAATTATGATTTTTTTTTGTTTCTGTGTGTATGTTCATTTTTTTATTTGAAAATCAAATAGATTTTAGTTATGAATGAAAATTGCAAAACCTTAATCCAGTCAAATTCGAAAATTGTAAAAAAAATCATTTAATAAATAGACTATACGAATGATTTGCCTACATGACATTTTCATTCAGATTATGAACATGTTCATAAATATTATGAAAGTGTACATTACGAAAATGTTTTTTTTTATATAAATTTGTTGACATCCTACAATAAATTGCAATACAATTGCAATTAGTTCAATTTAGATCAAATATTTTTGTATAATAGCCCTACATTGGCCAATATTTCGAGATGAATCAATAAAGACTGAAGTGTAAAAAATATCGTAAGATATACAATAACATTCAAGAATTTCATATTCTTAACAAATTGCTGTCAATTTTGCGTATAAATATTTTCTCATTTTGTAGCTAAAATAAAAATTGCAAGGAAAATTTCAAACATTTTTGGACAGCATCAAAATAGATTTTATTTAAAATCAAAAAATATGAAAAAAGTCAAGCTATTTAAGAAATTATTTATAAAAACACGAGTTACGGCGTTTCTATATTAAGGTAACGACATATATAAGGAAATTACCATTATTGTACAAAAAAGAAATCAAAATAATAATTTCATTTAATGAAACTCATAGCTCATTCAATTCCTTGTCCTTGTTTTCGATCTTTTTTAAAAGAATCTTATAAATAATTTCCAAATAAAGTTCTTTAAACAATTGTAATTTTATCATAACAATACATAAAAAAAAATTATGATCTATATAAACCTGGTTTTGAAAAAAGTGCTGTTTAAGCTCGCCGACTAATCACCGAAGCTTATGGTGAATGTATTCCATCGATTTGAACTTGCGGGAGATGGTTTGTCCGTTTCAAAATTGGTGATTTTGACACGGAAGACAAAGATCACCTAGGCCAGCCAAAAAGTTTGAATACCAGGAATTGGAGTCATTAATGACACATTTTTTGCAAATTTCGACATTTTCGAAGCAAAGAAAACTTTGTCGTTTACACTATAATGTTAAATAACTAAGTTAGAATAAAGATTTACCTTAATAGAGATATCCAAATATCTTATTTCCTGTTAATTTTCTGTTCGCAACGTGTTTTAGTTATAGTAAGAGGTAGTGATTACGAATCTAAAAGTTAAAGTTAAACTTGTTTCATCTGAAAGAGTTTCATTCGAAGAATTTTTGCAAACGTAATTTTTATATTTTTGTTTTCAAGTGAAAATGCTTTAGATTTACATATTTATTAGCTTACTAATTGATTTAGATTATAATGAGCAAAACCATTCAGTTATCCTTGTACCAGCTAAGCATTAAGTTAGAACAAAATCAACAAATTCAATGAATTTCAATATTATAAAATTCGTTTAAATTAAATTGGATTAATAAAGCGTTATTTATTTTAAAATACTTTAAACAAATCGTGTAAAACTTCAATATATTATAAAATTATATTTTGTATTTTGTATATTTTTCGCACTAACTGTGGCAATAACTCTTGATAATATTTTCCAGAAATTTAAGATTAGTTTCCAAACTTCATTATAGTTGTTAGTTGTTATTTGCTACAAGAGTGAATGGTAGTTAGCGGAACAGCTAATGATAATTAGCGAAACATGGTTCCTAGAACAGCTATAAGCTTAATAATTTCACTTTTAAAACAATTATCTACTTTTACTAAATATCTGCATCTCTTTTAGAAATAATACTTTTACTGCGCAATTATTTGAAAAAAATTTATTTAACTAAAATAACAAATTAAAAAAAAAATCTCAACTATTTCATTGGTCTGTGATAAGTGAAGGTCAAGCTAAATAAAAAAGACAAACAAAATTTTAAATAAAATTTTGCCCCTGCCGTTTAAAATAAAATACGGAAATTTTTGTTTTAGCAAAAATAACACATTTATGTTAATTAAACATTTAACCATTTAACACAAAACACAAGTGCGGTTTCAGTCTCCCAAAAAATATTTAACAAAAGTTGGAATTATTGAAATAATAAGCCATATTTCTACATATAAATGAAACAATTATAAAACACACAAAAACCACATTCAAAACAAAACTACAATTAACAGCAAAAAAGTTCGTGTATCATATAGAAACAATTTTTGTAAAACCAAATATTTAATTAACTGCCTAAGCAAAAGTGCAAATTATTCCCGAATAAAAAAGAAAAATCATTTAAAACTTTAATTTTTCAAAAACATCAAATTGTTTTAAACAACAGGAATTAAAACCCCAAAATAAAGCAAAACAAAAAAACACCTAGCATTCTTCGTTTCAGTTTCGTACACAAATAATTTGTTATTGCCATCAACGCGAACATTTTACCACTTTGTAAAACCACAACATCCACATCAACTACATACGTATATATGTATATTTATATCTAAAACAAAAATATACAAACATACATATAAATACAGATTAGTACACGTATGCATACATTTACATGTTAAACGCATACTACTACTAACAACGCCGCCAACGCCACCACCACTACTACGGCTACGAGTCTACTACAACTTCAGCTGCTAACTACCACTGCTAAACATTATTACTTCAACGACGACTGTTGTGTTTTGAAAGCAAAAAAAGAAAAATACAAAACAGCACTCGTTTAATCCCGTCTATAGCAAATATATGTACAAACTCACACACTTGCACTTTTACTGAAATAAAAACAACAGCAACAAAACAAGAGGTAGAAAAATTCAGCAGTTGAATATATTAGCATACCTTGACTACATTAACATACGTGAACATTATAGAATTAACATTGTTGTACGAGTACATACCTACATGTGTGCATGAAAAGAGTAACGGTGTACGAGTGTGTAACTGTAACTGTAACTTGACCGCAAAACATCAAAAGCATTACAAACTAAAACAACAACAGCAATAACACTAAAGCAGAATCTAAATCTCTAAACAAAATAAAAAAAAGATAAAGAGAGAGAGAAAAAACCAACGGTTTAACCAAATAACAGTAAAAACGAACGAACGAACTAGAAATACTAACTCTCAAACACACTCAAGCTCACGCGGCACGACACTACACGACACTTAAGCAGTGCAGGTGTATAGTAAACAAAACAAACAACAAACAAAAGCTCTAACTGAGATAACTGAGAACCCAGTGTTGTTTAGCAAAAGCAAAGTAAAAATGTTGGCAATGCCCACACTCATGATGCCAGCCACAGCACAAATGACGCTTAGCAGTCAACCACTATCAGTTGGTGCTCCACATGCTAAACCATACGAAACAAAATTGCTGGCCATACATCAGACTCACATAACACAGCAACAGCAGTCGCATCAGCAGGCCAACAATAACAAGCAGCAACAGCAGCAACAACAGCAGCAGCAACAGCAAATGTCAGCTAATAGTCAGCAGCAGCAACAAGCCCAACAACAACAGCAGCAACAACAACAAGTCGCTGCTGCCCAGCAGCAGGCTGTTCAACAACAACAGCAACAAGCCCAGCAACAGCATCAACAACAACAGGCGGCTGCTGCCGCTGCTGCTGCAGCTTGTATTGCCCAACAGCAGGCTGTAGCTGTGGCTGCTGCTGCAGCCCAACAGCAACAACAATATCAAATACATTCTCAACAACAATCACCACAACAGGCATTAAGTGCTTCACCCAAACAAGGTAAGTTTTCTATTTTTTTTTTGTTTTCGTAGGTTGAATGTTTTTTGATGAACATAACCAGAATAAAAACTAAACATTTCCAACTACACACACGTTTCAGACAAATTTTCTTTTTTCGTTGAAATAAGCTTATATCCAGCCGGTGTTTTAAAGAGTGAATTAATTCATTTAGTAAAATTTTTACTGAAAGTAATTATTATTGTAAACTATATTTAGCATTTACTAAATGTTACATCAACATAATCGTTCAGAATTATTTTACTATATAAAGGATGCTTTTCAAATTCTGCCCAACAGTTTCTGTGAATGTGTGTAATGCCGAAAAAACATAGGTGAAAATAAGTAAGTTTAAATATTGGCCATGCATAATAAAAAGTTCTCCAGAATAGATACGCGCAAAACTAAAGTCAAACTGATAACTTTAGAACTGTTAGTCAGATTTTATAATGTTTGATCTTTCATATTAAGGCTAATGAATCGCTGATTTTAAAATTTTTTTTCTAAAAAATGTTACATACATATGAGCGATTAAAAGCATATGGGCAATTTTTCAAGATGATTTGAATAGGAGAAAACACTAAAATGTTACTATATGAAAGTATTTACAGTTTATTACAACATCTTAAGGCCAAAAATAATAGTTTAAAACTAGATTAATTTTTTAATTTAATTGGTATGTTCTAGGCTAAGATTACGGCGAAAACTAAGCTCCCAATTAGCATGTAGTATGAAATGAATTTGGCTGTAATTGTTTATTTTTTTTGGTATTATCAAATTGTTTATTGAAACCGAATATACATATATTTTCTATTTATTTATACATATATTTTCAGAAGATATATTGTTTTTCTATACGAGAAAAATCTGTCACGTACGATATTAAATTTTATTATTCATAACTCATCCAAAGATTGAATTTATTTAAATATCACGGATTGTAATGGAAAAATATTTAGTTTAGAAATTAAAAGAAAACATAACGCCTCTGACGATTCCCAAATTTTTGCATATTTCTACATGTACCTCAAAATTACTTTCGTTTTATGTCACGTACGATATACCTTATTTCGTTCGATATTTTAGACAACAATGTTTCGAAAGAACTTATTATTATTTTTAAAAATATTAATGAATTTGGAACATAAAAACCAAATTATTTTTCAGATACTCTTATTTTTGCAAAATCTATTCCAATCTATAGGCATACAAATGTCAGAATGGGACCATGGGAGGTACTCCAGATAATTGCAATTTAGTACTTTGTATAAACGTAGTCTTATATAAATCCTTGAATGTTTTTCATTGTAATGTATTACTCAAGAAATGAAGAAGAATATCTCGCATTAAATTTTTTAAATTAGTTTTCATAAAAAAAACAACTACAAAAATGGTCCTTTTACGGAGCTATAACTAATTATTGATTGATTGACTGATCGTCATAAAAGTAGGTGCTCTGTTTTATATGAAATACATTTCTGTTAAATTCTATATATATATCAAAATTTTTAAGACATTTATGATCGTTAAAGTAGTTTTCGGAAGTGTGGGAGCTTTGACTAATTATGGACCGATACTTTTCTAACCACCTTTTCGAGAGTTGTTAAAGCATTTTTTAGTGTCATCTATTGGCATTTTACTAAAAAATTTTGTGGTCATCGTTTATGTTTTTATACCATACACCACCATAGTGGGGGGGGGGGGGTTATAATTCGTCTTTGCAGATGTTTGTAACGCCCAAAAATATTGGTCTAACACCCACCTTAAAGTATACCGATCGACTTAGAATCACTTTCTGAGTCGATTAAATCACCTAATTTTATGGTGATGGGTTCATAATTGGTCATAGCTCCCATATAAGGCCCTCTTCCGAAAATCACTCACGAATATAAATTATTGATATTTTAAAAGAAAAATGTTTTAGCTCATTTACTTGGTGAAGGGTATATGGTCGAGCTTCACCGAACATACTTTCTTACTTGTTTTTTTAAAAGTAGATACCTATATCAATTAAATATTTATGACCGCTAAAGTCCTATTTCGGAGAACATTTTTATGGGAGCTTGTTGAATACATGAACCGATTTCACAAGTTCACATTGACAGCCAGCCAGATGAACAGACAGACGAATGGATGGACATCGTTTAATGAAAACAGAAAGCGGTTCTGAGTTGTTCGGTATAATTTAAGGTCTAACATTTCTGGGCATAACAACCATCAACACATACTCAAAATACCCTACCCTCTATATTGGTCTATATCTCATGTCATCGAAAAGAATATTTTTTAAACAACCGAGTTAATTTTAGGGAAATTAGGGTTAGTATTATCTCATATTTTAAATATATTATTGCATAAATATATTTTTTATTTATTTATTAATGTTTATATAATACAATAAATGAAATTATATAATACAGAGTACGAGTATGAGCAACTTGGCCTTCAACTCTGGCGTTATTTTAATGTATGGGTTAATTAATAATAATTTATATATATATATATATATATATATATATATATATATATATATATATATATATATATATATATATGAATGTATTGTTAAATATTATTTACAAATTTACATTTCTTAAAAAAGGAAAATAATTTGCTAATGTTTTCATGAGATGGTGAATACGGCAGTAGGCTAGGTGTTGTTGATCCAAATGTTGAGATTCTTTCCTGAGTAAACAGATGACAGGAATCGAGTATGTGTTCTACAGACTGTGTTGTATTACATAATCTGCATGTAGGTTTATCTTCTTTTGACAACAAGTATTGATGAGTAGTTAAGGTATGGCCGAGTCTTAGTCTGGAAAATAATTTTGTTTCCCTTCGAGAGGTGGATGTTGGATAAATAATTGTTTCTCCTTTGGGGTTTATGGTTTTATATCGGTGATTATAAGCATTCCAATCATTAAGTTTTCTAGCGGAAAGATGTTTTAATATTTGAGATTTTATGTCCTTATTTTCTTGTGTGTGGAAAAGTAGTAATGTGGAACGTGATGCATCTCCTGCGGCTGTGTCTGCTGCTTCATTTCCTTTTATATCTGAATGTCCTGGAACCCACATTATTCTAATTTTATTGGGAGCTTTTATTAGGTAGTTACGAATATCAAGTACTATCTGTTCGGTGTTTTTTATATTGGATATTGCAGATATTGTTGATTTACTATCTGTACAAATAATAAATTTACCCTTGAGTTTTAAAGAATATTCTACTGCTAATTTTACTGCGAAGGCTTCGGCTGTAAAAATGCTGCAATGATTTTCTAATAATCCATTGTAAATTGTGGATAGGTTCCCATCAATGACCGCAAATGAGGTATGAAGGTCTGATTTTGATCCATCGGTATATAGGAAACACCAACCATTGTAAGTGGGAGAACGTTGAATTGTTGTGAACAATTGCTGATATATAAGCGATAAAGTTGTAGTTTTTTCGTATTTCAAAAGATCGAGAATAAATGAAGTTGTTTTTAATTGTCACCATGACTTTTTGTTACCTTACCATAGATATTGGTGTGTCAAACATATTTGTAATTTATTAGAAGACTTTGTTAAGCTCAAAAAGATTTAATACATTGAAATACCTGTAACATCATACTTTTAGTTAGTAGTTAAACACACACAACATTGATAATGCTAATGACTATATACTTACACAGCTTAAATGAGTATGAGTCCAAATAAAAAACACACAATCTAAATAAGTATATTTTGAATATTGCATGGTTTTCACTATAACATTTAATATCAAATGAACTTAAAATCCAGTGTTGTAAACACAAACTAAATATAATAGGGTGGACCCAAATACAAAATTCGATAACGTTTCTGAAATCAGTTTGTTTAGTTATTGAACATTATAGTGTTTTTTTCTTTCGAATTTTGTTGAATTAGCGTCATATACGAGAAGTATTGCTTTATTTTTTTACCTTGAAAAAAGTGCCGCTAAAGCACACCGATTGCTCACCAAAGCTTATTGTAAATGTGTTCCATAGGTTTCAATGTGAGATGTTTGTGCGGAAGACATAGATCGCCTAGGTCAACCAAAAAAAAATTAAGACCAATAATTGGAGCCATTGCTTCATGAAGATTGTTGTCAAAATCACTCAAAGGTTGGCTAAATTATTGGGAACTTCTTATTTTACTATTTCAAAACGGTTGCAAGTAGCAGTATTCATCTAAAAGCAAGGGAAATTGAAGCGGAGAAAACTTGAAAGACTAGTTTGCATGTCCGAAATGATGCTTGAACGATATAAAATAAAATAATTTTTCGGCGAATCATAACTTATGATGAAAAGTGGATCCATTATAATAACCAGTGGCAATGAGAATCGACGCCAAAATATCCATGACGCTAAGGTAATTTTCTGTATTTGGTGGGAGAAAAAGTCTCCTATCAATTATGAACTGCTGAACTCTGACCGAAGCATCACAGGCAACATTTACCGAACGAAAATGTTGCGTATGAAGCGAGCATTGACCGAAAAACGTGTAATATCATGACAACGCTCCACCACCTGTTAAAAAGTATTTAGAATGAAGTGGCTGGGAAGTTTAGCCTCAGCCGCTTTAGAGTCCAGTCCGTGCCCCGGTCTCTCTTAGATATGTTTTACTTTGGAACAGAGTATCCGAAATTGGCTTGATGGCTTGATGACATATACAACTGTTTCAAAATAAAGGCTCAAAATTTTAAAAATCCCGCATTTTTAAGTCATACAAATTTATATTTATTGAATCAAATAAACAACATTAAAATCTTTGGTGAAAATCTTAAAATCTTTGAAAGTTCTGATACGACATTGCTAGCGTCGTTCACACAAAACCTACATTTCATATGTGTCCTTTGCGAGAAATGTAAAAGAAATCTTGGAAACTTAACTTTTTTTCCTTTAATCCAGCTCACTAAATATTGACGCCTGAACAAACATTTTGGGAGATGGTCTGCTCAAAGAGACTAATTGTTACATCGAAACATTATAAACTGGACTCCCTAATCCACATATGTATATATATATCTACACGAATGCATTTAGAAGTACATACAAACATACATCCTATACAAGTATAAATACGAGCGTATCGGAAAATATGTTATAGTAGAAAAAAGTATAAACGCAAATTTTAATGAATATTCACATTTCAAAGCAAAAATGTTTAGACTAATTTGATAGTATGTGAAATGTGAACTGTTTACATGCATTCATACATCGACACATGAGTCATTATCATTTTAAATGTGTTTTAGATGTTTACGTCTGTGTATGGCAAAATAAAATATAATTATATATAAAATATCTACTTAAATTACAATGCGGAATTAACATTGTTATAAAAACATGGTATAAAATCATTTTAATTCTTGGTAAACTTATAGAGAAAATTAAAATTCAAATATTTTATATGAATGATATATTGTAATGAAATGTATATGAAGGCATGAAAGTTATTATGTACTATATTTTTTACAGGATTTTTCTATTTATATGTTGCTTATTGTAGTTGTAGTTAAATATATTAATATTTTTGTTTTAACAAAAATTTGCTGTAACACATGTATTTCAATAATAGTTTTCAAAGAATTGAACTTTTGCCACTGACAAATTGCAATAAATAATCTTAACCCTCTAACCGGCAAGGCTGCCTTTAGGCGGGTATGTTAAATGTATGTAATGCTGCTTTATTTGGTTATTTTTCCCGTTATAACGGTAAATATGTGTAAAAAGACAAATAATTTACTTATTGTGATAAACAAGAACGTGCACTTGCCTTTTGTTTGTTTTTATTCCAACGTATTTCTTTTTTTTTCAAACAATAACCTGGTATATTATTTTACCTCGAAATAAATTGGCCGGTTAGAGGGTTAATACTTAATCTCGTGGTGCTTTTGCAGAAATCTGTTTTAAAAACACTACCAATAAAACTTTGTAAAATTTCCTCGAACACTTTGACAGATACTTATGAATATATATATACATATATACAATAACTATTTTCTTAGTTACCTAAAAGTATGCTTTATTATGTTATACAATATAACTTCTGCTTAATTTCAAATTCTATGGAAATGTTGTATTACTTTATATTTGTAATATAATAACAAATTCTGGGAATATTCTCGAACAAAATATGTATTAACAGCCGAATTCATAAAAAATATAAATTCTGAATCAATATGTACATAAATCACCTCTGGGCAAATAGTGTCTTTCATGTTCTATTGGATAATGAAAATAATAAAAATAGTTATTTATGTATTTTATTGGTAAACATTTTAAAGCATTCACAATGTGTACTTAATTTTTAACCTAAAGATATACTGACAATTTTCATACAAACATTTTTTTTTAAAAGACAATATAAATTTCAGTTAAAAAATAACCAGAGGTTGTAAAGTGCGTTTCAAATATTTGTGAGGATTATTATTATTGTTATACTGATAGTGTTATCCCGCTAGAAAGACTGGACAAATCTTTAGAATATATTACAGACTAATTTTACTGAGTTCTCTTAAATTATTTACGATATTTTGTCCATCAACCAATCAAGCTTTTACTTATTAAGTTCAGTAGTATTGTCATCAGTCATCGTTGCCCTGCCACACCATAAAGGGAAACAGTATCTGATCTACAGTGTCTTGGAAATTGCATTGTTAGTGTATGCCATTGCATTCAAATGCAGATTGTCAGATTCATTGAAAAAAATCAGTATCAAATATCTTATACCATGGAAGCGTATTATTAATATCTAATACACAATTATATTAAATATCACGCATACGTCCTGTAGACATAACTGATTTTCATTTGTTAGATTTGCGCAAACGATAGGTAGTTATGATATTTGCAACAATGGAATTGTTTTATTGAATATTAAATATATTAATTTCTTAATCAAAGACAAAAGTAAAAGAAAAGCTAAAAGCTGTTTCTATCTATTTTATTCCACTACTAATGTTGAAAAAATGTCTGTTATGAAAATCAAATAATACAACGGTAGGTTTAAAATACCTTACCTTTTTGAATGAAACACTAGTTTTTGGATAAAAAATTATTTTATTTTTCAACATAGTCTCCTTTGAGCTCAATGCACTTTGACCAAAGTTTCTCCAATTTTTGTATCATATCCAAAAATAAGATTTGTCGAGGTTATCAAAATAGGTATTTTTTGAGAGCTGATTTCATCGTTGGAGTAAAATCTCTTTCCGCCTAGACTTTTCTTTAGGTGAAGAAACAATAAATAGTTACTCGGGGCTAAATCCGGAGAATATGGCGGAATTTTGCCATAGAAACAGCACATGTGTGTACAATGATTGTGCAGCTGATTGTGAGCAAATGCGGCAGCCATATTTCCGAAAGCTTTCTTATGCCCATGTGATCATTAAAAATTGAAACCACTTAGACATTTGAGATACCTATGGCTTTCACAATCTCTCGCACTTTAAATTTTTGATCGGTCTGCACCTCAACTATGCGTCAACTAACAAATTGAAGCAAAAAATATATTTTTACGCGAAAATAAAATCGAAAACTGTTCAGATTTATTTCTTTATTGCAAAACCACATGTAATGGGAAGAAAATGAGATAACGATCACAAAAGTCGATGGGTTATTTTCGAATGTATTCACAATGAAGTGAATTCGCTCATTTTCAAAGTGCACGCTTACAAGCTTGTACTTTGACTGTAAAATTGATACTCAAAGTACACGCTTGTATGTGCATACAATTTTCTGAACATGAGCGAATTCACTTAATTGTGAATAAATTCGAAAAAAAATCCATAGATTTTTATGATCGATATCTCATTTTGATGCTATTACATGTGGCTTTGCGAGAAAGTAGTAACTCTAAACAATTTCTGACGTTTTCGATTTTCATGATTTTTATAAAACAAAAAAAATTTATATTTTCACATAAAAAATATATTTATACCCTTCAGCTTCGTGAGAAGGGTATATATAAGTTTGTCATTCCGTTTGTAATTTCTACATTTTTCATTTCCGACCCTATAAAGTATATATATTCTGGATCCTTATAGATAGCGGAGTCGATTAAGCCATGTCCGTCTGTCTGTCTGTCTGTCTGTCCGTCTGTCTGTCTGTCTGTTGAAATCAGTTTTCTGAAGACCCCAGATATCTTCGGGATCCAAATCTTCAATAATTCTGTCAGACATGCTTTCGAGAATTTTGCTATTTAAAATCAGCAAAATCGGTCCACAAATGGCTGAGATATGAGGAAAAAACCAGGACAACCTCGATTTTTGACCAATTTTTGACCTATATCTGGATTACTAAGACATTAATATAGACAATATGGATATCTAATGATAGATATTTCAAAGACATTTGCAACGACGTATATAAGACCATATCAAGTTGGACCTACAATGGGTCAAAATCGGGAAAAAAAATTTTAACCCGAATTTTTTTTTTCAAAAAAAAAAATTTTAAAAACCAAAAAAAAATTTTTAAAATTTAAAAAAAAAAAAATTTTAAATTTAAAAAAAAAAAAAATTTAAATTTAAAAAAAAAAATTTAAAATAAATTTTTTTTCAAAAAATGAAAAAAAACAACTAAAAAAAATTAAATTTTGTTTACCTAAAAATATTTAAAATTTTGAAGTATAATTTGGTGAAGGGTATATAAGATTCGGCACAGCCGAATATAGCACTCTTACTTGTTTTTGCTTAAATTTGTTAAACTCCGAAACTACTGAGCCGATTAAAACGCAATATATATGTGAAGATTTGTACATAGCATGAAAAAAATGTTTTCAAAATTCAGTTATTCAAAAGAAGAACACTCACTACTCAATTTTATGTGTATCAAACAAAAAACTAAAATTTTTTGAAAATGAGGAAATTCACTTAATTGTGAATACATTCGAAATGAATTAATCGATATTTTATTTTGTTGCTATTATATGTGGCTTTGTGGTGAAGCAATAAACCTGAACAATTTCTCTCGCCTTAGATTTTTCATGAGTTTTTTTAAACAAAAAAATTAGCTGTTATTATAAAATTATTTGTTATTATAACTCCGAAACTACTGAGCCAATTAAAACGCAATATACAATCGAATTAAAGGATATGTAAATCATTAATTATGTGGAGAAACGTTTAAAATAATCACAATTTTACTTAAAATTTTTTTTAAAAAAAACCTCTCTGTAGAATTTAAAATTTGGACCATATTTGTACTGCTGGAACCACCATACATCAAAATTGTGTAGTGGTTTAAAAAGCCTCTTAATTTTTTTCGATTTTGTTGCCCTGTGTTATCGTTTGATTCAGATTTATTTTGATTTGTTATAATTTTATTTAAATATACATACATATTAAAAAAATTAATGGCTTTTATTTTAAAATTTTATATTCAATATGAAATAAAAATTTTCAGAGTACCATGATTGAAAGATCAAGTCCCACTTGGCATCCCTAGTGCACACCACAGATGCGTATGATTAATATGTAATACGTAACAATAATAAATATTACGTATACGCCTCTCACACATCATTGATATACATTTTATTGCATAATTAAAAACTATAACTATGTATATGCATAAACAGTTTTTAAATTTGTCAAAGTTTTATAAAACAAATTTTGAATGGAAATTTTGTTTAATAAACCTTTGATAAATTTAAAAATTGTATATGGGAGTAAATAGGTAAAAAATCATATTTTCAGTTTATAATTGAATTGATTTGACAGGTGTTTTATACTACTCGTATAAAAATCCTACTAATCATCTGCTACTTAGACTTATAAATAAATACTTTATATAAGTATGTACTAAGTAGTATATACAAAAAAACATATCCTTCATTCATACAACATATTTACGTATGTATCACAATATTATGTAAATAATAAGAATACCAATTTCCTATCCAACAGTGAACTTTTACTTAAAGAAAATCTCACATACAAGAACACAAGTTTTTTTTTATTTCTTTTACAATTTTTTTCCAAGATGTTTAAGCTGGCTGATAACAAATGCCAAAAGCAGTTACAATATTTTGTTGTTTTTTTTTGTATTTATATATAAAAATATATATAGATGTGTAAATGTAGGTGTGTTTGTATGTGCAAGTCTTTTTATATAGTACTTTGTTAGACGAATATAATAATAAGAAAAAAATATATATATTTCGTAACAACATCAGTCAATGTCCTTAAGGTTTTCAATTTTATTTTTTGCTCAAATATTATCATAGTTGTATTTTGTATGTTCCCTATAATAAACACGAAGGTGTACTAAGTTTGTTATTTCTTTTGCAAGTTAAGATATAGAACTATATATCACACTGGTTCCTCTAAAGATAGTCAACACAAAATTTTTCAATTTTCACTTTTTGCAAGAAATTGATATACACGGGTCTTATCTACCCACTGTAAAAATCTTACACCATTTTCTCTACTCTTTTGCCAAAAAATACAGTTGTATCCGTCTTCAACTTTCATTGTAATGTATTAAAAAAAAACGCAGTTTTTTGCCTTTACTGAAGATTTTTAAATTTTAAGTTGACTCTCTTTAGAGGAACCAGAGCTATGTAAGAATCCTCCGTTACTTGCAATTGTTCTGGTTGATATAGGCAAACGTTTTTTTATTGTAATTTTTTTTTAAACAACCTAAATTTTAATATATTTTTTGATAAAATAATATTTTTACTGCAATTTTCAAACGCGACGTTTTTATTGATATCAATTTTATACATTGCGACTAGTCTCGATTGAAAATGATTGCGACTAACGGAGGGTTAAGCAACAAGACCAATTTGTCTTGATTATATTACGAGTATTTAAATTTCAGAAACAGCAAAAATAAATATTTACTGTGACTTTAATACAAATTTGAACGAAATGTTTTCAATGTAGACTTATTTTAATAAATGAATATTTAGACCAATTTCTGAAAACATAGACAAATGCAAAAACTATATTCGAATCCTACTTTTATTGTGTCCTGTTTTTTGACCTATTTAAGTGTTTTATTAAAATTGAGATCACCTTCATTTCCTTTTTAAATATTTCATACTAAATGAAGTAAGCCTCTGTCTTCATTTTTTATTTCCAAAAAAAACCCAAATAAAAATATATTTATGTCTACTGAACCAAATGTAGTAGTAGTATTTGTACCTAACTGAACCTTATGCTGGCTTTTTCAATCATTTTGATTTGGTTTTTTTTTTCTCATCATCTCTGAATAAGACAAATTCATTGTTTGCTTTGTTAAGGAAAATAATAATAAAGTATTTGTTGGGAATAAGTTTACAACAAAAAAAAAACACACATCTAAATATATACAAAATTTAAAGAAATTGTTTATATATGTTCAGGAATATAGAAAGCAAAAAGATAAAAGTATATGGTTGATTTGTCATACATTTTATGTGCTTTTACTTTAAGAAATTATATAAATTTTTCTTCTTTATTTTTTCTAGTCTAGTCTCATATTACTTGGAATATCCTTAGAATATGGAAGAAAAAAAAATTCTTTGAACATTTAAAATGTGATTAAAATTAATGCTTGAAATATTTTATTTTTATGTATTTAAGATTTCTATCAAGTATACCTTTAGTGTTTAGTCAAAAGTATAAAAGTTTAAAATGTGTATTTTATAACAAAGAATTGAATTTTTTATTGCTTAAAGAATTCGAGTTTAAAATTTTTAATTTTTAGTTGTAAAATTAAGCTGGCTTTTTGCTATAATGACAGCATGACAAAGTTGATAATTTATCAAAGAATTTAAACAAACTTATCAATTACATTCAATGCAATTTTGTTATTTATATAATACTAGCTAAAACCCGGTGTGCTTCGCTACCCGTACCGTAAAGATTTACAATATATTTAGTCTATCTAAAATTAGTTTCTGTTCATGTAAAAAACATGGATTTTCTAGATTTAGTCCGCAAACTTGCAAACACTGACGTTGAGCTTTATCAATTATCATTGCAAATAGGAAACTGCCATCGAGTAAAATCAAATGGCATTTCCGAAGTTATAATTCCCAGTTATAAAGGTCGCTCCGATTAGATTGTTCATTAATTGCCTTACTGTAAGTCGAGTGCCATTACAAATACGCAAACAATCATACAAACAAACAAACACACATTGACTTTTATATATATATAAGGGTTTCAAATGTATACATACAAATTTTAGCATTTACTTAATATTTTTGGTAGTCCGCGCATTTCTGTACTAAATATTAATATTGATAGCTGCTATAGCTGTCCCTATATATAATTTTTCATCACATCTATGGGAGGTGCCACGCCCGCTATTGCTATTTTGCCCATTTTTGGCCTAAATAAGTAGTTCATACAAAATTTTAACGCTTTACATACTACAATTATACAGATAGATATGAATTTTAGTATTTAGATTGTTTGGGAAGTGCCACGCCCACTATTTCAGTCCGCCCATTCTTGTCCTAAATATTAAAATTGATGGTAGAATATCCGTACAAAATGTATGGATTCTATCTCTTATTCTATCCCATATATTAGATTTTTTAAATAATCATCATATGGGAGGTGCCACGCCCTCTGTGGCTACTACTCCCATTTTTGTCGCAAATATTTAAACAAACAGTGGAATTGCTCATGCAAAATTTGAGGACTATAGCTATTATAGTTTCCTAAATATTTGATTTTAAAAATTAACTTTGTATGGGAGGTACCACGCCCACTTAAAATTTCAAAACAAAAAGTAGCCTATAGCTCCTTCCAGACATACATAAATATACTGTAAAAATTTCAAGCAAATCGGTTCAGCCGTTTAGCCGTCTATAGATCCCAAACTAAAAATAATAAACATACATACATACAGACACACATTCACTTTTATATATATAGATTAAAACAATTAATTTGGCTTAGTTTAATGATCCCTAACAGTATGTCTAAAATACAACGTTAATGTACCAGTTCTCGTTTAAAATATAAATAAAAAGTTTTAGAATAAAGAGCATCTATACCAAAATGTACAGAACAGTGTTATTTAAGGATTTGTCATCTCCAATTTCAATCAAATTTACTACTAATATTAAAGGACGAAACAAATAATTTCAACAAAAAAAAAAAATAATTTTTGAACCATTAATTTATTGTTCTCCAGAATTTCGAAGTACGAATTAGTATGGTTTTCATATTTTTATATATGACTAGCTGTCCCGACAAACGTTGTTCTGCCATAGCTCACACAAATTTTGAAGAATCCCACTATAATAGTACTCCAGATATGCAATAATAAATTTTTACTTTGTATGGGAGGTGCCATACCCATTATTCCTATATAGGTCAATTGTGAATCTAAACCATCCACGGACCCACTCAAACACACACAATAAATTTCATCGAAATCGGCCCAGCCGTTATGGAGGAGTTCAGTTACTAACACACGTATAGAAGAATTATATATATAAAGATAATTGCAAAATACCTTGATTAAAACTATTCATATCTTTAGAACTGTTAGTCAAATTTTATTAGTTTTGATCTCATGTCAAAGCCAATGACATGAGGGTAACAAAAATTAAAAAACTTGTACATGCTTTTTAAACCACTACCCAATTTTGATGTGTTGTGGTTCCAGTAGCACAAATATGGTCTTTTTAAATTATATGGAGTTTTTTTTTATTTTTTGGAAAATTGTTAATTTTTTAGACGTTTCTCTACATAATTTATGATAACTCAAAAAGGCTTAGTCCGATATTATTAAAATAAACTAAGGAAAGTTTAGATTTACATAGCCTTTAATCCGTTTATATATTGCGTTTTAATCGGCTCAGTAGTTTCGGAGTTACAATAACAAATTGAAGCAAAAAATATATTTTTTACGTGAAAATAGCAAATTTTTATGTTGTAAAAAAACTCATGAAAAATAAAAAACAGCAGAAATTGTCCAGGTTTATTATTTTGTCGTAAAGCCACATATAATAACACCAAAATAAGATATCGAACATAAAAACCGATGGATTCTTTTCGAATTAATTCACAATTAAGTGAATTTGCTAATTTTAACAAAAAAATACTTTTTTGTTTGATACACATCTAATTGAGTAGTTAATGTTCGTCTTTCGATTGCCTGTTTTTTGAAAGCATTTTTTCCATACTATTTACAAATTTATTGCGTTTCAATCGGCTCAGTAGTTTCGGAGTTATAATAACAAATTGAAGCAAATAATATATTTTTTATGTGAAAATAGCAATTTTGTTTGTTTTTAAAAAATCAT
This sequence comes from Calliphora vicina, assembly GCF_958450345.1. Lineage (NCBI taxonomy): Eukaryota > Metazoa > Arthropoda > Insecta > Diptera > Calliphoridae > Calliphora > Calliphora vicina. Next base: position 138,631,460 of record NC_088780.1, on the reverse strand, counting down.
GAACAATTGAAAACGGTAGAAATTGTTCAGATTTATTACTTTATCGCAAACCCACATGCAGTAGGAACAAGATTGGATATTGATCATAAATATCGATTGGGTTATTCACAATTAAGTGAATTCGCTCATTTTCACAAAATTATATGTGCTAACAAGCGTGAACTTTGAGTGTAAATTTTACATACATATGTTTTGTTTTTGTTACAATTTTCGTTACTGGCTTCTCAATATTCTAAACCTTTAATTTTGGCTTCCATTTTAACACATTTAATCAATAACTACCCTGAAGGAAACTTGCGGACAAGTGTCTCCAAGTCACCAGTTGTGTCAACTATTTAGGCAATATTCTTATCGAATCGTCTATAGTTTTTTATTTGTGTTTGATGAAAAAAAAACATGGATTTGAGGACGACTCTTCCAACTGTTGCATTTTTTGTTTCTTAATTTTTTTTAATACAACGTCAAATTTTAACAAAATATGAAATTTCATTATTGACATCTACTTCAGAAAAGGACCTAAAGTTTATATGTGCTAGAATTTTTAAAACGTACTAGTGACTCTCTGGCTTCTATATATACATATGGTCCCAAAAAAATTATCTAGTCAATAGTACTATTTAGGGTTTTTAATTTCCCGACCTTTTTTGATTCCCGGGAATCGGGAAATTTTTTTTCTACATTCTCGGGTACCCGGTTATTCCCGAAATATATAATGATACTGTAAATTAGGAATATTATAGCCAAATTTCATATAAAAACTTAGTGTTATAATTAATGAATATCAGCCTTTCATTCCATAAATCCATTCCTAATATTTAATTTTTTAGATTCATTCCAAAGCCTTTATTTAAACGGAATTAATTTTAAAGTTAATTAATAACAGAATTTATTCAAACTCCTAATGATTAAATCAAATCATTTACAAAATTAATCGAAAAAACTGTCTTAAGCCTTTTTGTAATAAATGTGAATTGAAGAACAATTTAATCATTTAATACATTTTTGAAGCTATTTTTTGAAGAAGAAATTTAAAGAAATTAGAATGATTCAATAAGAAATAAATTCTATAAATAATGAATTTTCTTTTTAAATTTGCATACGAAAAACCCAAAATAAATAATAATAACAATAAGCGGTATATAATTGCCGAGATATAAGCAAAAAATTGTAAAAAACTTTTCACTGTTTTTTGGTGAAAAAAATAGAGTTCTAACTTGTTTTGTATGTATTTTCGTCAGTTTTTAATTCCCGGGATTCCCGACTAAAAATCCCGGGAATCGGGTAGTGAAAGATTGGAAAAATTCCCGGGAAATTTGTACCGGGAATTCCCGGGATAAAAACCCTAGTACTATTGTCAGTAGTAGATTTCTAAATTTCTGTAATAAGCAGATAATAAATTACTAGTACTGGTGACTGTGTCAATAGTAAGTCAGTACAGTATGTCTAAATATCGAAATTATTTATAAAAACATACTTTCTAAAGGCTTTATTGATAATCAATTTTTAAATTTATCAAAGGCTTATGAAATATATTTTGTATGGAAATTTTGTATTATAAACAGAAATCGAAAATAACTCGTCCTTATACCAAAAAACCCAAATTATGATTTATATTTTTGTGAAAAAAATAAATCACTGAAAATAACATTCATTTATTCTTGTTCTTAATAACTGTTACTTTCTCTTTTATTTACACACAATAACATATTGTTAGTAATTTTTAACAAATTATGGAAATAATATGATAAGTATGAAGTAATGAAGTCAGAGTAACAGAAATGATAAATTTTTTTTAAATTGTTATTAGTCTTTTGATAAATTTTATATAATTAATCGTTGATTTGCATCAAATGCATTTTTATTTTTCCTGTTCGCAAATAAAAGTCACAAGCTGACCTTTACGAAAAAAATAAATTATAAATCACTCATCCAGATTGTTTCTTTTCTGATTCTCTCAACCCCAAACCTAAAATGTTCTCAAATAAATCACTCTCTCAGTGATATGTCACAAAAAATTATTTTTAAATGGCTGCGAATGAGAATTTACCATTGAAATGAAAGTGAACCCGTTATTTTCGGTCTTTGATTATAAACTTTTTATATATTTAAAAATTGATTATGAATAAGGGAGTAAAAATTTACGTTTGAATTACTAAAAGCCAAATATGAAGATATTTGTTTAGTAGACTTTAGTAAAGTAATTTAAATTTTCATTTTAAATAAAAACGATAAAATCTACCAAAATAATCCCCATAATTGGCAACCAAAACACCTCTTGAACTCTCCTTCACATCAATACGTACTACATATTTATACTGCAATCAAACCTTAAATACATAAATCTTCAATAATCAGATTACGTAGAAAAGACTAAACAAAACAAAAAATTTTATTGAAAAAATATAAAATCATAGAGTAGAACAGAATCAAAAGAATCAAGATAATCATTATTAGACAATGAATAAATAAAATAAGGAAAAATAAAATCCATATATATAAATATATATAGTGAACAAAATAAATACCAGAATCCATGTACTTTTCATACTAAATACCTTAACAAGAGTAGAACGAAAAGCACAAATAAATAAAACTCAATTGAAATAGAACAAAACAAAAGAAAATGGGAAAAAAAGAAAGTAAGAACAAAAAAAAAAAAAACTTAAATTACTAAATGTGTGGAAAAATCAAAATGAAATCAAATTGAAATTATTGACAATTTCCACATGTGCATTGATTTTATTTGTTTTGGCATTACAAAACTAAAACGTAAGACAAACACAAGTACAACTGCAAGTCGAACAACAAAAGAAAACTAAAACTTATGGTAATGTGTGTGTGTGTGTGGAAAGCAATCACCAGAAATAGAAAATACGGAAAAATTCACTTTATTGTTGGTAGGTTGAGTTAAGGTGGTACGAGTTTTGCAAACATGAAGACAAATTTTAGTTATTTAGCAATTTGGAAACTACTTTGGTCTATTTATACCCTACACCACCATAGTGGGGAGGGTATAATGCGTTTGTGCAGATGTTTGTAACGCCCGAAAATATTAGTCTAACACCCACCTTAAAGTATACCGATCGACTTAGAATCACTTTCTGAGTCTATTAAACGATGTCCGTCCGTCCGTCCGTCTGGTCGGCTGGCTGGCTGTCCATGTAAACCTTGTGCGCAGAGTACAGGTTGCAATTTTGAAGATATTTCGATGAAATTTGGTACATATAATTTTTGCGGCTCAAGGACCAAGTGGCTGAAATCGGTCCATTTTTTCACCTAGCCCCCATACAAATTCCTCAGGAAATTGGACTTAATCGGTCATAAATGTTTAATTTATATATGTATCTCCACAAATTCCGCTCCAAATAAATTTTATATACACAAAATTCATGTCACCAAATTTTGTTACGATCGATCCATAATTAGTCATAGCTCCCATATAGACCCGCTTCCGAAAATCTCTTTAACGTGCATAAATCGCTTAAAAATGTTGGTATACACACAAAATTCAACATAGTTAACTTTAATATAAACATATATCACACGACCTTATTTCATGGTGATCGGTCCATAATTGTTCATAGCCCCATATAAGTCCCACTTCCGAAAATCACTCAAAAATACAAATTATTGAAATTTTAAAAGAAAAATGTTTTTACTCTTTTACTTAGTGTAGGGTATTATATGGTCGGGCTTGACCGATCATACTTTCATACTTGTTTTTATATAGGAACGATATGAAAAATGATAATAAAAAAATGAATTTTTAAACCATTACTCTTTCAATATCATTAAATTCATAATTTTACAATTATTCGATTGATTCATAAATTTCAAATAACATACTTAGATTTTGAAAAACTTTTTGTGACTTAACATGTTTTATATTAAGTCCTTACAATTTCTTTATTAATTTCTTTCATTGATCTGCTTAATCTAATTGTTAAACTTTCAAATCATCCCTAATTTTTTCACATACATTTTCAATACATCATCAGCGGCAGCATTTAAACATTCAATAACAATAAAACATGTTTAAAACTAAAACAAAACGAACAAAATACATTTGTAAAGAGAAAATACTATTTTGTACATAGGTAAAATCCAATGTTGAAACAAGAAAACAATGAAGGACGAATACTTTACGTGACCTAATATGTTGACTGAATGGTTAGAGTATAGGGAAATGGTGCACTTGAAATCAGTACAGAAATGAACAAGAACAAACAAAAATAAAAAATGTTTGTAACAAGATTTTTAAATTAAAACTAAAAAGAAATTATAGCACAAAATGGGAATGGAAAAATGTCAGAAAATGGAAAACATTTTTCTAACTCAAGAAAATAATTGATATTTAATGTATTTAAATCATTTAGAAAACAGTTGGCTAATTGATGTTTAAGATGTAAACAAAGGTGTTCTGTTAAATATTTGGGTTAGCTAAATAAAAAATACAGTAACCTTAACGAATTTCACAAATTGAAAGCTTAACAGTCTGGAAAATCAATTGAAATTGAGAGATTCCAATGAACTGCAGACCATTTCAAAACAATTGTACTATTAGGTGACAATATTTTGCTCTCATACAATAATAGTTTTAAATCATTAAATTAATCCAAACCATAAATATATCTGCAGATTTTAAAAATAAAACAAATTCTGCACTATAATAGAAATTTCCAAAAATTATGCTTAAAAACTTCATTTAGCAAATTAATCATGCTCGCCTTAATAATATTTATTTTAATAATTACAATAATTTCTCTTGAAAAATATCAAAAGCGAAATTAGCACAATAACCAATTATTGCTAGTTTTTTTTACTAGAATCAAGTTTTTAATCCGTGCTCATATTTTTTTTATTTTTAAACAGACATTAAATCTAAATTATGGTAATTAGTTTTATATAAATATACAATTTTTTTAAAGTATTTGTTAAACATTAATTTATTTGCTCATTTTTTTATTTTGTTTTAAAAAAAATATAAATATTTTTCAATGCTTTAAACAACATTACAAATGAAAATACTTTAGAAAATTTTAGCTAAAAAAATATTGAATAAAAAAGTAATAATTTATTTTATTATAGAGAGAGTTAAATAAAAACTAGAATAACATTTTTTTCACAAATAAATTTATGCATGCATAAATTATGGAGGAAATTTTTTTAATTTATTTTAAAACTATTTGTAAAAAAATACGAATTTTTTTTATTGACACAAATAATAATAATAATAACTCATGCAGAAAATGACGTTAATAAACAAACAAAACAAAAAAAAAAAGAAGGAAAGAATGAAAAAACTATTTATTTGAAAATTCAGGAGAATTTAATATTTATAGCCAAATTGTTTAGCTATTTAAGGAAATAGAAATTGGATAAACATTTTCATTTAATTTTAAAATGAGTTAAAGCCAATTTACGAACCATTTTAGGGTTTTTGCTTGAATCTTGAATTGGGTTTTGATAGTTTAGCAGGAAAACCACATTGCCATAACAACTAACAATAATAAGTTTAGAACCATTCTGGAACCTTGATTATAATTCCATATTACTTCGTTATGGTCTCTGGGTTTGTCTAACGTATTAACTTAAGAAAAATAATTGGGGTAGTCATAAAGTCGTATGTCATAAAATAATAACACGAACAAATATGACTGCTGTGAGCAACCCTCATAAGTTAGTGTGCTATTTCAAATTTGAGTCAGCTGATAAAAGAAAAAAACAATTATAACAATTAAAAAATATTTTTAATAAAAAATGCCAAAAACAATTTAATTTAAATAAACTTAATAATAAATTAAATAATATCTTACCTGAGAATCTTCTAAACCATCCATTTTTAAAAAAATATATTAAAAAATTTCTTGCGACAAAATAAATTGTTTAAGTACATAAACATAAACAGCTGTTGTCGGTGACTAAGCCGGCAAATTTTTCTGACGGCGGTTATGTTAAATACGTTTGGTGGCTGCCAGGCAGCTAAAGTATACAAACAACATTTTCTTACTTTTTTATATGTCTCAATGCGGCTACTTCTAAATATTATCACCGTCTCGATGAAGAGTTTTTCCCTTTCGACTTAGATTTACACTGTTTAGTTATGACAAAACAATAAACACAGTATAAAAGGTCTTATTATTTTATGATATTTTTCTTTGAAGCACAACAACAATTTTTTAAAACTATTGTAAAACTTTAGTACTTTATGACAATATGACTTGATAGGACACCGTGTGAATAACCCAAATGTATTTAATTTTTCACTTTAACATTAGATTGGCATGTTGTGAATTTCCAGTTCAACATTTTTCCCGAGCTTATATGTAACATTGTTCCCTTGTTGTCATAAACCAACAGTGTGGAATTAAATTTCCCTTAAATGAGTAAGATAGCATGTTTGAGGCCATTGAATTGTCAGCATTACACCGATATCGTTTCTGAGGTTATCTGACGTTTCAACTTAATCCCATAAAAATTGAATTGAATGTACTATGTATTGAGATTTTCTTTCAATAGATTATTTGTTGGACTAGCAGTATGATATGAGGCACATTGAAACAACATAACGTTGATGACATTTCTGGTATAAAATCTATATGATATGGTGACTTTTTTTGCAGTCTCTTCAAACTCATGTAAATTTGTTGCAGAAAAATAATGCTTACCTTTTAAAAACGAAGGCTCATTTTCTCTTTTTCCCTACTCTTTTAAATTCCAATTAAAAAGGGATATATTTTAAAAACAACTATTTATTTATAAAAATTTTCACAACAACAGTTTAAAAGTTACTCTCTCTTTTTAAACCCACTCTGGTAATACAGTTTTATGTTAACTCATGCTATGCTTGCGATCAACTAACTGGCAGAGCAACTCGCTAACACTATTTATATACACTGGCGCCATCTACTGACAATTTCCAGCATGTTCTGGCAGAGATACTCTAGCATGGTTAGGCCGTACAACACTGTTTTCTCAATATTGTTCTTAAGTTCAAGTCTCCACTCATCAAGGATAGTACTATAGTAGTTTTTAAACATGATGAGTATTGAAACCAGCCATTACATTCGAATTGGTGAGTGAAATTTCCAACAAAATGGACCACATATTTTTGCTGTCAAGTCTATTCAATGCTGCTCAAAAATAGTAAAATGGCAATCATTTCCATCGACCAAACAATACGTTCACATATCCGGTATAAAATCTTCATCAGAAGGTCACATTTAGTAGAGTCTTTTTAAATTCTTGTGAATTGAAAGTTTTGCGGATACCAATCGAAGAAAGTTGAGCACCTCAAATGATCATAATGACCTATTTAGACCATAGAATCCTCTAATTTTAAAGCTAGTGTATAAACTGACTTGAATTTATATACTATAATTCTATAGTAAGAATTTTTCGGTCTAATAGCATCGACTAAGAATTACGGCAGTAGACATAGAATAAAATATACATAGAAACATTATTGAGAGACAAAAAACCATAGTCTGTTGTCAAAAGTCTTGCAACAACAAAATACATGTACATTAATGTATTTTAATGTTTTCTCAGACATAAAATTTGAAAGACAGTAACTCAGCTTACTCTCAGCTGCGCCTCTAGTTCTGTGCTATGGTAGTAGTCATTATACAACAACATAAGGTACACGCAGTATAAAATAAATTCTCAATTATACAATTCTTGTAATGTCAAACAAAAGAAAATATGCAAAAAATCAAAATCAAAGTTTGACGTTATAGGGCTAAATATTGAAAACTCTCCCTAGTGATTCTACCTTCTACAATTATTGTATCATGGTAGTAGTCATAGCGAAATACGCATAGAGCAGAAACTAGAAAAAAACTTAAACAAAAAAAAATTACTCAAAATAATAAAACATACGAGTGTTGTTTTTGTTTTCATGTAGTTTTTTTTACTAATAAATTCCACCACTTAGGTTTTTGACAACTGAGTTAGGTATTTGACAGCAGAGTTTCCGCTCTATGTATATTTCTCTAATATAGTAGTTTTAAACATAGATAAATACACATAGATCGGAAACTCTCATGTCAAAGACCTAACTCAGTTGTCAAAAACCTAAGTGGTGAGAATGTATTAGTAACAAAAACTATGTGAAAACAAAAACAATACTCATGCATGTAATTTTATGTTTGAGTTTTTTTCTAGTTTCTACTCTATGTGTATTTCTCTATGGTTTTAAATAATTTAATTTGCTCATTCGTAAACTACATCATTATTAAAAAAAATTAAATCTTGTCTGATGTTTTGTCCCGGTTGGAAAAGATTTTTGAAAACTGATAATTTTATACGATAATATGGATTGTAAGTTATCTAAGAGTTTCGTAAAGTCTCATCTGAAATACAAACTGTAGACTGAAACTAAAAAATCAACATCCATAATTTACTGATATATCTGAATTTATCTAACTTTATTGTAAAATTTCAGCGAGACATTTAATTGATTATTCTGTAAAATTTGCTGTGTTGATATTTGACTGAATGTATGAAAATTTAAGGGGTGTTGACAGGGTTAAGTATATGAAAATAGATACAAATAGTAGTGGGGTAAGGTTGCCGAATATATGTATATTGTTGTGTTAAAAAGTTAATTTTTTAGTTTTTAATTTGTTTTCATGTTAATTATCAAACAGGAAATATTCAAATACTATAGAACTGGCACTCAATCTATATAAGTGCACAATTTTTCATAACATGTTAGTGATATAAGTTATCATTAGACGGTCGACGTTTTATGGACTCATTTACATTAGCCATATCACCATGTTGAGTTTTAATTCAATTACATTTTCTAACATCAAACACATGTTTTTCCTTTAAGGAAATATTTAAGAAAACACAATTTTTACTAGCCCTTACTAAGCTTCAATTAAATAACTTTCATCTGCCTTGGTGCTCTCTATCGCCTTTGCTTTAATTACCTTCCTTTTCATAAGTTATGAAAAATACCACATTTTTTTTTTGTTGCATGTAATGCCTTTGTGTTTTTCATTTTGTCTCCACCCATTTGTTTAAATAAATTCTAATCTTAACTTCAAATGGCTTTTAGTGATTTATACGATAAACCCTAATATGTGGTTAAATTTATCGTTCTTTTATTTCTCATTTCTGCAAATATTTTTTCTGCCTTTTTCGCTTTTTTTTTAATTTACCATTCATTATTCTTTGCTGTGTGTTTAAAAAAATAATCTTCTTCATTATTTGTTCATTCTCTAGTAACTAAATGTCTTTTAATTCTTGTCGTGCTTTTTTTTATTGTTTGTTGCCATGCTCAGTGGAGAATCTATAGTTTTTCTTTTCGATGCTGGGTAATAGTCTCCGATAAAATTTAAGTCCTTGTTGCAAGCATATACTTACATACATACATATGCAATGAATGTGCTCATGTGTATGTATGAAATTAAAAAAAAAAAAAATATTAAAGTTTGTGTATGAGTACTTGTATAATATGATGGCAGGAAGTTAGTATGAAAAGTGCATGGGAAATGAGTAAGACAGAAAGCATTTTATTTTACTAACTGATTTTGATACACTTTATTCTATGTTATTGGGTCTATGACTTAAAAATGCGGTATTTGAAAGCGGGGTTTGTTTTTAATAACTTAAGTATATGCCATTTTGAAAGGTACATAGCTGTCACTTAGTCTCATTTAGTGATTGAACATTGTAGTGTAAACAAAAAGGTTTATTTTTGCTTAAAAAATATCAAATTTTATACCAGAGAATCGTCATATGAGGAAAGTTTTGCTTTACTTCTTTAATTTGAAAAAAGTACCGCTGAAGCACACCCATTGCTCACCAAAGTTTATGGTGAATGTGTTCCATCGGTTTCAACGTGCGAGAGATGTGATTTTTGACACGGAAGACAAATATCGCCCAGTCCTGCCAACAAAAGTTTTAAGACCAACCATTGGAGGCATGAAGATTGTTTTCAATCTACTCAATCAGTAATTACAAAACGTTTGCAAGCTTCAGGATTCATTCAAAAGCAGAAAAATTGAGTATCATACGAATTGAAGCCGAGAGTCCGAAATTGTGCTTGAACTCTATAAAAGAAAACTTTTTTTTGTACCAAATCATTACTTGCGATGAGATATGGATTCATAACCAGAAGCGTAAGAGATCGTATGTGAAGCATGGCCAACCCAACGAATCAACACCAACGCCAAATATTCATTGAGCTGTGGTAATTCTCAGTATTTGTTTGGACCAAAATGGATATATTATGAGCTGCTGAAATCGGGCGAGACCATCACATTATCACAGTTGTCACAAAAATAAACTTGTTTACTGTAACAATATATATGATTGATACAATCATGCGAATCTTAAATTAACCATGTTGTGGTTACCACAATCATGTAAATAGTTACTGTGCCTATAATGTTGTTAAAAAACTTCTAAAAATATTGAAATTGTTACAGTAAACAGGCACAACTATATTTTCTCTCTGTAGGATGCGCTTCACTTTAGAACAGAGTATCCAATATTGGCTTGATTCGTTCATCGCTTCGAAAGAATAAAAAAGTAGAATTTTAAAACACTTTTCAGACTGTAGTTTCTGTAAGTTTTGATTTGTTTTTTTTGTTCATGCTTGTTGTCCTTAATAATGTTGATGCTGCTGCTGCTCTTGATGGTAGTTGTTTTTGTAATAGTAGTTATTGTCATTGTTGTTGCTGTTGTTTTCTTATACGTATGTATGTAGTCTATTGCAAAGTTGGCATTATAATAGAATTGCGTTGGTGGGCCCAGTGCATTTAATCATACCAGCTTTTGCTCATTTTTTTTTTCGTTTACTGCACATTTTTATAAAGTCTATATGAGTTTGTGTACTTGTTGGTTTGTTATATTGTCGTTTTTATTCTGGTGGCTGCTGCTTTTTGTTATACACGCGCGCACACACATTCATTCATTCTTTTAGCCAAAAAGACCATCATCAGCAGCCCAACAACATCATGTGTTTCATGCGTTTCGTTTGTTTATTTGTGCAGTTTTGCCGTCATTATCATTATTGTCGCCATTAAGTTCAGCTTTTATTTTTTCTCTTTTTTGTTGTTGTTCCTTCTTCGTTTTGCTGCCTCCAATTTATTCACATCCTTATTGCATATATTTCTATATGTTTTGCTGGTAGTCATGATGGTCGTTCATGGTTGTCTTTTAGTCAATTATCAGCAGTGACCATACATTATATGGTATGTGGGCCTGACAAGGACGTGATTTAAATTTAAGATTTTTCTTTATAACAATTAAAAAGCTTAATTTAAAGTATTTTGTTTTTTTTTTGTCAAATTAAAGAATTTTTACAAGAACATGATATTAATTAACTTAAAATGATAAAAATATATTCTGTTGCTTTCCTTAATGAAACTTTTAGACACTGCTTTCATGGTCCAATTTGGAAAACATTTGCCAAGCATATCTGCTTGAACACAAAGTGTAAATATACAAATGTCTTTTGAGCTGTAGAAAAAGTTGCTTAACAGGATTGGTGGTGAAATGTATAAATGATATGTAATCATGTCAACATTTTAAAAGTTTTTGAAAAATATTATGGTTATTGTAATTATTAATTTAATTGAGGTAACCATAAAATGTTAAAGTTACGATTCACATGATTATAGCAATCAAATATATGATTGTTGTAAATAAATATATGTTTGTTACAACCATTTCTATGATAAAGTATTTACCATAATCTGAGAACAATATATTATAATATAATCATTCATCATGAACATGATTGACACAAATATATATTTATTTACAATAATAAAATGATTGCGATAATCATGTGAATATTAACTTTATATCATATCAATTTAGCAACAAACAAGTATATGTTTCTGACAACCATTTATATGATGAAGGACTTACCATATTATGTTGCTCTCGGCTTATGGATATCATAATCTGAGAAGAAAATATTATGATAAAATTATTCATAATAAATATGGTTGTCACAAACATATACCTATTTTCTCTAACTATGTATATGGTTGATACAATCATGTGAATCGTAAATTAACCATATTATGCCATGTACCGCAATCATGTTAATAGTAATTGTGAATATAATATTGTTAAAAAACTTCTAACAATATTGAAATGGTTACAGTAAACATGCAGAACTATATTTTTTCTCTGCGTGGATGTGTATTGTGGATCGTTATAGAATGCGGAGTCGATATAGCCATATCCATCTGCCTGTCTGTATGTTAAAATCATCATTCCGTAGTACCCAAATAATATGATTCAATAATACATGATGCATACATCAATATATCCATTGTAGACCTAGTTCGGTGGGGTGAAATCATAGTCCGATATTGCTCATTTTCAATACCAAGCAAACCTTATTAACATAGAGTATTTGTGGTAAATTTCAGCTAGCACCTTTCGTTTGGACAGACGTACGGTCATAGGTAGATTGTCTTAAATAGATCGTCAATATTATGATGTGTTACAAACGGAATGACAAAACCACCATCAAAAAAGATATAGCCCCTCCCTTATCCACATTTAGTTTTTGAAATTTTAAAGTCCAAACCATCTGGATACGAAAAATTTGGTACTCAGTACTACCCCTCAGAGCCTGTATATGGGGCGGTTTATGTATTAAAAATACCGCTTTATATAACAAAATTCTCATTCCTTTCTATTTTTTTTTTGAACTGCTGCCATTTCATTATTACCGCATTTTTCAGCCATTGGTAGCGAACAATTTTGAATGTTTAATTTACAGATGATTGCAGCCATATAGTTTTCTTTATTCCATATATCCGGCCTGTGAATTTTTCTTTCCTTTAGCAGCATTGACCATGTTAGTGTTGGCGTTGTTATGGTTACTTACTTTTTTTAAATTTTCTCATTTTCAATTGTTCGTGATTCATAACTACATGCATAGAGTTTGTTAGTAAAGACTGGCTGATGTTTAAGATTTTTTTTTTGATTTGTTGTTTTTAGTTGTGTTTCTCTGTTTCTCTATTTATGTTTTTATATTCCTTTTGGTGTTTTATTTTGAGCTTTAAGTGAAACCATATATCAATTGTTAGGCCATAAGGATATTTGTGTATCATGTGTGTGTCTATGTTCGAGTGTCTGCATAATATTTATGAATTTGTCTCATGTTTGTTGTTACACGAATCCTTTCATGCATGTTGTTCATATAGTGGTCTTTCAGTCTTGTTCCCTGTGTTTGTGTGTGAAAAATCTTTCATTTATTTGCTATTAACCTGTCATTGTTCATTTTTATTATACATAGGAGTATGTGTTTGATTTTGCTCCGTTCTCTTTCCCTCAAATCCTTGCTTACTTCATGTCTTTGTTTGCTGGTGTTTTCTTCAGATTTTGTTTTTATCCTTGTTTGCATTATTTTGCTGTTGATACTTTCCACTACAATAATGTGCTGTTGCTGCCATTTCATTTCACTTTATTGAAGTTGAAGTAACAGGGTTTTTATTTTTATAAATCGTCTCTTTATAGTTACACAGTCACACAAAAAAATACGTGTAGCGGTTTTTTCCGATTTATACCAACCATGTTTGCTGATTTTTTTTTTCTTTTTGCCTCTTCAATTTTGTTTGTCATTGCTGCTTGCTGCTCTTTATAAAAAGAGAGCAACAATGACACTTACATACATATATATATTTTTGTAATAAATTGTTATTATCACTTTTCTGCAGTATATCGATATATTGTCTATACCATTCATAAAATATATAGTGTTTATGTATATATAAAGATTTATTATAGTTATTATTATAACGGGTCACAGTTCAATAATTTTTTTGTTGTTTTATTTTTTTTATATACATATTTATTTTCTTTTTTGCTGCAAATGCTAAAGAAGGATAAAAGGACATGGATTTTTATTTTGTATGTGAATGAGTTTCTGTGAGTGCATTGAATTGTATTTAAAATAATAATAAAATTGAATTGAAGCATAATCATATTGTGGAAAATGGATGATGAATGTTTTATTTTCAAAATTAAATTTGTATTAAATTGCAATAATTTCAGTGAGTTTGTATAAAGATTGCAAATACATTTATTGTATAACACAGCAGCATGGCAACTTACATGTTTTGTTGCAATATGCCTGAGTTCCTGGCATGATTTTCTGACTTTGTTTGTGTGCCTTCATGTTAGCCTTTGTCACCATTGTTTGGGTTCCTTACATTTTATAATAGGTGTGGTTTCTTAACTGAGAAAGGTCACACATCGAAAAAACTGGAAATACATCTGTAATTTTTAAACAAATAGTACGATTTTAATAACATTTCCCGTGGACATAAAGGAGGTATTATTAAGTAAAAGATTTGAATGCGGACTTTAAAGATTATGGTCAGTCAAGCCTGATCATTAGAGTATCCTTTAGAATTAAATTTTTTGAAATGTTGACACCGTACCCCCTGAAAACTTTCGTAATGACCGAAAATACCACCAAAAAAATTGTAAGCTTTTTATAACAGTACAAAAATGGAAATTAACACTTAAGAGTACTTGGGGTTAAAATGACTGTGTTTTTCCTGATTTTAAAAGTTCTGGGTCATTTAAACCCCAAGTGCTCTTAAGGGTTTTTTTCCATTTTTGTACTGTTATTGTAAATACTAGACTTCATGTTATATTTTTCTTAAGTTTCATCAAAACCGTAGCATTACGAAAGTTTTCAGGGGGTACCGTTTCAACAATTCAAAAAATTTAATTCTAAGGGACACTCAACTAACCATATAATACCCTACACTACGTAAATGAGCAAAAACATTTTTCTTTTAAAATTTTAATAATTTGTATTCGTGACTGATTTTCGGAAGTGGGCCTTATATGGGAGCTATGACCAATTATGGACCCGATAACAATGAAATTAGGTCGTGTGATTTATGTATGTCTATATGAGAATTATTTATGTTGAAATGTTTGTGTATACCAAAAGTTTGAGGAGATTTAAACACGATAAAGTGATTATTGGAAGCAGGTGCCACGTCCACCAATCCAATCCCGAGCATTTTTAGCCAAACTCAAAGTGGTGCCAAGCCCATTTATCCAATCACATCCTTTTTCAACCAAGCTACGCTCAAAGATAGTATATCCTGCGAAGTTTTGCGGCATTCACAATTATAGTTCACCATATATTCCATTATAACTATTTACTTTGTATGAGAGGTGCCACGCCCACTTGAAATTTCAAAATAAGAATTACCCTATTATTCCTTCCAGATACAGAGGAACATAGAATTTAAATCTAGAGATGATCGAACAAACAAATAAACAGAAATATATTTATTATACCCTACACCACCGTAGTGGTGTAGTTTTTTTTTTTAATTCTATTACTGTTTTCACGAAATTTAAATAACTGTTTTGGTTAAAAATTGCTGATAATTCCGAACTCTTTTATAGATAATAGAGCCATTATTACGGTTTCTAAAGATCCTATTTTAGTTACTAATAAATTCATCTATTGGCCGCAGTCTGGTCAAGTAGTTGCAAAATTTGGTTGTTGCTGTAGAATTACCTTTACCTTCATGAGTTTGCTAGTCGTCAAAAATAATTTGCTTTCTGGATTTGAACTGACTGATTTGAAATACTTAAATCCTTATTTAAAGCTCTAAATAAACTATTTAGCCAATTCTTGTCAAGCTTGAGATATTATCTGAAGTTTGGAAGAACACTGAACCAATGCATCTAATTGGTATATTTTGAATCAAAAAATACCTAATTTCCATCTCTTATATCAATTGATTTTTTACCTTTAAATAACTTAAATAGCTAATGATTAGCAAAGTTCATTGTAATGAAGTCCTGCAAGTTCCTAAATTAGAAAGCATTTCATATAAACTATAAATGTATGTACTTAAGTGGGTGTGTGTGTTAAAGTTTAAAGCTAATAATATTGAGTTAGCTGTGTGTATGTATGTATGTCCTGTCTATCATCATTAAAGTCTGTACGTGTTAATGTTTAATGTCATTCTACTAGTCGCTTGTCATTTTGCTGTCATATAAAATCACAGACAATAATTTTTTTTCTCTTCTATGAAATTTCAATTCATTTGTTGTAGTAGTTGTTGTCATTGTCCCAACTCACAATCAGCCAACCAACCAACCAACTAGACGCTATGTCTCTGACATAGAATAAAAGGAAAACGTAAGTAGTATAAAATAAAGCATTAACTATATACACAAAGTTGTATAGTCAAGTACCTAAAGCTTTTGTTTAACACTACAACAAAAACTAAACGAGAAAAGAAAAAATCCTTGAAAAAAGGAAATCGTAAAAAGGGACAATACATAAAGTTAAAAAGTTTAGTCGTATTAGTCTTTGAAAGTTTTTGTAATTTTTTTCTCGTTGTTGTGAAATACTTAATCGTCATACAGGATGTAAACATGTTAATACAAAAAAAAAACAAAAACAAATTAAATAAAAACCAGTCTAAAAAACTAGAGCAGATCCTAATAATTCCCAGCCATTGGCACTTTATTGTATGGTGTTTTGCTTTATTTTAGTTTTTAGCAAAAGATAAGTCGATTTTAAGCTTGAAGACCATTAGTGTAGCGTCTAGTGCTATTAAGTCGACCTCCCACAAGGCTAAACACATCTTCACAGACACACAGGCATCTGCTTAGCTGTAGGTGGTATCGGCATATACTGGTGTTGCTGCAAACTATTGTACACATTAATGAAACAAAGGAAACGTTGTTGTTGTTTTTGGTGTTGCTAACAGTTGAGAGTTAAAAAAAGTCTCTAAATCGGTTAAATTGCTAAATAAAAACTCAACAACAACAAAATGAAAAGAGAACAAGTTGTAGAAGAACTCAAATAAAAATATCATGTTTAAAAAACAGTAAAAACTATCATTAGTGGACAATTTCCTTAACGGATGTATTCTCTTCATGCCATGATTTCATTTCGCTGATAAAACTGTACTTCAAAGGATTTTATCCTTTGTTGCAATTTGCAGCAAGTGTTGTGGGTGTTGTTCTTTTATTATTGTTTATGCTTTTTTCCCCTTTATTTCTAAAACTTTTTATCATTAATTTTTTTAAGTAATGCTTGGAAATATGAGAAGTTTTGTGTTTATCATTGTTTGTAGAGTTAGAATAAATCGGTTCAGAAAAGAGCAAAAGAAACTGGCAGAAAACTTAAAATTAAGAAAGAATATTATTCATGTCAGACAAAGTCACTCCTTTCTTTGTAGCTGGTGATATTTATACCATACACCACCATAGTTGGGAGCCAAACTCGCCTCACAAAATTTTGTGATGATCGGTCCACAATTAGTCATAGCTGCCACATAGACCCACTTCCGAAAATCAACAATAAAATTCAATACAAATAATTTAAATATATACAAAAATCATGTTACTAAATGCTATAACGATTGGTCCATAATTAGTCATAGCTCCCATATAATGCTCACTTCTTAAAAATGTTGGTATTGAAATAAAATTCAACACAAATAGGTTTCAAAAATACAGAAGTCATGCCACCTAATTTTATGTCAATTGGTCCATAATTAGATTAGTGTAGGGTATCATATGGTCGGGCTTGACCGACTATACTTTCTTACGTGTTTTAAATAATAACGGTTAAGGATATTTATGCAGGAATATGATTGAATGTTATAGAATCAACAAACTATGTAATGTAGATGAATCATTGTCCAGAATTGAGAACAATGGTAACATTAAATACGAAAAGAATGGTGGGATAAATAAGTAATCAACATTACTACTTGAAAGTAGTTGAATAAAAATTAATTAATTATCTCATTGGGCTGATCCATTCCAAAGCGTACAACGGTAGGATTTGTGATTCCGATTTAAATGAAATTGACCGAAGTTATTATATGTTGCAACTGTTTATCAAATCATAGACGTTTTGACTCGAGACTTTTTTCAGTACAAAGATAAAAGGTCTTGAAATTTAAAACAAAAAAAATTAAATTTCCACATAAGTGTTCATACGTAACTGCATATAAGTTTAAAACCATATGATGTACAACATAAAGTTTTATTTTGTTGGAATGATAAATATATGTCCTTTAAAATGATATGAATAAATCATATTTAATTTAAAATATTTATTTTTTTACTATAAGAGAAAAATCTGTCACTAACCTACGTGACGTACCATATTAAATTTTATTTATTGCAATGATTGTTTTTATTTAAATGTAACGGATTGTAAAGGATAACAATTTGGTTTGGTGAAGAAATTAAAAGAAAACTAACGCCTCTCACGATTCGAAAATTTTAGCATATTTCTACATGTACCTCAGAATTACTTCCGTTTTATGTCACATTCGATACACCATTATTTCGCTCGATATTTTGGACAAAAATATTTGGAAAGAACTTATTATTTTTTTTTAAATATAGTACCCTCTAAATGGAACATAAAGACCAAATTATTTTTCAGATACTCTTATTTTTGCAAAATCTATTCCCCACTATAGGCGTACAAATGTCACGTACGATGACATGGATCTACAGATTTTTAAACTGCACAGTCTTTCTGTTTAGGTGTTATAAATCAAATAATATAATTCATATCAGATTTGGTGCAGAACTCCTACACAGAAAAAACTATTTCTTAAACCGTTTCAATTCAAATATTTGTCACATATTGAACTGGTTTCAATTATTTCATAATTAAATCAAGTATTCATTTGCTCAAAAACAAAATTTCTTGATATTTTCTATTGAATTTTGGGTTTTGAAATTGATTATTTTGACAATTGAATACACAATTTTCGTTATTGGTTGAATTTCAAATACAAAAATTATTGAATAGATAATTTTCGTAATTGAAAACACATTTTTTTTATTTTTTGTGTTTCAATTACGAAAATTATCTATTCAATCATTTTTGTATTTGAAATTCAACCAATAACGAAAATTGTGTATTCAATTGTCAAATAATCAAATTCAAAACTCAAAATTCAATAGAAAATACCAAGAAATTTTGTTTTTGAGCAAATGAATACTTGATTTAATTATGAAATAATTGAAACCAGTTCAATATGGGATAAATGTTTGAATTGAAATATAATTTTTTCTGTGTAAGCAAAATTTTTTAAATTTTTAAATGTCTATGATTTGATAAACACAATATCATAATATCTGAGATGATAAATTTTAGAAGTTTTTAGTGTCCGCTTTGGGATGGATTATCCCATATATAAGTGCTTATTTAGTAGACATTAGCTCGAGCTTATGCTTTGTTTACAGATAACGGCATCTGTAAGTTCTTACGATCAATAAGTTATTTAAATAATTATTTGTAATATATTTTAGTAATGTCAAAGGCTCCAATGACAGTACCGTGTTAAATTAATGAGTTAAAATACTATTGCGTATGAAATAAAGTGTCAGCACTTTAACTCATTACTTGGTAATGAAAGTATTTGCTGGGAAATAATATCAAATATTATTTAAATATACATAAGTATTTTCATTCAAAATGTTAGACTACCCATCATTCATCTCTCTAAAAAATCGCATTAATTTGATATCTTTTTTACATTCCAACTATGACATTTTTAAATCCATTATTTGATATTGGCTATAAAAAGTATTACAACGAGAACAAAAAAAAAAATCTCATAAAAATTCATTAAAAATTTTGCACAAAATTTTTTCTTGTACAATATTTACATAAGTTTATGCCAATTTGGCCCTGGTCATGTACTACAATAGATAATGTTTATTGAAATAAAAAGAACTACAATTATTTATGATGCAGCAGAGAAAAAGGGATGGACAAAAAAGAATCATACAACAATAATATAGAAATAATAAACAATAATATAAGACATTTTATTATATGCACAAGACAATGAGACAGACAAAAAAAAATAGGAGAATGAAAATAAAAAGAAATGAGCAAGGATCAAAATAAATCAAAAATGTGCCAAAATTGAAAAAGGACAAAAACTGAAAATTTTTAAACAAACAAAATAAGTACATTTACTGCCATAAAGACCCCACTAAACAGTGGAACCCAGAAAGCTAAAAAAAAAATATAAATCAAATGAAACTAGAATACATACATAACTACCTATATATAATAATACTTGTACACGTATACAAATGCCCAAAAGGCAAATGCGGCGAACGACCCACAAATGCTGAAGCAAAAATCTAACAAAAAAAAAAAAAATTTAAAACTGAAAGCCAGAGTATAAAATGATGACTTTAGTTGTGTCACAGAGGGAACAAACAATGCATAGACAAAAAATGTACAAAAAATATGAAGAAAAAAAATATATAAATGAAAAGAGATGTTGAGACGCCAAACCAACATCAGCTAGGATTGTGTTGGTATCAACCATAGCACCATAGCAACATCACAGCAACTGCAATAATAACGACAACAACTGTAAGTAAAAGCGTAGTGGAAGAAACAGAAGAAAGACGACTGGCCAACCTACGGAAATGTCAGTCAGTGACTGACCCCGCAAAAACATAATAACGCTACCAGCTCTTTTGTTAAAGCTGCACCAATACATGCACACATACATACATACAAACATACACAAACACTCTAACAACAGCATAACATAAATACATACATTCATATATATAACGAGCATTACCAAGGATAACGACGCCAGAATGAGATGCACGAGAAAAAGACAGCCAACCATAGACATGTTAAGAGTAAGAGTTGTTGGAAAAAAATGTAAAAATTTACATGAAAATGCAAATTTAAAAACTTGAAAGAAAAATTTGCTAAAATTAAATAAAAATGCACTTTTAGATGTACGAGAATAGTCTCATCAACTGTAAAACTAACCAATACCACAATTATATACATAAATATTTATATACCCTTATATATATATGTATATACATATGTACCCCCAAGATCGCTTAGAACAAAAAGTAATTTTTTTTATGCTGATTTACACATAACTGATTATGCATTAAATGAACACATAACTAGTGCTAAGAGTTAATTTAATGATTGTAGTTATTAATTAATTAGTTCCAAATAATTAAATTGCTAAACCCAGCGAAAAAATGAACACATCCGTGTACAATTTGACACCATTCGGTGTCAATAGTGTATCAACCCCTTATGTGTACAAATTGAACGGTGTCAATTTGACAACGAAAAAATTACACCATTTCGTTGCCGAATTGATACCATCCGTTGTCGATTTGACAACGTTCTTGTACGATTTTATAACAGACCGTTGACAATTTGTCACCGTTAGTGTACGATTTGACATCAGACCGTTGTCAGTTTTACCGTTCGTGTACGATTTGACACCTGAAAATTGTTCCTTTCTATTTTTTTGGTAATTAATATAAATAACAATTTCTTTATTTTTTAAATTTTTTAATACAATACTTATAAATACTTAAATATAAAATAAATAAAAAAACTACAAGATTCCATTTGGAGTTATATGTCGTCACAGGATTCGGTGGTCTTCTCTGCCTGGATCTTCACTGAGTTCACTGCCTGGATCTTCATCTTCATCAACACAAATTCGCAATCAAAACACAATTACACTTTCTTTTATAATTTGGTTTTTAAACCATTTATTTGCATCACAATTACCCTTTATTATTTATTAAAATATTTAAAATTTTTTAATGTAAATAAAATTAAAACACACTATAAAAAGCAACTCACGTTGAAATGCGTCGCGAATAATTTAACAACATTGCGTTGTCGATTCGTACCCGTTTGTTTACAAATTGTAAACGTACGGTGTCGAAAAAAAGGATCACCATATGGTGTAGAAAAGGCACCAAAAGGCACCTTTGTTGATTTTGTAACGTCGTTTTTCCCTCAGTGTAGTCTGTAAATAATAAATATACATGCCCAGTGGTAAAAATGTCAAGGCTTCAACTTAGCAGACTTGCTGTAACTCTTTCCGGTTTAGTGGTCACTATTCTAACCTCTTCCAGAGCCTTTAAACAACTTTTAGTGAAATCTATTAGCATTTTGCTGAAAAATTAAATCATTTTAAGTCAAAGTTTAAGTTTTGTTTAAGGTTGCTCTGGTTCGATTAATATATTAATTTGAAAATATTGTAAATAAAAAAAATGTGTTTATTTGGTTGGCTTGTTCTAACAAAGTAATATTTTATAATATACTCTTATTACTAAGCACTGTGACTAAAATAGGTTTTAAATAATGTGTTTCTCTATATAATATTATGCCAGATGCCACGTGTAATCAATGCACGTTAAATTGAAGATATTTTATTCGAAGGTATACCTTCGGATGGGAATGTGTCTGTATTCTTAAACCCTACGAGGAAGAGAATTATTAGGAGCAAGTCGAAGTGGTCGATGACATACCTTCGGGGCTCCAGTCAAAATATGTTGGAGATTTTGATTCGGATGATGACACACTTCTATAAAATTTGGCTAATACTTCTGTTAGTGACCTAGCTACCCAAACAGCTGTGGTTGAACCAAAATGATGAAACAGGTTTCGATTGGAAGAGCCAGTTGATTTCATAGAAGGTGGGGGTATACCAAATTATATAAAATAATTGGAGAACGTCTCTCCAAATGCCAAAGGCCACCTTATTCCATAAAAACCTTTAGCGGTATTTTTATGTTTTCTCATTTTTTCTTAATACATGAACCCGAATTAAAGTAAAAATGCAATTGTTTTAATTATAAAGTTATCACATAAAGCTGTGGCTGAAAGAGTAAAGGCCTTTAACCCTTTTTTGCCTTCTTTGACTTCTAAATCACTCTGCTCTCCCTTCGAGAAGATCCGATAGACATTGCATCTTCATTATACTGTACTGTTTCTTTTAACTGATGGCTACAGAAACAAGAAAATAACACAAGCTGAAGATGAAGTCGCAAACACAAAGACCAATTTAATAAAATACCGAAATAATGGTTTCTTTGTTGATCGAATACTAGAGAACTGTTGAAAATATTTCATAAAAATTATGGCATAATAACGTGTGTATAAATTATTTCCCTTTTAACTTATTATTTTTATAGATACACACGTAGATAATATGTACCCAGCAGTTTGAAAAGTGCCAATTGGAAACCTTACTCTAGCTTTATTACTACTTGTACAACTAACTAGTTCGCTGTGGCTGCTAAAATGTTACATGCACTACATTTCACCAGGATATTCAGTAAAACATTAACCAGATATTTTTCTTTTTTTTTTTAAATAAATTCAAAAAAAATAAAAATCCTCTAAATTATACTTCGATGGCCACATGTAATGCTGAATGTGGCCGTCGGTATTTTGATACTCACTGATGATTCAGAAAATGAAAAAAAAGATTGTAGACTCACATGCAATTCTCAATAACAAATAGAGAGCAGTACGAACAAGAGCTCTGTGACTTAGTGTTTAGAGCACTTGACTAGAAAACGGTAATACATGAGTTCAACTCCGCTGTCTGATAAATTATATTTAGCTTTTTTCTTAAATTCTGGAGTATTTGTACTATTGAATTTAATAGTGAAGAGAGAAATCATGTGAAAGCGAGCAGCTGTCCGATTTACCACCTCCGATTTTAATGAAATTTAGCACATACGTAACATAT
Organism: Calliphora vicina; assembly: GCF_958450345.1. Classification (NCBI taxonomy): domain Eukaryota; kingdom Metazoa; phylum Arthropoda; class Insecta; order Diptera; family Calliphoridae; genus Calliphora; species Calliphora vicina. Next base: position 138,607,893 of record NC_088780.1, on the reverse strand, counting down.
TCAATATGTTCCTCATATCAGTGACTTTTTCAATGGAAACTCATTCCGATGGAAAGATATGGCTTCGGAATTGAAACAAATTTTTAAATATTCTAAAAGTATATACACATAATTGAACATTACTTTGATACTGCTCAAAGCCCAGCATAATTTTTGATTCCATGGCAAATATATTGGCCCATAATCATAGTCAAACACTAAAGTCGGTTCTTTTTAGAAACAACTTTAAAATAAAAACCTTCTTTTAATTATTTTGCAACTATAGTCAAAATTAAAGTGTGTTTTAAATTGAACTGACTTTAACTGGGTGCAACTTCAAATGTAGAAAATGTTTTCATACAATATACAAAAAAATATAGACAAGTGGCACCGCTGAACAGCTGACATAGAAAATTAAAAAAAGTAAATAATAAAAGTACCAGCGAAATATAAAGAAAAAAAGCAAATTGTGGTGGAAAAATGGAAAAAATAAGATTAATATCATAATTAGGATATTTTGGTTCTAATTTTATTGATAACTATTCAATAATTGCAAAATCTCTGCCAATATCTTGTAACATAAACATTTTTGACTTTTTGTCGAACTTTTTTACTTGGTGCTAAACAAGTTTCAGCTAGTTTTATATTTACAGTCGACTTCAACGTCAAATGTAAATTTCATCTTGTGGTAGATCTTAAGTAAAGACGACTTTATTTCTCTTAAAATATACTTTATTTCAGACTATGATTATGGGCCATTATCTTTTAAAATGGCGTGAATAAAATAGCTTATGTTGGAATTTTTCTAAAACAGCTATATTTTTGGTTAGTTCTCAACCCATTCGACGTTAATGGGTTAATGCGTTTTCAGTGCTAAATGGAAATATTTAGAAATATCTTGACAATAGCAAAAAATGTATAATGATTAATTTTGTGTGGTTTCCAACACAGGGGAGGGATGAAAGTTAAACAACAAATTTAAAATTAAACTTTAGCTTTAGCTTGAATTTTTCGATGAATGTAAATAAAAAAAATAAATAAAAAAAAGAAAGTTTATTTTAAAATAATAAAACATCGTTTTAAATTATATTTGAAATTTGTTTTATGGTACGAAATTTAAAATAATATTCAACTTTATGGTCTTAATATCGAATTTAAGGCTTTTGTGGTTAGGCTGATTGTATTTATTATTTTACAGCTTATTGTTAGTAAAGTCAATACGTATTCTACAAAATATTAACATTTTTGTATCATACGTTTAAATATCCTTGTATATAAATTGATTATAATATAAAATACAATATATCGTATGTTTGGATTTATATACATACATTTATTTTTATGTTTTCATATTTAAACTATACATATTTTGTATGTATTTACTATTGCTACTGCTTGCTGCTGCAAGTTTATAACAAGAGTAAAGAACAACTAAAATTCTCTTTATTTTTTCTCTAAAATAACAAATCTAACACCCAAGGCCCAAGTGCAAGTATGTATTCTAGGTTGTTGTCGTAGTGAAATTCGTCTCAGTATGTCTCAGCTTTTCTATATGTATGTAAAGTGATTAAATTGTTGCTGATGATGTTTTTTGCTGCTGCTCCTGCTGTGCTGTTGTTTTGTTTCCTCCATTTGCTGTAACAGCAATGTTATATTTTTGTGTTGTTGTCACATTTTTGCAAAGTAAAAGTTGTATGACCTCAAAAAAAGCATTGCTTGACACTTTACCAATAAACACTTTGTTCGGTTTGTTGTATGTGTTCTGTTTGAATATTTGTGTATTATATACATTTACAATATTACAGCATAACATTTTTTGTTAGGGCTGGTTGAAAATTTCTTTAAAATAAATATTTAGAAGACTGCAATAGTAATACAACTCAATAGATTGATTTCATCTAAAGGTTTTTTATGATGCTAGCTAGCAACAAAATTACTTTTTACCAAGATATTTACATAGGTTTATTTTCAATAAATTCTAAAATTCAAAAGTATTGCGTCATTAATCCAGATATTAAAAGAACCGGGCCAGTAACCCTCGTACCTAGCCCAACATAGATATAGATTTGCATCAGTTTAGTTGAGAGTTTTCGGTTGATATAGTGATAACATCCTTGGTTAAAGACACCACATCCACTTTGTTCATTGCTGAGGGTTGTCAAGTGTTGCTATATTCTAGATTTTATTTTTCGTTCATTCATGCACATTAGGGTAATCTTTATTTTTAGATTTTCGATGCTCATTCCGGTCATCTAAAAACCAAATGCTGAACACTTTAAAAAAAATTCAAAAATTAAAACCTAAAGCTATTGGGAGGATCCATGTGAAAGAAATTTACCACATACATAATATATCCAATATGTTTCTCATATATGTAAGTGACTTTTTCAATGGAAACTCAGTCCAATGTAAAAATATCGCGATTTGAAAATTGAAAACATTTTTAAATTGTCTAAAATTATATACACATAATTGCCCATAACTTTGAAACTACTCAAAGTCCAACATAATTTTTGATTACATTTTAAAGCCAAGGATATTGTCCTTAAAGTGGTGTGAATAAAATCGTTAGCTTCCAAAAGGTTAAAGGTCAATATTCGGAGTATACATTTCAATGTAAAAAATATCAAAGAAAGACACATAAACTTTCTACTATATTTGTGCAAAAACATGTCGATGAAGACTCGATTAGAAAAACGTTATTAAAAATACGTTTTTTCATATACATAGCTTCGTACAGAAATAATGACTTAATTCGTAAAAAGTTTAAATGGTTTTATAATTATAATTATATAATTATTATAATCTTCGTTGATTTTCACAACGGTTTTTGTTATATTTTTTTGTCGAATGAAATATTAAAATAAAATATAAAAAATCAAATAATGCAAATTTAAAATATTATTTAACTCTTAAGTAGTGAAGATAGAAGGATGAAATTTTGGCATATGGTATTCAATATTTGGATCTTTAACTCACTATTTTTTTTAAAAAAAATTATTTGAAATCTAAAAGGATATTCAAGGATAAATACTAAAAAGAACATTTTTGACATCTTTTTATCCTTACAGGATAAAATCAAAATAATACGAAATATTTTACAACTCTTCTTGATCATTTGACACAAAATTTTACATAGTAGGATGATCAGAAGTATTTTAAAAATTTTTTTTAAAAATGTACTCCTCTGAAAATTTGGCGTCCTTTTAAAAGGAAACAGGATCACGAAATGAAAAACTGAAAACGCAGTTTTTCTCCATTTTATTTATTGTTTCAGACGTATATCATCCGGTTAGTGTCAAATATTGATTGTTGTACGGTGTTATAGTTCTTCAAATATTCGAAAATGACTATTTACTTTGATGCGTCCCATTTTTAGTTAGAGTTCATGTACTAATAAGAAATTGATTTGTGTAATGTTTTAAGACATTAACAGTGATGGTTCTCCAGATATTAGAAAACAACTATTTACTGGGATTGTGCCACTCCTACTAATACGCTCAGCCAAGATGCACACAATGGTACCGTACCATGCCCTATTGACATTTCAAAATTAAAAGTAGCCTATAGAGGAACATACAGTAAAAATTCTAGGATTATCGATAGAGTTTTTAAGGCTCCTATAAGTCACAAGCAAATAAATAAAGAGACATACAGTAATTTTTATATATGGGGGATTTTATGTCTGCTGAAACAGTATTCCGAGGGGACATTTGTATGGGGGCTAAGTAAAATTATTGACCGAACAGAGAAACAGACAGACAGACGGACATAGCTAGATCGTCTCAGAATCTTACTAGGACCCAGAATTTATATACTTTTGTAAGTTTCTCATTTTTTTGATGGCGCATATAAAAATCTTCGGCCTTATGCTCCTTATAGGAACAACAGGAATTAATACATAAATAAAAATCTTCAGACATCGATAACCCGATAAAACGAAATTTCCAAAAATCAAATTTGATTCCCAATAAACAGCAATTCCCAATTTTAACTATTGTATTTTGTATGGGTCCCCATAATTGAATTTTTTATTCAAGGATCACCTTAACGCACATACATATTTATTTTCGTTTATATTATTTAAAATGGTTACCATGACTAAATGTCACAAAGCTTGGGATAAGCAATATAAACCGCACAAAATCGTCAATCATTATGAATATTTTTAGTACAATTATTTTTTTATCTTGTTGTGTTTTTATATGTTTTTCTCCTTATTTGTTGTGCTTTATGTGTATTCCCAGCTTAAATTGTAAACCTTAGGGAAATGAATAAATACCATCTATTTATCCAGGCGTCCATCTATCCATTCAACCTTGTCTATGCAGTGTTTATGGGGTATGGATGGTGGTGTCGGGTTCGCTGCTTATTTTTCACTTGTTATTATTTTCATCAACTTTAGCTTTTTTTTTTTGTTTGTGGGATTATTGTTATTAAATAAATTATTTATGTACATATTTATTTTTTATTTGCAGCATCTTCTACTTTGTCGCTGACACATACATACATAATTAAAGAAGTTTTCGTTGTTGTTACTTATTTAAAATGATAATTTGTTTTATTATTTATTTTTGTTTTGCTAATTAACATTAAATAATGTTTTAAGTGTTTTTTGATGTCCTTTTTCCTACTTTAATACATTGTATTTGTAGATTAGTTTTGGGATAATGTTGTATAAAACTAATTTGATTTTATTTATGTATTTTAATAAAAAAAAATAGAAGATATCTAATGGAATAAAAAATGTATAACACATTAACATGAACTTTAAGATTTCTTTTTATAATTGAACAAAATACACTGAATTTAGACTTAAATAAAAAACAAAAATTTTGGGGGGAATTTCATGTCATTGTCTTTTGAAATCGATGTCTTCCGGAATAAAATTTGCACCAAGGTTAGTCCTATTGGATACTAATTTAGACACAAGTTTTCAACAAGATCGGTCAAGAACTTTATGAGTTAGACATTTTGGCTAAACAGGTGTTTTTTCTCATTAATATATTAATTTCTCAAAAATCAAAAAGAAATCTGAGATCTTTTCCTTGAAGAGCTTTTTGGTCGCTTAGTGGAATGCGAGTGGTATATCAAAATAAATGTTTTGTAATTCAAAACATAAAATTTTTGAAAAATCTAACTTTTTTCAAAATTTTTTTAATTTTTTGGCTCTAAAGAAAGCTTAGGTCTATTTCTTTAAGAACTTTGTGGTCAATTACTGGGATCCGAGTGGGATATATATCAAAATAAATGTTTTGTAAATCAAGACATACAATTTTTGTGTTGCGAACCGGCAACTCTTAAAATGATAGTCCAACACACCATCACCTAGTCTATCATAAAAATCGTATTTTTGGCTAAAAACTTCTTGATTCATTTAAATGATCTCAACAGTTTACAGTTTTTCAACGTAAAAATAAATGTTTGCATGAAACTCTTAAATAGCCATCATAAAAAACTCATTTGAGGAGTTTTATTTTTCCCGTCATAAAAAATAACTCATTTGAGGAGTTTTATTTTTCCCGTCATAAAAAATAACTCATTTGAGGAGTTTTATTTTTTCCCTCATGAAATAAAAATAATTTGAGGAGTTTTATTTTTACCGTCAGAAAATAAAACTCTTTTCGTTTATATTTTACTTTTTTCAGTATCTTTCTTTATTGAGTCTATCTGATATAATGTTTGTAGTAACTTGGTTGTTTAAGAAAAAAAAAACAACAACAATTTGATAATAGGAATCAAACAATAACAAATTAATGTTAATTTCAATTGCTATGCAAGGTGCTTTACAAATTGTAATTATCTGACCAGCGGTAAGCTCTAGGTGTGAATTTACATAAAATTAGTTTTATTTTGTGACTTTAAAAATAAAACTCTTCAAATGACTTTTATTTTATGACGTAAAAAATAAAACTCCTCAATTTAGTTTTTTTTCTTACTGGCAAATAATGAGTTTTTTTATGACTTATATTTAAAACTCTTTTTTAAAGAGTTACATGCGAAATTTTATTTTTACGTTGAATAATAACTGTTTTAGAAAAAATATTTTCCCTTTACTTACATATTAGGGTTCAATATCTGAAACAAAAAGTCGACTTTTCGACCTTTCGACTTTTTCCGTTTTTTAAAAAGTCGACTTTTCGAACTTTCGACTTTTGGTAGTTTATGAAAAGTCGACTTTTCGAACATTCAACTTTTTAGTTAATCGACTTTTTTCGACTTTTTTCGACTTTTTTCGACTATTTTCGACTTTGCGACTATTTTCGACTTTTTTCAACTTTTTACCATTTCTTGTAAAAAAGACATGGTTTCTACATTTACTGATGCGGCTTTTGTAATGTTTAGCAATGAAAATGAAATTTATCAAGGCGATAATATTTAGAATAATGTTGTAAGAATTTTGTGTAGAAAAAAGCTTTATTTTATAAACATTTATTTATTTATTATTTACATATATTAGCATACACTACAAAAAATGCAAGTGCAATATTTTTTTTAAGAATCTAAAAAATCGACTTTTATCGACTATTCGACTTTTATCGACTATTTTCGACTATTTTCGACTATTCGACTTTTGAGATAACATAATCGATAGTTCGACTTTTTTCCGACCAAAAAGTCGATTTCGACTTTTCGACTTTTTTCAGGAAATAGTCGATTGTTCGAACAATCGAACAATCGACTTATAAAACCCTATTACATATATATAATCTCAAGTAAGTATATGCTAACTTCGTAATGGTGTTAGTCCTTAACAAAACATCATCGTACCTATCATACTTGTTCCCCCAAATCCTTGAAAATCTTGTTTTTCTTTTATTTGGTTTCATTATCAATTCTGTTTTTAATTTATTCCATAAACTCATTGTCCTGCATAGACAATATTTTTGTCACGCCAATATTTATTACTTTGACTCTTTATCTTTTGTTATCACAAAAAAACAAAATATAAATATTTCTAGCTTTTTTCTTCCTCTTTACCCATTTATAATAAAGCCACCACATTTATTGATTGAGTGCCCTGGCACTGGTGTAAAGCGACAAAAGCGTAAAAAAAACTCAAATAACAAAAATAAACTTAAAAAAAGAAAAAAGTTTATATCTGTGGTAGCTATGTGTTGCTATATAATGCATTAAAAAATAAATATATACATATATACTAAATTTATGTACTATATATAAATAAAAAAAAAAAAACTTTCGATGCTAGTTAAAGGATAACACCCTGGGTTCAATGCAATATAAATTTTTTTTTATTTGCTACTGGTTTTTTCCACACTTTTTGTAGCTGTCCGTTGTTTTCTATATCAAATCCAATTTTCCTTACCTCTGATGAAAACAGTTGTGGTCAGATGTTGGATTTTTTTTTTGATAAATATTTTGGTTGTTGGTATTTTTGTGTTTTAAATCTAGTTTTTTGTTTTGGTGGGGGGGTGTCCAGTATTTTTTACGGATTGTCATCAAAGCCTGAAAAAATAGGATGTGCCCAAAAAAAATGTATGTAAGTGTTGCTTGTAGCATGATTGTTGTTACCAGATTTTTTTTTTGGGTATTTTTTTTCCGTTTTGTTGACGATACTATCAATGCTGCTAGTAATGGTTAGATTGAAGTTAAATTTTAAATTGGTTCGTTTGATTTTTTGTTTTTGCTATTTTATAGATGACACTTTTTATTAGATTTTGTTGCTGTGTAGTTTTATTCTAGAAAAATCTAGCCACACATAGCATTAGCTTATGCTGTTGGAATATTAATTAAAATTATTTTAAAATGATTTTTAGAAATTAAGAGAAAAGAAGCATTGAATAGAAAAATCGATTTATACAGTTAGGAAATATTGAGTTAAAGCCAGTCTAATATAAAATTTTCAAAATCACCATTTAGTATTCAGTACTAATTATTTGATTATTTTGAAACTGTGCTAAGTATGTATATCTATTGACTATGTTCAATTTTTCTTTACCCTGATTTGTTAGCTTATTGTTCTCCTATTTTATTATGTACACATTTTCCATATTTATTGATAATTTTTTTAATTTGTTGTTTCTCTTCTTATTCCATCATTCAATATTTTTGCTTTTATTTACTGTTAACTTTTTAGCAATTAATATGTTGCTTAAGGTTACAACAATTTTAAATTCCAATTAAACTTTTTTCTTCCAACTCAGTGATTATTTCTAATTTTTGTTTATTTGAAATAAAGAAAACAAATTTTTGTGTCTCTTACGAAATCTTAAGACATTTTGTGGAAGATATATGTATGTTAAAAATTTTAAATTTTTGAATTTATACTTAGAAATATTAATGAAATTCTTTAGCTGTTTAATATTATGCGGTTGATATTTACTGTAGCAATTTAGACGTATACTTAATATTCATTTAAATACCACAATTATCATACGTCATGTATACCTACTATTACTTTTATTAAATTTAAACTAATAAAATTTTCTTTAAAAGACAATCCAAAATATTTTGAAATTAATTAATTAAAATTTTCTTAAATTGTCTAGAAAGAAATATGTTTCATTAACTTATACATGTGTAAGTGATGCTGGTTATAAAACATAATTAATTATTTTCTTAGAAAATTTTTAAACAAAATGTGGTCGAAAATAAATTGTTTTGTAACAATGTAAAACAAACCCACAGAAACTACCATTATATGGGAAATAACTAAAAGTTAAATATAGTTTTCCTCAGCTTCTTTACATTGTTAGCTTTGAGTTTAAATACACATTATCACGATGTCTGGTTATATGTTAACTTAAAGTTATACTGTCTGTTAAAATATTGGTTTAGTATAACTTTAGAATAAAACATAACTATACATTGTGATAATGGTGATTTTTGATTCGAGTTAGTCATTACATTTGTAACATATCGATAATATATTATATATATTGTGGGTACCTATAAAATTCTGAGACAATATGCACAGTAAAAATGGAAAATCGACTTCAATTAAGAAATTCGTGATCCCAATTAAGTTTTTTGCTAATTTTCAGCCTGCAAACAAATTGATCATATCAATTAACGAATTTGTAAATTTGAGGTTTTCTTCTATTTTAGAATCAATTAATGAAAACTAAGGAATTTAATTGAAAAACAAGAAGAAGTTTCAATTAAACGATTAATTGAACTAATTAAAAAAATAATTGAATTTTTTACAAATCTTCAACAAATATATTAATTGAATTAATTAAAAATATGTTTAAAATTTATAAAATTTTCAATTAAAGTATTAATCAAATTAATTAAAAAAATAATTGATTATAAACTAAAATTTTAATTGAATGAATTAATATATTAATTGAAATTTTCAAAATAAACAATTAAATAAATTGTTTGATTGAATTAAAAATTTAATTGAATAGTATTTCAAAATCAATTAAATTATTTGAAATTTAACCCCCATAATAAATTTTTAAATTTTTTGTTGTTTTTAATAAATTTTACATTTTTATTATTACATTAAAATTACATTGATTATATTTGAATAAATAATAAAATAAAGTAATTACATCAAACAAAAGTCTCATTCAGTAAAATAATATTTGGTCAAGTATATAAAAATTAGTTGTTTATAAGTTCATGTTATTTTTAATTACATATAAAATATTGTATGTAATTTATTAAAAATTATACATTTATATATACAAACGGAATGTTTATAATTTTAATTTAAGTATTTCGTGTTTGATTGAAAATGCTTTAATACATTTTTTGTTTGTAGGCAACTCATAAAAAAGTGATTGAATGAAGTTGTAAAAAATTTCAGACTCATCTGGATATTGTAGGTTAAAAACAAAAAATATTTTGAAAAGGATATCAAATGCGTTTAATAGTGAAACAAAAGGATATTTTATATCGTCAAAATATACATAAATTTGTTTTACGTTTTAAATATCCCCAATGACAAGCAGCTTTGGCTGAATACTTCGACCTTGTATTTTTAACAATTTTAATTTAGTGTCTAATTCCTCCATGGTACCAGCAACAACAGCAAATGCTTCTTGAGAATCCACTACACTGTATTTTTTCTTAAATTTTGATCCGTTTTGGTCTGTACTAATTTTAAGTTGAGGAGGGAATAAATTGTGGCAATACCACAAAATTGTAAACATTTTGGAATCTGTAAATATATGTATATATACAAAAATAGTTAGATTTAATGTAATGAATGTTGTAATTTAAATAATTTTTTACCTTCATCCATATGTTCACTTTGAAGTAGTTTTCTTGAAACTAATGAACATGTTATTTTTGTCTTCAAAATAAGTAATATTTCTGCTGCAAAATACGGCCAGCGTTCCTGCATCTTTTTGGCTTGAGGATATTTCTGAACAAAATCTATATCGATCTAAAAATAAAGAAATAAGCTCAAATATTTGTAATACGTTTTTTACTTGGAAGATATGTGTGTACTTACCAGTAGGTGGCCGGACGGCTTTGTATATTCTGGCCATAATTTAAATATTTCACAAGAGTTCTTAGAATTAGCAATTTGTTGGAAACGTAATGGAGCACACTTCTGCCAGTAGATATCAAATTCATCTTGGGTTACTTTTGAAGATCTTAAGCCTTCAATTTGTAAAGTGTAATCTTCTTCGTTTTCTGTAATAAAGTAAACAGAAACTTAATAATATATACATATATTTTTATATGTTTATGTTATGTTCAAGTAAATACAAATTATGGTTTCATTACTTACCAGGCAAGTTTTCTTTTCTCTCAAGTTCGTCTAATTTTAAAACGTTTTTAGAAAGCCTTTTATAATTTGCAAGTTTATTGTATATTTTGCCCCTTTTTCCCGTGGTATAAAATTCCTGAAAATAAAAATATTAGTTAAATTATCTATGTATAATAAAAAATAATGTATGTATGTATACTTGCCAATCTCTCCGTATGAAAAATATTACATATCTGTTTTTCAATGTCTGAACAATCAGACAATGAACATATTATATTTTTTGATTCTATATATTTTGTTATTGTGTTGATCAGTAAGTTGCGTTGTTCCTCGTGCAAAATATTATTATTATGATAAAATTTTAAAATATCCTTGCCGTTAGATGTATTAGATAAAATTTCCATTACTGTTGGTGGTTGATTTGCTGTAGTATTTGGAGGTGATGTAATATATTGGATGTCAGGGGAATATTCCGAACTGTTGAATTGCTTTTTCCATATTTCCAAATTGAATTCAAATTTTGCTTGTTCTCCTGTGGTTAAATCCTCGAATAATTTAGATATGTGATGTGTTTTTAACATTTTGAGGACGTCAATATCTATCATTTGTTCTATAAGTAAAAATAAAGAAAATTTTACAGATTAGTATTAAAATATTTTTGATATCAAAACATCATCATATAATACTTACTTTTAAAAAAGTCATACAAGTGTTGCAGGTTCCATTCAGTTAAAAGACAAATTAGATCCTTATCAGTGTCCATTTCGTTTTATTGAGTTGATACTATCTGATGTTGTTGTTTTAGTAAATGCTTTTGTAAAATTCTTTTAGTCTCAAGAATGTTTTTCCTTGTGAGGTAAACAGTTTTTCAATAGGTGGTCCAACGATATCTTTTTGGTAAACAATGGTGTATTCTGTCAATACCGATCCGTACTCAAAGTCTGCAAAGAGTGTATTATATTCAGTAATAATTTGTTTACAACAAAAAACTAAATCATCGTTTTTAGTTTTTACAATTAAATAGATTTCAAAAAATTGAAAGTCCCTGGAAAACCCCAAATTAAAACCTGAGAATAAAGGGAGAAATCATCTATACACATTTTTAATTTTTTAGAAACCATTGTTTTTACATTTTTATCACGAAATGGTATTTGCAAAATAATATCGTCTTTAAAATTTGACTCAAGTAATGTATTCGCGAATGCTAATTGTTGCTTGTATGAAAAGGTTTTAGAAACATTCTTTCTAGAAGTAATCACATGAGAATAAATTTTTGGAAACAATTTTTATAAGTACATTCATAAATAACATCTTTCGGAAGGACATGTTCTTTTAAATGTGCAAAAAAATTATTCGAGGAATCAAATATATTAATGCACAAAAAACACTTGATATTCATTTTTCCTTTTTTATTATCCAATAACAACATACATACAAATCTTTAAATCGTTAATGATGCACTTTTGTAATTGTTTTACACTTACAATACATACCAACAGCACTTGCACTTTCTTGTCCAAGAATATGTAGGCACACCCAAATAAACATACACAAAATAGACACACACGAAATATTTTTTAGTTGCTATGTATGCGTATGTACATGCAATGTATTATAAGAACATAAAAAAACACCGTTACAAAACTTTGCAAAAAAAACAATAAAAATTCCACGTACGCGAATGACGTTGACTGTTTGAGATCACTTTGAACACTGAAATATTTCTTAGTTTTCTACTTCTTGTTTTCTTCTAATAAAAGTAGTGATGCTGTAAATGTTGCAAATCAGCATTTGGTTGTCGAGTATTTACATGTTCATGGTTAATCGGTGGTACAAATTGATAAACTTTTTATTTATAAAATCTTCCAATGAAATATGTTATTTACTAATGCTTATAAACATATTTTTATGATATACTGATATCTAATATTTAGTTATAAGTAGTAATTAGCAACAAGTATTCACACTCAAAAATACGGAGTAATCAAATAAAAGTACTCAATGAGTTATATTATACACCACTAGGGCAAAATATGAAAACATACACACAAACATAGAGATTTTTGAGTTTTGATTAAAAAATTTAATTGAATCAATTAAAAAATTGTTTAAACATTTTTTTTATATTAATCATTGCCTTTGTTGATCGATTTATGGCTGAAATTTTTTCTGTGTGGCCTCCTGAAAGGGTAGGGGGATGAAAATTTATTCAAATATTCTTATTTGATCAGAAATATCAGAAAATGGACAAAATCGGTCAAGTAAAAAAGGTTTTACTTCACCAAAGGTGATAGTTTTCAAAAATAATTTTCTTTTGATAAATCATGGAATTTAGCTTTAAAAAAAAAACAAGCTCTATTGAAAACGTAAATCATCGGTCCACTCAAATATAGACCACTTCCTAAAATCACTTAAAAACGCATAAATCTCACAAATGAGGAGCCGAAGAACAAAAGGTAATTTTTCGCATTTTTTGACAAAATGTGTTTAATTTTTTTACTAAGTAAGTGGGTTCTAAAAATATTGTTGCTTAACAAAACGTTCAACACCAGTATAAAACGACAAAAATAATATATCGAGGGCCTATATTCCAAACCCTCTGTCTTAAAAAAAACAGCTTTTCCGGAGAACCAAAAAATTTTATTTTTTTTTCGCGGATTACTTGAGTTATTAAAGTTCGGTATTCTACAATATTTTTTTAAAGCAACTACTGAATCTCACATTTAAAGGGTTTTTCTTCTCAAAATATTCAATGTGTATGTATGAAAATGATAAAATAATGGATTTAGCATTTTAAGAGAAAGATAGATAGAGAAATAACAAAAATGCAAATAAAACATCACAAAAAAAATAATTTTGTTATGCAATTCACAACCAAATTTTATGAAGAGCGGTCCATAATTGTTCATAGCTCCCATATAAGGACACAAATTTGAAGATCGGTTCATAATTGTTTACACAGAAAAAACTATTTGCTAAACAGTTTCAATTCAAATATTTATTACATATTGAACTGGTTTCAATTATTTGATAATTGAATCAAGTATTTATGTTTGGGTCGTCTTTGTATTTATTAGAATCAACAAGTAAGAGAGCTATATTAGGCTGTGCCGAATCTTATATACCCTTCACCAAATTATACTTAAAAATATTTTTTTTTAAATATTTCTATTTAAACAAAATTCCAAATTGTTTTTTAATTTTTTTTAAAAAAAAGTTTTTTCAAAATTTTTTTTTTAAATTTCTTTAATTAATTTTATTGGAAAAAGAATTTATGACAAAAAAAAAATTTTGATGAAACAAAAATTCGGGTTAAAAAATATTTTTTTTCCGATTTTGACCCATTATGTTCAACTTAATATGGTCTTATATACGTCGTTGCAAAGGTCTTTGAAATATCTATCATTAGATATCCATATTGTCTATATTAATGACTTAGTAATCCAGATATAGGTCAAAAATAGGTCAAAAATCGAGGTTGTCGTAGTTTTTTCCTTATATCTCAGCCATTTGTTGACCGATTTTCTCGATTTTAAATAGCGACCGAGCCGGAAGAATTTCGGAGATACTGATGTTTGAATCGAGTATGTAAGTAATTTGGGGGCTTCAGAAAGTTGATTTCAACACACTGACGGACAGACGGACCGCTATCTATAACGATCCAGAATATATATACTTTATGGGGTCGCAAATGAAAAATGTGGAAATTACAAACGGAATGACAAACTTATATATACCCTTGCCACTCATGGTGAAGGGTATAAAAAGTATAATTTAATTTTTTGGAATTTTCGAAAATTTTATTTTCATCAAAAATAATCGAAAGTTTTCTGAAACAGATTAATATCTATAGGTTTGATTAAATGACTAGAGCACATTCAATTATCTACTTCTGAAATTTGTATTTTAAATTTGTCCCCCCAATATGGAATGTTGTTCAATACCAAATTATTCGAATATTCAATAAAAATTTAGGTATTTTGAGAAAAGAAATCTTGATTACGATAGTGTATATTCTAAATACTAGTTATATGAAATAATCAAAAATGTAATCCTATATCATGATATAAACAACATCAAATACGTTTGCTAACAAATCTTAAAGAAAATTATACCCAACACTTGATGTGACCTTAAATATTTGTTTACAACTAAACATTTAAAACCAGAAAATAATAAGTCCATTCAATACCTCAATCGTTTTAAAAGATATTGTTTATAGAATTCATTTTATATTAAACATAAAACTTAAAGACTTGAGTGTCCTTCACGATGACATATTTATACATGTAGGTATGTAGACGTACATATATGTATAAGAATTTCATAGATAAAACAGGATATAACTTGAAATTAAACTTCATCTTAAATAATAACTAAAATGCTATAAATTCAATTTTAATATCCTAACGGATATATATACTTATACATATAAACGCATAAAATTTTTATGTATAAATGCACATGTACAGAATATGTATACAATAAATGTTAAAAGTAGTGGGTGTTTTAAAAACCAACATCTATAATATATTTGTTTAAAACAGCAGCAAATATTACAACTAAACAACTTTATATTATATAGACAGCACAGACATGCCTAAATATATATACATGAGTCTGTAGGTCAGTCAGTGTTATATACTAAAATTATCGTGTCGTGTCTTTAAACGACCAAATATACCGACTTTATATATAATATATGCTAAACGAAACCATAATATATGGCTTAGTTCCCTGATAAAAACGAAAGAATAGTTGATATTAAGTATTTATGAAATGAAAACAAGTACCATGCAATTTACTAGTATGTTTTATGTATTAATTTGAATATACTTATTTTATTATATTCTAAAATACTTTTTATTCTCTTACTCTTAATCAAAATGTATTAAATAATAATCAGCTAACTATATATAAGTAAAACTAGCAACAACAGCAACTAAATTGCCACCACTTTAATGCCTGCAACAACAACATTTTTTTTTTTTCACCCACCACGACATCAACCACTATTATCATTCATTCAATGTTAAAACTATTACTAAGGCTGTAACATTTTGTAACAGCAACATCTACTTGCAGCTGACACAACAGCAACAATAACAACAACGAAACCCTAACAATGTATAGTATTTACATAAATACATACATACCAGGCTTAGAAAATAAAAGCAAAAAAAAAACAAATCATTTTGACTTGTATACAGAATTAACATTAATACTAGAAATTTTTCCTACTATAAACTTTTTTAAAAAAGTATAACAACGTCAGAGAGTTACAATATTTTCATATGAGAAATACAAAAAAATATATTCCGAGAAGAAGAAAACAAGCGGATATACCGCCCTCCACTACTACTGCTATGTAACAACCTACTAAACTCTTTTTCTTGCTGGATGCTCGTATTTAATACAAAAACACATTTACTCACAGTTTTATACCTTCTCTATGGATGTATGTATACAGCAGTAAAAACGAACTGAACAACAACAGTTGCAATGACGAGTATTTCTTGTTATGGTTGTCATAGTATATAAATTCTTTTGGAAAATACCGGGAATTTACAGCAATTTTAATGCTAATATTTTAGAATTTCAATACATTATACGTAAAAAGTCATTGACCCATTAATGCCAGGTAGGAAGATAGATGCTCACAAATAAGGCAGACTTTAGCAAATTCTAGCCAAGGTCAGGTGAGAGGTAGTAACGGACAGATAAAGAAGGAAAATGATGATTTCAAAAAAAATTGACAGTGGATCGTACTTAAGCTAAGTTACTAGGCTATAGGTATGATTTGATGGAGTTATAATTTAAATACCTATTATCCCATATCTCTCCCACATCTATAGTGTGTTGTTTTTTTAATAATATATTTATTTTTATATTTTGTTATAAGTTACTTCAATTTAATTTATCTTTAACATATTTTACACAAACATTTCGATTTTGAGTACCCTTTTTGGCAGAAACAGTTCATTTGGCTACAAAAACTACTATTCCCCGTGCAAAATACATATAAATTACATATGTGTGGAAAACCACACACCATTTTTTTGGTTTCCATAGAGTTTGGAAATACTTATAGGTTTTCTCGATCACTTCGTTTAGTACCTTTTTATTAAAGAATCATACGTTTGTTGTTTTGAACTTGCTTTTAAAAGAGTTTTTATAAAAGATATATGTGTTACCTTCTAAAAAAATAGACTTTATGAAAATCGGCTGGAGAAAGGTTGTGTGAAAAATTATACTAAAGTACTTGTCCAAAACACATACATAAGTAAACAATAATTGATTAAAAAACAAATAAGAAAATATGGTCGGTCAAGCCGGACCATATAATACCCTACATTAAGTAAAGAGCTCAAAAACCATTTTTCTTTTAAAACTTCAAATGTTTTTCGGAAGTGGACTTTATATGGGAGCTATGATCAATTACTTTCATATTTATGTCTATACGAAAGTTATTTATGTTGAATCTTATGTGTGATTATGAAGTGATTTTCGGAAGCGGGTATTATATGGGAGCTATGGCTAATTATAGACCTATCACAATAAAATTTGGTGACATAAATTCTGAGAAATTATTTTGAGCTAAATTTGTGTAGATACCTACACACAAAAAATTATATTTCAATTCAAACATTTATCCCATATTGAACTGGTTTCAATTGTTTCATAAATAAATCAAGTATTCAAGTATTTCTATTGAATTTTTAGTTTTGAATTTGATTATTTTGACAATTGAATATACAATTTTCGTTACTGGTTGAATTTCAAATACAAAAATTATTGAATAGATAATTTTCGTAATTGAAACACAAAAAAGTGTTTTCAATTACAAAAATTATCTATTCAATAATTTTTGTATTTGAAATTTCAGCCAGTTTCAATAGGCTCCCCACCATGCTGAATGAGGTTTTTCATACAAATGCTTGCGTGTACTTTTGTTAATGGTTTCGATTATTATGCTTTAGTTGGAGAGTATTCTGACTTTAAATTATCGTAAGTCAGCCATTTTCCAACCATTTTTATAAATATTTGGAAAAATACTAAACGAAATCATCGAGTAAACTGTAGGTATTGTCTCTTTATGGACTCCAATAAAACAGAATTGCTACATGGACATCATGTTTGGTTTTCATTCATTTTTGTATCACTGCAATTCATTCATTTTTGTATCACTGTGCCATGGTAAATCATCTAAATGACCGAATTTTTTTTGGACTGTACATTTTTTGATGCAGTGACAAAAATTCAATTCAAATCTTCTGTGTTAACTGTTTTTCACATGCTAGTATTGCAAAAATTCTTTGGATATAATCGAATCATTCGATTGGCAACGAATCTGCTTTATGTGTCCAGAAATAATAATGTTACTTTAATAAGAAAACTTGTAATGAAAACGCCGAAATTTGTTCCATTAGTGTTTCGACAAGACTTTCATCAGTTTTTGATACAAAATTGATTTGGTTGTTTTAATCGTGCACAATGACAACTGTGCTCCTTCATAAGGTCAATAAGCTTTCTAGTAATTTTTTTATTATTACCTGTAAGTTTACAAATATTTATTAAAAAAAATTATAATCATTTACATCCACCAATTACCAAATTATTAATTTAATCTTTTGTTTTTTTCTTATTTTAGGTAAGTTGACTAAATTTCAATTAAGAAATTCACAATGTCCTTAATGTATGTAAGTATTAAATAAAATACTGCCTTGTATGTGAGTATGTATAAATCTGAACAATCGTTCATTATTGACGTTCCATTAAGATAAAAGTGTAATTACTTCAAAAGTATTTGAAGTGTGGCTTGTTAAAGAGGAGCATTTTCCGATTTAAATTTGTTAAAAAATAAAACAATTGTCAGTGAATTCGCTAGAAGTTTAAAAAAATAACATTAATTTCATATTCCAATAGGAATTATAATACCGGACATTTAATCATTTCATTTATATAAGATAGTTCAGTAATCACATTACCCGTTCCAAATTTATTAATACATGGGACATATGTTGTTTATGTTGATTGAAAACTAAAAACTGCAGTAACCATAATATGATAAATTTATAATTCACGTTATTCTAGCAATCATATATTTTATTGCAATATATAAGTATGTATATGTTTTTGACAACCATTTTTATGATGGTAAATCCTTCATATTATGGTGTTTATAATCTAAGAACAGTATATTATGATGTAATGATTCATCGTAAACATGATTGCCATACACATGTATTTATTTACTACAATCATATATGTATATGATTGCGATAATCATGTGAATTTTAACTTTACAATATTATGGTTATCAAAATCATTTAAATAATTACTTTAACTATGCTCAAATAGTATATATGTATATATTTTTACCTAAAAATCCTTGTCATTTAAACACAGAATATTGAACCAAGAATATGTCTTTGAACAAGGCTATCTTAAATTTTCTGTTGTATTATATTAGTCATATGTCAGTGTATGGTTAACAACACATACACAATTCATAGTGGGATAATGAGAGGATTTAATAAATATTTAATTATACTTCGAAGAATAATTATTCTCCTTAAACAAAACGTAATATTTTGAAAGTCAATATAGATTTTTACTTATATTTTCTAAGAAAATGGGAATATTCTTCGAATTAACTGTCATTTCATGCAAACATGTTTTTAACTTAAAACTAAAAGGAATTTTTCTTTGCTTTTCTCGTTATGGTGACAGTAATATTCATCTTTAATATTTTCATATTTTCTGAAAACTTATGATATAAACTGATAATGAATGATACAAATAATACTATAATATGATAAATATATGAATCGTTATTGTACTAGATTAAAATATTGTAATATATATATGGGCATTTCCATGTCATCGTACTTTACATTTGTACGTCTATAGAGTGGAATAGATTTTGCAAGTGGGCCTTATATGGGAGCTATGACCAATTATGGATCGATCACCTTGAAATTAGGTTGTGTGATTTATGTCCTAATGAAAGTTATTTATATTGAATTTTGTGTATATACCAAAATTTTTAGGAGATTTATGCACGTTTAAGTGAAGCGGGGAAGCGGGTCTATATGGGAGCTATGACTAATTATGGACCGATCCTAACAAAATTTGGTGGCATGAATTTTGTATAAATAGAACTTATTTGGAGCGAAATTTGTGGAGATACATATATAAATTAAACATTTATTACCGATAAAGTCCAATTTCGGAAGGACATTTGTATGGGGGCTTTCAGAAATAATTGACCGATTTCAGCCAGTTTCAATAGGCTTTGTCCTTGGGCCGAACAAATAATATGCACCAAATTTGATCGAAATACCTTCAAAATTGCGACCTGTACTCTGCGCACAAAGTTTACATGGACAGCCATCCGACCAGCCAGACGGACGGATGGATGGACATCGTTTAATGGACTCAGAAAGTGTTTCTAAGTCGATCGGTATACTTTAAGGTGGGTGTTAGACTAATATTTTTGGGCGTTACAAACATCTGCACAAATACATAATACCCTCCCCACTATGGTGGTGTAGGGTATAATAATAAGTTCTTTCAAAACATTTTTGTTCAAAATATAGAGCGAAATAAGTGTATATCGTACGTGATATAAAACGGAAGTAATTTTAAGGTGCATGTAGAAATAAGTTTTCCTTTAATTTCTTACACTAAACCAAATATTTTTGAAAAAAAAAATTGTATGAGTTACAAAATATCGCACTGGTTCCTCTAAAGAGCGTCAACTCAAAATTTTCCAATTTTCACTTTTTGCAAGAAATAGATATGTAGTGGTCATGTCTACCCACTGTAAAAATCTGCTATCATTTTCTCTACTCTTTCGCCAAAAAATTCAGTTGTATCCGTACAGTTGTTTCATTGTAATGTATTGAAAATAAATTAGATTTTTGCTTCTACTGAACATTTTAAAATTTTGAGTTGACGCTCTTTAGAGGAACCAGTGCGATATCTTCTCGAAAAAGATCTAAGCTTTCTTCTGAGCAAAAAGAAATACTTAAATAAAGGGTCCATTTTGAAAAAAAAAATCCAAAAAATTTTTGATTTTGCAAAAAAAGTCTAAAATTGTATGGTTGTACATTTATTTTGATAGATATCGTATCCCACTAAGCGACCAAAGAGCTCTTCAAGGAAAATATCTAAACTTTATTTTGAGAGAAAAAAGGTACCATTTAAAAAAAAATTTTGGATTTCAGAAAAAAATTTAATTTTTGTTTATTTTTTTTTTAAATATTATTTTTTCGAAAGATTGAAGAACAATATGTAATAAGTTACATGGATGAGAAAAAACACCTGATTCGCCAAAATGTCTAACTAAGAGAGTTCTCGACCGATCTTGTTGAAAACTTGTGTCTGAATTACTTTCCTATAGGACTAAACTTGGTGCAAATTTCATCCCGATCGAAAGACATCGATTTTAAAAGTTGGTTCACTTGACATGAAATCCCCCATATATCTAATTCAGAATATTAAAGGTTGAAAAATTAACTTTCTTGATCGAAATTTTTCGTTTCTTCCCTATTTTTATCTGTCACAATTCCGTAACTATTTTAGTAATTTAATTATCCAATCAATTAATTGCATTCTTTGCACAAAGCACAATCCTATATCTGAATGAAAGATGCATTACATGTTAACCCTATTTTCTATATACTATTTGTATATACAATTTAAACTAGTTTTGTATTTGCCGCTAGTTCTCACAGCAAAATATTCGTTTTCTTAACACATAGATATTGTTATTGCTCTTTGTTGCATTATTGCTATATATTTCAACAATGTGTACAACAACAAAATACAACCAGAAAAGAAGCACTTTCCGTTACATGCTTATAGAGGGCGTTAGAGTATTTTTTTTTTTTTGTTTTTATTGTTTTGTATATGTGTGGGTATGAGCATGTTTGGGTTAATAGTTAAAAACAGTAAGTACAGCAACAATGTACTAGTAATGATACTTATAGTATATCTCTACTCATACCCTTAATATAGGTTGCATGAGGCAACAACAAAAGCCGGAAGCTGACGAAATATTCAAAAAAGCCGATGCTTTACACTGCGCTTGCTGCAACAACAAAAAGAAATTGTAATAGAAAAAAACACATATACATACATACAAACAGACAGACAGACATACTGCATGTTGCTTGCAACTGGGCAGAATCTTAGTCTCATGTGTATAGAACTCGAGCAGTGGAGTAAAAAAAAAAATAGAAAAAAGCAAAACATAAAATTGGAAAATGCAAAAAATTTAGTTCGTTCGTTTTTACCCAACCCTTTCATTCGTTCATTCACTTACAACACTTAAGGAGCTTTGTTTTCTGTTGCTGTTGGAATTCTAGCGCGCATTATTGACACAACAACAACTATAACAACAACAATAACATCATGCTCTTATTTATGAGTCTGTATTGGTGTAGGTGTCTGTTGCATGCAGCAGTAGTTTGTTGATGTCACTAGTAGAGCTGATGGTGCTGGTGTTGTCAGTCTATTGTGGCTGACTTGGCTGGCTGTATGTATACAGCAGTTTTTTAGATACAGAATTTTTACTACATACATAGTTTTCTATTCGTTATTTTTAAATTAGAAATTTAGTTTTTTGTTATTATTAAATTTGTTAGTATTTTTTTTTGGAACAACGTATAAATTGTGGAATTTATTGTTAAACCGCTTGGGGAAATCTAAGCGAAAGTTTTTTATTTATAAAAAAAAAATTATATTAAAATTCTGTTTGTTGTTCTAAAATATTTCAACATTTGTTTATTTTCAAATTGAGATTGTTTGCGTATTTTCTTTAATTTGCAAATACTAAATTCTACTGAGGTTTTATTGCTCTAATACTCTTATACATTTTTTGAGTATACTCAAATATGCTTGAATGTATATTATATTAACACATATGAGTATATGTAAATTGTTCTATGTACATATATTTAGTTTACATATGTACATATATACTAGTATATAAAAAACTAAAATAAAATAGTAAAAATTTTAAAGTTTTATGTGGTTTAGTTTTAATTTGTCAAAAGTTTATGTTGTTTTCCTTTTGCTACTGTCTTTTTGTTTTGGGATACATACGAAATTTTAAATTCACACAACTATAAACAACAAATTAAGAATAAAATATTTATGCACTCTATCCAACAATGCACAGTGGGGTGGATCGAAAAAAAGGTGGTATTAAATCTGAATTTTCTAAACTACTAATTGGATTTGATATCTATATATGGGAGGTCATAGGCTTTAAGAAAATTAAATTTTGGGAACCCTATTAGAAAAAAATGTAAAATACAGAGCGTAAATTTGTTAGGAACACTTTGTAGAGCTTCTAACTTCTACATAGCTTGTAAATATGAATACATTTTAATGACTGGAACTTTTGTAAACCAAATGAAAAGTTATGAATCCCTGTTGATTTCACTAAGTTTTCTGTTATAGTTCAAACGATATTTATGTTAAGATCTTTCCAAATTTTTGTAAAAAATCTTGAAAATATTTACTTTGATAATTTTTCATGACTAGAGATATTGGCAAAAAACTCTTTAACTGTTATATCAGAACTCTTTGGCAATAAGAGGACGTGCGGTTTAATGTACATTCATTACGAAGATATTTGAGAAAAACAAAATAAAGTCAAGATAAACAAGTAAGAATTATGGTCGGTCAAGCCTGCTCATAAGTAAATGAGCAAAATAATTTTTCTTTTAAAATTTTAATAATTTATTTTCGCGAATGATTTTCGAAAGTGCGCATTATGTGGGAGCTATGACTAATTATGGACCGATCGCCATGAAATTAGGTCGTGTTATTTATGTCTATATGCAAGTACTTTGTGTTGAATTTTATGTGTATACCAACATTTTTAAGACATTTATGCTCTTTTAAGTGATTTTCGGAAGCGGGCCTTATATGGGAGCTATGACTAATTATGGACTGATCATCATTAAATTAGGTGACATGATTTCCGTATATATAAAACTTATATGGAGCGAAATTTGTGTTGATACCAATATGAATTAAACATTTATCACGGTTAAAGTCGAATATCGGTAGGACATTTGTAAGGGGGCTACGTGAAATAATGCACCGATTTCAGCTAGTAGTTGTATGTATCAAATTTTATAGAAATATCTTCAAACTTGGACAGCTAACCAGACGGACATCATTCGAACTACTCAGAAAGTGATTCTGAATTGATCGGTATACTTTAAGGTGGGTGTTAAACTAGTATTTTAGGGCGTTACAAACATCTGAACAAATGCATTATATTTCCCCACTATGGTGGTGTATGGTATAAAAACGAAAATTTAAAAATATAAAATTAAATGTCTTTTAAACCATAAGAGATATATTAGTGAAATAAACAGAAAATTAGCTAACTACTTACTTGTTTTCCTAAATAGTGGTAGACGAATTTGGATTTTCTTAAATACTACACAGAAAAAATTATATTTCAATTCAAATTTTCGTAATTGAAAACACAAAAAATAACAAAAATGTGTTTTCAATTACGAAAATTATCCATTCAATAATTTTTGTATTTAAATTTCAAGCAATAACGAAAATTGTTTATTCAATTGTCAAAATGATCAAATTCAAAACTCAAAATTCAATAGAAAATATCAGAAAATTTTGTTTTTGAGCACATGAATACTTGATTCAATTATAAAATAATTGAAACCAGTTACATATGTGATATATATTTGAATTGAAACGGTTTAAGAAATATTTTTTTCTGTGTATATACTCCTCTACGATTCATACATCACTTTGCAATCGCATCAGTAGTTTACATGATTCAGAATTATTACCAATTATTATCTATTAAACCCACTGTGCAACACCCATACTCTTACAAAGTGACACTCTCATGCACACATATTATGTATGTATGTATATGTATGGAAAAAACTATGCTGCTGCCCCCAAAAACTTTTGTCAGAGTTCAATGGTTGTCCTTTATTTTAATAAATTTTTAATTTGATAAAAAATTTCTATGTTAAAAGTTTGTTGTTTTGGAATTTTTTTTTTGGTGCTTAAGTTTTAGTTTTTACGCCAGATAAAAATCTTTAATGAGTTTTTTGTTAAAAATATTTAATTAAAATTATATTTTAAATGAATTTAAATTTTAACCTACATAAAGACAAATAGATATATTTATCACTGAGAGGCCCTAGCAATAGCATAAATGTTTCAGTCTACGGTTGAGTAGCTTTTCATGTTGAAAATTAATTAAAACTAATGGCCAAATTTGATAAAGACAAATTTCTTATGGTTATTTTTAGAATTTGAAAAGCTAATTCAAGGGTTTTTGGATTTTGATATCACCAAATGAACTTTGACCTACTAAGTTTTTGAATCCCAAATTCATAGAGAAGACAATTCGTTACTTTTTACGTCCCAGGTAATCTATCGTGAAGACAATTGCCACTAAAGTGTCTCTAAGAAATCTAGAGCAAACTGGTTTTAAACAAATTGTGTTAATATAATATAATAAAACGTCAATAAGTCGCTTTAGTGTCTCTTAGTAACCTATAGTGAAGTCGCTTTAAACGTTTGTGTTGTACTGCAATATAGAAAGTAGTTATTTTAGCCACCAGATGCAATCTATTAGAGAGTTGTCGGGTGAAGGTTTGTTTACAAGCACCCGTACATATTAAAATAACAAGTTATGTAGCTGATCAAGTAACCAGTTAGGTTGCATTAAAGTAACTGACGCTATGTAACCAGTATGTGAATCCAATGCGTTGACTTCTTTGGACCAGCTATCGGACAGTCTCATTGTGATCAAAAATGAGTTATTTTAACATGCAAGTGTTAAAATAACTAGTCATGTAGCTATTGAAGTAACTAGTTCCCACCCTAAATGATGGGTAAAATCACTAGTTCGGGACTATCTCCTAGAACTGCTGGGTTGTAAAGAAATATGATTTTATATCTTCCATATTCTATTTCTCAATAATGGTGAGTTAAACAGATGATGTTTAATATAACATGGACAAGTAAGATTGCTGAAGAAAAAATTTCTATTTTTATTTTCCATTATTTTTTATATTTTCTAAAATTAACACAGAAAAAAATTACGACAATCAATTGTCATATTAATTACCAAATTCTTCAATACAATTAATTATACCCTACACCACCATAGTGGGGAGGGTATAATGCGTTTGTGCAGATGTTTGTAACGCCCAAAAATATTAGTCTAACACCCACCTTAAAGTATACCGACCGACTTAGAATCACTTTCTGAGTCGATTAAACGATGTCCGTCCGTCCGTCCGTCTGGTCGGCTGGCTGGCTGTCCATGTAAACCTTGTGCGCAGAGTACAGGTCGCAATTTTGAAGATATGTCGATGAAATTTGGTACATATTATTTTTTCGGCTCAGGACCAAGCCTATTGAAACTGGCTGAAATCGGTCCATTATTTCACCTAGCCCCCATACAAATGTAATCCCGAAATTGGACTTTATCGGTCATAAATGATTAATTTACATATATATGTATCTCAACAAATTCCGCTCCAAATAAGTTTTATATACACAAAATTCATGTCACCAAATTTTGTTACGATCGGTCCATAATTAGTCATAGCTCCCATATAGACCCGCTTACGAAAATCACTTTAAAGTGCATAAATCGCTACAAGATTGGGTTATTGAATAATTAATTGATTAACAATCAACTATTATATTTAAATATTAACATAATCATATTAAACAATTTTGTTGTTAATAGTTAATTACACTTTCTCCATTGGATTTAAACGAAATTAATACTATTTTATTGACCTTTCGATACTAAGAAAAACAATGAAGGGTTTACATAAGTGGTTCATTATTAATAATTACAATTAAACTGATTTCTACACTATAATAACTATAGAGGCAAAATTCCTCCCATCCTCCAAAAAAAAAAAAAAAACGATTAACGATCGACCTTATTTGTAATGGATGGTAGTTGAGCGGCATTTAACGCACAAGTGTATGTAAAACATTTTATATAACATCTATTTATTTTATTTACTGTATTTGTACAAATTATAAATAAATTATATATTTTGTGCTAAATTTATTTTGTTTCCTGATAATATATTAAAACGCACACACACAAGCCAGCATACTTGTACATAATATAGAATGTACTTATGTATGTATAATTATTGTAGATATACATATGTACATATTTACATATAATTTATTTAAGAACTTATTTTAATATGATAAACAAATACAGATTAATATGAGTACGAATGATGTTGTTGAATAATTGTTAGTTTTGTTATTGATGTTGTTGCTGCTGCTGCTGTTGTGATGATGCGTGTCTGTATAAGTCTGAATAATTAAATATCCTTGACAACCTGTAATTTTCTTTTTAGTATTGTTGTATATGTAGTACAATTTCGTACGTGTGTACATTCTTTACACTCCTTCATGTATGTATGTACGTCATTAAGAGTCATGAGTTTTAATACACACTACCGAAATGTAATGAGAGCAAAAGAGAAGAAGATTCGTATTCCAAACGAGTGAGGGCAAGAGTAAAAAAGATGTGCATATGTTTAAATGAAATTACTGCTTGGAGAGTAATTAGCAAAAATTATTGCTAGTACGTGTTTCAAACTTAATGCAAAAGCAAGCAGCAACAACAACAAAATTGATAATATTTTATGGGAATTTATATATTTAAACTAAATTACGGTCAGAGAATTAGTTAGTATGTGTATGAGAAGTTGTGAAATTAACAAATATAAAAAAATAAAATCGTATTTCAATTAGTTTCCAGAGAAATGCATTTTGTTTTAAATTTATTTTTTTTTTTTGGTAAATTTTAGCTATAAATTAGGAACTTTTTAAATAACAATTAGAATTCATATTCAAATGCTTAACAACGATTTTAAAAATTCAAATTAGAGTTACTCATTTAACCATTCAAATCCATAAATTATAGTAAAAACAAAAAATTACAAATTATGTTTGCTTAGAATTTAACTTTGTTTAAAATGTATAAGACGAGTGTCAAAATTATTTTCTATAAAAAACTGGTTTGTCGGTTAGCAGAAAATTGGCTTTTTTTGGAAAACCTGGTTTTTGGTCAACCCACTTCAAAAAATAACCGGATTGACCGACAAGGAAATTAATTATTTTAAAAATGTAAACAATACTTTTTTTATACATACATATGTACAAACCATATAATTGGGGGATTCAAACGGTCTCTTATTTGGTCGTATTGTCATAATGTCCTAAAATATTTTTTTAGTTTAAACAAATTTTTGTTGGATTTCAAACAAAAAAATTATAAACTAATAAGACTTTTTGAACTATGTTTATTGGTATGTCATAAAATAACACTTTTTTTGTTTGCAACACAACAATAATTTGTTTAAACTAAAAAAATATTTTAGGACATTATGACACTACGACCTAATAGGAGACCGTTTGAATCGACCAAATATTTAATAAAGTATACATACCTTTAAAATTTGTAGTTTTAAGTAGTCAGTGTAAAGTCCATTTTATGCATTTTATTTCAAAATTCTCAGTAAAATGGAATTGAGTATAGCTAGGTTAAACTAAGCTTACGTTTGGTAAAATCATCACAAAATTTTTAATGAATCATTAGAAAAATTTAGCCTAAACTTCTAGAATTATGCAAAATTTAATGTTAATTTTTAAAAGTTTTATTATATTAAGTTTGATTCTGAAAAAGTTTCTAAGTAAACTTATCGTCCACTACAATAATTTTAATAATTTATATTCGTGAATGATTTTCGGAAGGGGGTTTATATGGGAGTTATGACCAATTATGGACCGATCATTATGACATTAGGTCATATGATTTGCATCTATATGAAAATTATTTATGATTAATTTTGTGTATATACCAACATTTTTAAGAGATTTATATACGTTAAAGTGATTTTTAGAAGGGGGTTTATATGGGAGCTATGACTAATTATGGACCGATCGTAACAAAATTTGGTGAGATGAATTTCGAATATATAAAACTTATTTGGAGCGAAATTTGTGGAGATACATATATAAATTATACATTTATGACCGATAAATTCCAATTTCGGGAAGACTTTTGTATGTGGGCTAGGTGAAATAATAAACGGATTTCAGCCAGTTTCAGTCCTTGGGCAGAAAAAATTATATGTACCAAATTTGATCGAAATATCTTCAAAATTGTGACCTGTACTTTGCGCACATCGACAGCCAGCCAACCAGCTAGACGGACAGACATCGTTTCATCGACTCAGAAAGTGATTCTAAGTCGAACTAGGCGTTACGAACATCTGCACAAACGCATTATACCCTCCCCACTATGGTGGTGTAGGGTATAAAAATATAGGAAAGCACATCTAAAACATGTCTTGGCGGAATTCGAAACCTCAATGAAACCTGTATAAAATAAAAGGGTTTTTATAAATATTGTCTTAATTGATTGTCACAAGAATCATTTAATCAAATAACTTTTTAGACAACAAAAATTTAGCAGACTTAACAAAAACTCTTCTAATAGCAAAATTTGTATTATTAACAAATAACTTAAAACCCACAAAAACGTCCATTAAATGTGACAAAATTCTGAAAACAAATTAAAATTTAAGTAAATCATAAAATGAATTTATTATAAAGTTGCTAAGAATTTAAAGTTTTTTTTTTGTTTTATATAGAAAACCCAGACAAATAAATTAAAAGAAATGTCCGTCATTTAAAAACCAAAAAAAAACATGAAATAATTTTGATTTGTTCGTCTGGTTGTTTTATTTGTACACTGTTTTTATTTTTATTGATCAAAAGAAAATCACAAAATAAATATACTTTATTGAAAAGTTGTCAAGTAAAACAAAAGTAAAAAAGCAACAGAAAGTTAAATAAATTCAATGGTAAATAAAGAAAAATAACAAAAGCAACAACTTAAGCAATAACAACAAGAGTGCGGGGGCTGACTGTAAAGACAGCAACAACAAACAAACAACTTGATGGCAATTTAAAAGGCAAACAAACGTAAAAGGGATATTAAACCAATACCAATATATTTTACAAAAACACACAAACAAAGAAAATCCATACACAGATGGCAAAGCAAGGACCAAGACATAAAAACAAAGACAAAGACAGAAGCAGCAACAAATGCTAAAGCGGCTTTAAACATAGACAAAGAAAACCAAGGCATACAATATGAAAAAAAAATATTAGATGATGAGGTGGTGCATAGATAAAGGGACACAAACTTGTGGTGATGACAAGAAAACTTAACCAAAATCATGAGTAGAAGAAAGTGATGAATTATCGAAGTAGAAAGGGTAACTACTATAGGATATAGTTAGGCTTCAACGAAATGATAAATGTCCTTTACTTCTTCTATATTATTCAATTTATTTAGACAGTTTCATGGATGTCAAAATATTATTAACTGTTTATTTTTATTAAAAGAAAATTTTAGAAAATGTTCATTTTATTTTGAATTATGATACAACATATATATTCAAATTATGTCATTTAACTAAATTCGTTTAGTCCTATCTAAATTTTTTAGAAAGTAATTTTTTAATTATTTTGTGTATTTCATTTAAATTGTGCAAATATTATTTGAAACTAAAAGTGGTACTAAATACATATTAATCATACGCCTCGTAACCTGCAATTATAAAACTTAAGATAGATATACTCATTAATTTTCATAAACTTTTATTTAATACAATAATATGAAAAGTAATAAACCTTTTGCAGACGAGGAAACAATAAAATTAAAAATTGTATATTTGTTTGTACAAAACACATAAACAGAAAGCAAAAAGCTCCTCAAAGATTTCATTTTCAAATTTTAATTAAATGGAGGACACACTCTGACTTATTGTAGACTTTTTTAGCTCCTAGGCAATAGTTTTGTATATAATTGATAGTAAGATTTCGATAACAGTACCAACCAAAATTAAAATCAATAAAACGATTATAAGTTGCCTGAATATATTGTTACCCTAGCCTAGTGGTCGGCAATTTATTTATAACAGATAAATAAATTGAATAACGTTTTATTATAATCCATGTGAAATGTTCTTTTTATTCTAGAAAGAGTTAATTAATTAAAATTAATTTTATACCCATTTCGATCCAAGATAAAATTTTTATTTATTTTTTTGAAAAAAAAATAATTTTTTAAGTTATTTAAGACCCACTAATAGCAAAAATCAGATTAAACTAATTTTGCGAAAATTGGAACATTGGCGCTTATCCTATATGTCAGCTTTGTATGCAAGTAGAATCCTAAATAAATCCAAATGTTCTACTAGCATACAAAGCTGATATATAGGATAAGCGCCAGTGTTCGAACAATCAAGTTTAGACATATGTATGTTAAGTCACGCATTTGCATGTAAATCATTGTTTTTATGTGTTATGAAGCAGTTACATATATTGGCAATAATTTCTCATGTTTATTATTTTAATTTTATTTTTTTATTATTTTTAAAAATTAATTTAAAGAGTTTCTAGAAATATTGGTTGTAGAAATTGACCCTAGCATCGAGGGATATAGTTATTAGCTTAAAGTTGAGACTTAACATTCATACCAAAATGTTCTCGAAATTCCACCTTTTTCACACATAAAACTTTTTTTGAAAAAAAGTATAAAATATTTTTGTTGAAATAACTAGTACTAAAAAGTATGCCGGAATTTTAAAATAAATTAAAAAAAAATCTTATAAAATTATTAAAATATTGGGTATATAACTTAGAAATGCGAGATTTTTTCAAAATTTTTGGTTCATATTTTGAAATATTTGTACAATATAAATTTAAGAATTATTGCCAATAGTTAGCTATGGCCTTTTCCCATCTTTGTCCTAACACATGGATTCCGCGCCAATAGATCTGCTCATCTATTGAGGCCAAGAACGAATCAGGTCAGTATTGAATACTCTGTTCAAAAGTCTCGGAGAGAGCCTTTTGCATCGATCGAAACAAATAGAAGTCGGATGGGGCAAGCAAAACAGGTATTACATAATATAATTGAATATTATGGTTTCATGTCTGACCGCATATCTGGGCAATTTTTCGCAAATACCCGCTTCAATCTTATAAGTTGCGTTCACTGCAGGTTATGGTCTAGCCAGATTTCAGCAGCTTATAATTGATATGTAGGATCCGTTTGCTCCCACCAAGTACTGATTATTTTCTTTCGTAGCATTCAGGAGTTATATCGGATATACAAAATCGTCTTTCAAGGTCTCTTGGCTTCAATTCGTATGACATCCAGTTTCCTTGCGTTTGGATGAATCTTGGTGCTCTCAATTTTTGAAATCACCAATTCTGAACTGCACAATCCATCTCTCGAATGATGAAACCGATGGAACACATTCACCATAAGCTTCGGTGAGCCTTAACTGGCCCTTTTTTCAAGTTAAAGAAGTAAAGAAAAACTTCGTCTATATTACGCTATGTTGGCACAAAATTCGACATTTTCGATGTAAATAAAAACTTTATTGTTTACACTATAATGTTCAATAACTAAGTGTCAATAAATGACAGATATGTAGCCTTCAAAATGTCATATAATTTATTAGAAACAAAAGCCATGTTCAAAAATACGGCATCTATTGCAAATTCTGCATTTTTAAGTCATACACCCATCATTTAAAATTCTTAGTTACTTCAGCCATCTTGTATTCATGGTATTCACTGCTGAAGAGTCTAAGACTTCCTTTTATGGTTTTTAAAAATTTAATTGATGATATTTTAAATCAAATATATTGAATATTTAAATTTTAAATACGAATTAATAGCGAATATATTGTACATATTTCTGCATTTGAAATACAAGCCTTTTCAAAATTAATTTTATTAAATTTAGCTGGAAGTTTTTAAAATTTTGTTTCCACATTTTGAGAAATTAAATTATAATTTTTCAGTGAATTTAAAAATTTTAAAATGTGCCAGCAATATATACATTTAGATGACAAATTTCTGTGATTTTTGCACATCGAACAGTGCAAGCAAAATATTAAATATACACGAAAGATTGATGTTATCATAGACAGAATATTTTGCATCTTTCGTGAACACAATATTTAGTTACAAATGCTACAATAAATTGAAAATGTCTATTAATTTATATTTGACTTTATTCTTAGAATTTTGTCTTCCCTTTTTATGCTCACTCCATTTTCCATCATTTCTTAATTCCACTTGTACGAGTGTCTGTCAGAATCTTTTGTAATCAATATTAAAAACTGTTGTTATGCTGCATCATGGTTACCAACAGCGTGACTCCTCTATAAATGTACATGTGGAAGCTGTTTGGTTGCTGTGTTGAAATAAATATATTTTCAATTTTTTTTGGTGAATTGATTTATTTGATGTGTTCATATAATAAATATTTCAGATTTTTCTTGTTTACTTTTCTCTAGTCTATGCCTTTTTTTTATTTTTATATATTATTTATTTTCTGTTGTCTTGGTGGCTTTTGTTTATATTTTGTATAGAGATTTAGTTTTGATATTTTTTTTGTTATTATTGACATAGGCCTTTGTACCGCCACTAACAAATACTATGATTTATGTTGGAATGATGAAAAGCTATTTAAGTATAAAGACTGTATAAAGAGAAAAGGGGAAAATCTTTATATAGAATGATATACATGCATACAAGAAAACAAATGTTAAGTAAACAATTTACTGTTAAATGATTTAGTGAGGGATTTTGATTATAGAAACTGTTAACAAAACAATAAAAGGATTTTGTGTTTCTTTTTGTTTTGCAAATATTTATGAGGAGGGTTTAGCAATAAATATTGGTACTTGATTTTGAGTTGAACGTATTTGGTATGTATCAGTAAGAAAGTAAATATGTTAAGGGCTTTAGATAGAAAAATGTATGCTGAAAGTTTAAGTCTGAGGTTGTTAATTTAAATAGAAATAATTTTAAAGAAATACTTGCATAGCATGGATATTAGCTTGCAGTTATGCTGCTGCTCTATAGCTGATTATTTCATACAAGTTTCAAACATGTATATTAAATGGCCTTAGCGCATAACTAGTTTGATTATTTTAATCGACTAAACAAACACATCATACACCCAGACGAAAAATATAGGTGTACATGTTTACCATAACCATTTAAATTTTTTTTACTAGTTTTTAAACAATATCATGGTCACTGTTAATATTTATATGGTTGCGGTAACCTTAACTTACCCCTCACATCGTTGCAGAAATCATATATATGTTGTGATGAATAAATATATAATTATGCAACCCAATTTTATGATGTATTACATCACAATATTATGTTGTTCTCAGATTATTGTTATCATGGAGAACAAAATATTATGATATAATGATTCATCATGAACATGATTGCCATAAACATATATTTATTTACCATAATCATATTACTACAATTATGTGAGTGGTAATTTAACCATATTATGATTACTACATATATAACTACAGTGACCATAATATTGTTAAAAGACCTGTAAGACTATTGAAATGTTTATGGTAAACATATACAACTATATTTTTTCTCTGTGTTTACATTATGTTTTAACTCAGTTTTATACTATAATTGATCTTGTTTTTTCTCTTGATTGATATTAAGCTCTGTAAATAGTAGTGTATATTTTATTTCCTCATCTTCATCTCACCCAAAAGCAAACTTAAGTTGTTTACCCTTGTCGACTTCATATGTTGCACTAGAAACATATTTAAAAATATAATAATCAAGATTTAGCATCAATAATATATTAATTTTTTGGCTGGAAATATGCAGAAATTTCACGATCATTGCTTAAAAATGTATTAAAAAATAGTAATTAAGAAACTTTAAAAAACTTTAATCAAAATTTAAACTGATTTGTTTATTTAAAGTGAAAATTTTCAATTCCATTGACATAAAATCATATCAAATTAATAACTTCTCTTCATAATAACTAACTCACACAAAACATTTACAAAATGATTGCTTTTAGTTTCGCCTATAAAATGTAATGTAAATTTCTGTGGTAAAATATGGTAAATAAACAATATGGTTTTTAAATCAAAGGCAAATAATCATCAAAATTTATGTCACCATACTTTAAGTCCTTATTAGTTATGGCAAATAGAACGGTTAGACACAAAACAAAAACATTGACAACCAACATACAGACGACACTCGTAGAAATGTATGTGTTCGCACACTTACAAAACACTCTAAAATACCAACAACAAACTTCCATTTATACACACACACATTCACAGATGCAATTGAAGTCGTGTAAAGTAAAATACAGTTTATATATGTAGATAACTGTTTAAGTAGCTATGACTGCTGTACATCTATGTACTGACACCACTACTGCTACTAAATGTCATTAGAACATGCTCCCAGTACATACATATGTATATACTGACGCAAAATTATAATGGTAGTCATAGACTTATATACAAATGTACATACAAAACTGTTGTGTTTTCGACATGGATGGGAGGGAAAGTCCTTTTAAAATATATGTTATGATTTCTTGAAATGGCGTACAAATAAACATGAACCGCATATTTTCAAATCAATCAGTACTAAAGTCATAATTTTCCATACACTACCAGGCTGATTAAGCTTCAAAAATCCACAATTTCGAAACACAAATTATTGTGTTTCGACCCCCTTTAATATATACATACATCCATATCTCAACCACGCAATCCACTCGGCATTAAATTGTTTTCAAATGGGTTCTATGACCAGAGGCTAAATATATTATATTTGGGCAATTCTTGACAATATACACAAAGTTTTTTATAGCCTACACCACCATAGTGGGGAGGGTATTATGCGTTTGTGAAGATGTTTGTAACGCCCAAAAATATTAGTAAAGTATACCGATCGACTTAGAATCACTTTCAGAGTCGACCGGTATCCGTCCGTCCGTCTGGTTGGCTGGCTGGTCGGCTCGCTGTCCATGTAAACCTTGTGCGCAGAGTACAGGTCGCAATTTTGAAGATATTTCGATCAAATTCTTTTTTCGGCCCAAGGACCAAGCCTATTGAAACTGGCTGAAATCGGTCCATTATTTCATCTAGCCCCCATACAAATGACCTTCCGAAATTGGACTTTTTCGGTCATAAATGTTTAATTTATAAATGTATCTCCACAAATTGCACTCCAAATATGTGTTATATAAACAAAATTCATGTCACCAAATTTTGTTACGATCGGTCCATAATTAGTCATAGCTCCCATATAGAACCGCTTCCGAAAATCACTTTAACGTGCATAAATCGCTTAAACTCACAAAATTCAACATAGTAATCTTTCATATAGACATAAATCACACGACCTAATTTCATGGTGATCGGTCCATAATTGGTCATAGTCCCCATCTAAGGCCCACTTCCGAAAATCACTCAAAAATATAAATTATTGAAATTTTAAAAGAAAAATGTTTTTGCTCATTTACTTAGTGTAGGGTATTATATGGTCGGGCTTGACCGAACATACATTTCTTACTTGTTTTTGTTTAAATATGAGGTATTGTAAAGGAAAAATATTTGGTTTAGTGTTAGAAATTAAAAGAAAACATAAAGCCTCTACATATTTCTACATGTACCTCAAAATTACTTTCGTTTTATGTAACGTACGATATACCCTTATTTCGCTCGATATTTTGGACAGAAATGTTGAGAAAGAACTTATTATTCTTTTAAAATTTAGTATCCTCTAAATGGAACATAAAGACGAAATTATTTTTCAGATACTCTTATTTTTGCAAAATCTATTCCACTCTATAGGCGAACAAATATCACGTACGATGATATGGAATTGCCCTTATGTAGCTATAATCT
Organism: Calliphora vicina; assembly: GCF_958450345.1. Classification (NCBI taxonomy): domain Eukaryota; kingdom Metazoa; phylum Arthropoda; class Insecta; order Diptera; family Calliphoridae; genus Calliphora; species Calliphora vicina. The sequence goes on along the minus strand of NC_088780.1, from coordinate 138,571,356 downwards.
GTCAAATGGGTGAATAATACAAATTTTTTTTAGTGCTTTCAATTACACAGCGGAACAAATATTTTGGTGCAGTACAGTGCACATAATTTTTAACTAAAATGAGAAATTAATTAAAAATGTAATGAAATATTAAGATAATATCCCGAATTGTTGCATCCTACAAAATAGTTTTTTTATAAATAAATTTTGTATTGAATTAAATCGTTCTTAATAGACATTTGAATCTATTTACAGCAATAGAAATGCTTCATTAGCAGTTTTAAAAACAGCGTTTGCATGGTATACAGCGTTCTTGGTGCAAATATCTTAAAACTTTTATCAAAGTGATAATATCAAAAACAATAGTTTATTTTATAGAAAAATGTGGAGGAATTGTCTAAGTTGCCAACATATTAGGGTCTTTAATACAGCATCTCATCTTAATAGCAATAATGAAATAATATAATAAGAAAAATTATATTTATAAAAAAAAACATGAAATTAAAGCAAATTTTTATTTTTGAGTCGTTCGCAGTCAATTGCAGAAAAACAGACCTTTACCTAACCAAAATATTGATAGTTTAAGAACAAGTAGCTTTTTCTCATCATTTAAAAAAAAATCCCGCTAATCTGCAAAAATAATTCTTTAGTTTAATTATAATTATTCATTCATGTTACGAACATTTGTAAAAATTTTCTAATACCAAAAACATATGAAAAACATATCCAAAATTTCAAGTAATTTGCCAAATAGTTTAGAATATTTTCAGAGAATTTTGAAAAACTAAAGATAGTTTTGATCAATGTTTCATCAACTAGTTTTTGCTGTACTAAACCAAAATGTCGATTTTATTCCCCTGAGTTATTAAAACAAGTACAACCTAACAAAAACCATTTGTTTTTATTTGTTTTTACACATATTTCATTGAAAATTCCTTGGACTATTATAACCTTCCTTCCTCTAAATGAGGCAATGCTTTTTGGTTTAATTTACAAATAAAATTTCAAGAATCTCCTTTCTTGTCCTTGTAATTTTTTTATATCATGGTTAATAGTCAATTGATAAATTTTCTAGAATTAATGTTCTCAGAAATTTTATATGAGGAATTTATAAATTTTTGGAGAATCGTTGAAACTGATTGATGGTTTGCATTTATTTTGGGACTTGAAAAGAATAAAATCAGTAGATCTTAGCAAAAGTGCATGTGAATCGAAAATCTTAGGATACTATTCTTACACCTTTTGAAGTAATAGCCGTTATATAGTTTATAAAATTTAAACTTACAATAAGTTTTTCATTAATTTTCTGTATTAACAGTTTCGAAGTTACTAAAAAAAGCCAACATAAATTAGAGTCACTAGTAGATTTTTGAAATTTATATAGTCTATAAATAATTATCGTAATATTTATGTCGAAAAATTATTAATTAATTTCAAAATTTGTACAAGTTTTTTAAAAATATTATAGTCACAGTAACTATTTACATGATTGTGGTAACCATAATATGGTTAATTTAAGATTCACATGATTGTATCAAACATATGGTTATGGTTACAGTAAATAAATATATGTTTGTTACAACCATTTTTATGATGAATGACTTACTATATTATGTTCCTCTCGGCTTATGGATATCATAATCTGAGAAGAACATATTATGATATAATTATTCATCATAAATATGGTTGTCACAAACACATATTTGTTTACTCTAACAATATATATGGTTGATACAATCATCTGAATCGTAAATTAACCATATTATGTTTACCACAATTATGCAAAAAGTTACTGTGACTATAATATTGCTAAAAAAACTTGTAACAATGTAGAAACGGTTACAGTAAACATGCACAACTATATTTTTCTCTGCGTGTAGGGACCATAATATTCATAAAGTCATTCGGATTAGTTTGGACAATTTATTACGTTTCAAGGGCATCACAATGGCCCTTAAGGGCTCCAAGCGTACTCGCTTATTACGAGTGGCCGACCCATCACACATTTATTCGAACTACTAACTGACAAGTCATGAAATTTATGCAAAAGCTACTATAAATTTTCACAAGTAGATGTGTTTTGTCTAAACTAATAAAAAACCGTATGCAACTTGCTTCAAATAGAGAGTTTATTTTTAGGCCACCTTTAAGATTGCCCTCGTAATTTCACTTGTACAATAATTATTGTACGTTGCTACGTATGTACGTAGAGATGTACCAGAATGTTTATGTTCTTCGTTTTGGCTTTTTTGAGTACAACCATAGAGACTCATATCTTAGAAACATTTAGAACAACCTCATAATGAAATTTAATATATACACAACTTCCATATACACCATATCTGTGTGATGTTTGTATATGTATTTACCATATTTCCGTCATGTTGTTATTTTCGTTTGCTGTTAGAACTCTCCTTGTTGTTGATGTATATGATGTTGTTGCTGTCATTATTATTATTGTTGTTGTTGTTGTTCAATGAATGTTTTTCTCCGAGATATGCAAAAAAAAGCGAAAAATTAAATTTGTCTCTTGACTGACAAATGTCCCCCGAGAGGCCATATGAAAAGCAAGACAACGAAAATAATAATAACAAAAAATAGAAGAGGAAGAAGAGTAACAGAAAACAACAAATTCACAAAACCAAAGAAAAGTAGTGGTTGTTGTTGGTGCTGTTTACTTGACGATATGAAAATGTCAAATTGTATCTTCTAATGCATAAAGCGTAAGATTCAACATAAATTACAAACGTACACATACCAATCTATTGTATGAGCATGTACTACAGTTGGGTGTGCATAAATAGCAAAGGGCAAGAAACAATAAATTAAATTAAATATTAGCCCAGTTGACAATCTTGTGTATTTGTATTACAAATTTATGCAATGGTATATTTCTGTATATTTTGTTAGTGTAAAATAAAAATGCAATGATGCAAGACCATTTGCACATGTTGGGGCTATTGTAACAACACATACCACATCTTTTGCCTATAGAATTTGTTGTTTATGCATTTGTTGTTGGTTGAAATTTGTGCAGTTAAAATTTGAACTGCTATTATTCTAAACTCACTTTAAAATTATAAAGTCTTATACACTTTGTTTAAAATTCCCCCATAAATTGTGTACAAAATATTTTGTTTGCTATAAATGAACACATCGACATTATCACACACACACACACGTTTATTAAATTGTATATTTGTAGGTATGTGTATAAGTATATACCCAGCGGGAAAAAGATGCAGTAAAGAGGCCTTCCTAAAGGCCTTCTTTTGCAGACACAAGGACTTCTAGCCGCATTGCAAAATAATTTCAATTTTACACGGTGTATCATTGCGAGCCAAGGCCTTGCGCACTCGCTGTTGTTAGAGGGCTGAGAGAAGGCCTACTTAGGAAGGGCTACTAGAAGGCCTACTTTGCAAGGGCTTCTAGAAGGCCTAATTGGGAAGACCTATTATAAGGTCTACTTTGGAAGGGCTCTTCGCAGGGCTGCTATATGGTATTATGCCTGTACAAAAACCTGTTATTACTGATATAATGAAAGGCCTGTAGAGGAATGTCATATAGAATGCCTAGAAAGGTAGAACTACTGCAAAGCCTGCAAAGTCTTATGGAAGGGCTACATGAGAAGGCCTAATAAAGTGGCTAAAAGAGAAATAAAACATTAGAATAAGGCATCAAAGGACAGCCTATGAAAAGTCGTGCATTTTCAAATTTTATAGAACGTCTACCATGGAAGACCTATTTTGTTTGTTTAATTTTTTGAAACATGATAATTTCTGATTACATACTTAAAAAACAACAAAAATAAATAAGAAGCCACATCAAGCAATTTATTGTTGTAAATTTTGTAAAGAGAGTTAATCAAAGAGATGCAGAGTATTTTATTTTTTGTTGTAGACTATTTTTATTTAACCACTTGTTATTAGAAGGGGATTCATAGGCCTTCTTGAACACCTTCGAAGAGCAGGCAGTGTGGAATGAGTATCGGATCTTTTAGAATGTGCAAGTATGCCTTTTAGAAGGCCTACAAACTGAAGTCCTATCATTTTTTCCCGCTGGGTAAAGTTCTATATTTACAACTATAGTTACATACAATCTTGTTTATATTATTTTACATTTTCAATTCTACAACATTTCCAATTTTATTTCAGAAATTTTCATTTGATTTACAGAAATTTCTAATTGTATTTGTAAAATTCTGAGATTCAAAAAGAAAATGCCGGTTTTACAATAGATGAGTATCTTTTGAATGCGGTTTTTTGTTTTTACTTAATTATATGGGCAATTCCATGTCATCGTACGCGACATTTGTACGCCTATAGAGTGAAATACATTTTGCAAAAATAACAATATGCGAAAAATAATTTGATGTTCCTTTCAGAGGGTACTATATTTTTTTAAAAAAACAATAAGTTCTTTCGGAACATTGTTGTCCAAAATATCGATCAAACTAAAGGAATATCGTACGTGACATAAAACGGAAGTAATTTTAAGTAGAAATATGCGAAAATTTTCGAATCGTGAAAAGCGTTATGTTTTCTTTTAATTTCTTACACTAAACCAAATTTTTAAATAAAAACAATCTTTTAATAAATAAAATTTAATATCGTACGTGACAGATTTTTCACTTATAGTAACACAATATATATTCTGTGAATATATGTATACAAAAACTAAACAAATAAATAGAAAATATATTCAGTTTCAATAAACAATTTGATAGTAGCAAAAAAAAAAAACAATTAGTGTCAAATTCATTTCATATTACAAGCTAGTTGGGAGCTTAGTTTTAATTAATTAAAATTAAATTAAATTTAAAATTTAAATACAGTCAATTTAAACTATAATTTTTGCCTTTAAAATGTTATAATAAGCTCTAAATACTTTCACGTAAGTAGTAACATTTTAGTGTTTTCTCCTATTCAATCCATCTTGAAAAAACTGTTTCAAGGGTTTTTATTTTTTCAGTGCTTTTTTCATGTCACTTTGAAGGGTTGATATCTGTCATTTATTCTCACTTGATTATTGAACATTTAATGTTTTTTGCTTCAAAAATGTTGAATTTTTTGTCAACAAAGCATCATATGCGGGAAATTTTGCTTTAGTCCTTTAAGTTTAAAAAAAGTTCCTCTGAACCACAACGAGTGTTGATTTTGACACGGAAGAAAAAAATCGCCCAGGCCAGTCAAAAAATTTGAATACCAAGAATTAAAGGCATTACTCTATGAAGATTGTTGTCAAATTTAACAAGAGCTTGCAAAGTCATTGGGATTCATTCAAATATCCATTGCGCTAAAATAATGCTCTGTATTTGGTGGGACCAAAAGGCTCGGACACATGTTGCGGTAGCTGTTGAAAAGTAATTAGAATGAAGTTGTTGGGAAGTTTTGCCTTGTCCGCTTTATTGTCAAGACCTTGTCATATCCGACTACTTTTTGCTTCGATCTAAGCAGATCGATCTCTCAGGCATACGCTTCACTTAAGAACAGAGTATCCCAAATTGGCTTGAGTAGTACTTTTGGCTCGGAAAACATATGTTGCCAAGAAGAAGAGAAAACTTCATAGTTAACAATGGCCAATAATTTAATTAAATTTATATTGTACAAATGTTTCAAAAAAAAGCTAAAAATTAAAAAAAAAATCCGGCATTTTTAAGTCTTTAAGGGCCCAACGAAAAACTGCAGATTAAAGAAATTTGTTTTTCTAGCTAACCCGACCTCATCTGCCAATTATTTATTTATCTTGCAGTTAAATTCAATCAGCAGACTGCTGTTCATAGTTTTTATGTGTTTGTGTTTTTGTAAATGAAACTAAAAAGATTTTCTAAAAAAAAAAACGTTTAATAGAGGAATTAACATTAATTTGATGGAGGATGAACTCGAAGAACATGAGTTCCAAGTGAATGCTGAAAGAGTTTATCATCTCAGGCCTAACTACCTGGCAGACATGCAGTATAATAAATTTTTCAAAAGATTCCGGCTGTCAATGACCACATTAAACAACTGATTTATGTAAACATGTTCTCACTTGAAGGCAGGGTTCCCAACTTTCACATCTATTTTGAGATGTATTGTCAAATGAAAATAATTGCCCAATTCACAATTGATATCGTAGTGTTGTAGCGTTGTCTGTCATAAATATTTTTCAAACAAATTTTTCGAAACAAAACATTAATAAATAAAATAACGACATACAAAGATACAACGCTACGACACCAATTGTGAATTGGGCAAATGTTTTTTGTCGGTATATTGAGAAAACCAAAATTGTTAACGGACAGTTTATCGGCCTAATATTTATGTCGACATTTAATAACCAGCAGTTTGTCGATACATTGAGAAAACTGGCCTAAAACTGTTTAAAAGGTGTTTCTTTTAACACTAAAACAGAAGTGAAGTGAAAATGTCCGAGTTATGGTCGTTTGAGTTTCCTAAAACTCACCATTATTCCCCATTATTTTAGTGAAAAGTGCACCAATCTAGCTTTCCCAAAAACATAAGTAAATAAAAAATCAATTAAAAAACTAATAAAGTAGTTATGCTAAATTATGTGATAAATACTTGCAATTTCTGACAGTATTTTGCTCATGTTGGAGAGCTCATTTTTAAACTACCGTAACTCTGCCATTTGACAAATCTTTTTCTGTTCAAAAGATAACTCATATCTGTCAAGATAAATAAACAATTTAAATATTAGTTTCAAAAATTACATATTTTGAGTTTGTAACTTTAAGATTACCGTTGTTTTTACTAAAACAAAGTGATCGAGAATAAGTATTTCCGTACTTTATGGACTCTAGCAAAACAGAATTGCTATATGATATCATTCATTGTGTAGTTAAAAATTTCTGAAATTAAATTTGAAATTTTTTTCATACAATTAGAAACTTCTGAAATACAATTGGAAATGGTGTAGTTGTAAGAGAGTGTGTGTTTAAATGTTTATATCATATACATATCTGTATGTATGTAAATGTGTAAAAGTGTATAATTTAAAATCTTAGTTAAGGGAATAATATCTTTGTATTTTATGTTGTAGCAACACTCATAAGTCAACATGTAATACTGTTAAGCATTACACGATACTATCACAAAGGAGTCACTCAAGTTGGTAGTCTCTTTAACAAGCCCAACAACCAGCCAGCCACACAAACAACCCACCATTCCCCATAATAAATTATAACAATAAACGGCAGTAAGAAGTACTTCATAGTAGCAAACGACAAGAATATCAACAAACAACAAATTTGTAGTCATCATCATCTTTAAACTAAATTCATTGATGTTTGGGGCATCTTTATTTTAGAGTATGCTGTTGTATATTTATTAAACATACAATTGCAAATTACGTTTATAATTTAAAATAAATTAAAGTTTCTACATTTTATTTACTCAAGCTTCCATCTTTTTCTATTCGATATTGAATAAAAACAATAACTTAATAGGGAAATGTTTTCATAGCATTGAAAGAAGAATTGTTTACAAAAGTTATGTGTAGTTGTTTGTAAATAATATTAAGTTTCCTTAGAAATGCCAATTAGACTTGTTAATTATTTACACTTATTTGCTGTGTCTTTACAGGCAAATGTTAAACAATTTCCTTGCTGTTGCGCCTAGTTATTAATAATGCTTATTATTAATTACAACAATAGATACGATTTTAATTGAATATTTTGTTTTTTTTTTGTTGTTTTAATTAACTAAATATTAAAGATGATTTCCAATTATAAGTAAATTGTTATGTGTGTAAGGAACTGACTGAACTCAATTTATAATTCCTTAGGATTATAATATCATATTACGGTTTTGCATGGAGCATTTAAAAATCTTATAGATTTCTGGGAAGTATTCAGTTATAATTGATTTATTATTAATTTGATTGTTTAATTTTCTTTGTCTGTATGGCAGACAAAGACTCAGAAAATGTAAAAATTGCTAAAATTTGTTCAGTAAATTGTTTGATTTTGGCAATTTAATAAGCCGTTGTTCGCAATATGGAGAAGTTACATATTGCAAAAGAACATGAGAAGATTTGAACAAAACGAGAATATAGTTTAATTTTTCAAAAATTCAATAAAATAAGTATAACAAATAATAAAGTATAATCAATCAAGTAAATGAGCAAAAACATTTTTCTTATAAAATTTCTATAATTTATTTTCGTGAATGATTTTCTGAAGTGGTTCTTATATGGTAACTATGACTAATCTATTGATTTTTATATGGATATCAAGATTTTTAAGAGACTTATGCTACTTAAAGTTATTTTCGGAAGCGGACCTTATATTGTAGCTATGACTCTTTATGAACCGATCATCATAAAATTAGGTGACATGAATTCCTTATATATGAAACCTATTTGGAGTGAAACTTGAGTAGTTCCAAGCACAAGCTTTACATCGACAGACAGCCAGCCAGACGGAAGGCCGGACATCGAGTTATCAATCGGTATCCTTTAAGGTGGGTGGAGACTAACATTTGTGTGCGTTACAAACATGAGCACAAACGCATAATATTCGCCCCACTTTGGTCGTTTAAAAAGTGGTAATATAAATGTCTCCTGTAAAATCGCTAGGCTTTCCAAAAAAAAAAAAAATTTTGTGTGGCCAAGGTGACATACAGGATGTCGAAAGAGAACACTACTAGTTTCCAAAGTTTTGTGGAGTTCGTAACTTGTAAAAATAAGTACAGATACTAAGTGAATTTTTCTGTTATAAAGCAAATAGGACAATAAAGAAAATACCTTTTTTTCCTTTATCAACTTAGCCCTTATATGATTGACAAAAAACTAATTTATCTTCTACAACAAATCGTATATAAAACAAAAATTTTAAAGTTGTATGAATTTGGGGATTACCCTATAAATTAAAGAATTTGATCATAAGTCGTGGGTACATAAGTGCTAAAGGGGATGTATGTAAGCTAATTTTTAAGCAAAATATTTCTTCACTATTTGCTTTTTTACTTTTCTATCCACTCAGTAAAGTATGTTCGGCTCGAGGCAGTGTTTATTTTTGTTGTATCAGCTGATAGAGTCCGTAATAAAAGATTTATCTAGGTACCCAGGAACCTATTGCCTTAATTAATTGATTCCAAAAAATAGCGTATATTGGTTTTTTCTCAATTAATACATTAAGGGCCATTATTACAACTTGCCGTTATAGTTAAAGTTACCTTTAAGGGCACCTTTTTCTATTGTTTAAAGTTACCTTTAACTATAACGGCAAGTTTTATAATATCAGAATTAAACTGATGATTTTCAGAATAAACTTGCCGCACAAGCAGTCCGCATTAAAATATGACGAAAGAGTCAGCGATTTTATAACATACAATCCATGGTTGCTCAAACCAGACAATTCTTATCTGAACAACGTTTGAGCAACAAGTATTTTACCCAATTGGTTAAACAGAAAAAAACTTATGTAACCTTATAATAGGGCACAGATATGTATCGTCTTTGGCGAGCTTAATAATTCTGAGCAGTGTATATGACGTTTAAATTCAGATTACATATGACGGATAGAAAAATGAAAATGTACATTAAATTTACAAACTAATGCTGTTTGACGAAATTATATCGTTTTTTTTAACAAAAATTCTATTTTCAAAATTTCTCTAAAATTTCCCATTTTACAATAACTGCTTATTTCAAAAAGCCGTTTTCACTACATACTTTGCATATGAAACTGATATTTCAAGAAAAAAATATAAAATTAAATCAGTAATTAGCTAATAGAGGCATTTAATTTGTGTGCATGTATGGGTAAAAAATAAAATATGTGCAACAATATCAAGCAACTGAATGAAATATTTGTATTTATACGCTCTATTGTTTACATTCGGGTTGTGTACATGTAAATTGACGGTAATTTTCGTAATCTGAGCGATATGAACGCGCATCGCTGAACTAAAGCATTCCCATATACGTATGAGTATTCAAATATTACTCATACCTTCGAGTGTCCCATATATGTTTACTTAGAAGCAATAAGACTTAATCCCTTTTTTAAACTGTTATAATGAAGATTTCTTGCTTTTGTTTTTCCATCTAAAACCATTGATAAGAAAGTTAAAATGAGCCTTAAATTTCCGAACTAATTTTTTTTTTGATGAAATTATAAAGATTGTTGTTGTCCCCAAAATTTAACATTTTACAATAACTGCTTATTTCAAAGATGGTTGTTTTCACAAATTTTAATTATTTTATAAGAACGTGATTTTTCATAGAATAATATATATTTTTTTTTCAATAAAATAAAACAAATAAAATAAAAATAAACTTATTCATAAATTTAAACAACGCACTGTGGTCCCAATTCAAAATCTAAGTGGACAAAATTATAAAAATCGGTATCTTCAGAATTTGGAAAAACGAAGTTTGTTCAGAAGCTGAAAATCTGCTCTCTTCCAATACAAATGGGTTTTTCAATTGGACATTTCGTTTTCTCGACAGAAGCGCTAGAAGTTCAAAAATTTTGAATCATATTTTCGTAAATTTTTTTTAATATTTTACTGCTTTACTAAATTACATATATCTCAATTGTTTTACCATATAGAAATTCATACTTTAAAGCTTAGATAAACATTGATACAGGCTTTTATTAGGTGTATATCTTATATTTATGGGCCTCTCCATTTTCCTGTTATAGTCCTTTAAACTTGGGTCTCAAATATACTGATATTTTTTTTTCTAAGAATATTATATAGCATGACAAAAAAAAAGACCGTCGAAGCCCGTTCAATGACTATATACTTAATTTAAAGAAACTTTTGGGGAATGTCTTTGTAAACAAATTGTAGCCGCTAGCACCCGCCGAAATACTTTTTTTTTTAATTTTTATTATTGATTTTTATTTATCATAACCCTATTGTAACATGAAATATAGTAAATACAGATCTTTTTAAAAATTTAGTTTCAGAAACACATGAAAACGTATTTTTTAACTACTGTAACTTGAAAAAAAGTTTATATTGATCTTTTAAACATTTTTTTTGGATCGGAGACACCAATTCTATATAAAAAGAGTGCCAAATAATTTTGGTTTGGAACCACAGTGCAACGTTTTAAAATCAAATTTTGTATGGAAATTTTCCTTTAAAATATTGTTTCAATAAACAATTTTTTTATGAATATGACGTATTAGTATTAAAATTTTACTCATCCCATAGATGTTTACTTAGAAGCGATAAGACTTAATCCAATTTTTTCTCTGCTCTACTTAAGTATATATAATTTATTTTAAAAATTACAATTGTTAAATAAATTAACACCTTTGTAATGAACATTTCCACAAATTTGACCTTCATTAGTTGCATGTGTGGTTTATATTTTCCATTAATAAAACATTTACTATGATTTTAATACAATTTTTTTTTTGACATTTTTTTTTGCACTAATAAACAGTCTTTGTTAAAGGTTTTTTTCCCTTTATTTCATAAAGTTCATATTACTCGATTTTACTAGTTTTATTCCCATACAATGTACACAAATATATATGTATTTATTTTAAACAATGTCTTTTGGCGATAAATACTTTTTTTTAGATTTTAGCCTGCATATGGCAGGTTATACAAGTAAAAACAATAATAGAGTTTTTGCTAACATTGTAGAGAGGTAAAAATTGTACCCTGGTAGGAGTTACTAATGTGTGAGTATATGGGGACAGCTATGAGTAAATAGGGATGTATGAAAAGAGGGGTTCCAAAGTTTATTATAAAAAATAAAGGTATACAATGGAGAATAATGATAGTTTAAAAAAAATAAAACTTCAAATAATTTTATGCAAGTCTTTGATATTGATACAAATTTTTACATTCGTATCAAAAGCATGGCCATATTTTCTAATTTACCGAACTTTCCTAATTTTAGTATTTCTTTAATTCACATTTTCATAATATCATAATAAAAATTAGTATTATTATTATTTTAAACATTTGTAAATGTAACAACTGTTATAGCAACACCCTTTACAAGCAACAGCTAACACTGGCATAACCTTTTTATAGTCGTTTTGTTTTAGTTTTAGAGATTTTCCCCTTTAAAATAAAAAAAACACACATGTGCAAATGGCATTTTGTAGTTCTATGTTCTAGTTTTTGTTCCATTTTCACTTATTGTTATGGGTTCATGTAAAATTCAAACCAAAAAACATTGTCTTCCGTAATACCATTACAATATGTATGCAATTTTCATGTTTACACAGGCACATTCACACACAACTGTGTTAATATCTATTGATTCTAACAATATATATACAATATGTACTTATGTACTTATATACATACATACATGCAAACTAATAGAAACATATATAGAAGTAAACATAAAGCTGTAAGTGCGTAAACTTATAACCAAGTGAAAGTTTGATGTTGTCTACCTTTTAAAAAAAAGACTTGACTTATTTTTCTACAACTTTTTAAATATATGTATATTTGCTTTTTTAAATAACAAGATATGTAAAATTTTATTTAGATATTAAGTTGTAAACTATGTAAACTATCGCTGGGTTATGTCGTTTATATATGGGAAGACATTTTAATACCTTAACTTCTGACTCCAGATTCAGTAGTCCGGTGTTAATATTATGTTAATATTAATAAGAATATTTTATTTGTATCTATTAAGCCTGAACCTGTGGCATTTATTGTTTCTAAAATACATATTTCTGAAAATTTGAAATAAACGAATTTATTGTGTTTTGATAAGTGTCTGTTGTATTTATACTCCTATTAAAACAAGTAAGAAATCATAGGCCATATTGTTACGTATTTACCTTTATAAAATCGTTGTATTATTTCCTTTCTTGATAATTATAACAACTCTTTAGTTATTCAAATGTACAACAACAACAGTTCAAGTAGTCACTATGTGTTTTTATACAAATACAAGTTTTTTAATTCACAGAAGTTCACACACTTAAATTGCACACTTTAAAAAAAAACAGACATTATAATGTACAAGAATATACACCACACTTAAAGGTAGTTAATTTGTCTTTACTTAACGATGCTTTAAAATTACACTGACTCGGTTGGTGTTCTCACGATCTATTTATGTACACTGCATTACTATCCTGATGTTTCTTGAAAGCTCTATTTCTACAATGATCTTCAAACTAAGTAGTATACTCGAATTCTAGAGCTTTCGATGTTAATGTTAAAAGCTAAATCATTTAGTGTTGCCATACTTACAAACAATGCTCAACTCAAAGCTTTTATTCAATGTTGTATGTTCCACAACTATGTTAATAATATTCACAGATATTTTAACTGCTGTTATCATAAAAGAGAAAGGTTGAGAACATTATGCAACTTTAAGCCAGCCGTTCAAATCGTTATATTTGAATTCAGGAACAATTTCGTAACAATATAATACCCTACACAGTAAAAATGAGTAAAAACATTTTTCTTTTGAAAATTCAATAACTAATTTTCGTGAGTGATTTTTGAAGTGGGACTTATATGAGAACTATGACCAATTCTGGACCGATTGCCATGAAATAATGTCGTGTAATTTATTTCTATACGAAACTTGTTTATGTTAAATTTTTAAGATATTTATGCTCGTAAAAGTGAGTTTCGGAAATTGGCCGTATATGGCTGCTATGACTAATTATGGACCGATCATCGCAAAATGTCTTCTGTATATATAACTTATCTGGAGTGAAATTTGTGTAGATACCTAGATAAATTGAATATTTATTACCGATAAAGTCATATTTCAGGACAATATTTGTATGGGGGCTAAGTGATATAGTCGACCGATTTTAGTCACATTCAATAAGCTTTGTCCTTGATACGAAAAAAATACAAGTCCCAAATTTGGTCAAAATATATTCAAAATTTCGACCTGTACTTAATGCACAAGGTTTACATTGACAGCCAGCCAGCCAGAAGGTGATTCTGTGTAGATCGGTATACTTATAATGGGTTTTGGAGTAATATTTTTGGGCGTACTTCAGAATAAACGCATAATAACCTCCCCTATATGGTGGTGTAGGGTGTGACTAATTCATAATCATATTAGTGTCTGAAGTGCAACTAATAAGGAAAATAGCAAATATACATATATAACAGTACATACATTTGTATTTCAATTTGAGTGATGTTGAATCATTAGTAAGAATTCCTAAAAATCATTGCCCTGGCTCTAGTGAAGTTTTAACAAATGATAAAATACCGCTAAAATCTTAAGGTAGGGTCACACATGGCAAATATTTGTTCATAAAAGCGTAATCACTTTTTTTAACATAAATTTGTTTGACGTGTTTACTCTTACAAGTGTTTTGTAGGAACAAACAGCATCAAATAAAATAAAACAATTTTTTTTGTTTTGAATAATCCTAAGAATTTTTGAAATAAATAAAAGAATTCAAATGTATTTTATTTAGTGGTTACGTCTTTTCGTCAAATAATTGTCATGTGTGACCCTACCTTTAGGCTCTAGATGTTCTGGAAGTCGAGTACTTCACTGTAATAAATATTTTCATGGTTTGGAAAATGAATACTGTAAAAGCCTTAAGTGGAATTACAAACAGATATTTATATTATATCAAACCCGGATCCAGAGCGGTGAAATAAGAATTAACCGAAAAGTTTTCATATAAAAAAGGAGACAAAAGAGAAAAATGTTGAACAAATTTTAATTTACAAAACCCTGATTCTTCACCTATATGACAATCAATTATTAGTTTTTTGTTTAAGTAGTCCTATTATTCATTTATTATTACATGAAACGCCCTGGTTAGATTTCGTCGTTAATGGGTTAATGCAGTTGAATAAAGTAAAACATGCTGAACTGTTAGTTAATTTACCTGGGGGTTTAATTAAATAGATTTCTGTTCCCTTTTTTATGTACATATATTAACTAAGTATTTGTTGTTTTGTTCACAAATGTTTAAAAGACTTTAAATGCTAATATTGCATTTTTATATACCACAAAGTACTAAGGAAACCTAGATATTATGTATGAAATCAGGATAGTATTAGAACAATATAGTGGCTTGGTGAGAAAATTAAAAATTTATTGATATGTGACAGAGTAGAAAACCCTCTGGCTATACAGGAATATAAATTTATCTTTAAGTTTTTAAAAAAAAACTTTATTGATTGGTTGAAATCATAGAGAAAAGACATATAGCGGAAACTCTCCTGTCAAAGACCTAACTCAGTTGTCAGAAACCTAAGCGGTGAGAATGTATTAGTGGAAAAAACTATGTGAGAACTAAAACAACACTCGTATGTGTGATTAGTTTGAGTTTTTTTCTAGTTTCCGCTCTATGTTTCTATATGGTTGAAATTTCAGATTTTAGTATATTTTTGCTTTAGTATAAATTTGCTGTCTGTTTCATTTTGGGTGATTTTTCGTTCATATACCTTTATTCGCTGACATATTTTCGAATGGTAAGGTTTCAAAATTAGTAGTCAAAATTCTTCTTTAGCAGAAAATCTCTGTTATATAATTGAAAATAAGAAGCAGTATTTCTGTTAATGTCATCCATTGACCACCATTCAGTACCAAATTCATCTGCAGGTGGTTATGTAGAGGGGGCAGATTGCATAAACCCATATGACATATGGGCAATTCCACAAGAATGAGAACCACGACTGAAAAACTTGTCTTCAAAATGATAAAATTATTAATTTTTATTTTTTTTATATTTTGTTATTTATTTTTGAGTTTTTGAATTAAATTTTATTTACTACACAGAAAAAAGTTTCAACAGAAATAGTATGATTTGATTTCATTGATTTCAATTCATAACATTTATAAATAATTTCTTAAATATTAAGATTTTTTCATATTTTATGTTTTCAAATTAAATCTAGAAGGCTTGAAAAATATAATTTCATTTTCATTTATATTTTTTTGTTTTTGAAAAATGTTTGAAATTTTCCTTGGAAAATATTTTATTTATTTTTATGATTTTCAGCCACAAAATGAGCAAATATGCGTGAAATTGATTACATTTTTTTAAGGGGATGATATGCTTTGGATATTTGTTTATGGATATTTTATTATGTTCAATGATATTTTTTAAGTTTCAGATATTGTTGATTCATCTTAAAATATTGGCCAATATATGGCTACTAAACAAATATTTTTACATTAATTCATTAGATAATCAAATTATAATGCAATTTATTATAAAATATTATTAAATTTATGAAAAAAAAAGCAAAAATTTCCGTCATGAACAATTTTATAATATTTATGAACATGTTCTTAAACTGAATGAAAAAAGTTTGGGAAAAAAAGTCAAGTTCGATTAATAATATTTATTACAAAATTCATTCCAATTATGAATTTCTTTTTTCTGTGTATAAAATCATTCATAAAAGATTGTTATGATGGATTGTAAAGAAAAAATATTTGGTTTAGTGTAAGAAATTAAAAGAAAACATAACGGATATTTGTACATGTATGTACCTCAAAATTACTACGGTTTTATGTCACGTGCGGTATAGCCTTATTTCGCTCGATATTTTGGACAGCAGTCCAAAAATATAATAAATCCTGAATGGAACATAAAGACGAAATTATTTTGCAAAATCTATTCCATTCTATAGGCTTATAAATGTCACGTACGGTGACAGGGAATTACCCATATGAGTGTTATGTAAGCAAAAAGTGTGTGATTTACAAGACTGCTAATCTGGCATTTTCCAACTAATTGTGCTATGAGGAACAGGGCTCAGAGGCTGTTTCAATTTTAATTTAGAAGAATAAAGCTGAAAATGTGTTTAATGAAAATTCAAAGTATTTGATTTTAATTCAATACAAACATATGCAAGTGTAAGTTGAATGGTAGCGAGGTGCAATCGATGACACATTTTAAGCAATTTTAAATAATTTAGCAATGGGATAAAATATCTTTTAAACGTTATCATACACATGCAATTCAATTTAATTATATATTTAATATATTTTATTGACAAATAAAAACACTACAACAATTTCAAAAATTAATTTTAGCCTTAAAACATACACATTTTTTTCAAGCTATCAATTAATAATTTTTGCATAAAATTAAATTCTCTAAATAAAATCGATTTTATGTCATAACAAAACCACACCCATACATAAATGAAATTAGAGACAAAAAATAAATATGTATATGTATAAATAAATGTGTAAAATACAAATATTCAAATAAAAATAATTCAAGGTACTCGTATTATTAATTAAATACAAAATATTCATATGTATAAATAAAATATTTGCATATGCACACAACAACAACAACAAAAAGAAAACATACATGCATTTTAATGCGAAAACTAAAAATCTATATTGCTCAAAATTCTAACAAAACCCACAGCAATAACAGCAAAATGGGTTAAAATGCCAACTGAATTGTAAAAGTGATGTTTTTAGAAATAAAATCGAGCTAAAAATTACACAACTTTTACGTGTCAACCCATTGTGGCAACTACTAAAGCAACTACTGCCACTCTATGTACTATAGATAAAATAAAATAATAAAAAAAAATATTTTTAACAAATACAACAACTAAAAGCAGCTGGTATATGAGACTAAAGCTGAAAACTATAAAAACTACATAAAAACCAAACAAAACTTGTTGGTATGTAAAAAAAAGAATAATATTAACAGCAGAAAAAAAAAAGGACTACGGAAAAAAATCATAATGGAAAACACGGTCAACAAATGTGGAACTCTTTTTTATAGTTTTTCCGTAAAACAAACTACAACACAAAAAAGTCATATGTACATTCAGACAAACGTTCCAAACAAACCATAGAAAAAATACTCGCAATCTAGAATACAAATCGAAATTAAATGACCACACTTGTATACAATTTAGAGAGCGAGTGGAAAAATAAAAAATCAACAACAGCAACTACAGCAAAATAAATAAAAATAAACAAACAAACGGCAAATGCATATGTATGTATGTAATTATATATATAGGAAGTAAGTTTCATAAGTTCATTACAAAAAATACAATTATGTTGTTTTTATCGTAGATAATTCTTCAATTTATATACTAACAAGGGGTATTGAAGAAATTGTATCCCATGATTTTGATTTTTATCACTCAGAACAAAAAACATTTTCAATTGTAACGTCTTTTGGGTATTCATTCGACTAATGATCGTTCGATTAATCGAATAATTTCTTACGAATAATTATTCGAACAATTTAAAAAAGCCATTTTCGAATAACGAATATTCCGAACAATTTTATGTAGAATAATCGAACAAAACGAATAAATGTTCATATATAATTAAAGTTACTAATTGCTTAAAATTGTTCATAATTTCAAATTTAAATAAGTAATAATGACTCAAATTGTATTGTTTCTGAAATTCGACAAATAACTTAAGACAAAGGGACTTTCGATCACTGTAGATGAGTGTTCCGATAGCTCCTTCTATAAATATATAAATATTACTGCAAGACGTTACAATTCTATAAACAAATCTTTCAAAATTTTTAACTTAGGACTTGAACCAATGAAAATAAAAGGTACGGAATAAAATATTTGTTATTTAGCTGGCGAAATATTAGAAGAATCGCAATTAATAATCACAATATTAACTTAGATTAAAGTGAAGTTTAATGTGATGGAGAATGTGATTTTGAAACGGTCGTCGAAAGTGATATTGATGATGACATTTATAATGATTACATTATCTGATCTTAAAATATATTTATGTATATAAGTGATGTTATTAACTGCGTACGTAAGTGTTGCAAAATATTTAATAAATCGAATAATAAACACAAATATTGCAAACTAACGTTTTGTTGCAAGAAAAGCAAGGATGCAAGGATGATGTTAAACATCGTTGGACACCTTTGTCTAACATGGTAATAAACTTTTTGCGTATTTGTAAATGCGTCAATCATGCACTGCCTGACTTCAAATTAGCCACGTTCATTGAAAATGATATCAAACTTTGGACCTATTTCCCTTTATTTTGTAATTCGCTTTATTGTGTAATTCCCCAAGACCACTTTATTAAGCAATGATTCGGCAACGTTGATAGAGCTTGATGTATAATACAATTTGTTATAAATAATTTAGAAATAGTGAATAATTAATTTACTAAAGAATTAGTTACTCAATTTAAAACCCGAATTAATGAACGACATAAAAACGTTTTTAATACGTTTATATTGTATTTGAATTCAGGATCATGTCCAACTAGCTATCTATCGGAAACTAAAGGGTTTGTAGATTGTTCGGGAGTTAATCTGATCAGAATATTTCTGTTGAAAATTTAATGATGTACTTTGTTTTCGAATGTTTTTTTAACATTATCAATACTTGAATTGTTAACTTTAACGTTATTTTTCGTTTTTCTTTAATAATAAAATATTAAAAAACCGACATCAAAAATTCATTCTTTAATTTTTTAAAAAAATTTAAATTATTCGAATAATTCGATTAATTTTAAACGTGTGATCGAATTATTCGAACAAGTTAAAATCTCTTATTCGAATTATTCGAACATGAGAAAAATCGAATAATTCGAATACCCTAGTATTTACTTCAGTTGCAGATAGCTAAATTTTTGTATAGAATTTTACGATTGCCTTCTTGCATACACATACACATGTCAACGGTATATTCATTCATACAACAAAAAAGGACACTGCATTACATGGCAACATACACACATTCACTTTCACGTACCAACATACTTGTACAAGTACAAATGTCAATTGTACAAGTGTTTGTGTTGCTTATTCAGCATGCAATCTGTATCTGTATCTACTCAATGTCCACTATCATTTGTTTCTTTATGTATATACATTTGTACAAAAGACCTGCCCCAAAAAAATTGATTTACTTTGCATGCATCTTATTTTATTTGTAAGTAGCTAAAACTTTCTGATGAAAATGTGCCGGTATCGGAAGTTGGTTCAGAATTTTAAAATGGCGTAAGCAATGGTACTTTTATAATTTCTTAAATTTTCCGGTGAAAATTATCTTTCATACAGGTTTCAAAACATTAAAATCAAAAAAATTACAAAGTTATTATCATTTTCACACGCCATATTCACAAAAACCTCGTTTTCTTTTCCGATACATAATGTTGACAGCATTTTTAGTACCATTTGTTAAAGGCTGAGGGTAATGTGTTACATTTGTAACAGTCACAATAGAAAAAAACATATTACCATTTATGCTATTGTCTTTTGTATAACTTCTAAATATTCTAAGACTATCGAACTTTAAAAAAAATAACAAGAAAGGCTATTTAAAAAGTGACGGTAAAAGGCTGAATAAAGTCCTCATTAATACCAGAAAATAATCTTATGAGGACCCATGATATATAAACATTTTGGTTCTATGACAAATATTTCGATATGTTACAAACATAATGACAAACTCAATATACCATTATGTTTAAAAAAAGGACACGCAAACATTTGTATGAGAAAACAGAAAATCTCGAAAAACATATTTCCATAAAAATAAGCCTAAGTCATTTATTAGTTTCACAAAAAATAGAAAAAAATATTCTTCTATATCACGCTTAACTTGGAGCTTGAAGATTGTCAAAGAGAAAAATGTGTTTTTTTTTTTAAATTCATACAACCCTAACTAAAGCCATTTTCAAACCAATTTTCAAAGAGTCTCTTCTCTTTGAAGGATAATTTCAATAAAAGAAACATTTTTTAAAACCATTTCAAAACAACATACTTATGATTGTTTGATGATGTAACTTTAAGCGCAATGTTCTCAATTTCTGGTTATTTTTTATCATGACGATATACTGACAGTTTTCATGTAAATATATTAATTGGAAGTAACCGTTACGAAACCCTAATTGTTAATTTATGATTCACATGATTGTATCAGCACCGCCAAAATAACGGTGATAACGATATCGATCACTCATCGGGAGGTTGGCAGAATTATTTTTGGTGGGTGTTGTCGAAGATCGTTGCAAATATTTATCATGAAGATTTGAGCAGAGTAAAACAAATTAAAAAAAATTTAATTTTGAAGTGCAATGAAATTCAGTTACTTGGATTTCTTAAAAGTAATTTCATAGTATTAAAACCTTCAAGTGCCGGTATTGACCATCAAACAGATATTTCAGACCTAAAAATCATATGTTTTTTTATCCGATAATTTAAAGCGAAGTCTACAAAAAGAGCCAAATGGAAAAACTAACAGGGGTTGAATTTGTAATTCGATTTCATTCAAAGTTATTGTATGCTTTACACGTTGTATTTTGAAAATGTTGCCTTTAGAATCAAACTACTTAATGACCCCAAGTCACGTAAGTTCGAAATGGTTTCGATTCTGTTAGATTTTGATTTTAACAT
Source organism: Calliphora vicina (assembly GCF_958450345.1). Taxonomy (NCBI): domain Eukaryota; kingdom Metazoa; phylum Arthropoda; class Insecta; order Diptera; family Calliphoridae; genus Calliphora; species Calliphora vicina. The sequence continues at coordinate 138,550,064 of NC_088780.1, read as the reverse complement.
ATTCCTATTCCGTTTTAATTGAATGATTTTTAGAAGTAAACTAGTATATGTTTGTGACAACCATATTTATGATGAATAATTTTATCATAATATGTTGTTCTCAGATTATGATAAGCCTTAAGCCGAGAGCAACATAATATGATAAGTCCTTCATCATATGAATGGTTGTCACAAACATATATTTGTTTACTGTAACCATATATATGTTTGATACAATCATGTGAATCGTAAATTAACCATATAATGGTTACCACAATCATGTAAATGGTTACTGTGACTATAATATAGTTAACAAAATTGTAACAATATTGAAATGGTTACAGTAACCATGCCCAACTATATTTTTCTCTGCGTGTGGGTGCTTAGTTTTCGCCGCAATTGTAGCCTAAATCACATAGTAACAGTTTAGTGGTTTCTCCTATTCAAATCATCTTGAAAAAATGTTTCAAGGGATTTTGTTTTTGCAGCCGTGGTTGTAAATCTAGTAGAATTGTCCATATGATCTGTTAAAATGCGTATAAAATAGATATTTTGCTTTCAAGATTCATGTTTTATATCACGTTAAAAAATAATTTCCTCTAGAAGATACAATATATTTCCACCGTTAAAAATATATACCATTCTTTATCCGATAGCAGATTTTCGACACGTTTTCTCATTATCCGCTTGGACTCAAATTTTGCATCATGTCATAGTACCAATGAACTAAATAAGATCCATAGCAAGGACATGTCTAATATACATATGTACGTGTGAGTGTATGGGAATGCATTTGTATGAGCCTGACAAATAAATACATACAAATGGCTGACTGTCTTCATTACTATCATGGTGGTGTGCGTGATAAAATGGAAATTTTATTTTTATTTTATTTATGTTCAACATTTAGTTGCCACAATAGAATTGAATAAAATAAAAAATAAAATAAATGTTTGCAACTAGACATAATAAAATCATGTTTTTTTTTTGTTTTAAATAAAATAAAGTGCTGGATTTGCTGTGGTATTAAATGAAATTTGTTATCAAATATAATGAATATTTTTTTTGGGAATTTTTATATAAATAAAGTTTTATAAAACTTACATAGGGGCATTTCCACGTTCACGAACGCGACATTCGTACGCCTTAGACGTGAAAAAATTTGAACAATTTCTTTGTTATTTGAATTTATCGATTTGTAGAAATAAATAAATATTTACAATACACCAGATACCATATATTGAGTAATGAATATAACTAGTTTTCGAGTATATCGTTTTTATTTCTGTTAATGTGATTTGAACATTTTTAATTTTTTTTTTAAATTTTTGCATGCACAATATTTTGAACTATATGAGATTCGAATTTACATATATAAAATATATTTATATTTTTTTTCAATTTGACTAATATATATTATTTTATTTATCATTCTAGGTAAGTCTATTAAAAAACCCAAGTACATTCCTTAATAGAAGTAAGTAAGAATTTAATTGTTTCCTGTAATAAAAACTAAAAAAAGACAACTCTTTATATTATTATAAATATCTCATGATTCCAGATTTGTTTATATAAAATTATCCTTTGTATGGCAATAAAATATAGCCAATGTAAATCTTTCTTAAAAAATCATTTAGTAAATCTCATTGCCATTCTTTTGACAATTTAATATATACCTCACACATATTAAACAAAATCAATAGTTTTAAACAAGTATTTCCTGGTCCTTATTCCTAAAATCAAAATACAAACCATTTGTAACGTCTTTTATGTGTTTTGAAATTTCCTCAAAAAAAAAAAAATAATAAAATTATTTTAAGTATGGGATTTTATGTGTATTTGTCAAATCACCTTTTGGTTTTGCCTTTTTTGGTATTTCTGTCCTTTTTTTTTGTTTTTTTTTTTGCCAAAACCACTCAATTGGGACAATTTTAATACAATTCTATTTTATTTTATGTTTTTCTTGTTATATATATGTATAGTATTGTCTAAACGATAATATTGTCTATTTATAATAAATTCCAAAGGGACATCAATAAAACATACGCATCGTTCGAGTACAACATGATAAATCTGTTTATTTTCATTCATACAATATTTTAATTTTTATTACATACAAATAGTAAGCATGTGAAATTTTATTGTATAAAATTTATTTGTCATGTATATGCATATAAAACTCCTACTTTTTTTATACTCATATACGAGTATATTGTTATTGATGATAATGATTATAATATTGAAATCATGTTTATAAGCTAGTCACCATAACTAGGCAGACAATAGAAGAAAAACCAGTAGAAATTGAAATGCTATTCAAGAACGTACGATACATAAGTAGTTAGATAAAAATATAAAGGTCTCAACCATTAAAATTGGCAAAATTTAAGAATAAAACATAATATATAGTTTCATCATAAATAATATGCAGTCGTGTGTAAAACATAAAAAATACAACATATTTTTACAACCAGTCTTAACAGCGAAAATATCTTAAGTACATAACAACAAACCTTACTGGAAGAAAATGTTTATGATTATTTGTATGTTTTAATTGAATATAAATATATGGACGATATTTATTTAAGCTTAAATTATTCTAGATATGTATACGCTCCATTTCCATTAAAGAATAAAAGTCGAATATATTGTGGGTTAAGATAGTTTCGCAGTTAGGGATTGACATGGTCTATTGGAGATAAATATACACACACTTTTACTTATTTATGATATGTTGAAAATACCCAATACACACAATATGATACACAATGATGAATTTAGTCATTGTTAATGATCATATCGGCTCTTCTAACCACATGTCGGTTTTGTTAAGAACTTGGATCGCTAAGTTTTCTCAATCTTGATGCATATTATCTTTAAGAACTTCCATAATCTGTGTATAATTTACATTTGTATGGGACTAAGTGCACTAATACACCGATTTCAGCCAGTTTCAATAGGCTTCGTCCTTGTATGTACCAAATTTTGTCGAAATATCTTCAAAATTGCGACCTGCGCTTTGCGTACAAGGTGTACATGGACAGCCAGCCATCCAGATGGAGGGACGGACCTCGTTTAATCGACACTGAAAGTGATTCGAGGTTCTGTACTGCTCATCCGTTACAGTAATCGCGTTATTAATGGTATTCTCTAGACCCGAATACACCTCAAGTGTAGAAAGAGCACCATGTAACAGCATTAAGAGGTCGTGATGGATGTTTTTAATGATACGTGGATTCTTTGTGCACTAAGAAAGCAAATTTTGTTTGCTTAAGTATCTACTCAGATGAAAATGGGCCTGGTAGTTCATCATTGGTATTTAGGAAAGCGTTACATTGCTCTAATAAAATAATCTTATTTTGAGTTTGAACCTTGAAAGTGAGAGTATTTTACATATACGGAAAGACCATCAGTCATAACTAAATCGACTTGAAATATCATAAGTATTTTTGTGGGGTCTTATATGAATATTTCTCAGTAAGACTCACGAAATGACAAACATATATCTGGAAGACCTATCTGCGGATTAACTAAAACCAAAAATATACTTCTAACACACGCAGAGAAAAAACATGGTTGTGGCAAACATAATCTAAGAGAAACATATTATGCACTGTGGTTCCAAATTAAAATCTAGGTGGACAAAATTATTAAAATCGGTATCTTCAGAATTTGGAAAAACTAAGTTTTTTCGGAAGCTGACAAGTTCAACAAATTTTTAATCATATTTTCGTTAATTTTTTTTAATATTTTACTGCTTTACTAAATTAGATATATCTCAATGGTTTTACCATATAGAAATTCATACTTCAAAACATAGATAAACATTGATATAGGCCTTTATTAAATGTATATCTTATATTTATGGACCTCTCCATTTTCCTGCTATAGTCCTTTAAACTTGGTTCTCAAATATACTGATATTTTTTTTTCTATATGACTATATACATCATTTAAAGAAACTTCTGGGGAATGTCTAAAAAGATGGCAGCCGCCAGCACCCGCCGAAATATTTTTTTTTTAATTTTTACGGAAGGGTATTTTTAGAAATATTTCTTTATTTATTATTGATTTTTATATATCTAGACTCTACTGTAACTTGAAATATAGTAAATACAGATCTTTTTAAAAATTTAGTTTCAGAAAGACATGAAAAAGTATACCAATTCTATATAAAAAGATCGCCAAATAATTTTGTCCACCTAGATTTTGATTTGGACCCACAGTGTTATGATAAGATTTTTGATTGTAGTCGAAAAATATTATGATTAGTATCGTAAAATATCATAACATATTCTGAAATAATCATATTGTGATACAAATCAGTCATAATTTGTTCTGAAATAATTATATCCCAAAGTAATAATATTTATGACCCAATTAAATCATATTATGATCCAATTAAATCATATTATGTTCCAATGAAATCATATTATGATCCAAAGTAATCATATTGTTATTAAAATTTATTTTTGAAATACAAAATTTTATTTTAATAGGCTTTAGTTTTAAGGTACTAAATTCCCAATTAATATATTATTGATAAATTCACTGAAATTTATTTTTATTCGCTCTATTAAAGTGAAAGATATTATACTAATAAAACTATAGAGCTAATGAGAATTGTAGACACTCAATTATCATTATTTAGTTGTCCGAAAACTATATTCATATTTATATTTGCGATGAAAATATAAACGTTTACATTAACTAAAATACAATTGAAATTAAATTAAAGCAACAATTATATGTTAGCGACAACAATATATTGTTACAAAGAACATAATATAGTTGCCGTAACCATGTCCAACCATGTTTTTTCTCTGCGTGTACTTGAGGTATTTTAAATAGATATATCCAGAATAGCCCAACTTAGGTTGCTATTTAAAATCGGACCTCAGCTACATCCACAAATTTGTTTTTACTAAGGCCTGGTAACTTATCATAATTTAAAACATAGTTAAGGCATAATCAATGCTTTTATTATATTTTTTCCATACAAAAAAAAATATTTAAACATTGATTAAGCATAACTATATTTAAAATTTTAATAAGTTACCCGGCCTAAATAATTTGTTTCCACATATTTTTTTAAACATTTTTGTGGCGAAGGATATTTAAAGATATTTAATTAAATAATAAATACTTTTTTTTATTTGAAACATCTTGCCTGTTCTTGTTAGTTGGGTATTCCCTCACAAGTAGTTAGACTGACTTTAACTGTGTGCGAATCTGAATATTTAAACCAAAACAATAGTTTTTTTTTTTGATTTCGTGCAGACCAAAACTTAAAGAGGAAAAGACAAATTTGTATATAACATGACCATGTGCAGGAGAAGGACTATGATTTATTTATGATGTTTTCAAAAGTTAACACACTCGTTTATTTTGTTGCTGCTTTATGTTTTATTTTTCTGTTTTTATTTTATTTTTGGTCGTTACCAAATAGAAATGTCTTTTAAAAAGTTTATTCATGCCAGTTTTTTTATGCTGATTGGTCTTTTATGATTTCTTATACATAAATCTATGTAGCTCTGTAAATGTATAAGTCTTTTACATATGTATATATTTAAGTGGGAGTATGTATATGAGGGCTTTTATTTTATTTCCATTTCCTGTTTTTGTGATTTCTCTATTTTTGTTCATACGTATGTATATTGACAAACAATTGCTATAACTCAATGGTGTATTCGATTTTTTTTCAGATTTTTTCATTATTTAGTTCAGTTAAAGCTTAACAGTTGGATGAAAAAAAAACAAGAAAATAGAGAACTTGAAGTATGAGCTGTTGAAATCTTGTCCTAGGGGTGCTTTTATCCTTTCGATTTATGTGGTCATTCATGAAATTGCCTTATTTTAAGCAATAGAAATCCAATAGAATTAATAAAAAAAAATATCCATACAAACATTCGTTTTTATTGTATTCATTTTATTTTGATTTGATAAATAATTCAAAATACATACATGTGCAAGTGTGGTGTTTGTTAGTTTGGGATTTCCATTATTTTGGGTCAGTTGTGGAGGTAGTTTTTTTTTATTGTATGGTATTTAACATAAAATAGCCATCATATTGACCAAAATTGATCTATGAATATAAAGTTTTTGTTTAAAATCCCATAAAATTTTAAATTATTTGCAAGATTCAAACTTTTATTTCAATATATATATAATTTAAAGCAAAACAACATAAATAAGAAAGACTGATAGTAAATATTGAGAAGTCTTATTAGTCAATTAAACCATGCGAATACTAATATACAGAAAATAAATTAGATTTTACAGATTTATATTTCAAATGCTAGTTATTGTTTAAATTTTTAATTTTAAACCCCGTATTCTGAACTTTAAATAGTAATAAAGTATATTAAAACGGAAAATTTTGCAACCTTTGTATGGAAATTGTTATTAAAAACATTTTTGTTAACATTTACAGAGCTATATATATATATCTCTTTTAGATGCTTCCCTTAATAAACATATTCTGAAGATCTTCTATTCAATTCTAAGTTATGACTGTTTCATTATATTTTTAGTGAGTTATGACCACAGCCACAAATAAAAGTTCTACGCAAGTGTTTAATCAACAGTCGTTTTTTTAGTACATTTTATTTTTTTTATCTCACATATATTAAAATTTTCTAACACTTGTCTCATAGTAGTTTTTTTTTTGTTGCTTCAAAATTCCAATTAAGTTTATGGCATAATCAAAATCTCTTTGGCGCAAAACGAAACAGTTTCCTTTTTATTTTAAATTCAAAACTCGTCGCATACACTATCTCTTCAAAATAATTTTAATAATTTAATTGTTATATCTGCTGTCTTTGAACTGCTTGTGTCAGTCTTTTCATCTGTCTACTTCTATATTCTTCTTGGTAGCATTTGCTGTTCCTTTTTATACGCTTCTTTGCCTCTTCATTTCCCCATTTTCCTTTTTCCGTTTAGTGGTTTGAATTAACTTTCTTTTGTAGTCTATATAAAAAGCATTTTTGCCATTTAGTTGTTTTTAATGAAATTTTTGAGCTCTAAATAGGAAAAAAAAATAGAAATTCACTGCAAAGTAAAAAGAAAGGCAAGAGAAAAAGAAATTCATGCCAAACTACGTTTTGTATGCTTAAACGCAGTGGCTCATAAAATGTAACTATGTAAACATGTTTACAATCTAGTAGACGTAATAATGGCGTTAACTTCCGACGTTGTATCGCATGATTTGCTTAGTTAAAGACATAACACACCAACAGCCATCATCATCAGCAGCGTAAAAGAGTGGAATTATTAAAGGTTTCATAAACAGCCCGTACCAGACACCAAAACCCCCTCATTTATGCTCCTTTTACATGGTAGCAAGGATATAAATACGTAGTATTTGCTTTTGCTACATTATAATCTACATTTTTAGTGACAATAGAGTCAACATTTTGTTAATGTATTGAGACTAAGGTAAAAAAAATTCAATACAGTTGTGCTGCGAAATTTCATGGCAATTTCCAAAAAATTAAGGAAATAATTGTGGTAACGGAAGGATATGTCGTGTGGCAATATTTAAATTTAAGAATTAATTGGACTGTTTAAGAAATGTTATAAATTTAATTTAAAGTCTTAAATATGCTCAGCTAAACTACACTCTAATAAATTTTTATGTAAATTTCCTACATTAATAATAGGACACTTTTCTCCTTCTATAATTAGCGTTAAAATACATGTTGTGTGTAATTTTACATGAAACCTTACTTGACAGTAGTATTTTTACAGGCATTTTTAAGAGTGTATAATAAAATATAGGTACTTGAATATTTCTTTCAACACTTGTAACAAAGAAGTGGGTGATACCATTCTAAGATTTTCATATGATTCTCATAAAGATTTACATTCATATTTTAACACTCGGTCCTGATAACTAAAATGTATGGCCTGTAGTTCAAGGAATAAGAATGACAAATGTAACTATTGTATGTTAAAAAAGTTGTTAAAAAGTCCGTCTTGAAGATCTCTATAAGAGACGATAGTAGCGACATATAAAGCAATTTGTCTCTCTTCTCAATTACGCTGACCCAGTACATTTCATAGTGAAACCCTATGGCCTCCGTTTCTCAATGGGGTGTCTCAATATGAGGAATATATATCATTTTCATGATGAGACCTGGATGATTTCAGTCAGGCAACAAAATATAATGTTGACCACATAATTTCTGATGGCTTGTCATCTGCCTAGTCATCTAAAGCACCAGATTACTCGCCCTGCCATTTCCGGATGGACATCCGACGCTGTCGTAATGACATCCAGGATGTCGACCGATTGCCTGTAGCGACTGATTAAGGCCTCTGTATCTCAACCGGGAGTCTCAAGTTGACGAATGTGTATCATCTTAATGATGAGACCTGTATGCTTTCGGTCAGGCAACAAAATATATTGTTGAACACACTATTTCTGATGGCTTGTCATCTGCCTAGTCACCTAAACTGCCAGATTCTGAGGAAAGATTCCGTTCCCTGCCACATCCGGATGCACATTCGATGCTGACGTTATGGCATCCATGATGTCGACCGATTGCCTGTAGCGACTGATTGTTGGCCTTCTATAAATCCCAGGTATGTAAGAACCAATTGTTCATTGCCCTGCCCCTAGATACTGTGTATTTATTCAACTTTTGTTCACTGATTTGCGGCCCATTGATCTATGATTAATACTGATGGCGCTGGCACAATTGCTCCCAAGGAGAATGCCAGCTTACTTTAAGAGAGAAATTCGAGTCAGCAATAATATCCATCTTTGATTTATTGCATATCTAAGACAATGTGGCAAGTTAGGTTTTATCGACTAAAAGACAGGGAAACTCCATTGCAGTATAAAACTATTTTTCGGCTTAAGGAATTCTACTGAATTTAGAATAAACTTGTGATAATACTAGAATACTATGTTCGACTGTGACGATTCTTAAACAGGCTCCACTTTAAATTAAAAATAGCCTCACGAACATTGGTGTTTCCTGTCATGCAGTAAACAGGACTCTAATGTCCGACTTTGAAATTAGCTTGGGAGGAAATTTTCTAGGTTTTCCGAATCCTTCTAGTAGAGAAGGGAGGGAGTATCGTTGAATTCTAACTGGCATTTTCGAGTCTAGGAATTAGACAGATTCTAAATAAAATATTGCAAACGAATCGCTATGGCGACCTATACTCCAATGGAAGCTAAAGCAGCTATAACATATTAGCAGAACAATTTATTTTCGATGTTTTTATACCCTACACCACCATAGTGGGGAGGGTATAATGCGTTTGTACAGATGTTTGTAACGCCCAAAAATATTGGTCTAACACCCACCTTAAAATATACCGATCGACTTAGAATCACTTTCTGAGTCGATTAAACGATGTCCGTCCGTCTGGTTGGCTGGCTGTCTATGTAAACCTTGTGCGCAGAGTACAAGTCACAATTTTGAAGATATTTGGATAAAATTTGGTACATGTAAGTTTTTCGGCCCAAGGACGAGCCTACTGAAACTGGCTGAAATCCGTCCATTATTTCACTTAGCCCCCATACAAATGTCCTTCGAAATTGAACTTTATCGGTCATAAATGTTTAATTTATATATGTATCTACACAAATGTATCGCTCCAAATAATTTTCATATATACAAAATTCATGTCACCAAATTTTGTTACGATCGGTCCATTAGTCATAGCTCCCATATAGACCCGCTTCCGAAAATCACTTTAACGTGCATAAATCTCTTAATAATGTCGGTATATACACCAAATTCAACATAAATAACTTTCATACAGACATAAATCCCACCACCTAATTTCATTGTGATCGGTCCATAATTTGTCATAGCTCCCATATAAGGCCCATTTCGAAAATCACTCACGAATATAAATTATTGATATTTTAAAAGAAAAATGTTTTTGCTCATTTACTTGGTGTAGGGTAATATATAGTCGGGCATGACCGGCCTTACTTTCTTACTTGTTTTTTGTACATAATAGGTGTATACTCAAATCACGGGCACATCTAAATCGACTTTGAATTTCATAAAAATCTAGAATATCTAAAGTGTAACACAAACCATGTTAAACATATTTATCTTCTTCTAGTCAAGGTTGCAATTGTCTACTTAAAACCTCACATTCAAATACTATTTTCTCCAACACAACTGTTGAACCCGCATACACGTGCCAAACACCAAAAGGATTAAAAAGCATTGACAAACATTCATGGATGGTATTAGGAGAATTGACTACCTTGAAGTTAAGTATAAAATCTTAACCATACATGTATAGCAACACAAATTAATGGTTTTGTAAATAAAAATGGTTTTATTTAAAAGTTCTAATACAATATTCTTAGGAAAATCTTTGATAATATAATGATTTCACCTTTTCATTTTCCTACATATTGTCGTTATAAAGACAATGAGGTAAGGAAAATCAAGACATAAGTACATATAAATATAAATGCGGGTTTATAAATACTTAATGAAAATATAAAACGGTCTGTACATTTCAACAAGAGCAGTCTGAAAAGTACTTTCAGAGAAACTAAGATTGTAAAAATCGAACAACGAATTACAAAAAATATTGCCAAAATTTTATTATTTGAAGTAAGATTTAGTTTTTATATGCTAAATTCCCATTTTTTTATGATAAATTCTCTGAAGTTTTCTTGCTTATTTTACCAAATATAAGGAAATTTTTCCAAAATGTTTATTATCTGGAGATCCACTCATGGTTTGACTCTCAATTGTGTATGTGTTGTTTACCACACAAAGGCCTATAATTGAGAAAATTGTTTAGAAAATGCAAGATATATTTTTTGTGATAAACTTTGTTCAAGCAAAGTTTGTTGGTTCAAAAGATAAGATAATGCTACTTTTGAAAATACTGAGAAAAATGAACCATTATCCTGGATTTTCCAAAAAAAAAATTCATTTTATCTTCGTACCCAATACACTTAAAGTCTAATTTCCGTTAAAATTTAGTATAAGTATGTAGTTGTATATGTAGCAAGAGGATGTGAATGGGTAGGTGGTAGTGGTTGCATGTGTTAATGATGATTGTAAATATGTGCCTGTGTAATAGTCAGGTTGTTGTTTTATTATTCTCTACTCATAAGAAAAGTGTATTTGAAATAGTAAAAGAAGCTAAAAATACTTTAATTTCATTTATTAATGTTAGTGCGAATATATATTTATATTTCTGTAGACACATGTATGCCAAGCTTTAATGTTTGTATGCCGTTTCTTTAGTACTTTGGTAGCCGTAAATGTCTTTGTCCTTTTGATTATGTCGTTTGTACATATTCGTAGACAGCCATTCACATTCACACACACTCTTCCCAGCAATGTGTAAAACAATGACTCATTAAGGCTCATCTAAATTCTAATGAGATTCAGTAACCATTAAAAAGGGTTTTTCTATTCTTTTGGATTTGATGTTTTATTTTTCTTTGCCTTTTTCAGTTTCTCTTCCAGTTAGTTTTTCTTTTTTATTTTTTGTATTTTGTATTTTTATTGTTGTTATTTTCTATTTGTGTTAAAGTTAGTTTTCCCTGCTTTCGTCGTCAACTTTTGTTATGGTTCCATTTTTAGAATCCTTCTTATTTATACAAGCACTCGTACATACACATAAGGAGTGAGATCGAAAAATTCTTAACATACATATATGTTTATAAAAAAGAAACCACTAAACTTACAGCTTTAATTTTTTTTTTATTTGATTGAAATTATTATTACAATTTACAAAAAAAATTATTTTTATAGTTTTAATCACTAGTGATGAAATTTTGAACCTTTTTCGGAAACCCTTCCATTAACGTTTTTATAGTGCTTTCTGTCACTTTGCTCGAACATGTAGTCCATCTCCGTTTAAAATCTACCACACTTTTGGACACCTTTTTTGTACTCTTCAATTCTCTTTTAACAAGAGCCCAATATCTCTCCACTGGCCTTAGCTCCGGGCAGTTTGGAGGATTTGCCTCTCTTGGTACAAATACCACATTATTGTTCTTGTACCACTCAAGGGATTGTTTGCCATAGTGACAGGATGCCAAGTCAGGCCAAAAATAAGTGGACACTTTATGAAGTCTTATGAATGGAAGCAGCCTTTTTTGTAAACATTCCTTGATGTAAATTTCGGTATTTATAGAGCCCGTTGTAACAAATGAGTGGCTTCTTTTGCCGCAACTGCATATTGCTTGCCATACCAAGAACTTTCTGGGAAATTTTGTCTGCTTTTGGGTCCTAAACTTTTCTTCAACATTCCCTCGAGCATCAGCAACATAAAATTTTTGACCTGGAAGTTGCGAAAAATCTGCCAGAACATACGTTTCGTCATCCATTATGCAGCAAGAATATTTTTTTATAAAACTTGACTTCAATTTCCGTGCTCTGTTTTTGGCCTCTAAATTTTTAGTAGCGTTCCTGTCAGGAACTTTTTGAGCCTTGTATGTTTTTAAACCTGCATTAGCTTTAACTTTTCGTACCAAATAGTCCGAGCACTGAGCTAACCGGGCTGCTTTCCTACCGGATGTGTTGGGAGCTCTTTTGAAAATGCGTTCTATTTTTTTGGCTTTAGAAACATCATGTGGACCATTCCTTCTACCTGAACCAGGTTTTCTATCAACTGACAAGTTCTCCCGGTACTGTTTAATAACATTGGAAACAGTTTGACGGCAGACCTTTGTATGCTTGGCCAACTTTTTGTAAGACCAAGTTGGGTTTTGTTGAAAATATTTAATAATTTCAGTACGCACTTTTTTCTGGTCACTCATTTTAATCAGATTAACAAAAAAATTAATATAATTGACATTACACATAATAACTGACATGTTTTTCAAAGGTAACTTGATCAAAAAAAAATTCAAATAATACTTGGGTTAAAAAATGTAATGAAAAACGTGTGTTAAGAATTTTTCGATCTCACTCCTTATTGTTTTTAAGTTTTCTAGCTTTTACTGCTTCATTAAGTTTTTTGTTTTATTTTTTTTTTTGTTTTCACAAATTTAGCAATTCTTATTCTATGTGTTTTTCTTTTCTGTTATATTTTTATAGAAATGTAAATTTTGTGCAAAAGTTGCTCTTTTTTTTGGGTACTAGGTCGTTGAATTAAAGATGTTTAACTTAAAGTGGTCAAACAATGTAAAGGCAAAGTTAAGACAAACTTTGTGGAAAAAAAATAAATCCCAATCGAAATGGGTCTAGACAGATATGCGACGACAGGCGAAAACAGTGTTTTATGTAAGTGGAATGAAATAATGTGCATGATTTTTGGCAGTATTTTGTCAAATGTATTAGGAATATAAATTCATTAATCTTAAATTAATTCCTTAAGCTAATAGATTAAAGCTGATCGCTGAACTATTGAAGTTTCCAAATGATTCATGGAGGCGTATAAACCATTTAGGTAATATTATAGGAAACGAATCTGTACAAACACTCAGTCATAAATTCATGTCAGAATTTAATAAAATTCGTTGTGGAAAGTTGTCTAAATTTGGGATCAAGGGATCATAATGAATATCACAGTGCAACACGAAAAAAATAAGCATATACGGACACCATTACGTGATAAAAGACCAAAAAAAAAGCTCCGTGTAGTCCTTGTCATAAAAAAACAAAAATTGTGAACTTATAAAATCCAAAAAAACTTTAAAAAAATTCGATTTTTTTACCGTTCAAAATCAACTAAAAAAATGTACCGAAGATCGCAATATACAACTTTATATAACATAAGAACTTTCTAGGAATGATTCTTAACACCGTTCAGATAGGTCAATATAAGTTAGTACATTGGCAACTGAATTTGTTGCCAATCGAATGATTCTACTTTGGTGACAGAATTTTAGAAGGGGTAACAAAAGTTTGACTTTCTGTTGATGGAACCGAAAAATTCTATGTGGGCAACCGAATCATTCGATTCTACCAACAGAAAGTCAATTGATAAAGTAGAATTTTTGTTGAAACAACTAAACTATTGTTACCACAACTGTTAAATGCTGTTACTAAGCTAGAATCATTAGGCTGGTAGCAAAATCGGTTGCTTTCACGAATCTGTTTTTTCTGTGTATGTTCACAATTTTTGTTCTTTATGACAAGAGCTACAACTTTGTCTCAGAGAGTAAATCAAAATTCCGAACTGTTTACAAGATATGAGCCCTAGAAAATGATCACTTTTTTGCAAAAGTGACACCGAGAGCCCAAATCTTTGGGGGCCCATAAAAAAAGTGCATGACTTTGGGCAAAACTGCGAGACACGGGTCTTTTATGACGTAGTGGTGTCCGTATATAATTTTACATGACTCAAAAAAAAAAACACACAGTGTATGCATAGAAATAAATGATTTTTATAAAGTTACTAGCTGATCCGCAAACGTCGTTTTGCCTTTAAGTTTAATTTATATTGAAATGTATTAAAATATTTTGGAAACAACGTATTTTTGAATACTCATTTACATTGTAATTGAAAAATGGATATTCAGGTAACCAAATCATGCTTAATAAATTCTTTTTTTGCAATTGCTTTGCTGTGATATTGTAATTTCGTTCAATGGCGCGCAAACGCTGATGGTGTTCCGACACGGAAACAGGCGTTGAGATTTGTTAATTGTCATTGCGAAAGCAAGCCGTACCGGAAACTGCAAGCGTTTCACTCATATCCATTAGCTTCGTGGTATCAAAAAGTCTTCTCCTTTGTTTTTCACCATAAGCCGAGTCCCATTAAAAATAAGTGATTGGTTTATATTTCGTAACATTATGATTACCGATCCGACTTTTCGGTGGATATTGTGAGGTGGTAAAGTTTTAAAACTCTGTTGGATATTTGCCGACATCATCTTGAGAAGTAACGGAATCCACCGATTTGTATGTCACCAATTCGTGAGCTAGTTCACTTTGAATCTAACAACTCAATTGGTCGATATCAATGTTCGCTCAACCAATCGCGAGTTTTGTAATTTTGTGCAATGTTCGGAAGCATCTTACAGATGAGTTCGGATTTTGATTCGGTAAATTGAAAGAAAGCGACGAGAAATTGAATACAGCAGGTAGAAATGTCAACGGGGCTTTTGTCGCTGCAAATGTCCAGCAATTGCTTTAAAAGAACGTCACCAGATTGACCGTTCTGCAACTAGACACGCATGTTCGTAGTTAGTTTGAGTTTCTTGACGTGTTTCCACATAACGGACAACTTAATTAAGATTATCGGCTGACGTTGACCAGGGAATCACTGACAATTTTTGGCAAAAATTACCTGCCAACTGAATCATTACACCACAAAACCCTTCTTTGATTGTTTTGTAAATCTTGCATCGTTTTATCTAATGCCTCCAAAGATGATCCCAAACGATCAGCTTGCATTGCTTCATAACCTTGGCCATCGCACTGTTCTTGGAAATGTTTCACGTTGGATTTTCATTGCTTCGTAAAAAACTTTTATGGTCTCTTAAAAACATTTAAAAATTAGCCAATTCGATTCAGGCGTTCACCGATTTTAGATATATCAAAAAAGTGGGCGTAATAAAGGGCGTCCTCAATTTTTGTTCCTAAAAACTTAAAATGGTTTACTATGAACATAAGGAGATTTAGAAAAATCGGTTCAGCCGTTCTCCAATTTTAGATAAATTAAAAAAATTGGGCGTGGTCAATTTATCTAAAACCTAAGTTGGGTTATGACGAATATTTCAACAAAAAAATCAGCCAAATCGGTATAGCCGATTTATTTATATAGACTACAGATCAATTTAGAAAAAACTGGAATAGTATAAACATAATAGTATAATTTCAAGTTAATAAGATATCCTTGATTTTAAATTGTTATTATGCGCCATATTATAACCGAAGAATTAGCAGCCTAAGTATCTAAATAAGTCCATCAAAATCGTTGGTACTTTTTTAACTAAAACAATTTAAACGATTTTATTTTCATTAAATAAAATTAATTTATATTAAAAAAATTACTTCATATACACGCATTTGTATTTTATATTTGATTTACACGTTTTTATCGGGAACGTATCTAACATATCTAAATTTAGGGATAGGCGTATTTGCATTTTTAAATAATTACCTTGCATCATTTTTTTATATATAAAGCTGTATGTTACACATACCTACTCAATATTTTAAATAATAACTCATATGTAAATTTATGAAAAAAATAAAAACAACACATTGAAAAGAAAATCAGTTTTAAATACTTTAGTTTTTCTTTGCCATATTAAGCGTAAGCTCTTCTTCTACTTAGACTACATATAGACAAGGTATTTAATCTAAAGGATACAATACAAAATAGAGTTGTAAGTAGTTGTTGCAGTTGTATAAATTATTCAACATTTAAAGGAAGCATCAAATTACGGTATGTCGGTAGGAAGAATTTAAAATACATTCATACTTATTTATACAGAAAATTTATAAACACACAAGACGACCCAGCAAAGTGTTTGGAGAATTGAATGAAATTATATTTGAATGTTCTTTATTTCATACACACAGCAAGAAACTATAATTCGCTACAGGAGCCATTTAATATCATATTTTGTACAATATTATAAACCCAAAGATATCCTTGAATTGTTCATATATTTGGAAAAATATTTGGAAAATAAGTAAAACAAAGAATTACTAACAGTACAGATACAACCATATTATTCAAAAATCCTTCACAAATACCTCATTCTAGTTCTATGCAGTAGTGTTTGCTGGGTTATTACAAAGTTATATAAAACCAGCTCATATTTATTGTACAAATATAAACACATACAGATACTATATATATATATTTTTATACTGGATTTATGATTAATTTATACAAGACGTTAAAATCGTTATTACAAGCTACAACCTAGATGTCTTCATAGACAAACCAACATACACCGACATTCATGTACAAATACTTTACTCGGTATCTGTTTAAGTAAACTGGAGTGTAATAGTAGTAGCAGGAGCGGCAGCAGCAGCAAAACTTAATTAACTCATTAAAAATGCTAGTTATTTTCTTTTTTATTTTTCCTCTGTTCGTTTTTTTAAGTTATACGCGCTCGTCTCCCTCTGTGTATAAGCCAAAAGGATGTAAAACAACTAAAAAGGGTAAAGGTTTTTTTTACAAACTTTTTTTTTGTTTTATTTTCTTTCAGTCTTTTATAATAGCATATACAAAAGGATATTAAAGGAAGTGTTGTGTTTTTCTCTCTTCTTGATGTTGTTGTATAATTTTATATAACATTAATATCTATACATACATATATCTGTAGGTATATGCACAAGTATAAATAAATAAATAAATATATACATATATTTATATATAAATAAATGTAAGTAAAGGTGCAAATTGTATTTAGTATGCATACGCATACGAGGATAGGTTAAAAAATTCAACCAAAACTTAATTTGCAAAATAAATATACATTCGTATTTTAATTTGAGTAAACTGCCTTCTGTGTGCAAACATTGGTTTATATGTGTTTCTTTTAGCTTATAATGTTTAACTGTTCCAATTACATCTATTCACAAAAAAAATAAATTGAAAAATTAAACAAAAATAATTTTATTTAAAATTAAGGTTTCATAACAATATTCGTCGAACTTCCACCTTAACCCTTTCGTGAAGGAGATTTATTTTGAGAACTAAAATATATATGGTAGACAGTTTTGCATATTCTAAAAGATGTGGAAACAATATTATGTTCTGTATACTCAGAAATTCTGAAATCGTCCTTTTATCCTGGGACATATAATCCCAATAAGCATTTTGTGTAGGACATATAATCCCAATCAGTGTTCTTGATGGGCGATTCGAAATTAAAAAATTAATAAAACATCAGAATATTATTAAATTTAGAAGAAACTACGCTTTAATTTGCTTATATATAGCATTTTATAAATGTACTTAGGGATTTAATTTGTGGTACGCAGTTTTTTGTGTGGCTGATGTACGAGGTAATGTTCCAGAATAATACCTGACAATAAAACAAACAAAATTTTCTAAGTAGTTTCTTGTGTTGCAAGCATTT
Organism: Calliphora vicina; assembly: GCF_958450345.1. Taxonomy (NCBI): domain Eukaryota; kingdom Metazoa; phylum Arthropoda; class Insecta; order Diptera; family Calliphoridae; genus Calliphora; species Calliphora vicina. The sequence continues at coordinate 138,532,084 of NC_088780.1, read as the reverse complement.
GCAGTTGTGGCAAAAGGATCATGCCACTATGGAAAAAAGGCCCTTGAGTGGTATTCAGACAATAATGTCAATTTTGTACGACGCACAGTGGCGCCCATAGAACAAGTGAGGTTGCAAAAATCAAAAATTTCATGTGCCCTAAAAAATATTAAATAAACCTATTTTACAGGAAATTATTTTCAAAAAACAGACCATTTTTAGCTTATTTGGTCTGCTTTCAGATACAATATCTCGACAACTAGGTAACGGGTCGTCAATATTATTGATTCTATTGATATTTATTAAGAAAATAATAAATTGTGCTCTTTGCTTTGTATTTGTCCAGGTAAAGCGATATTTACCAACTATCCATTTTTTTCAATATTTGACATATTTTCAAATTAAGTTCTTTGATTATTCCCTTAACTAATACAAAAATGTCCAGCTGCCTGATCTTGACCCATTTTTTTGCTAGAGGTAAAATTTTAAAAAAGACATGAATCCAAAAATGTATTGCATGCATTTTGGGGCAATTTATGACATGACAATTGTGAGCAATATTTTAGAAATAAATTAAAAAAAAAATTATAAATCTTTTCTGTAGTAATTTTAAATCATAAAAAGAAACATAAAAAATCAAAAATTTAAAGAAAAATTTGATTTTACTTCCCATAAAATTGATTTTTCCACAAATTTAAATTTTTTTAAGCCATAAATAGTCATCTTTTACATGCCATTTAAATTTTTTGATTAACTCATTCGTTTCAAAAGTTATGATTTTTGCAACGAAAAACCTCAAATGGCGCCACTGTACGTCGGGAAACAAATCCATCCACCTGTCCAGAATTTCGGTCTGTGAAAAAGTATTGGGCTCTTGTAAAAAAATAATTAAAGAACACAGGAAAGATATCCCAGGAATTGTCCGATTTTAAGCATAAGTTGACCACCTCGTCCAAAAAAGTAAAGGAATCAACAACCAAGTAAAATGCCTATATTTTAATGTTTAATGAATTTATACAATATTTAAATAAATTAACGTCTTATGTTGAGACTATCCATGTTTTATCTAAATTTATCTATATATATTTAACAAAAATATATATGGGGGATTTCATATCAAGTGATGAAATTTAGTCCAAGGTTAGTCCTATTGAATAGTAATTCAGACACAATTTTTCAACAAGATCGGTCAAGAACTCTCTGAGTTAGAGGGGGTCAAAATTTGTCATTTTGACCAAACAGGTGTTTCTTCTCATCCATGTAACTTATTACATATTATTCATAGCAAAATATATCCCTAACAGTTTAGATAGCTATTTCATCACTCTTTCGAAAAAAAACTATTTAAAAAAATTAACAAATTTTGAAATTTTTTTTCCAAAATCAAAAACTTTTTTGACTTTTTTTTCCCACTCACATCACACTAAGAGACCAAAAAGCTCTCATAGGAATAGACCTTTTTGATTTTGCAAAAAAATTCCAAATTTTTTTTATTTTTTAATTTTTTTTCGAAAGATTAAAGAAATAGCTTTCCAATCTATTTGGGACACTTCAGTTTTAAAAAACCCTTCAGTTTTGGTTCAAAAACACAAAGAATAAACTGCTGTATCGATTTTGTTTAGTCTGTAACACATTTTCGGATTACCCTCACAAATGTTTGTATATATTTGTAAGTATAAAACAGATTCTTTTATAGATAACACATTAAACGTGAGTAAGTTAATGTGGCATGAGCCCGCTCGAATACTATGCTCATATCCTTAAACATTTAAATATACTTGCATACATATACGTATGTATGTATGTGCGTACATGTGAGTGTAAAGGTATAGCAAAGCTTTATGTCGAACCCCTTTTAACATTTGAAGCTCTTTTTATAATCCGCGTATTTATGACAATTTTTTCCCCATTTTACTTTCTTCTGACTTAAGGCATTATACGTGTATTTGCACATGTCTGTTTATGTATTATGTATACATAGCTGTCTGTTTGAGAGTTTTATTTTACATTTTACCTTATTTCCGCGTTTGCGTTTTTCTTTTTTTTTTAAAAACTTATAAACGTTTATGCTGCTTTCATTATATCGCACACATTTTAAACAATTGCTATTTTGGCTTCAATTAGTGACGCAGTTGTTATCATTAATTCTTATGTAGAACATCATACAATACATTGTAGGTGTGTGTGTAAGTATATATGTATTTGTGTGTATGTCAGATTATGTGTCGATATTGTATAATCAAAAAGTTTCCAAACATACATGCAAAAACAAAACAACTCTGTTATGTTTAATGAAAACAAACAGTTGCTGATGGTGCTGTTTAAATATTTTAAATATTTGTTGTTAAATTCAAATATGTAAGTAAAATTAATTATGTAATTTAATGGAGCTAATGATGCTTAGCAAAATCAGACATGTAAAAGTAACTCGTCCTTGAATCAAAGTGTTAGAATTATCCGTTATACAAATATAATAATTTATTCCTTCAAATATTTAAATCTGACAGAGTGATAGTAAATGAAACGCACTGTCTATTTGGTTTTATCTCAATTTTCTTAAAAAGTGGAGTTACCTAGTTTTTCCATACGACCACAGAAACGTTAAAGTGGTTTACTGAAAAACGTGAATTTCAAATGATAGCTAATAACCGTACTCTGGGCCAAATGCAACAAAAAACCGCATAAAGGCACATCGATGAACTTTTGTCGAAGTTTGAAAGATTTTATCTGCAGCTGTTTAAAATCGAGCATTTTTTAACTCTTATTGGAGTTTGATGGTCCAAATTCACTTTAATTTTAATTTTTTTTTCGTTTTAAATACGTTTTTCAGTTTAGAAATATATGTAATTTTAAGGGTGTTGAAATACATAGAAATCGTCTCCCGTTGTATGCTCGAACAGATGTCAATAACTTTTATAAAATTGTTCCCGTTGTGTACACATTTCGAATTCGAAAGTTCAAATCAAATTCCAAATACTGCAAATTTACAGCAAATATAGAGAGCCAAAGAAAACTGTTTATGCTGCTAATTCTATATCTCATTAATAATAAGTTTCTTCCAAAAAAATTCACTTTTCTGCCTTTCATTGTCACATGAGGTAAAATAAAACAAATTGTTCCCGATGCAAACAGAAAAATTATCGAAAAAATTTAAAAATATTTATTCCCTACACTACCATAAGGGGATACGTAATTGAAAACACAAAAAATAACAAAGATGTGTTTTCAATTACGAAAATTATCTATTCAATAATTTTTGTATTTAAATTTCAACCAATAACGAAAATTTTAAATTCAGTTGTCAAAACTATCAAATTCATAACTCAAAATTCAATAAAAAATATCAGAAAATTTTGTTTTTGAACACATGTTTTTGATTCAATTATAAAATAATTGAAACCAGTTCAATATGTGATATATATTTGAATTGAAACGGTTTAAGAAATAGTTTTTCTGTGGAGGGTAATATGCATTTGTGCTGATGTTTGTAACGCCAAAAAATATTAGTCTAACATCCACCTTAAAGTAACTGAGTCGAATACACGATGTTTTTGGCACAGTGACAAAACCTACCGAAACTGGCTGAAATCGGTGTATTATTTCACCTTGTCCCCATACTAACGTCCTTCCGAAATAGGACTTTATGGGTGATAAATATTTATGTAGGTATTTACAAACATGTCGCTCCAAATAAATTTTACATATACGGAAGTCACCTCACCTTATTTTATAATGATGGGTCCATAATAAATCATATCTCCAATATAAGTCCCACTTCCAAAAATAACTTTAACTAGCGTAAATCTTTAAAAAAAATGTTGGTATCTACAGAGAATTAAACAGAAATAAGTATCATGTAGACAGAAATTACCTAATTTCAGGGCGATCGGTCCATAATTGCTCATAGCTCCCATATAATTTCCACATTCAAAAATCACTCACGCAAATAATTTATTGAAATTTTAAAATAAAAATGTTTTTGCTCGTTTACTGAATACTTGACCAACCATACTTTATTACTTGTTTCTCAATGTAGTTCTGCTTTCGTTAACATTTTAAAATAATTACAGACCTGATCTGTAAAAAAAAGTTTTTGTTGCAATTCATTTTGAAATTTTCAAAAGTGTTTTAACAATATTATGGTCAGTGTAATTATTTATATGATTGAGGCAACCATAATATGCTAAATTTAAGATTCACATGATAATATCATTCATAAAATTTTTGTAAATAAATATATGTGCTTGTGGCAATCATGTTGATGATGAAGGATTAAAGATTTACACGTTGTTCTCATAATCATATTCATCATGAAACAGTTTAAATGCTTACGGTGATCATGTACAGCTACAAATTTAAATATATTTGCAGGTATAGATACATTTGTATGCAGATTTAGATAAAACTTGGATAGTCTCAACATAAGAAAGATAATTTGTTTCAATAATAACCTTAATTATCTTTTGAAATTATTTAAGGAAAATATATAAAAAAATTAAGAATTTCTAATTGTTATTAAAGGGTCTACTACATGTACCACTATTTTTCTAGAACATATTAGAAATTTTCTCGCATTTTTAATAAAAAACAAGTAAGAGAGCTATATTCGGCTGTGTCGAATTTTATATACCCTTCACCAAAATATACTTTAAAAATTTTTAGGTAAACAAAATTAAATTTTTTTTCCAGTTGTTTTTTCGAAATTGTTTTTTAATTTTTTTTTTTAAATTTAAAATTTTTTTTTTTTAAATTTAATAATTTTTTGTTTAATTTAAAAAAAATTTTTTTTTAGTTTTTAAATTTTTTTTTTAATATTTAGTGAAAAAAAAAATTCGGGTTAAAAAATATTTTTTCCGTTTTTGACCCATTGTAGGTCCAACTTACTATGGTCTTATATACGTCGTTGCAAAGGTCTTTGAAATATCTATCATTAGATATCTGTGTTGTCTATATTAATGAGCCCCAGATATGGGGCAAAAATAGGTCAAAAATCGAGGTTGTCCTGGTTTTTTCCTTATATCTCAGCCATTTGTGGACCGATTTCTCGATTTTAAATATCAACCGAGCCGGAAGAATTTCGGAGATATTGATTTATCATTCGTGTATGTAAGTTATTTGGGGGCTTCAGAATGTTGATTTCAACACACAGACGGACATGGCTATATCGACTCCGCTATCTATAACGATTCAGAATATATATACTTTGTGGGGTCGAAAATGAAAAATGTAGAAATTACAAACGGAATGACAAACTTATATATACCCTTGCCACTCATGGTGAAGGGTGTAATAACACAGTGGCAGAAAAGTGATCAAAAAATTATGCAGGATTTCTCATGTGTTGTGTCTTTCTGATACCGCTATAAAATAGTACTTACTTCAAAATCCAACACTGTCTTTAAGTGAATTTATATTAATGTATAGCAAATTAAATGTTCATGTAGACAAACTAAACAAATAAAATGTTTATTATTACTGGTTAATTTTTATTTTACAGGGTTTTAGCTATTAACTAAAATAAATTATTCATTTGCAAAAAAGGTGGTCTATATGGATTTTTATTACATAGATATATATTTCTAAAAATCATTTTATATAATATATCTAAAGCTAAACGTATAAGTATTTCTATATATACAAACTGTAAATAAAATATGTAATTTATAATGTATGTTACAAAATCTGTTCTTTACGCTTGGTGTTTATTACTTACAGAATGAACCAAAAAAAAACAAATCTAAACATTTAGCTCCTTAATTGGAATGAAACGGCACAACAAAGTTGTTTTCTTACTTTGGCCTTTGCGAAACTTTATATATAAATGTTGGCAAATTTATAGAATAGAAAAAGTAACCTACAAGTAGAAGAGAGGAAATTGAAATTGTAACTGAGGAAACAATAAAAACCGCAGCTACTGTGAAATCAACATCAACTCGATTGATTTACAATAATGGCTGCCATTTATGCTTGAGTGATCATAAAGTGGTCATAAAATGTGACGTTGTTTCAACGAGGAACGAAGGCTTAACTCAGTAATGGCTTTATTGGGAAATAAAGAAAAATTTATAAGTTTATATAGTATTGTATATATAAATTGTATTTACTTTTATATACATATATTATTTAAAATGATTCTTAATGTTTTGCTGTATACATTGTAATGTGTTTGAAGGTTACTCTATTATATGTATAAATTGTTGAATTGTATTTTGTTATTTATTTTTAAAATTGTAAGATATTTATTTGCGGAAATGTTATTTAGTTAACACCATTAGAAATATAGGAAATGGCCAAAGAATGATATAGCAAATTAAATTGTGGTCAATATTGATCAAGAACGCTCTAAGATTTTTATTCATGACGAATAACGATTTTTTAACTTTTCCTTAAAAGAATTTACATGCAAAAACAAGTATTAGGAACTAATTACAGCTTGACTACTTACAACTGAAACCACTGTCCGCAAGGAGTTTTTTTATTATAGAATCCATATCTAAACGGACAGAAAACTGCTATTATCGAATTTGACATTTTCGATTTTAATAAAATTTACTACACATATTACGGTTCCAAAGTGTTCTTCAAATCAATGACTGTTTCATCGGAACACATTCCATTTCAAAAATATCACGATTTGAAATTAGAAAAATTTTTTAAAATTGTTTAAAATTATATACAAATAATTGCCCATAACATTGAAACTACACAAAGTCCAACATAATTTTTATTCCATTTTAAAGGCAAAGAAATTGTCCTTAAAATGGTGTGAATAAAACTGTTTACTTCCAAAAGGTTAAAGGTCAATTTTCGGAGTATATATTTCAATGTAAAAAAATATCAAAAAACGCGGTGTTAAAAATTCAAAAAGAACATGATATGAACATGCCGAATCATGTTTTTTCTCTGCGTGTAGATACTCTTATTCATCAAAATAAAAAAAAATTTAAAGGATTTTGTATAATCAAACTATCTAAATTGATAAGAGAGCTACACGGACAAAGTTTGAAGAATATCTCAATTATAGATTTCATGATATTTAGAAATAACTATTTACTTTGTATGGAGGTGAGTCACCCCCAGTTCCGATCATTCCCATTTTTGGTTAAACTTCATATTGTGATATGAAATTGGTTCATCTAATTTTTGAAGACATTCACAATTATAGTACTCCAGATATTCGCAAATAACTATTAACCTTGTATGATAGGTACCATGCCCATTAACACAGCCAAACTTCATACTCTGGTAAGAAATTGGATCGTATAAAGTTTTTCGAAAACAACTATTTCCTTTGTATGGGTGGTACCACGCCCATTTGTAAAATTCCCATTTTCAGATAGAAGATAGAAAGAAGATAAATAGAATATAGATGGAAGATAGAATATAGATAGAAGATAGATATATATAAGATATATAGAAGATAGATAGAAAATAGATAGAAGATAGATAGAAGATAAATAGAATATAGATGGAAGATAGAAGATAGATATATATTAGATATATAGAAGATAGATAGAAAATAGATAGAAGATAGATAGAAGATAGATAGAAGATAGATAGAAGATAGATAGAAGATAGATAGAAGATGGATAGAAGATAGATAGATAGAAGATAGATAAAAGATAGATAGAAGATAGATAGAAGATAGATAGAAGATAGATAGAAGATAGATAGAAGATAGATAGAAGATAGATAGAAGATAGATAGAAGATAGATAGAAGATAGATAGAAGATAGATAGAAGATATATAGAAGATAGATAAAAGATAGATATAAGATAGATAGAAGATAAATAGAATATAGATGGAAGATAGAAGATAGATAGAAGATAGATAGATAGAAGATAGATAGAAGATAGATAGAAGATAAAAAGAATATAGATGGAAGATAGATAGAAGATAGATAGAAGATAGATAGAAGATAGATAGAAGATAGATAGGAGATAGATAGAAGATAGATAGAAGATAGATAGAAGATAGATAGAAGATAGATAGAAGATAGATAGAAGATAGATAGAAGATAGATAGAAGATAGATAGAAGATAGATAGAAGATAGATAGAAGATAAATAGAATATAGATGGAAGATAGAAGAAGATAGAAGATAGATAGATAGAAGATAGATAGATAGAAGATATATAGAAGATAGATAGAAGATAGATAGAAGATAGATAGAAGATAGATAGAAGATAGATAGAAGATAGATAGAAGATAGATAGAAGATAGATAGAAGATAGATAGAAGATAGATAGAAGATAGATAGAAGATAGATAGAAGATAGATAGGAGATAGATAGAAGATAGATAGAAGATAGATAGAAGATAGATAGAAGATAGATAGAAGATAGATAGAAGATAGATAGAAGATAGATAGAAGATAGATAGAAGATAGATAGAAGATAGATAGAAGATAGATAGAAGATAGATAGAAGATAGATAGAAGATAGATAGAAGATAGATAGAAGATAGATAGAAGATAGATAGAAGATAGATAGAAGATAGATAGAAGATAGATAGAAGATAGATAGAAGATAGATAGAAGATAAATAGAATATAGATGGAAGATAGAAGAAGATAGAAGATAGATAGATAGAAGATAGATAGAAGATATATAGAAGATAGATAGAAGATAGATAGAAGATAGATAGAAGATAGATAGGAGATAGATAGAAGATAGATAGAAGATAGATAGAAGATAGATATAAGATAGATAGAAGATAGATAGAAGATAGATAGAAGATAGATAGAAGATAGATAGAAGATAGATAGAAGATAGATAGAAGATAGATAGAAGATAGATAGAAGATAGATAGAAGATAGATAGAAGATAGATAGAAGACAGATAGAAGACAGATAGAAGATAGATAGAGGATAGATAGAAGATAGATAGAAGATAGATAGAAGATAGATAGAAGATAGATAGAAGATAGATAGAAGATAGATAGAAGATAGATAGAAGATAGATAGAAGATAGATATAAGATAGAAGATAGATAGAATTTATAGTTTAAATTTTTCTAATTTTTCATCTAGCTGTGGCCTCACACAAAAAGTATGCTTCTTCATTTATTTATGTGCTTCCAAAGCATTTACTAAAAACCTATTGTAAATGTACTACCAAAATAAATTCAATTACAATAATTCAAAGCCTATTTTTTTCATTTCATAAATTGCAAATACTTACCTCACTACTAAAAAGAAATTAACTTATTTTAACAACTTTTTGCAACATAAAATAATAATAATTTCAAAACTAATGTCATGGTTAAAATGTAAAGCAAAAATTTTATGTAATTCCAACTGTAAAGCAAAGACAAAGTTACACAAATTAAAAAAAAAATAATAAATTATACACTTTGGCAAGTAAAACAGAACCTACATAATGTTGTGAACGTTTTCCTTTAAATTTGTAAAACATGGTTGTAGGAAACAAAAAAAAAGTATAACTGATATAATTACATACATATATGTATGTATGAAATTATATAGTAAGTATGTGGAGAAATTTATATATATTTACACAAACACTCATACTGGTGTGTAAAGTCAGTGTAGGGGAAGGTAAACGCAGTTTTGTGCAAGTATTATTCTAAAGCAGTGTTGTATTAAGCCCTAGATAGTCTGAAAATAAGGAAATAATTCAAATATATTATATAAGATTTCCATAACAACATTTAGAGAAATTTCTAACATGGAAAATGTGTCAAGAATTCACACACGATTTGAATTTACCGCCCTTTGTGCAGTAAAGTGTCGCCAACTAAAAAAGGACTTGTTACAGCATCAGAGACATTAAAAAAAAAGCTCCATCTGCCCAAATTGGATGAAATTGATGTGGACAAATGTATGAGTTTTCAACATGAAGGTATCACTGAACCTTGTTATAAAGGATAATGTACTACTTTAATTTTTTGTAAATCTGATTCTATCTAAAGTAATATTTTGTCCATTTCTATCACCGAGTATACATCCCACCTCACACATGTTCTATATTGTATATATACATCAAACAAATGCATAAAGTATAACTACTGCATTTAATGTACAAGAGGAAAAAAGTAAAACCAGCTCAAACATACAATCCAAAAAAAAGAATCGTATAAAAACAGGAGTTGGAAGAAATTTAAAACAACTACGCACAGTTGAGCAACATAGTAGCAAATGTAAAATATGTAAAAATTACATGATGCATACAAAAATATACATCTACAAAGTTTTGTACATACCCGTCCCTTTTACATGCGTATATAGTTATGTATATTTACACATTTAACTGAATGTACTGCATACAATGTAACATCTCATCTTACCCAACAGTTAAGCAAGTAGCCAATGTATCCCTTATAGACAGTAATTGTCACTAATGTCTGATCACTTGCCTGACTCCAATTAATATATTTTGGATCACTTGGCACGTATGTAGCGTGAAGACAATTGTCACTAAAGTGTCTCTAAGTAATCTAGAGTGTAGTCAATTTAAACGTTTTGTGAGTAATTCGTACAAACTGGTTTTATACAAATTGTGTTGATATAATTCTCATAGAGTTTTTGTCATTTGGCACGTATGTGCTCTTTGTGGTGCAAAGAGAGGAAAATTGGATACTTTATACATTCCAGGTAATCTAGCGTGAATATATACAATATATTGTTACAAAGAATGCAGTGTAGTCGCCGTAACCCAATACCGGGCAAGCTCTCTAAATTGATAAGAGAGCTATTCGGACAAAGTTTGAAAAATCTCTCAGTTATAGTTCTCATGAGATTTAGAATTAACTAATTACTTTATATGGGAGGTGACTCGCCCCCTGTTCCGATCCTTCTCATTTTTAGTTAAACTTTATGTTGTGATATGACTTTTTAGGTACCATTTGAGGTTAATTAGCAGCCGTACATGTTAAAATAACTAGTTATGTAGCTGATCAAGTAGCCAGTTAAGTAACTGACTCTATGTAAAGGGAGTGGTAATCCAATACGTTGACTACTTTGGACCAGCTATAAGACAGTCCTGCTTCGGACATTCTCTAGTTACGTAGTTGTGTAACTAGTTGTCACCCTAAATGATTGATAAAATCACTAGTTCGGAACTGTCCCCTAGAACTGCTGGGTATACTCAAACACAAACACATACATTCATTCAATTCAATATTTTATTTCTGTATTTCTTCCTTCTCTGCTTATACACACACTTTGTGTCTCCTTCCATAATTTTCCGTCTTTTCGAAACTAGTAACTGGTGCAATGCATGAATGACTTTGAAACCATATTTACCAAAACCCTCCATAACTTTCTATGCCATCATTCCCTTCAGTACGCAGCCTTGCTGCGTTGTATTTACGACATATTTGCAATAGAATTCTTTACCCTTATGAATTGCATAGACAGAGTAGTGATTGTGAATTATTGTAAGTTTAAGGAATGAAGTGTGCTTGTGTTGTAGTGAGTGTGTGTTTATACGTTACCATGAAACGTTTAGTTTAAACGCATAAACGTTGAAAGTTTCCTTTTCATTTTCTATGCACAGACACACACATATACTAACTCTCGCAGGAGCTCTACTACATACGTACATACATATTTATGTATATTTTCTTTTGTTTTTACAATTCAACTGACATTTATTACACTTTTGTAGCTAGAATGTGAGCGTGTGTACGGTATTGTGCGAATGTATGTTTGAGCCACAAACTGTTGTTGCAATCAAATACATATGTATATGTATCTGTGTGATTGCAGAAGTATGAGTACGGTTTCCGAATAAATGTGTAGAAAACGTGTACTTGAGAGTAAAAACCACGACATGTTTCTTTTGGTTTTATGATACATGATTGCTAAGTAGCAGAAGCGTAGATTGAAATTTTGTAATTAAGGACAAAATTTTGAACTATTTAATTACACAAAATTTGATAATTTTCTTAGTTAATTTATGCGGTTGGTTTGTGCTACTATATATTTACCAGACACTTACTATCAGTTCTCATACACCATGCTAGTTCGTTGAGTGAACTTGGTAAATTTATTTTGTTTTTCTTACAATAACCAAACAGATGTTAATTTTTATGGAAACAGAGAATTAATTTCCAATATAGAGAGGATACAAAAATGTTCGACAAGTTTGTTTAAATAGCTTCTTTATTGTCATAGAAAATTTGTTGTTACCATACGGATGCTAATTTTGGATTTATAAGGAAAGGATCAAAATTTTTTATCAACTCGCTTTCTCAAAAGAACTTACGTTGTTTATCCCGGTGCACAGAGTTGTAGATCGCAAATCTAACTGGACAAAATAAATAAATCGCGTTGGGTTCATTTCTCACTCATGAATCTAATAAAAATGAGTTCAAATATATAAATGATTAAAACAAGTAAGAAAGGGTCGGTCAACACCAAGTAAATGAGCAAAAAGATTTTTCTTTTAAAATATCAATAATTTATATTCGTGAGTGATTTTCGAAATGGGTCTTATATTGGAGCTATGACCAATTATGGACCAATCACCATGAAATTAGGTCGTGTGATTTATGTCTGTATGAAAGTTATTTATGTTGAATTTGGTGTATATACCGACATTTTTAAGAGACTTATACACGTTAAAGTGATTTTCAGAAGCGGGTATATATGGGAGTTATGACTAATTATGAACCGATCGCAACAAGATTTGGTGACATGAATTTTATATATATAAAACTTATTTGGAGCTGAATTTGTGTAGATACAAATATAAATTAAACATTTATGACCGATAAAGTCCAATTTCGGAAGGACATTTGTATGGGGGCTAGGTGAAATAATGGACCGATTTCAGACAGTTTCCATAGGCTTGGTCCTTAGGCCAAAAAAATAATATGTACCAAATTCGATCGAAATATCTTCAAATTGCGACTTGTACTCTGCAAGGTTTACATGGACAGCCAACCAGACGGGCGGACGAACATCGTTTAATCGTCTCAGAAAGTGATCCTAAGTCGATCGGTATACTTTAAGGTGGACTAATATTTTTGGGCGTTACAAACATCTGCACAAACGCATTATACCCTACCCACTATGGTGGTGTAGGGTATAAAAATCAATTTTTTTTGGGCGATGTATTTTATCCATTCTTCAAAAATATTTTTTCGTGTAAGAGTGGAGGTCATTCTGGAAACGTGAAAAAAAACGTATGGAGGTCGCTGAATGCACGTGTTAAAGTCAGTTGTTGTCAACACGTGCATTCAGATTTCAAAGAGAATCGTATTTTTTGTTTGAGTTTGGTGTATGATTAAAAGGGCTACGGTGGTTATATTGTCATAATTTTTTTATTATTAATCTCTATTTCAAGGAAATATATTACAATTTTCATTTAATTATTTCCATTTTAAGTATTAAAAACAAAAAGTTCAGAAAGTGCAAAAAACAACAACTAACTTTAACCCTTTTCAGGCTTTCATAGTTTCTTTATTTTCAATGAAATTTCTTATCTAAATAACCCCTAAACCATGTTTAAGAGGTCATTATAATATTTGTATTAGAATATAGAAAAAAATAAAGAGAAATATATAAACGCTTAGTCCGATTTGCATGAAATTTTAAATGCATAAAGTGAAAGTGGGCAAAATTTAAGTTTTGAATTCGGACCTCCAGATTTTTGATAGCAGAGGGTCCAAATAATTCCCTACTTTATCCATTTTTATTTTATTAGGCCAGTATTCCAGTAGAGCAAGGAAGCGTTGTCGCTGTGTCCTCTGTTCTTTACTTGGTATCGAAACAGTACAAAGATGATATGCTCAGTCTCAGGGTTTTGGACCATTACATAAATTAAATCCCTAATTACATTTCTAAAATGCTAGAATTAGGCAAATAAATGTGTACTTTCATCTCAGTTTAATAATATTCTAATGTTTTATTCAATTTTTAATATGGAATCATCCATCAAGAACACTAATTGGGATTTTATAATAATTATATAAATTATATAAAAGTTATAAAAGTTACAAAACTAATCAATATATTAATAAAATTTAAGCAAAAATCGATGAGTTTTTTTTATCTTTTGGCTGATGCTGACCCAACGGTACCAGGTCCCTTCCTGATACTATCAGTTCCTTTTCGGTACCTTGCAGGTCCTGCACAAAGTTAAAATTTTTTAAATAACTTCCAGAAGTCCTTATTTTCAATATTCCATAAAAAAATGAAACTTTTTCAAGGATTTAAAGTCTTGGTCCACAAACGGTTAAACGATCAGAAGGACTGTTGCCAGACATTTTTTTATTTTGTCCAGCTAGATTTGTGATTTACCACAGTATGCGGTGTGTTATTTTCACACTTTATTTCTTTCTTTCTTTCAAAGTCACGATTTACTATCGATAAAATCTTTAGTTTTCTAATTTGTTATCTGTTACATCTTACTAATTTATATTCAACATATTTTACACAAACACTTCGGTTATGAGTACGATTACATAATCCACATTTTTTTCAAAAACTGAATATTTTACGATATAAAATGCTGTTCCTAGTGCAAAAAACATAAAAATTACATATGTGTGGAAAACCACACACACTGATAAGCAACATTGCTTTTTGAATATCTCTTGTATGACAATTTTAATTCAATATTAACGGCCCTAGAAAACAGTTTTGTCCATTTATGTTAAATTTGCCACCACTTTGGGAATTCATATACTCTTGTCAACCAAAAACGCCACTGCTAATTTGTGCATGTGTACAGTTTTGCAAAATATTCATGCATGCCAAAAAGTTGCCACACAAAAGTTGTTGATTAACATTTCTTTTTAAATGAAACATACTACTCTAGTTTATATTATTTTACTATTCTCTAGTATATGCATTTCATTGTATGCTTTTCGCTTCGCTTATTTAACTAAATATAAAATACAAATAAAACATCCAACAGCAACAAATTACATAAAATATAGAACAAAAAAACAAACAGCAACAATAGTTATTAAAATCACAAACTAACAAATGTTATTACTTATATAAACACTACATGAAACACCAAAACACACAAATATACTTCAGCACGTTTAGAATTTATTAGACTTCTTCAAAAAATTGTAATGCGTCTTGTTTAGCGTCAAAATTTGTTGCTCAATTTGAATAGAAATTCATAAAAACTTTAATTGTGTCTTGATAATTCTGGGTAATTCGAAATTACATAAACTTAAAAATTAAATTTGAAATTTGTATCTTCTACGATTTTGTAATTCTGAGACGAAAGTTAAATTCATCTTATGAGGCCAATAACGAATCAAGCCAATAATCTGTTTCAAAGTGAAGCGTATTGCAGAGAGACGTTCTGCATCAATCTAAACAAATAGTTGTCGGACGGCCTACGGTCTGGACTATAAAGCGAGTGTGGCAAAACTTCCCAACCTCTTTATTCAAAATACATTTAACAGGTATTGTAACATATTGCCGTGCGTTGTCATGAAGGAATATAATAGTTTCATGTCTAGCGGCATATTTTGGGTGTTTTTCGGACAATGATCGCTTCAAACGAATCCGTTGTGGTCAGTAAAAGTTCCCTGTGATGTTCTGGCCAGATTTCAGCTGCTCATAATATAAAGGACCCCTTTGCTCCCACCAATTACAGAGCATTAACATAGGGCCGTGGATATTTCGCTTTGGTGTCGATTCGGCTGGTTAGCCGAGTTTGGTGCAAAAATAATTTTCTTTTATAGCTTTCAAGCATCATTTCCGATATGCAAAATCGTCTTTCAAGGTCTCTCGGTTTCAATTCGTTTGTTGTTCAATTTCCCTGCTTTGGATGAATCTTACTGCTTGCAAAAGTTTTGAAATTGCTGCCTAAGTAGCTCCAAATGATTATCCAATCTTCATGGACTTTTTTGGCTGGCCTGGGTGCCCGATAGATAAGACGATAGTGTGCTGGACTATCAATCCAAAGGTTGTGGGTTCGATTTCCGCCAGATGCTCTGGATGTTTCTGCAGACAAGCAAAACGCTTCGCAGTTTCTGTTCGTTTTAAAAAAAAAAACTTTGTTTTCCTTGTCAAAATAACAACTTCTGAACGGAACAAACCACCTCTCGCACGTCGAAACCGATGGAATAAATTCACCATTAGCTTTGGTGAGCTATCGGTGTACTGCAACGGCATTTTTTTCCAAATTAAACTTCACGCATGTCACGATTCGTTGGTATAAAATTCGAGCTTTACACTATCATGATCAATATTTAAAAAATTATAACTTGCCATCAATAACACATTTATTGTTATATTTTGTTGTCTGTTACAATAAATTAGTTTATTTTTAACGTATTTTACAAACATTCGTGTATGAATACGCTTACTTTTTGTCTGAAACAGCACATTTGGCGGTAAATAAATTTGTTCTTAGTGCAAAACATACGGAAATTACACATGTGTGGAAAACCACACACCAGGGAAATCAGCGTAACTTATTAAATATATCGTTATTATTCTATATACGTATCAATTAATGCATTTTCTGTTCTAAATTGAATCTAAATATTTCTGGTCGATGAGAAATTTGTTAACTCAGTAATATAAACAATTTTAGTAGGATATTTTTAAATTAACAAATCATTTTATTGTACTCCTCTAATACATATGTAAATGTTAATGTAAATAGTTATATAGAAAATTTTATTCATAAATAAACATAAAATATAATAAGTTTTATACATCCACCTACATACATTTGAACTCCTTCCTACTCTTGATATTTATTAATTATAGTTTAATACATACACCATCATAACATGTGTTAAAGGATGTGTTTATGTGTATTAGTTTGTATTGAAGACAGGGATTAAATGTATTCATATGTAGGAATAAATATAAAACATACTTATAAAATTAGGAGAGTAGGCATGTAAATCATCTAACGAGTATATGTATAGAATTCTCAGTTATTTTAATTTATTTTACTCCTTGTAGATTTTAAGCCCTTAAGATATGCTAACCCAGAAAATATGCAAATGCTTTCTCATACCCAAGTGATCATTCAAAATTGAAACCACTGAGCCATGTGATATGCCTAGGGCTTCCACAATCTCTTGCATCTTCAATCTTCGATCTCCCATCACCATGTCTTTTTGCAATTATTTCGGGTGTGGAGACCTCATTTGGGTATTTAGAACGTTCCACATCTTCCGTTCTTGTACGACAACAAGGAAATTCAGTAAATCACTTTTTTACCATTTAAATTGATGGTGCATCGCTCCCATAGTATTTATCTAGCTTAGCCTCCTTGGTTTGAGTGAGTAGTTTTTTCTGCAAATAATAATGGTAAATGAGCACAAGCAATTCAGTTTTTACCATTTTCTCCTAAAGTCACAGAATTTATGTTGACAGTAGCGGTGTTGGTCTTTCAGTTAAGAGGTGGGAAATTCAAAAGGTCATAGGGTCATTGACCCGCTTTATTATAGCACATGTAACGCTACTTTAAATTTTTTTGTTTGGTCTTATCTTATTATAATAGTGAAATAATTTTCGAAAATACTTTTCAAATATCCTTCGCATGAAATCTTTATAGACAAGTATGCTACAGTGCGAGCAAATAATTTAGTAATATACATATGTATGTTACATTGTTGCTGCCAGAACAACCATTCAATTTACATTTTATTAAGCTTCTTTTGTCTATATTTAAGACGCGACGTTATGTTTTGATTCCTGATATTTTTACTAAAAACTTTCTTTAGGTTCTGCATATGCTATTGTTGTTGCTGTAGACTACTTCAATTTCTATTACACATAACCTTTTCCCTGTTTTATTAGACAAACATTTATACGCTCTTACAATATGAAATGTTTTGCTGATGTTGCTGTTAAATTCTTACCCTTAATAATTAGCACTATTCAGGAAAGGAATTGTGTTTGGAAACTTTAATATTTATGTATGGTTTATATATACCATATACATATGGGCAATTCCATGCCATCGTACGTGATATTTGTACGTCTATAGAGTGGTCTAGATTTTGCAAAGATAAGAGTATCTGAAAAATAATTTGCTCTTTATGGCTTTCAGAGGGTACTTTATTTTAAAAAATAATAAATTCATTCGAAACATTGTTATCCAAAATATAGTTCGAAATAATGGTATATCGTACGTGATGAAGAAATTTTGAGGTACATGTAAAAATATACAAAGAGAGGCGTTATGGTTTCTTTTAATTTCTTACACAAAACCAAATGTTTTTCCTTTACAATTCGGCGTATTTAACCCTGCTGTTAGGTTAAAAAAAACTTACGAATCTTAGGTAAGGGACCATTTTGGTCCTCTTTGTATTTTTCATAAAAAATTTTACATAAAACTCTTTGACCAGACATTTTAAATATTTATAAAAGTGAATATATAAATTTTTATAAAAAAATTAAAAAAAATGGAAAATTGACGAAATATTATCAGTAATATTGCCGAATTTCTAAATGAAATTGATTCAGATATTTCATTTTCGTCCATATTAGATGAAAATATTGAAAGAAAGTCATATTGGTGAATGTGAAATGAACAATGGTGAAGAAAATGAAGCAGATTATGCTGTAGATGCATTATACATTGCGAAAACCAAAATGCAATGGATTCCTTTACCACGTCACATTGGAGCTTCAGCGGAGAATATTACATCATTACCACCAGGATTAACGCTTTGTGGTGTGAAAATAATCATGGATAATACGAATAAATGTGGTAGACTTAAATTTGAAAGCAAATGGAAAGATTTATTGGTGTTCTAATTCTTGCTGGGATTTTGGTCTTGTGTATACGTAATTAGGTTATCATAATAATTTTATATTGCAGTGGCAAAAACGAATCATCATCAAGCATCAAGTTTTGGCATATTGATACAAGTGCTCTCAGCTTGGATGATGTTGTCAACAGAAGACAACAAAAAAGTAGTGACAAGTTTGAGTTATGGGACAATTGGGAAACTCTTCTTTCAATGTTTTATAACATCCTGATAACAGGTGATAACTTCATCTTTTGAGTAAGATGCAAAGGAGACGGACATATATGGGAACATTTCGGGAAAACAAAACTTCCACCGAAATTGTTTATGTCCAAAAAAGTTCCTTTATATACATCCGCATTTGCGTTTAGTGAAATCGCAGCACTTGTTTGCTATATATATCGGCCATAAAACTAAAGGAACTATATTGATGAGCTCCATCAATAATCATAACAAGATACCTGCAATCGTTTCTTATTATAACTGTACAAAGTTTCCTTTATCTATCTTAGGAGGCGTTGATACTGCTGATCAAACGATTAGTTACTACAACACTAAAAGAAAATTAAATAGATGGTAAAATTATGTATTTTCAAATATAGATGATACATCCGAGTTTTTACGCCTATCAGAAGAATACGTTTTGAAATGGACAGTAAAACCTAAAAATCCATTTGCAGCAGAGCTATTGACTCAACAAAAAGCTTCGCCATCAAATAGTGTACCATCTACAAGAGTTGATATAAAAATTTCAGCTACTAGAAAATGGGGAATTTGCAATTGATGTAAGTTCAAATGTGATGCCAAATGCATTATGTCCAACATATTTGTATGCAAATCGAATCGAAAAACAATTTTTTCATCTTGCTTCGAAAATAACAATAAACCATAATTGTTTTTTCTTACTTATACTCATATATAGAATAAAATATATTGCATGGACCAAAATGGTCCATAACCTATGATTTGTAAATTTTAATTTTTTTCTGTTCGATGTTATCCTATATAGCTAAAATCTAACTAAAATCATTAAAATAGAAAAATAATACCTGAGCAGACGTTTTAAATTGATACGATAAGCCATTGCAAATTTATATAAAAAATAAAAAAAAATTTGACCAAAATGGTCCAAACCTAACAGCAGGGTTAAATAAAACCAATCATTGGATGTTTTATAATAAATACAATTTAATATCGTACGTGACATACCGTAAGTGATCGATTATTCCCTTATAGTAAAACCATATATACATATAAATATATACAAAAACTAAAAAAATAAATAGAAAATATATATTTGGTTTCAATAAACAAGGTGATAATAGCAAAAAAAACAATCAGAGTCAAATTAAATTCATATTACATGCTAATTGTGAGATTAGTTTTCGCCATTATTTCAGCCAAAAAAATATACTAATTAAATTAATAAAATAAATATAGTCAGTTTAAACTATTATTTTTGCACTTTAAATGTTCACATGCTTAATTAGTAACATTTTCGTGTTTTCTTCTATTCAAATTATATTGAAAAAAAGTTTCAAGGTTTTATTTTTTCAGTCGTCATTGTCATTCTCGTGGAATTGCCCATATACATATTATACATATTAATATGAATGTTTATGACTGTTGAGTGTTGTATATATGTATGTAAGAATATTCTTTACAAAGGACAACATATTGTGCGTGCATTGCATTTGTTAGATTGTTTTTACAGGAATGTTAACAAAGTTTTCTTACCTTCTTTATAGTTTCTGTTCTGGGTTTTGTTGTTATTATTGTTGCTGTATTTTTTTTCCTGACTTAAGTCTTTAATATTAAATTTAGTTATTGCTTTAAGATTAAGGCCCTAATTTTGTAAATCACGTCACAAAGTGATATTTATAAGGAAAGCAAAAACAAAATTTGTTTTTGTTTTATATACAAATTCTTAACAGAACAAACGCACCAAAATTCAAGCGTTGGTTTGCCTTTCATAATTTGAAAATTTTGTATATCAAACAAAAACAAATTTTTAAAACTTTTAAAATTTTTGAAATTTTGTTTTTGTTTTCCATATAAATATCACTTTGGTGACGTGATTTACAAAATTAGGGCCTAAGTATTAATATTTGATTCATATAAGTTATTTTGTTATTAATTCGTTTTTCTTGCATTTATTTTGTCTATTTTCAGAACAATTTCATATTTTCGTTGGTGATCTGAGTTCAGAAATTGAAACTCAACAGTTACGTGAAGCTTTTACACCATTTGGAGAAATATCGTAAGTAAAAAGCTTAAACTTTTTAAAATGTTTGATTTAATATGAAACAATAATTCTAAGTGAATTCTAAATGGAAATATAAACCAAATCAGAACAAAGACTTTAGTAACCAACTAATGAGTTAAAACTTTAATAAACTAAAATTTTGACACTAATATATTGGATTTTTTTACTCAGTAATGTCATTAGAGGGAACTACTTATTTAAACAGGAGAGAGAATTTGGAAATTCTGGAGAACTTTAAATTGTGTATGGTCATGGAGAAATCTTAACATACATAAATGTTAATAAAAAAGAAACCACAAAACCTAGAGTTTTGATTTTTTTTTATTTGATTGAAATTAAAAACTTACAAAAAATATTAATTTTACGCATCTAATCAATAGTGATGAATTTATGAACCTTTTCTGGAAACTTTTCCATTAAGGTTTTTATAGTGATTTCTTTCACTTTGTT
This sequence comes from Calliphora vicina, assembly GCF_958450345.1. Lineage (NCBI taxonomy): Eukaryota > Metazoa > Arthropoda > Insecta > Diptera > Calliphoridae > Calliphora > Calliphora vicina. The sequence continues at coordinate 138,510,678 of NC_088780.1, read as the reverse complement.
CGAACCGGTAGTCCATCTCCATTTAGAATCGACCACATTTTTTTGTACCAAATATCTCTCTGTAGGGTTCCTAATTTCCTGGACTTTTTTCTTTCCCGGGAGGAAATTAAAAAATCGTTTCATTCCCGGGAATTCCCTGGAATTTTTTAACACTAAGTTAAACCAAAATCCAGAATTTTTTTTCGAATAAATTGACTTATAATTACACCACGATTTTAAAAGAAGTATAAAATAACTATATTTGGTTTTACAATGTTGGTCCAGCCTTTTTAAGGGTTTCTAATTTAATAGTGGCATTTTATCGGTATTGTCACAGTCGTAGTCTTAATCAGTATAAAATCAATAAATTCTTTGTTTAATTAAAAAACTTAAGAATTGCCACTATGTTAAATCTATAAAACATGCGTAGTTGGAGACATTTTTCATATCTCATTGTAGATAAACAAATTTGAACCACTATTATTGTTATTATATTCTCTAAATATGAATAATATTCATTGAATATCTCTAAAAGTTGTAATGTTTGGCATTTTAATAATTCCTTTAAGAGCATAAACTTTAAATTAGATTCATTCTTAATAACCGAATTTTTCTGATGTGGATTGAGTTGAGTGAAAAAAAGTCGGGGTTTTCAACCGTAATACTTCTTTGCCAACTGACTATCTGTTGCTAGAAATGAAAAAAATCTATTGATATAATAGAATGATTCAATTAGCAACAAATTTGGCCATTGAAACGAATCTGAAAATTGTAACTTTTAGAAGAAAACTTATGAAGAAATTCCCGAAAATTAACAAAAATAAATTCCCGGGAAATTTTTCCCGCGTAGGAACCCTACTCCACTGGCCTTAGCTCCAGGCAGCTTGGGGGATTTGTGTCTCTTGGTACAAATACCACATTATTGTTCTTGCATACCATAGTGCCAGGATGCCAAATCAGGCCAAAAATAAGAGGACACATTAGGAATAGAAGAACCATCTTTTGTAAACAATTCCTAGATGTAAATTACGGTATTTATAAAGCCCTTTGTAACAAATTTTTGGCTTCTTTTGCCGCAACTGAATATTGCTTGCCATACCAAGAACTTTTTGGGAAAATTTTCTGCTTCTAAGTCCTAAACTTTTCTACAACATACACTTGAGCATCCATTTTTTGCAGCCCGGGAACTTTTTGAGCCTTGTATGTTTTCAAACCTGTATTGGCTTTAACTTTTCTTACCAAATAGTCCGAGTTCTTTTTGTAGGACCATGTTGGGTTTTGTTGAAAATATTTAATAATTTTAGTACGCACTTTTTTCTCGTCACTCATTTTAATCAGATTAACAACAAATTAATATAATTGACATTAAACATAGTAACTGACATACTTTTCAAAGATAACTTGATCTAAAAAATCATTTAATACTTGATATTTATATCATTATAAATATCATAATAATTAATTTATTTCCTACTACAAACATTGCAATAACCATATATTTTAATTAACAAATGAATTCTTATCTCTAGAGAATTAAAATAAATCCTTTTACATATACTTTAGGTACACTTTAAAGAAATTTAAATTTGAAATAACATTTTTTATTCCAAATAATATACACAATTCCTGCTGTAATGAAAATAGCTTACTATTACCTGCTTCCAATTCAATTAACCTAAAATGTCTCCCCTTATAATCTTAATTCTTAAGTTTTGATTCTATGCTGACGAAAATTATGATTATGAAGTACACATTATATTAAACAACGTCTATTTATTGATAACAAAATAAAATACTAAAGAAACGAAATCTTTAAAATTATCAAATGTAAACCTTTTCATAATATATACCTCCCTCCCTCCCCGCCAACACGCCTTACTCTCATGTTTCTTTACATTCAATTACACAAAATAACAACCCTCCGAAATTTAGATTTTACATGTATTTATTCAGCAGCACATTTAGACAAAGAACAAAAAAATAAAAAAGATACAACTACTAGCAAAATGAAACGAAACGAAGCGACATTACACATCCTACTCATGCTGATGAAAGTAAATAAAGCGTGAATAGAGACGCCAGCAACCAGACAATCCGTTGCCAACATTATCATAATCAACACCTTCGTTAACACCATCTAGCCATACATACATCCAATCATCCATTCGTTGAGGCAGTCAGTCAGTCAGCTAACCTTCCAAACATCACTCTATCCAAGCTAAAGGAAATATTTAGAAAATTTTTAGATGTTAGATGTATGTATGAAGATGTAGTAGAATAATTATGTAAACAGTGAAAATGTGATGAAAACACAACAACATGGAATACATATACATTTATACAATCATAAGAATTCATTTAATATTTTTTTTTCTTCCATTGATTAGGAATATCTATTCACATGTAAAATGGTGAACATTATTTTTTCTAATATTCTACGAGGGAAATTTGGTCATTTCTGGAAAAAATTATCATGTATAGTTAGTGCGTGAGACATTTTCTGGTCGTGTACTCTCTCGTTTTTGTGATCAGAGTTGTCCACCTAGATCGTTTGATTTAACACCATTGTGCTACATTTATGCAAAATCGTAATGGAAAATTTCGAAAAAATTTAGATCATGTATCAGCAAATTCGTGGATGACATTTGACCGACGCACAGTGGCGCCCGTAGAACAAGTGAGGTTGCAAAAATCAAAATTTCATGTGCCCCTAAAAAATATTGAATGAACCTATTTTACAGTAAATCTTGTTACAATCAGATTTTTGGTTCAGAAGATATATCAATTCAAAGTTGACTGATTTTCTGTTTTAAAAAAAAAAACAGATAATTTTTAGGTAATTTGGTCCGTTTTCAGATACAATATATCGAAAACTTTGTAACTGTCATTATTTTTGATTCTTTTGATAGATATATTTATTAAGAAAAGAATAAACAAAAATTGTACTGTTTTCTTTGTATTTGTCCAGGTAAATCGATATTTACCAACTATCAATTTTTTCAATATTTCTCAACTTTGAAGGAAAATAACAAAAAAAGTCGGTCAAGCCCAACCATATAATACACTAACTACACTAAGTAAAAGAGCAAAAACATTTTTTTTAAATTTCAATAATTTATATTTTTGAGTGATTTTCGGAAGTGGGCCTTATATGGGAGCTATGACCAATTATGGACCGATCACCATGAAATTAGGTCGTGTGATTTATGTCTATATTAAAGTTAACCATGTTGAATTTTGTGTGTATACCAACATTTTTAAGCGATTTATGCACGTTAAAGTGATTTTCGGAAGCGGGTCTATATGGGAGCTATGACTAATTATGGACCGATCAGAACAAAATTTGGTAACATGAATTTTGTATTTATAAAACTTATTTGGAGCGGAATTTGTGGAGATACATTTATAAATTAAACATTTATGACCGATAAAATCCAATTTCGGAAGGACATTTGTATGGGGGCTAGGTGAAATAATGAACCGATTACAGCCAGTTTCAATAGGCTTCGTCCTTGGGCCGAAAAAATAAAATGTACCAAATTTGATCGAAATATCTTCAAAATTGCAACCTGTACTCTGCGCACAAGGTTTACATGGACAGCCAGCCGACCAGCCAGCCAGACGGATATCGTTTAATCGACTCAGATCGACTCTAAGTCGATCGGTATACTTTAAGGTGGGTGTTAGGCCAATATTTTTGGGCGTTACAAACATCTGCACAAACGCATTATACCCTCCCCACTATGGTGGTGTAGGGTATAACTATCAATTTCTATACTTTCCATATTTTCAAAATAAGTTCTTTGATTATTCCTTTACCTAATGCAAAAACTTCTTTCCCCATTTTTTGCTAGAGATAAAATTTTGAAAAATGACATATGATCGTGAAAAACAAAAAATTTTTCAAAATTTTTTTTTTAATCATTTCTGGAATTATTTTAAAAATAAAAGCCTTTAAAAAGAAACATAAAAAATTCTAAAAATATTTTATTTTTCCACAAATTTCTACTTTGCTAACCCATAAGTATGCACCTGAAAGGCGTAGAATCTTTTTCGAACACTCATTTCATAGGCTGATCAATTATCTATCATATGCCTTTAAAAATTTTGGATTATCTCATTTGGTTCAAAAGTTATGATTTTTGCAACGAAGAAACTCAAATGGCGCCACTGTGCGACGCACTGTTCCTGAATAATCCTTTCATATTAAAATGAATAGTTATTTTGTAAATGCCAGATGCTTTAACAGTTTGATTAGTGATAATAAGTTCAGCTGTTCTGATATAAATTATGTCGTTTTTAGAAAAATAAAAATGTTAATAAAAAATTAAAAAAACGCATATTACGGAAAATTCTAAGAAAGTTTCCTCAATAAACCATAGGTCTAAAATCAAAACCTATCTTGCGCATTTTGTCTTTTATCCAATAAAAAACTTAAAAAAAATAAATACTAAAATATTGGATAAAAGACGAAATGCGCAAGATAGGATTTGATTTTAGACCTACGGTTTCATGGAGAAACTTTCTTAGAATTTTCCGTAGAATGAGTTTCTGCTATACGAAAAATCCAACCCAACCTAATGAACACCCCAATATATGAACACTTTTTACTTCCATTGACTGCTCTAAAATATGAACTTAGTGAAAAAGCTTTAAAATATGAACAACTTATTTTAGTTTTTTAACGGTAGGGTTCCTACGCGGGAAAAATTTCCCGTGAATTCCCGGGAATATTTTTTAAGAAATTTTCGGAAAATTTTTATCGGGATTTTTCAGTAATTTCTTTATACGTTTTCTGCTTAAATTTACAATATTCTGATTTTTTTATGATGGCCAAATTTATTGCTTATCGAATGATTACATATATCAATCTTTTTTTTCGGCCCTAGCAACAGATAGTCTGTTGGCAAAGAAGCATTACGGTTGAAATAAATGAATTTTTGTCACTCAAATAAAATGTTTTAGCTACAGCAGATCAAAATGGTCATTAAGAATGACTCAAATTGAAATTGTATGTTCTTAAAGGAATAATTAGTGCTCCTAACATTACACCTTCTTGGGATATTCATATTTAGAGAAAATAATAATAATAATAATAGTGGTTTAAATTTGTGAATAAACAAGCTGATTTGATAAACAAGCAGATTTAACATATTCGGATTTCTTAAGTTTTTTACTAAAATAATATAATTTATTGATTTTACGCCGATTAAAACTACGTGTTGGAAAAGACTGGTTAAATGCCACTATTATAGTATATAACTTTAAAAATGTTGAACCAATATTGTACAACCAAATAAAGTTACTTTATACTTCTTCTAAAACACTGGTGAAATTCTAATGCCCGTAATTTCAACAAATAGATATCTATCAGAGCTTAGTTACTTATGGGGTAAAAATATTTGGTAATTTTTTTTTTTTTTACCTGTAGATATTGATTTGAAATTAATGTCAAGTTGTCTTTTAGGCAAATTTACCGGTTGGGTATTTTACACCGTAGATATCCATTTGTTGAAATTACTGGCATAAGACTACTTACTCGAAGAAATTTTGTTTATGGTTTTTGGTGTAATTTAGTATTAAAAAATACCCGGGAATGAAGATCTTTTTTAATTTCCTCCCGGGAAATGAAAAAGTCCGGGATATTAGGAACCCTAATCTACACAGAGTTGGAATCTAAATCAACAGGGTAGTGGCTAAATTCTAATTCAACAGCATAATAAATTGGGGAATTCCCTAGCTGCAGTTGGGAATTAGATGCCATTCGCAAATATGAACAATCTAGCAAAAGTGAACTGCTCTGGTTTTAATTAGTTCATATTATACATACATTTTTAGTTCTTTATTGCTTATTGAAATAATAATCTACAGGAACTGCTACGACATTTTGGAGTAACTTTTTGAGATTTTATGACGAGAATGACTTAGTCAATAACTCAGTAACTGAAGACTAAGTTTGCATATCACCAAAGCTACCTTCATAGTAAAAGATTTGTTGAACTGACACACATACAAATGGTAAATCTGCTAATCAGCTGATTAAGGAAAGCTTCTTATCTATAAAGTAAAAACAAATAAAAAAGCTTAGCCCTAGCGACTTTATTTATCTACATATATTTACTTATTCAGCTTTGAAGTTGGTACCTCTCATGAGTCTTCAAATTGCTAAACAGCTAAAAAAATATCTACTTTAAATTTGAAGATCTATTGAGTTTTAAACAGTATTTAAGGATTCTGTTTTTCTATCATAGAATTTTCCTTTGCCTGATTTCCATTTATTTTATTTGTATAAAGTTTTTCTATCATTTGTATTCCATGTACTTAAGTATTTTTAGAAAATTGTAATTTAACTTTTTTGCATTCAGTTTCCCCCTCTCAATTTGGTGTTTTTGTTCTTAAGGAAATTTGCAAATAGTATAAAGCAACACAAAAAAGTTTAAGTGATTTTTATTTGAATATAGCGGATTTATTAAACCACCTTTACCATTTATATTCTAAACTGGCTGTTTATCGTGTGTTTTTTTTACTCATTTCTTTCAATTCGTTTGTGAATACAAGTCTATTTTGACTGAGATTGAATACAGAACAAGATGTTTTCTTTCACAATTTTCTTCGCTTTTAATGGGGCAACATAAAAGCAAGAAATGGTATTAAAGAGAAGTGATGGAAGGAAAAGTTAAGTAAAGAAAAAAAAACTTGAAATAAACATTACATGAAGTTGGTAAATGAATTTGTTAAGATTGTGGCGGTATATATTTTGGTTTTTTAGGTTTCAATTCACTTGTTTTCTTTTTGCGGATTTATTTTTCATTTTATTTCGTTTCTTTTTTTTTGTTGAATTTTGTGTAAGATGATTGTTTGTTTGTTTGTCTGTCTTTCTGTCTATTTGTTTATGTTTGCCATATTAAGGCGCAGGTGAAAGTATACACAAAGAGGGGTTATTTAAAATTGATTAATTTTTTATTTTATTTTTTTTTTCACTTGTACTTCTTTATTTTGTTGATTAATCTTATTTACGATTGCTTTATTTAGATAAAAGTTGTCTTTTGTATCACTAAATTGAATTAAAACGAAAAGGCTTGAGCCTTTGTCTGTTCAATGTTTAATTTAGTTCAATATAGTTTTGGCATGTAATAATTACTTTAAAGTTACAAATAATTCTAAGTATTTCAGGAATTATTTAAATAGAAATGAAATTCCTAATCTATGTACATATATTTTACAAAAGTAATTACATTTTCAGGTTTAGAAGTTTAATTAATAAACAGAAATTTGTAGTTATTTAATTTGTTGGTTTATATTTCTGGTAAAGCTTAAATGCTTAAATAAGATATAGAAAATTAAAAAAAATATCACAAAAGTAAAATTATACTACATAGTTTATAGAAAATATTACTTTATTTTCATAATTTTGGAAAATAAATGTAATTTTCACAAGAATTTTAAACTCCTTATTTTTTCTAACTATTTCTTGTGTAAGACAATAAAATGTATAAAACGTTTGAAAATATTAAAATACAGGTATGTGATGGGAATCGATTTTGAAAACGAATCTTTATGAACCCGAAACAGTTTCTGATAAATTTATGTTTTTTTCGTTTTATGTGTTCCTAAATAAAATTTTAAAATTTTATATTTTTTTCATAAATTTGGAAAAGTTAAATTACAATGTTCTAAAAATACATAAAACTTAATATATCTTCAAATTTAAAGTTGAATTTTTTTAGCTATTTAGCAATTTGAAGACGCATGACAGGTACTAACTTCAAAGCTGAATAAGTAAATATATGTAGATAAATAAAGTCGCGAGGGCTAAGCTCTTTTTATTTGCCTTTACTTTACAGATAAAAGGCTTTCCTTAATCAGCTGATTAGCATATTTACCATTTGTAAGTGTGCTTTTGTGATATGTAAACTGAGTCTTCAGATACTGAGTTATTGAGTAAGTCACAAAATCTCAAAAAGTTACTCCAAAATGTCGTAGGAGTGCCTGGAGATTATTATTTAAAACAAATTATGACAATTTTTTTTATTTAAATACTTAATATTGGTTATCTTTGCTGTATTCTGGAAGGAAATAATAAATCACTAGTTAAAAAATCATATCTGAAATCTAATGAAATTAATCACACTCTTTTAAAATCGATGGATTACCATCACATACTTGATATTTTTTAACAATTAATGCTACAACTATCTTTGATAAACATGGGATTCAGTTAGAGACAAATCTGACATAATTTTCTTCCATTTTATTAAAGTTATGTGTGATATGAGAAATCATAACTGTTATGCAAAATCATATATAAAATTGCGGAAATGTTGAGAAACAGAGTTAGTCTTGTTATCAATTTCACAGTTTAGGTTGAGAAATCAATTGTGTTGGATTATGTGAGGAGCCGCAGAATAAAAGGTTCTTTTTCGCATTTTTTGACAAATTGTTTTTTTTGGTATTTTTTAATATTTGGGTTGAAATCTTCTAGAAACAATCAAGTTTGCAAAATTTTTTTTTAATTTTTTTCTTAAGAAAATGGGTTCTATAAAAAAAGTACTTTTTAATTTTGTTTTTAACAAAACGTACTTTTTTTACTTTATTTTTTAAAAAAATTTTCTTTTTCCGATATAAAAATGGTTTTATTTCAAATATCCTTAACATTTATTTTGGTAACTTATGGCAGTTATATGTATCTATTGATAAGTAAGCAACTTGTTACCATTTTCACGTTCATGCTGTATTTTAAAGGACCGAAATAAATAAAGCTCAATTTCCCAAAAATTTAAAATGAGCAACAAAGTACCCTTTGTTGTGCGGCTACTCATGACTTTAATAGACCCCATTTTTTAAATGGGATGATTTATCTTTTCGTAAATGTAGTGGACGTTTTCTCTATTATATTTTTAAATCTAAAATTGTAATGAATTCGTCTGACTTTCCCTGATGTTAGTAGCTTATTCTCGATGCATACTAAGGAGTGAGATCGAAAAATTCTTAACATACATATATGTTTATAAAAAAGAAACCACTAAACTTACAGCTTTAATTTTTTTTTTATTTGATTGAAATTATTATTACAATTTACAAAAAAAATTATTTTTATAGTTTTAATCACTAGTGATGAAATTTTGAACCTTTTTCGGAAACCCTTCCATTAACGTTTTTATAGTGCTTTCTGTCACTTTGCTCGAACATGTAGTCCATCTCCGTTTAAAATCTACCACACTTTTGGACACCTTTTTTGTACTCTTCAATTCTCTTTTAACAAGAGCCCAATATCTCTCCACTGGCCTTAGCTCCGGGCAGTTTGGAGGATTTGCCTCTCTTGGTACAAATACCACATTATTGTTCTTGTACCACTCAAGGGCTTGTTAGCCATAGTGACAGGATGCCAAGTCAGGCCAAAAATAAGTGGACACATTATGAAGTCTTATGAATGGAAGCAGCCTTTTTTGTAAACATTCCTTGATGTAAATTTCGGTATTTATAGAGCCCGTTGTAACAAATGAGTGGCTTCTTTTGCCGCAACTGCATATTGCTTGCCATACCAAGAACTTTCTGGGAAATTTTGTCTGCTTTTGGGTCCTAAACTTTTCTTCAACATTCCCTCGAGCATCAGCAACATAAAATTTTTGACCTGGAAGTTGCGAAAAATCTGCCAGAACATACGTTTCGTCATCCATTATGCAGCAAGAATATTTTTTTATAAAACTTGACTTCAATTTCCGTGCTCTGTTTTTGGCCTCTAAATTTTTAGTAGCGTTCCTGTCAGGAACTTTTTGAGCCTTGTATGTTTTTAAACCTGCATTAGCTTTAACTTTTCGTACCAAATAGTCCGAGCACTGAGCTAACCGGGCTGCTTTCCTACCGGATGTGTTGGGAGCTCTTTTGAAAATGCGTTCTATTTTTTTGGCTTTAGAAACATCATGTGGACCATTCCTTCTACCTGAACCAGGTTTTCTATCAACTGACAAGTTCTCCCGGTACTGTTTAATAACATTGGAAACAGTTTGACGGCAGACCTTTGTATGCTTGGCCAACTTTTTGTAAGACCAAGTTGGGTTTTGTTGAAAATATTTAATAATTTCAGTACGCACTTTTTTCTGGTCACTCATTTTAATCAGATTAACAAAAAAATTAATATAATTGACATTACACATAATAACTGACATGTTTTTCAAAGGTAACTTGATCAAAAAAAAATTCAAATAATACTTGGGTTAAAAAATGTAATGAAAAACGTGTGTTAAGAATTTTTCGATCTCACGCCTTACTTTCGCTGAGTTTATGTTTCTCTGGAAAACTCTGCAACCGCTCTTCTGTTATTTTATTCATATCATTAAAAACAAACCAACAAAGTTTATATTGATTGATACACTAATTAACATTTCACCCATTTATAGCCCAGTCCCGAAAATCTCTTTAGCACTGGTCGAACAGAACATTTCATAGCAAACCCACTAAAGTATATACAGCTGCGAAAAAAAATATCACCATCCCCAAAAAAACACCCTTCATGTTTAATAGTTTTTGTAGTATATTTTGGATTGTATTCGAGTTTTGACGAATACGACGTCTGACTTATAAGCGAGAACCTTTTCCACCAAATATGACAAATTTACTCTCATCTGTCCATAAAATATTCTTCCACTTTTGGACTGGCCAATTTTGATGTTCCTTTGGGAACTTCATGCGCTTGGCAATATGTCTAGCAATTAAAAGATGGGCCATTCTAAGACTGCACGCTTTTAAATTATGTTCCCTGAGACATGTGCGAACTGTTTGTAATGTCGCAGTTATATTTTTTTTCTCCATTACCCCTTTTGGCTTCCACAAAGCATCTCCATCTTATACGATTTGTTTGCAGTTGTTTTTCGCATATTTCCCATGTAAGATTGCTTTTTATTGGAGTATCGTGCGTCTTCATGTACGATGTTGCCATTACTGTTGTTATTTTGTTATCAGTTTCGTTAAACGGTTGTTGTTCCTGCTAAGTAGGTGATTGGTCTGCTGTAGCGGGTCCAAGGATACATGTAGGATGTTGCCATAAGATCCAGCCTATTGTTATTTTTGCCTTGTGTCAGTTTCGTTAATCGGTTGTTGTTCCAACTAAGTAGATGATTGGACTGCTGTAGCTGGTCTAGGATAATGGTGCTGCCATTTTGCGTTGCCTAGAAACAACGCCCTCTGTGTATTTCGATGCTTCTATTAAAGCAATTTTGCGAAACAAATCTGTCTCTACAAAAAATGTGTAAGTGGTACTATTTTATTTATCGGAATTTTTTAATAATTTTTACTTTAAATTGCTAAAAAAAATTACAGCAACAACTCCAAGAGAAGTACTCCATTTTTAATATAGGGGACATGCTAAGCTACATATGTTTTAAATATCAACATTTGAAAAAATACCAACACTAATTATGTGTTTTTGGAAAAATAAAAAAAGTGTCCCAGTGGGTGCTATTATTTTTTTCCCAACTTTATACTCAGGGTTCTAAGATGATCTAGCTATGTCCGTCCGCCTGTCTGTCTGTTGAAAACACAATAGGCCCCAAACGATAGAAGCTAACTGGCTGAAATTTTTGTTTGATATTGAAAATAAGCAATATCGGCCCCATAAAAATGACAGGTGGTAATCCTGACAAAACTTTACACAGAAATTATATTTAGTCCCCATACAAGTTTCCCTTATGGGGACAATTATAAGTATGTATGTATTTTTACCGTCTTTTTACGTTTTAAAATTATTCCGTTCGACAGGGGATAAACTCTAATAAATTTTTAATAAATAAATATTGGAGTCATTGTGAAATCAATAATTTGTATTTAATCAGAATCCACACTATGTAATTTTGGAATAAGATCAAAATCTGCCAGCGGGAAAAATATGCAGTAAGGGGGGCTTTCAAAGGCATTATTTTGCAGATACAAGGACACACAGCCGCATTGCAAAATCGTTTCAATTTTACACAGCGTATCATTGGGAGCCCAGGGCTTGCATACTCGCTTCTGTTACTGCGCTGATAGAAGGCATATTAGAAGGACTTTCGTTAAAGATCTGCAAGGAGACCTTCCGTGTAATGCCTAACAGCATGTATATATAGGAGCCTAATTGAAAGTCTGCTGAAGTAAGCCATTAAAGAGTGTTATTAGAAAAAACATTCTTAGTGAATTCTGCATAAAACCTAAAGAATATACATATATGTATAAAAAACAACGTTAAAATTTGTTGAAGATTTTGTTCCTTTTTGTAGTTTCATGTAGCGGTTTATAATAAAGAGAGCAAAATGCATTTTATTATAGAGAGACAATATATAGGAATAATTGCAAAGCCCTTCTAGAACGTCTTCTTAGAGAAGGCAGAGTAGAATGAGTATCTTTTAGAAGGCCTACAAAGCCCAGTCCTAGAAAATTTTCCCGCTGGGATGTTTGTACTACTGCGTTTCTCTTAAACATTTATCAACATAAGTCACACATACCGGATGCTCTCAATGATTTAGAGCAAAAGAGATAACTAATATCCTAAAAAAATAAGTGGACCCCTTTTTTTCGATCTCAGTGCTTAAAAACTACTTTCAAGCTAATGAAATTTGCAGGAAAAGGAAGCACAAGCCATAGATTAAAATATAGATGAAATCACAAATAATAGAACATAAAAATCTCAACATTAATTGATAATAGCAAAGTAAAATTATTGAGTGCTATTTTATTCATAATTTCAATTATTTCATATCAAAGCAGCCAAAAATACAATTCAAAAGCACTGAAATTCGTTTACTAAACAATAAAAGAAAAAGTGTCCCTTAATTAAATTCAAATATTAACAACATGCATAAGTAGCCTCACAATAAAAAACTCATTACGAAAATATTCTCTTTGAAGTTTTACACACAAATAATACCTTTAAATTAAAATTAAACTTCTGCATAGCGGAAGTAAGTGAAAGAAAAAACTAAATTAATTTTGCTGTTATTTACCAAAATTACAGGAAATGACAAAATCTTTTGTCAGACGAAAACAGGATTCTTCTTTCAACCTTTGTTGATTTCATAAGTAAATATTTACATACACACACAGCACATTTATACCTCCCTTTTAAAGACGTTCTTATTTTTAAGCTTTTTTTATAACAAATTAAATTCTTTGGAAACATTTTCCAACAGTTAAGGTTTGTTAAATACTTTGCGCGTGTGAATATTTTATAACAAGACAATACAAAATCAGCTAAAAAAAAAAATCCGCGACCATTTGGTTGCCTTACTTTTTATTCAGGCCAGGCCATTGTCTGGCTGAAAATAACAACAAAATGTGAGCAAATATAAAGGAAACGCAAGGATTTTTTTTCAATGACAACAAAAAAATATGTAAAAATTCTTGTTGAATTTAAGGCATCATACTTGCGGTTAATGTATTCATTCCTTTACAAACAATCAACTTTCAACCACCCACTCGTACACCCACAATTTGCCACAGACATTTAAAGGATATGTTCTTGATGAAGATGAAGGTGTGTGTGTGTCAGTTGCATAAAAAAGAGGGTGTAAATTGAAAGACTGAATTGAGGAAGAAAACAAAATACCCGAAATGAAATGTTTTTAACAGAAGTTGTAACAGTAGGAATAGCTTCGAATAATAATAAAAGTAAAATAAAAAAAAAATTATGTTGTTAAACAAGGTCAGATTTTCTAATTTTAAAATTTATTTACTTTATATTTATTTTTTCTATTACACACACTAACAAGTCATTTATATTTTCTTTGGTATGTTTCTTTCTATGAATGAATATAATTTTGTTTGTATGAACAGTGTCGGATAAAAGTGGTATTATAGGTTTTTTTGAAACCCATAATAGTATATGAGTATTTCCAGTATGCCGAACGCGACAAAATAAATAATTTTTTTTTCTTATTTACAATTTTTGATAGCATATTTGTAGCACTACGTTCTGTGCAAATGATAAACTTTGACAATCAGTTATTTGCAATATATTAGCAGTAAATATGGTTTCCAGAACGAAAATAATATAACTCGTTTTCGGCAGCAAAAATCAGTGAATTGGAACATAATTTATTAGAGAATTTTTTTGAAATTAACATGGATAATGTAGCAATAAACTGAAAGTTGTCTTGTTGAAATGTATTAATTGGTTTTTGTTAATATGATTTGTCACGCGACATTTGTAACGCGTTATATTTTCCCATCAGGTTTGTACTTCCGAGTAGGCAAGTAAAAACAACTCAAAAAACTTCGTTTTTATTATTTTATTTTATATATAAGTACATATATTTTGGAATAGTGCAATAATAATAGTAATCACAATACATATATATAAACAAAGTGAGTACTTTAAATTAAAAATTATAATCATTATTTTTCAAAGACGGCTTATTTGAGCTGTCTTTAGGGCCCAGTTATTAAAATTACAGCGCCAAGTGATAGTTTTATTGTATATGGAAAACAAATATCAATTATCTTAAAAAAGATGCACTTACGTTCCCAAATCAAAATGAAATGTTTAGAGTGATAATTAGGTAGTAATAATAGCTAATAGAACTTTATTAAAACGATCTCGGAGTACTGATAACTAACGATGATTTGGGTACCATAACGCGACATTGGAACCTTTCTGTGGAAATGCACATATCTGAAGCAGAAACTAAAAAACTCTTAACACTTTGCTTGTCAGTGTAGATATTTCTATTATACTGTAGTAGTGTTATGTTAATAATATTTTGTTTCTGAGTTTTTTTTTAAATTTTTTTAAAATTTCTTTTGACAGCATCAGTAGCAGCAGCCCAAAAGTAACTTAGTACATGAATTTTAAATTAGAACAGGTGGCATAAAGTCTTTATTTCTTTAGTTTTTTTTTTTTGAGAATTTCTTTTCTTTTTTCTGGGAGGGTAAAAAATGTTATTCCTCCTATTGTTAGTTTTGTTTCATTGTTAAAATGGGCGTATTTCCATAAAGTTTAAATATTTTACTGTTGATTTCCCTTAAAACAAAGTGAAACAAAATTTGTGTTACCAGCGTAGGAAAAAAAAACAATTTCAAGCAAAAATTTGCATAAATTCTTAAAAATTTTTACTTTAGAAATATTTACATTTGTTTTTATGAACGTATGCAGTAGTGGTGTTGGAAAAAAAATGAAAAATTCTGAAGGTATAATAAAGATATTTTGTTTAAGACTTATAATCTACAGCTTAATTTAAATAAATTATGGTATGTTTGTAACGCAGCAAAATCTACAATAATAGACTCAGGGAAAAATGTTTAGGCGAAAAGAAATCATAAAGTTTTTTTATTAAGCCTAAAAAATATGACTGAGTAAAATACTATAAAAATAAACATTTCAATGAAGGCTCTAGAGGGACATAATATAAAACCTATGCCAGATTTCGTATTAATTAAGGAGATAGAAAAATCTCAAAAAGTTGCGCGCAGAGAAAAAATTATTGTTTCACATGTTAAATGTAACCATTTAAAAATTTTTACAGGTTCTTTAACAATATTAAGGTCACTGTGATTATTTATATGATTCCGATAACCATAATATGTTGAAGTTATGATTGACATGATTGCAGTAAATAAATATATGTTTGTGACAACTATTTATATGATGAAGGATTTACCTTATAGTGTTGTTCTCGGATAATAATTAAACATATATTTATTTACTACAATCATATATTAGGAAAAAGGTACTTTTTTGAAAATATAAAAATTTTGCGAAATTAATTTTTTCTAGAAATATTATAAAAATACCAAAAAATCAATTTGTAAAACAATTCGAAAAAGTACCTTTTAATCTGCGGCTCCTCATATATGAGATAATCACGTGGGTGGTAAATTTTTTTATATTATGGTTACCACTATCATATAAATATTTACAGAGACCATAATATTGCTAAAATTATATTATATTTTTTAACTGGGAGGGGATTTTAATTAACTAAAAAATTCTCAATTGTTTTATATTTAAACTTGTTGACAATTTACTTTCTTCAAAATTTCGAGTGCATTAATATTACTTAGTCAATATCCTTTATAATTTTTTTTATCCTAATTTTTAATTAAACTTTCTTTAAGTAAATCTTATGGCTACATTTATTTAAAGACCTCTCAAAATAAAACTTAACAAAAATAATTCATAAAATATTTTTTACTCTTTTCTCTTTTTAGCGATTGTCGTGTTGTACGCGATCCACAAACATTAAAATCAAAGGGTTATGGTTTTGTATCCTTTGTCAAAAAATCGGTAAGTTAAAAGAAAAATTAAATAGAAAGCCTTATTTGGCATGCTAAATTAAATATTAAATAACAAAAAAAAAAGCGAAAAACTAAAGAAAGTAGCAACCTTTTTAGTGCTATTATTAAAGACATTTTCATTTCAATTTTGTTCTTTTCTAATTTTCTTTTTAACTTTTTTCTTTGTAGGAAGCTGAAAGTGCCATAACGGCCATGAACGGACAATGGCTGGGCTCACGTTCAATTAGAACAAATTGGGCTACCAGAAAACCGCCGGCGAGTAAAGGTAAAATTACAAAAAAAAATTAAATAAATAATGGCTCATAAAGAAATACAAAGCAAATATTTACAAAAGAATACAAAATGAACAAAATTCATAAATGATTTATTATAAACTCCTCCTTTAGTACTTTATTAATATGTAATTATCTTTTGTAATACAAATAATTTTGCAAAAAAAATATAAATATTATCATATTTAAACCATATTTTATATTTTTACGAGAAAATTTGCATTATCAATAACACATTTTTATATATGTAAAAGTATGTTTGTGTTTCTATTTGTATATATACATTAGGGCTATAACCAAATTTTGTCCCCTAGCACCATTGGATTGCAAATGTTGTGTTATTTACGATAACATTTTTTTCAGGTCATTTTGGAATAAGAACCTCACCTACAAAAACGTTATTTTAAAGACAAAATTTTCTCAAATTTTTATTACTTTTTTAATTTTTTATTTTAAATATATGTAGATTCGAGTCAGGTTGATATATTGATTAAAAAAAAATGTTTGGGATTTTTGGATAAAAAAAATATAAAAAAAATTATATCCAAACTTTACCGCGTTTTGTGGATAAACCTTTTTGGAAAACCGCGAAAAACTAATACCTTTTTTTTAAATAACTTTCAATGGTCTATTCGTCTATGCTAGGGTCATTTTGATATTTGCAAAAAATGTAAAAAAGTTATATCCCTAATATACATTTATATGTAGCTGTATTTGTAAACACAGGAAAATAATGTTAATGTTTTTGGATATTATAAATACAGAAGAGGCGAACAGAATCGAGACACAATAAAAAGCAATTGAACATTTCTAAAGACCTTTCATATAAACAGGTTTGACAAAAATAGAGAAAACGAGAATAATGGCTCATTTATTTTTTGCTAAAGGAACTAAACAAATATGGTATTTATAAAATCTGGCTTCATTAGGATTTGTAATGTAATTAGCATTATAAGTATGCCAAATTTAATGGTGGAAGATCGGAATAGAAGCAAACATTCATAAAATTTCTTAGGAAATTATATATTGTTTATTTTTTTAAATCCCGACTTGAAATTGTACGATTCCATAATTGTAGAAATTATATATATTATAACACTGTGTGTAATTTTTTGAGTCATGGAAATATAACCATATACGGACACCACTACGTGATAAAAGACAAAAAAAAGACCCGTGTCTCCCAGTTTTGCCCAGTCATGAACTTTTTTATATGGGGGCCATATAAAAAATATAAAAAGATTTGGGGCCTCGGTGTCATTTTTGCAAACAGTTCGGAGTTTTACTTTCTGTAGCCCTTGTCAAAAAGAACAAAAATTGTGAATATACAAAATCAAAAAAACTTCATCTTCAAGATCAAAATCGCAAAAAACTTAAAAAAATTGGAAATAAATTTAGAAATAATTTTTTTAAAGCTGACTATAATTGTTCTTTAGTTTATAATAATTTAATAGTTTTTTCTTACTAACTTATATTGACCTACTTAGTATGATTATTAGGAAGTTTATATCGCACACGCAGTTCAAAAGTGACACAACTCAAAATTAATTTGTCGGGTTATGTAAACCCGAGAAAAGAATTTAACGCTTAAACTATGCACAATACACTTGTTTATCTACATACAAAAGATATCAGTGTATTCTGTTGTTGTTAACTGCGGCTAAAAAACACACTAATGCCTTTCATTATGTTTCAATTGGTTTATTTTCGATTTCTGAAAAATTAAAATTTTGAGTTGTGTCACTTTTGAACTGGGTGTGCGATATGTTCTAGAAAGTTTAAAAAATCGAATTTTTTAAAGTTTTTTACACGTGTTGCACTGTGTAGTTTATAGCGGCGGCAATGAATATTGTAGAAATTACAAACGGATATGTTCTAAGAATAGAAAAAAATTGTATGTCAACATGATGAACATCCTGCTGAAAGTATGTTAAAGCTAAATTTACACTTTCAGTTTAATGACACTATAATAAATGATTCATCATTATCTAATAATCATTACTCTACACCATCCCTATAATTGTCTACCTTTACTGTTAGTGTACTATTAAAATAAAACAACTTTTTTGCTCATAAAAAATTATAAGTTTTCATAAATGCTTAAGTGTATGTTTTGTATATTTTATAGTAATTGTATACACAATAGTATGTTATAAATCAAAGTTAACACATATTTGCATGTTTTAACATAATTTTTATTTGTTATTATTTTATTACCTTCTTCTACTAGTTTTCTTTTTGTTTTTTTGTTTATTTTTTATTGTTTAGCAAAGACCCTTAAATAATTCACTAATAAATACAAATATCGTAATATACCACCCACCACTCTAAACGTTAGAACTCATCACAGTCATAATCATCATCAACAGCAACAACAAAGACGATAATGTCGACTTATTTATCACTCATTCGCCTCACTTTCCTTATACACCCATACTCAAATTGTGAATGTGTCTGCCAAATCAAGGTTGTAAATTTTGTCGTTGTTACGACTATAAGTTTCTGGGATTTTCTTTTTTTTTTATTTAAGTTTTTCAACACGAAACTATTATCATAAAAAAGTAAACAAAAGAATCAGAAAAAAAATCATATAAAGCAAATAAAATACTCGTATAGAAAATATTTATGGAAAAGGAATAAATTTTTATAAAAAATATACATTTATATTTGTGTATTAGTACGAGAGTTGTGCGATAAATTTATGTTAATCCTCATCTCATCCTCATAAAAAGAAATTATGTTGTTTAACACCATGTGTTGTTTTCCACACATAAATTATGTCAATAAATTTTACACCAGTAACAACTTTGTTTGTAGTCAGAATCAAGATTTACCATCACAAGCATGTTTATCATTATAAATTTTGTATATTTTTGTCATCAAATTATTTTAGAATCACCACACTTCGACAGAAACATCATCTTTACCGACAACAAATGCCAAAAGAAAAACCCACAAGAGAGTAAGAAACGTAAATTTTTAAATATTTCGCTATAAAGAAAATTTTTTGAATAAACTAATGCAATTGATATACAGAATTAAATACAAATTATTCGATTAATCGAGGAAAAATTTATTTTTTATTCCAATTAAATATGTTTTTTAATTTAGAATATAAAATCATTCGTAATAATTATCGATTAATCGAACTAATTTATTTACAAGTTTGAAGTGAAAAAAAAAAATAAAGAAATCATTTATTGTTTTTTATAACTTATATGTCATTTATTCTCAGTTAGGTTTTGAATATTATAGTGTTTATTTGCTTATAGTGAATTTTGTGCCAAAAAATCGTTAGTTCTTTACTTTGAAAAAGTGCCGCTGAAACACACCGATTGCTCACCAAAGCTTATGGTGAATGTGTTCCATTGGTTTCCAAGTGCCAGTGATAGTTTGTGCTGTTCAGAAGTGGTGATTTTGACACGGAAGGCAAAAATCGCCTAGGCCAGCCAAAAAAGTTTGAAGGCCAAGAATTGGAGGCATTACCCCATGAAGATTATTGTCCCATTCAACAAGAGCCTACAAAGTCATTGGGAGATAATCAATCATCTATTACAAAATGTTTAAGATCAGCAGGATTCATCCAAGAGCAAGGAAATCGGGTACCATAGGAATTGCAGTCGAAAAACCTTGAAAGAAGAGTTTGTATATCTGAAATGCTGATTGTTATAAAGGAAAATGACTTTTGCACCGAATCATGAAAAATCGATCCATTAGGATAACCCAAAGCGTAAGAGGCTGTTTGTGAAGCCCGAATAACCGGCCGAATCAACACCAAAGTCAAATATCCAAATAGCCAGAGGGTCCTATCTATTATAAGCTGCTGAAATCTAACTAGAAAATCACAAGGATCCTGTACTGAATACAACTGATTCCAATATATTAGCAATAAACATTGTATCCCCGAAAAGAAAAAATTATTTCGTTCTCGACTGCCTCTAGAAAAATGCAAAATTTCAGCGAATTGGAAGGAACAGAATTTATTAAAGAATATTTTTATATTAAAATATAATAATGTATCGATTGAGAGTTGTCTTGTTGAAATGTTTTCATTAGATTTTGTCTTACAACATTTAGTAAAATTTGTCACGCGACATAACTTTGCATTATTTTGTAATAACGATTTAGCCAGTAAAATAAACTTACAATTTTATAAAACTTCGTTACTGATAGCAAACAATGATTGAGGTACCGGAACGTGACATTGGAACATTTAAAATATCTGCAGTATAGTTAGTATAGAATGTTTTATAAATGTTCCTGTTTTTCAATACAAATTTCAAATGTTTGAGTGAAAATTTGTAATAATTCGTAATAGTTTTTTGTTATTGAACAGATCAATTAACTACACCATTTCCAATTGTATTTCAGAAGTTTCTAATTGTATTTCAGAAATTTCCAATTGAATTTCAGAAATTTCTAATTATATTTCAGAAAATTCCAGTTCAATTTCAGAAATTTCCATTTATATTTCAGAAATTTCCAATTATATTTCAGAAATTTCTAATTATATTTCAGAATTTTCTAATTATATTTCAGAATATTCCAATTATATTTCAGAACTTTCGAATTGTATTTCAGAATTTTCTATTTGTATTTCAGAAATATCCATTGGTATTTCAGAATTTTTAATTTATATTTAAAATGTTTCTAATTGTATTTCAGAATTTTCCAATTGTATTTCAGAATTTTCTATTTGTATTTCAGAAATATCCATTGGTATTGCTATTAGAATTTTCTGAAATACAAATGGATATTTCTGAAATACAATTGGAAAATTCTGAAATACAGTTGGAAATTTCTGAAATACAATTAGAAATTTCTGAAATATAAATGGAAAATTCTGAAATATAATTAGAAATTTATGAAATATAATTGGAAATTTCTGAAATATAAATGGAAATTTCTGAAATATAAATGGAAATTTCTGAAATTGAATTGGAATTTTCTGAAATATAATTAGAAATTTCTGAAATTCAATTGGAAATTTCTGAAATACAATTAGAAACTTCTGAAATACAATTGGAAATGGTGTAGACATTAATGGATCAGTCGAATAATAATTCCGAAACAATTGGCCAATAGACATGCATGATTTAAATCTTTGTTTTAAGCTTTGTACTAAAAACCCAAAAAGTTTATAGAATTCGGATGCAAACTTTGTTCTCAATCCTCGCACACATTTATGAATTACTAATATTCGTGTTTATATTTCGCTTATTTAGTAGAAACGTTTATTTCAAACGCCAAGTTTGTATGAGTATGTTGCAAGAGCGTAGAGTATGTGAATGTGGCAGTAATAGTTGAGTAGACTTTATAAGGGTTCGTTATTTTTTCATACGGTTTCCTTCTTTAAAGATTTTTGTTCAATATAAAAGAATTTTTGATGGTTAACAATTTTCATGGTTTATGGTAGATTTGTTGATATTGTTGTGTTTTTTTTTATTATTATATTCGTTTCTTCTTTACTTTTTTTTGCATTTGTATTGATGTCATAAAAGACGCCTGTAATAGACACACAAATTTTAGCCTGAATACGTTTTATTTCACTGCTTTTCCATTTCCAGTTTTTTTATGGCACGTTTGCCTC
Source organism: Calliphora vicina (assembly GCF_958450345.1). Classification (NCBI taxonomy): domain Eukaryota; kingdom Metazoa; phylum Arthropoda; class Insecta; order Diptera; family Calliphoridae; genus Calliphora; species Calliphora vicina. The sequence continues at coordinate 138,488,577 of NC_088780.1, read as the reverse complement.
AATTATTGAAGGCTGTATATTTTGGTATAATTTTGTATAAATACAAATACATGTACATAAATATTTTTAGGCTTTTTGTTCGCCGTTTCCTTTATAAATGTTGCTTTCGTTCGCATTGTACATTTCGTTTTTTTATGGTCAAATGTGAGGGAAAGTATTATTTAAATTGGGAAGACTTCTAAGCAACACGTTTTTGTATGAGATTTTGTTTAGGGATTAAATATGTTGGCAATTAAATGGTATTTTATGGTGTATAAATTTCGTTTTTTTGTATGTATAAATTTATGAAATCTTTAAATAATTTTCTTTTATTGCCATATTTTGTAAGGGGGAAGTAGTATAGTATTTTCATGCTTTGCAAATGGTATGTTTCAGTTAATATCTATCTGTCACGGTTATTATTAGTGTTTAGTTAAATGACAGAATTATTTGCTATTTCACTTAAAGTTACATAAAAGCAAGGGAAGGGAAAAATTCAAGGCGTTTAAGACTGTTAAGTATCATAATTTATAATTTGACATTTTAAGACAGTTGGTTTAGTGAAAGTTTTTATGAAAATTTATGTTTTTGCATATAATAAAATAAGACCATGTTGTTCTAAATCAGTTAGTTTACTTCTAAATCAGTTACGGGTTTTTAAAGATTTTCTAAAAGACTAAAAAGAAGTTTGAATTTCTTATCAGGATTGTCGCAAACAGCTTGATAAATACTTTAGTTTTTGTTGCATGAGATGTTCTTAATAAAACCTGAAATAAATATAAAATTTTGTCCAATATGAACAAAAAATATCTGAAGTTGGGCAAAATTCATATACAAGCATTAGCATCTGTGGCGAAAAATTTACAATTTACTAAAGTGTCTTAAGAAGATATTGCAGCAAATCTTATTAATTTACTTGAATTTACTGTGTTCATGATAAGATACATCTACGTTTAAAACTACATTCGCCATATAGTCATACTGTATTTTAAGTATTTCATCTCGTGATCCTTTTTTGCTTTAATGGACTTTAAATCTTCAAATGAATTGAAATTTTAATTTCTTCTATTTTTTAATTTACACTTTCCTTAGTATTGTGGCATGTCTGTCAAATAGAAGAGGATTATCTTGACATCTCTAGAGAAAAATTTGTTTTAATTTATCAAAATTAAAAACTATCAAAAAAAGTCCTTAGAATCGTTAATCCTTTAATATCTTTTCCATTTGTCTAAAAACGTAATATGTTTTTGTGGTAATGCTAATGTGAAGTTTCATATTCCAAACTTTCATTTTTATACCCTACACCACCATAGTGGGGAGGTTATATTGGGTTAGTGCTGATGTTTGTAACGTGCAAAAATATTGTCCTAATACCCACCTTAATACATAAGCGATGTCCGTATGTCGGTCCATGTAATACTTGTAATCAAACTGCAGGTCGAAATTTTAAAGATAATTGGAATAAATATGCTTTTCTATTGAATTTGCTTAGAATCAGTCCATTATTTCTCCTAGCTCTCATAAATATCTTAGTTATATATATTTAAATCAAATTCAGCTAAAATAAGTTTTACATAAGCAGAACTCGCCTCACCAAATTTTGTGATGATCGGTCCACAATTAAAGTTTCTGCGAGTTGTTAAGGTAAATAAATAAGGTAGACATGATATATATCAATGGATTGAGGATTTTCTCTACTTTTTAAAAATGTATATAGCTTTTGACATTTAAAAAATACATGGAATACTTTTTTGAAAAATATGACAAAAAATGCTTTTTATTGAGTTTTTGCATAGATACAAATTTTTCAAATTGAAATTAAATTTTTATTTATGAAAATTTTTTAATGAAATTTCACAGTTATGTAGATTTTATTATAGAAAAATAAAAACAAATTTTGAAATTTGCTATCAAGTATTCCGCAATTCCCAAAAAAGTTTTGAAAAATCCCAAAAATGTGATTTTTTTCGTTTTTTCCCTATAATATCCATACCAGGGGCGGGGTTATCGGAATCCTTTACAAAATAATTAAGAACATATTGGGCCATATAAAACAGATTATTATAATTCGATATCGACTCTGCGATTTGAGAATTTTTGCTCTAAATTTGAATTTTACATAAAAAATAGGCATTTTTTCAATGGACCTGGTCCCCTCGGTATCAAAAATTATAATTTTTTTTTTCATTTAAAATATTTGATGTAAAGTTAGCTTTTCAATAAGTACAAATTCATTATACATCCTTTCAGACATTTTTTAGATAACTTAAAAAGAATAAAAGTACACGTAACTTTGGACATAGTCATGATTTTTAAACCATTCATTCTTTATTTGATATATAGATCTGTTGTTAATCCTATAAAAGAAAAGTGGAGAAAATCGGAAAATATTTGGAACCGCGGTCATCAAAAAACTGGAGTAGGGTGGGTAAAAATGCTGAAAATTTAATTTTCAAATGCGATTATCTCCTAAGCTATAAGAGATAATTGATAGCTAGTTTTATGTAGTGCTCGATGAGAAGATTCTATATATGTATTTTTTTGAAATCGAAACACAAACGAAGAAATAGTATCATTTTTAAAATTGACCATACCCGAGGTGTTCTAATTTGGGGACTTCTGGCCCACGTCCAGATTCAAAACTTAAACTCGACAACACTTTCCCTTTGCGGGTGTGAAATTTTGTTCAAATCAGACTAAGGGTTTAGAAGTTACAGATTTATTTCCCTCTTTTTTTCATACCACTCATACTCTGAAAGAAGCTACAGAAGATTAAAAGCAATAACAAATTCTATGAAACACTATTGAAATTCCTTCTCCGTTTAGCCAAACATTATATAAGATATTCAAAAACAAACTAATAAAATATTCATTGACTTTTGTTTAATCGTTTCTTTAAAGTTATTAAACTTTACATTTTATGTTAATAAATTTGTTTGTAATTAAAAACAGAGAAACTAATAAAACATTCCTTTCTATATAATTAAAACTTCAAATCTTTGCTAGCATTTCAATTAAGCACACAGAATAAATAAATTCGGATAAGATAGTAACCAAAAACAAAAAATAACTACATAGAAACTTGAGCAAAATTTAATTGTAAAAATAATGAAAGAGTCTTTTTGTGGTTCTCATAAGATTACTACTTAATTATTTTCAAACATTTACAAACTGTTACTAATAAATTTCATCTTTATTAAATCAAAAACCAAAAATAACTACCACTACTACAACTTAAATACTTACTTAGATAAATAGACCGCATACGCATACAATTACAAGCTGAAAATTTACCTACCCCCAGCCACCATTAGTGAACCACTTCCTTTATAACGGTTTATTATTATTTCAGCTATATTTATGTGTATGTGCAGGTGTCTGTAGACGTAAATAGGATTTTATGTATGTGTATGTATGTATGTAAGTATAGTTAGTAAATTGCCTAATTGTGTACAACTTTATGAAAAGTTTGATTTATAACAGAAACTCAATCTAGCACAAAATATATTTATTCACTCGTTTTTAAGGTCGACTGCTTTAAGTTAAAAGTCAACTGTGAAAATAGTTACCGTGGAAATTTGTCATTTTGCCATAAGTTAGTTAGTTTGTTTGTTTGTTCGCTTTTTGCCTGTTTGTTAGGCTCGTTTATTCACCGTTATTTGGATGCGGGAACACAAGAATGAAGACTTTTCAAGCGGAAACGAAGGGGTTTTGTGTTTTTTTTTTTTTTGTATAAAACATTGTTGTTGTTATGAATTAAGTTAAAAGAACTTAATTAAGTTCTCAAAATGTAATGAAGTGGTGGCAACAACAAAACATATATAGAGGAGTATTAGTGGCAGCAGGTTCAAGTAATAGTGACAGCCGTAATGCCATGTTAACAGGTACAAAAGAGTGTATGTACAGTATCGGCCAAAATAAATTGGACAAAATTGGTAATAGCAGCTCATATTTTTGTCATAATAAGATTCATTGGAATAGATGACCATGCCTCTTTTATGGGTTAATACAATATGTTTGGATCTCGATGTGTCAACACCTGATTTACCATTCTATTTACTAGTACTTTTCAAAAATTTGATATAGCGTTCAGATCTGTGAAGGTCTGACATGGCCTCGTGTCGTAAAAATCTCTCCACTAATTTTTACGTGTGTTTTGGCGGGGCATATGATCTGTTACGCTTCGAGTTATCACCATGGATCCAATTTTCATCGCAAGTAATGATTCGGTGAACAAATTATTTTCTTTTAGCATTATTTCAGATATACAAATTATCTTACAAGCTCCCTCTGCACTGTGGTTCCAAATAAAAATCTAGGTGGACAAAATTATTTGGCGATCTTTTTATATAGAATTGATATCTCCGATTCCAAAAAAAATCTTTAAAAGATCAATATAAACTTTTTTTCAAGTTCCTACTGTAACTTGAAAAAAGTCTAGATACATATACATATAAAAAACATTAATAAAAAATTAAAAAAATACGTTTTCATGTCTTTCTGAAACTAAATTTTTAAAAGGATCTGTATTTACTATATTTCAAGTTACAGTAGGGTCTAGATATATAAAAATCAATAATAAATAAAGAAATATTTCTAAAAATTCAATTCCGTAAAAATAAAAAAAAAAGTATTTCGGTGGGTGCTGGCGGCTACAATTTTTTTACAAAAACATTCCCCAGAAGTTTCTTTAAATGATGTATATAGTCATTGGACGGGCTTCGACGGTCTTTTTTTTTGGCAAGCTATATAACATTCTTAGAAAAAAAAAATATCAGTATATTTGAGAACCAAGTTTAAAGGACTATAAGAGGAAAATGGAGAGGCCCATAAATACATTTAATAAAAGCCTATATAAATGTTTATCTATGTTATGAAGTATGAATTTCTATATGGTAAAACCATTGAGATATATCTAATTTAGTAAAGCAGTAGAATATTAAAAAAAATTAACGAAAATATGATTCAAAATTTGTTGAACTTCTGGCGCTTCTGTCGATAAAACGAAATGTCCAATTGAAAAACCCATTTGTATTGGAGGAGAGCAGATTGTCAGCTTCCGAAAAAACTTAGTTTTTCCAAATTCTGAAGATACCGATTTTCATAATTTTGTCCATCTAGATTTTGATTTGGAACCACAGTGCTCTGCTTCAATTCATATGGTACCCAATTTCCATGTTTTTGGATGACTCCTGTGTTGTGAAATTGTCGCTTAAGTGCTTAAGGCTGGCCTGGGAGATCTTTGACTTCATGTAAAAATTAACACTACTGAACCGCACAAACCATCTTTAGCTCATTGAATATGATTCACCATAAGCTTCGCTGACCAATCGGTGTGGTTCAGCGGTACTTGTTTTTCAAATTAATGAAGTAAAGCAAAACTTCCCGCATATGACGCTTTATTGGAATAAAATTCGACATTTTCGAAGCAAAAAAACGTTGTTGTTTACACTATAATGTTCAATATCTAAGTGAGAATAAATGACAGATATGTGTCCTTCAAAATGACATATAAGTTATTAAAAACAAGAACCGCATTCAAAAGATACGCCATTTATTGTAAATCCCACCCAATAACAAACAAGAAAATTTAATTTCCCTATAGAAATAAGTATAAAAGCAGCAATTTTAGTCCACAGTTTTTTGCCCGATACTGTACACATAACTTTGGCAGTATAATTGGTATAATAGGCTTTTTCCACCCCATTGTACAGACAAATCCAAAATGTGTGGGGTTACTCAACCAGAACAGGAAACGCCATATTTCGTCTAATATTATTATATTCAATATACAAAAAAAAATATAAACCAAATATACTACTCTATACAAAAAAAAAAGTCATCTAAGTGAGCTTAGATAAATTAAAAAATATATCAACATTCTCAGAAAATCATAATTAAATTTTTTACTATTTGTTTTGATTTATTCACCCTTACCTTTTCCCTTTATTGTTTTTAATTGAAAGAGAAGATTTTTATCTTTAAATTACATTTATTTGAATTTTCTAACTTGGCCTAATTTGTATGGAATTCTTAAAGTTTTGCTAAACTTATAAGTAAATAAGTTTTGTCAATAAAATGAGGGATACATTTTCATAGCAATATTTATTTATTACTTGTAAAAGTTTTTGCTGTTTTAATTATCTTGTAGTTTTCATGGGAAATGTATTCGGTAAGAAAAGTTTTATTTGTAGATATTAATTAAGACCAGAAAATGGGTTCATGTTAAATTTTATAGTTATTGCAAAATGAAAATAATATTCCTGTGATATTATTTATTACTGGTATCAATTTCTACCTGATATCTACCATATTAATTACTTTTTGTCATTAATCCACAGTCAATATTAGGAACAAATATTTCTTAAGATAATAAGAATAAGAATTTGGTTGAGCTAGTTATTTTATAAATCGCACTTGATCAACAAGAGGGTATTAACTCAAAATTTTTAAATTTTCAGTAGAGGATAAAAACTGTTTGTGGTTACATTTTAAGAGAATTTGAAAATCTGAATACATCATAGTATGTAAATTCCATTTAAAAATATAATTACATTGTTTTTCTTTTAAATTTTTCCAATTATTGCAAAAAAATCTATTTTTTGAGTTAATACCGTTTTTCTGAAAAAATGTGAACAATTTTATTATAAAAAGAGTCACATTTCGAATTAAAATCATAAAGTAAAACAAATTTTTATCAACAAAACAGTATCAACTCAAAATACAACCAAATATAAATAAAATAATTTGATTATTTTTAACTGGAATAAAGGCTCAACTCAAAATAATACCTTTTTGATGAAAATATACGATGCATTTCTTTTTCAACTTTTGTATTAACTCAAAATAATACCTTTTTGTTGTATAAAAGTAGTCACTACATTATCACGAAAATGGTCTCAAATGTTGTTTTCGAGATGAAAGAGTAATCGGAATACGTTGAAATTTTTACAGTAGATAGATATTGATGTTGTTAGTTGATTTCTTGAAAAAAGTGAAATTTTCAAAATTTTGAGTTAATACCCTCTTGTTGATCAAGTGCGAAATATTATCTTTATTATTTTCTATATTTCGATATTCGTCGGATGTCATTAACAAGAATATTAGTTAAAATTTTACATTGTATGAAAAAAGAGACTTCAAATCAGCTGTACATTTATTATTGTATTGAAATGTTTAAATATTTATTTTTTTATTATAAATAAAATATTATTTAGTTAATTATTGGCTTAAAATAATCTACATCTATAAATTCTAAAGCATATTCATAGATTTCTAATTTAATTTATATATAAAATATCTGTTAATAAGGATGTTTAAAAATTCCCAAAAAAAACAACTGTAAGTGCAAACGTTATACAATTTTTCCTGGCTGTCACATAACTTTTAGCACGCTCTTTAATCGTAAATTTTTCCATACTACGTAGTAAATACATACAAAAAACAATACATATGTAATGTATTCAAATTAGGTTGGTCCTGTAAGTGTGGCACTAAAAAACATCCAAATATATTTGATGCTTTTATCGATAAAATTTGGTTGGCTAGAATTAAGTACATACACAAATAATGATTTTTAGATATTTGTCAATATTTGGAACCATTTTGCTCCCACCAAATACAGATCATTAAAATAGAGAGCGACTGGTTGGTCGGGCTTCACTTACGGGTTATCGTAATGGATCCATTTTCCATCGCAAGATATGATTCGGTGCAAAAATGATTTTCTTTTATAATCATTCAATGTTTCTCAGCTTGAATTTGTTTGATTTTGCAGGCTTTTGATGAGCTTGACAACAATCTTCATCCAATTAATGGTCTTCGAACTTGTTTGGCTGGTCTGGGCGAACTTTGTTTTTCGTATCAAAATAACCACTACTGATTCGCACAATCCTTATTAAATATCATATTTTTAAAATATCCTATTATAATAGTAGCACAACCATATTATGATTCCACATTAACCATAATATAGTGATGTTAAAACATCGTAGCTAATATGATCATAACACGGTGCTACGATGGAAAAAAAAAACTTGGAAAACAACCCAGTGTGGGTTATAGGTTTTGATGAGTACATTACGAATTTCAAGAATACCCTCAAATTCAGAAGTTATTCTAAAAAAAACATTTTCAGTGATGTTTGTCAACTTATCGACCTGTAACTCAGTCAGGTTTTATCCGACTTTTAATTCTTTAACGGTTTTGGATACTTTGATAGAGCTTTAAGCAATAAGTATTGTTTATGTTAAGAATATCTAAAAGAAAAACTAAATTTCTCAACTTTTTTCAATTTGGTCGTTTTGCGTTGCTTATTTTGATATAAAATCTTATTAAAATTTGTGCCAATGGATAAAGGAAATTTAGTTGTTAACAAAACATGTTTTTAATTATTTAAATCGGATGAAAATTTTAAAAGATATTCTACTTTTCATTAACACATTTTTTAGTAGTTTCTCCCCCTGAATAAACAAAAAACTATAAAAAAAATATTTGTAAAATTTTGAATTTCGAACTTTTTTCGAAAAAGTTTAATAACTTTTAGAAATATAAGCCGATTTTAAAAAGTAATGTCTGATTTTTCTCTATATAAAATTGTATTTAAAACATTGTGCAAATAAAAATAGGTTTCCATAGAAAAAAATTAAAATAACTATTGTTGAATTTGAAAAATTACGAAAAAATAACAAATAAAATGAAACTTTTTATCAAAACTTACACAATTTTTTATAATTGCCCAATTCACAATTGATGTCGTAGTGTTGTAGCATTGTATGTCATAAATATTTTTCAAACAAATTTTTCGAAACAAAAACAAAACATTAACAAAAAAATTACGACATACAACGATACGACGCTACGACACCAATTGTGAATTTTATGCATACATTTTATGAAAACTCAATTCTTTACCAATCCATAATTGTTTAAGATTTTGACATCGGTATAATAATGTGTGAGTTAGAGGTACTAAAGCACAACGACCTACCCTAAAACAGTTTTTTCAAAATAACTCAAAATTTTGAGGGTGTTTTAAAATCTTTGAAAACGGTTTTAGTATGTCCTCACCTAGGTCGCTTTTCAATTTCTGACAAAAAGTGTCATTTTGTAGCAGAGTGTAATTAGTACAATAATATTAAGGTTGAGAAACAACCATATTATGATTTCAGCTTAAACATGATCATTGATTATATTTTAACCTTTTAGATGGTTTTAGCAATAAGACCATATTTTGGAGAATTTTTTATCACATGATGATTTTAAATATAACAATATTGGTTCACAGTTATCATCATATAGTTTTAGCTAGAACTGTCACAAACATAACTTCGATCAAACAGAATTTTGCTGTTTGCGACAAAAATTTATGATGTCTTTCTATGTGTGTATAGGAATATTATGATTTTTTTAAAGAAAAATTTTAAAAATACCTTATAAATGTTACAAATTCATTGAGATTGAAAATAGTATTTCCAGAATATTTCCTCTTTATCTCTGGGCAGATGTTATTTTTTTTAAAATAAAATATATTTTAAAATTCAAAGCCTATTTAGAACATCTTCTGGTGTCCTTTTAGTAGTTAGTGGCCAAGTTGGACACATTTTTGTTTGAAGCCATAAAAATTCGGACCACTATAATGTTGATATATTTGTGAGTAAATACACACATGTGGGTATGTGGGTTAAGTTTACAATGCTCAAGGTTTAAATACAGCTTTTAACAGCAATACAAAACAAAAAAAAAAAAACACTGGTCGTAAATTTCAGCTGGGCAATAACATACAAAAAATATTGTACATATTTACAAAATAATACAATTGTGGGCAGAATATAAGAACACAACAAATATGGGATATTTATTTTACTAATTGTATATTTTTCAAGGTTCAGACGCTATATTTTTTTTTTTATTTTTATTTTGCTGTAAAATGTTAATTATTTTTAATGTGATGTACTGCTGTTTTATTATTTAGCATCTACTGTTTGTAGTTTAAATAAATAATGTGCTGAGATATTTAAGCATTTACACAATTGTGTACAGAGAATTATAATGAGGTATTAAGAAGATGATAAGGCAGATTATAGCAGTACACTACATGAGTATTTTTTAAATTATTTGCGAAAATAAAAACATTGTTATATGAAACATTGATATCTGCATTAATAACTATTCAAATCTGGTGAAAATCCTGATATTTTTTACATCATTTGTTTTTGAGGGAAATAACAAATTTTTTTTTATAAAATTTAAATCTATTAATAGATATATCTGATATATTATTTGCAACCATAAACAAGTAATTGGCGGTTGTATAAATTATCTCTAATCACTAGGTCTATATAATTATTAATACAAAATTTGGGTGTTACAAAATTAATTTCAAATCTATAATCGACCATCGCGCATTACAGCAGTATACATAATATAAGGTACCAAAATAATAAAATATATGTATGAAGGCATGAGTAAATAAATACAATTGCGAAATGGTTAAATATTTGACTTTCTAGATGCCAGTATATTCATATATGTATGTATGTATACATATAATGATGTTTAATATACAGACATACTTACATATGAAGGTTATTTATTTTTTTGTTGCCTGTGGTAAAGTTGAATATATATATTTTTTTTTAAGGAAAAAACAAATAATACGCCTTTTTTGACAGATGTGGTATCGTAGTTTTTTCTTTCGTTTATTTTTTTGTAATGTAGCAAAAAAAATAGAACAGCTCAGTGTTAAGCAAGAATGAATACGCCTCTTTGGAGAGGCAAACATTTTAATACTGTATAAAATATTTATTATCTGCAGCGTGTTTTTTTTTCCTTATTATTGCTGTTGTATTTTTTTTTTTATATGTAAGTATGTATGTTTTTCTTTATAACCAAATATTTAAAAAGAGAAAATTATAGCAAACAATGAGGAAGGATATTTTTAACATTTTCAATTTATTTTGCTTGCAAGTCAAGGATTTAGTGCAAATAAATTGAAATATAACAAAATTTTAAAAGTTTTTGGCAAAATCTTGATGTTAAGAAAAATTAAATTGAATTTTATAAAATTTAAACATATTCATACATATATTTTAGGATAAGAAAACTATTGAAATAAATAGTTTTATTTTAACATCATTTTAAAAAAAAACACTGTTTATTATAAAATTGATAAATTTCTAAACAAACGATTTGTCAAAATTTGGTTTTTATAAATCACAAATATGTAAAAATTTAAAATCATAGATGACAACTATATAGGTAAATGAGACCGAAAAACCTAAGTCTATTGTCTAAAACCTATTTCATGAGAATGTATTTTGTAATTATGTGGGAAAAAAAAGTATTTATGTTTAATTTTTTTTCACTCTCCTTCCATTCTATGTATGTATTTTATATTTAAAATATTTAAAACATTTCGTTTCAGAAATATATGTACATAAAATTCTTTTAATAAAAACGAACACATAATTTCTTCGGTTAATGGCTAAATGTTTTTAAAATCATGGGGTAAATTACATTAATACAAAGAAACTTCTTGCTTATTTGAAATAATGTTGAAATTGTCTTACAATGATTGTAAAAAATTACATTTTATTTCTCCACTTTTGCATTTACTATTCATATTCATGTATTCCTTTTTAGTCAACTTCCGGTATAAAAAAAATTAACGGAAATTCAAAGCGACTTCCTTTCAATAATAGCATTTAAATGTTTATAAACTGTGACTGCATTTATCCGGTATAGTTGTTGCTATTTGCAGCATTTTATTTAAAAAAAATGGAAGAAGAAAAATAATATTAAAAATACATCTCATAATTTGTGCACAAATTATATACACCTGTAAACATACACACATACATTAGCCCGAACCAAAAAAAAAATAGATTACTTAAAGTTCGAAAAGCAAAATTAAGTCATATTGTCATAATGTCCTAATGTATTATGATAGTTTAAACAAATGTTTGCTGTGTTTTAAACAAAAAGCTCTAAATGTTCATTGCTTTGTCATAAAATAACACTTTTTTTTGTTTGAGGCACAACAACAATTTGTTTAAACTATCATAATATATTAGGATATTATGACAATATAACTTAATAGCAGACTGTTTGAATCCCCCAAATGTTTATGCAAAACTTTAGAATTAACTAGAATACAAACGTATACAACAAACAAATATATTGATGAAATATAAATATCTATGATTTATTTACACTTATTTATTGAACATTATAGTTTAAACAGTTTTATTTTGCTTCGAAAATGTCGAATTTTTTAACAACTAAGCGTCTAGTGCTGAATTTGTTTCATCGGATTCGTATAAAGATCAAGAATTAGAGACACTACTCCAGCTCAACATGAGCAGCAATTTCAAGACGTTTGCGGGCAGCAGGATTCATCCAAAAAACATGGAAATTGGGTACCATATTCATTGAAGCCGAAAGACCTTCAAAGATGATTTTGCATGTCTGAAATTATGTTTGAACGCTACTAAAGAAAGTAACTTTTGCACCAAATCATTACTTGCAATGAAAAATGGATGGAAGCATAATAGATCGTATGCGAAACCCGACCAACCAGCCGAATCGACACCAACCCCAAATATTCATGGCACTAAGGTAATGCTCTGTAGTTGGTGGTACCAACTACAGCTTATAATAAATAGAACCCTATAATAAATAGAACCCTATTTATTATAAGCTGCTGTAATATGGCCAGACCACCACAGGGAAACTGTACAGAATGCAAATGATTCGTTTCATGTGATTATTGACCGAAACACGACCAGAATATGCAGCCAGATATAAATCTGTAATATTCCATCATGACAAGACTCGAACAAATGTTGCAATACCTGTGAAAAACTATTTAGAACGAAGTAGTTGGAAATGTTTGCTACACCCGCTTTATCATCTAGACCTTGCCCCGTCTGAACTCTATTTGTTTCAATCGCCTCACTTTGGAACGGAGTATCCGATTACATAAAGATATGTAACTTTAAAATTATTTTCAAATATATAAGGCGGTTAAGTCAACAATTAATAAATTTTCTTTATACGCTGAAATTTTCCACGAATAATCTCTGTTTATATGGAATGTTTGGTATTGAAAATGGGACATATGGATCCATGATTTCAACTGGCCCCCATAAAAATGTCCTCCCGGTATACTGTTTGATAAGTCATGAATAATTTTATTATGACGCAATTCCTATAAAATTTTGCACTAATTAGTTCCAAGTACTCTAAAATTATACTAAGGTTATTCATTTCAAAAAAAGGGAAAATTACACTCTGATTTTTTTACACTTTTACAAAACAGAAACATGAACAAAATTCCACAAAAAATATACAACTTTTTTTAAATTTTTTTTTTTCTTGTGTTTGTTTTTTAAAGTGTAAAAAAAATCAGAGTGTAATTTTCCATTTTTTTTTGAAATGAATACCATCACTTTAAAGCGAAAGTTGTGCAACATTTGTCCCTAGTCCTTATACAAGGTCCCTCTTTGAAAATTACTGAATATTCGCAATTGCCTTACAATATTTTATGTCGGAGTGAAATAGGACATAAAAAAGTTTTATAGGAACCTTAATCTTTCTAACAACTTTTGTGGAAGATATATAAACCCTATTCATAGAAAACTATGGATTAGTTGAATACTATTAAGAAAAAAACATGTCTTCCCTATGCGCCATTATGATTCAATTGGTTTTCACTCAGACTTGTAGTTGGGAGTACCTAAAACTTTGGGGCCATACTAATGCACATTTAGACATTTGTTATTACCGGCTGGTGGGAAAAAACCTGTTAAAAATTACACACACTTATAAAATAATATTCATACACACATCCCAGCAGTTAAGCATGTAGTCAATGTATCCCTTAAAGACAGTAATTGTCACAAATGTCTTATCACTTGGCTGACTACATTTTATATATTTTGGTCATTTGACACGTGTGTGCACTTTGTAGTGCAGAGAGAAGACAATTGGTTGCTTTATGCATCCTAAGTAATCTAGCGTCAAGACAATTGTCACTTAAGTGTCTCTAAGTAATCTGGAGTGTAGTCACTTTAAACGTTTTGTGAGTAATTCGTACAAACTGGTTTTTTACAAATTGTGTTAATATAATTCTCATACAGTTTATTTTTGTTTTTGCTTAAGTATACTGATATCCCATGTAATATAGCATGAAGTCAGTAGTCACTTTAGTGTCTCTTAGTAATCTATGGTGAAGTCACTTCAAACATATGTTTGTACTGCACTTTAATTTACCCACCAGAAGAGCACGTGTTAAAATAACTAGTCAAGTAGCTGATCAAGTAACCAGTTACAAAGATAGCAAGGTAACTGACGCAATGTAACCAGTATGTGAACTAATTTGTGTGAACCAGCTATTAGACAGTCTCATTTTGACCCCCTGCCTAGGACATGCCCATGTTAAAATTACTAGTCACGTGGCTATAGAAATAACTAGCTCCCACCCTAAGTTATGGGTAAAATCACTAGTTCGGTACTCCTAGAACTGCTGGGATGTGTAAAAGTCCCGTACTCTCGCTTACACAAAAACAAATACACCTACTTAAGTTTTGCTTGTATGTGTGTATGTAAACATAATTGTTTGTTTACTATTATATAATACTTAACGTTCAACTTCATAAATTTTGTAGGTAGAAAATATTCGTTGTTATTATTTTTGCTGGTTTTATTGTTTTATTCAAGAGTATGTACGAAGGCAGTCGACAAAATCATTGAATAGAAAATTATAAAAACGTTGGATATACTAACATTTTAACAGCCACACAGAGAAAACAGACTCGTAGTCTGTATATCAATATGTGACAATAAAATATTATGGAGTGAACCTCTCAAAAGTTGTTAGATTTAGTTTCATATAAAACTTATATATGTCGAATATCATCACGATATTATTTATTATAGGACAATTCTGAATGTTCAATTAATTTTCTGAAGGGGATCTTGTATGGGGTCTTGGAACAAAAGTTGCCAGAATACTTAGAAATACTTTGTGTACCATTTTATCAGGATTGCCGCATAATCAACGCATTTATGACTGCTCGAAAAAACACAGTATTGCTCATTTTCAATACCAAACAAGCCTTATGAGCAGAGAATACTTGTGGAAAATTTCCGCCAGCTAGCTCTATTCGTTTGGGCCCTATCGTGCTTTCAACTGACAGACATAGCTATATCGACTTCGAATTTTATACGGAACCAGAATATAGATACTTTTGTGAGTTTGTGATGAATATAGGGATGTGTAATGACAAAATCAGTATAGCTCCATGTTTTTTAATGGTGGGTATAAAAAAGCTTTAAATAATTATCATTTTTGCATTTTTCTAGAGGAATATGAAAAGCAGTTCTATTTGTTGTCTCTTTCGGGATACCATGTTCAGATTTCTTTATTTTCTCACTTCAAAGGCCTCTATATATTTTAAATATATAATAATTCACTCCAATTTAATAATCATTCAGAACAAATAAGTTAAAATTTAATAAAAACTTTTCAGCTTGGCCTCATTTTTACACATATATTTATGAGTAACTACATGTATGTAGTTGTTATTGTTTTTTACCATTCTACTCTATTATTATGACTATTGTTGCTGCTTTTGCTACTGATATTGTTATTGTGTGTATATACATACATATGTACATATTTAACACAGTGGTTATGTATTTACATATATTTATATTTGTATGTGTTTGTTTTGTAATTTTTTTTATTGTGTTATTATTTAATGAATGTGAGGTTATTATTTATTTAATTGCATTTTATTTCTGGTTAATATTTGTAGTTGTTGATGTTGTTTTTAATGGGGTTTCTTTTGTTTCTTTTATTAACCTACACACATATACATACATGTGGGGTAATTGATAATTAACCTAAATGTTATTTAAATGATAGGGATTTCCGAATTTACTATAATTTGTTTATTGAATGTCAATTGAATTGTAAGTATTACCATTTAATAGTAAGAGCTTGTTTGTTGACAAACATTTAGTAACTATTTGTATACTTCAGGCTTTAATTATGGAAACATTTTTGAAAATAAATAACAAAAAAATTAATTTGGGAAAATTTAAAAACACACAAAACGTACAATTAAAATAAATAATTGAGATTTTACCCTACAATATCTGCATATTAAAGTTAATAGTACTAATACTTACTGCAATATAAATTAAAAATTTCAGTGAGCGGTGTTGAACTCATAACCTCTCGTATTATGGTCAAATGCGCTAATCACTAAGCCTTATAACTCTTATTTGTACTGCACTCTATTTGTTATTAAGAACCGCATGTGAGCCTACTCACAGTTTTTGCATCATCAGTGAGTATCAAAATGCCAACGTCCACATTTAGAATAACAAGTGGTCATCGACGTGATATATTTTAGGGGATTTTATATTACTTGAATTTATTTTCAAAAACTTAAGACGAATGTGTTACTATTGTTTATTACTGAATATGTTTACTGTAACCATTGCAATATTTTTTAACAATAACATAGTCATAGCAACTATTTATATGATTGTGATAACCATAATATGGTTAATTTTCGATTCACATGATAGTTAAATCATAATTATGGTTACAGTAAGCAAGAATCAATATATCAGAATATGTTGTTCTCAGATTACACTGTACAACATTTTTCAGTTCATTGCTTTGGGACTCAATTCTGACAATTGCACGTGAAAGTAGCCCCAAAAATAAGAACTTCTGCATCATTAGTTTTGTCAAGTTGGCTGCCGTATTAATTTAATGACCATACGAATTTTTTTTCCTCAAGGTGGATTTTTATCACTTTTTCTATATTTTAGCACGGTTATATCTCGTATACCGTACGGAATATCTCTTTTGTGGCTGAAGCAAAGTTGTAGATATTGAAAAGTAGAAAAAAAGTACGGAACATACCTACCCGAAAAAGGTGCATCCAGTGCCTTAAAAATCGCAAAAATGCCAATTTTTTTAAAATTGTTTACCAATTTTTCACCTTTTTTACTCAATAACTGGATTACAAATCCAATTATGGACTGATCACCATGAAATTAGGTCGTGTGATTTGTGTCTATATAAAAGTTATTTATCATGAATTTTGTATGTATACCATCATTTTTAACAGATTTATTCACTTTAAAGTGATTTTCGGAAGCTGGTCTTATATGGGAGCTATGAATAATTATGGACCGATCATTATAAAATTTTTTGACATGAATTTTGTATATATAAAACTTATTTGGAGCGAAATTTGTGTATATACATATATAAATTAAACATTTATGACCGATAAAGTCCAATTTCGGGAGGACATTTGTATGGGGGCTAGGTGAAATAATGAACCGATTTCAGCCAATTTCAACAGTTTTCGTCCTTGGGCCGAACAAATTATATGTACCGAATTTGTTTATGATCGGTCCATAATAAGTCATAGCTCACATATAAGACACGCTTCCGAAAATCACTTTAAAGTGCATAAATCTGTAAAAAATTATGGTATACATACAAAATTCATGATAAATAACTTTTATATAGACACAAATCACAAGACCTAATTTCATGGTGATCGGTCCATAACTGGATTTGTAATCCAGTTATTGAGGAAAAAATGTGAAAAATTGGTTAAAAAATTAAAAAAATGGGCATTTTGGCGATTTTTAAGGTACTGGATGCATCCTTTTTGGGTAGGTATGTTCCGTACTTTTTTTCTACTATTCAATATCTACAATTTTGCTTCAGCCACAAAAGAGATATTCCGTACGGTATACGAGATATAACCGTGCTAAAATATAGAAAAAGTGATAAAAATCCACCTTGAGGAAAAAAAATTCGTATGGCCATTAAATTAATACGGCAGCCAACTTGACAAAACTAATGATGCGGAAGTTCTTATTTTTGGGGCTACTTTCACGTGCAATTGTCAGAATTGAGTCCCAAAATCATGTGTTGTACTGTGTTATGATATCCATATGCCGAAAGCAACATAATATGGTAAGTCCTTCATCATAAAAATAGTTGTCACCAACACATACTTGTTTACTCTTGAAATGGTTACAGTACAACTATATTTTCTTTCTGCGTGTATGCTGGTGAAATGTAGTGCAGTAATATAGCTAGTGTAAGCTTTCCAATTGGCACTTTTAAAACTGCTGGGTAAATTAAAGCTGTTTGACAAATTGTTTATAGTGAAAAAAAAGGAAATCCCCCCCCAAAACCGAAAAGTTTTAATATAAAAAAGGAAAAACTTAAAAATATAATATAAATTTTACTTTATTGAACAACCACCACCCCCCCTCCAAATGGTTGGCCAGGATCCTGTTTTATATACATGATATTTATTAATTTTCAAGCATGTTTTTAACTTTATGTTCAATCCTACAGAAAGAAAAAATATGTGCCAATAAATTGAATCAGTTATTATAAATATATAAACATTTTGAAATCGGACCACTAGTTTAAAAGATTCAGATTAGTTACCACTTTTTGCGATAAACCTCCCTGTGCAACATATTTTTTACAAAAAATTATTCATCTCTATGACTAGTAATATATTTTTAGTTCATATATTTACAATAAGTTTTACATACACAATCAATTATTTCAATAAGTTTCTTATGCAACTGTGGGAAAATTTCAAATATTTGCATAACGTTTTCCATATATGCTTTAAAGCTTCGTTTTTATTCAAACTAAATCCTTGAATTAGTATGTAAAATTTCGTAGTTTAAAAACCTTTATTCAAAATATATTTTGCATTACTTTAAAGTACTTTTATCAGGCCTGTATTTGCATTAAAAACTGAATTTTAAATTCACATTCATGCATATTAATCACAACGATTTATGTGTTACAATATTGTGACATGTAATTGTAGCTGTGAATACTTATTTACAGAGTAATCAGCAAAAGTGAGACAGAAGTTATGTTAAAGATATCAATAATAAAAACAAGACTCAATAAAAAATAAAACCAAGTAGTACAGACGAATATCTACTGATACATTTTCAGTTTAATTAAATTTAAATAAAAATAACTTGTGACTCAAATCGAAGTTTCTTGGCTTCTTCAGAACATAAAAAAAATATAATTATTTTAAAATATATTTGGTTATAAAGAAGCTCAGAGTTTTTTTTAAACAATTTTCAATACTAACAAGAAATTATTTGATTTTTAGTTGTATTTCCTATCACCAGTCACTCTGTATTGGTTATATAAATATTCATGATTTTTTGCTGCGTTTGATGTCGTTGCTGGTACTAAATACAAGTATTGTAGTGGCGTCTAATGGGTTTGTTGCTGGTGTATTGTTGTTGAATAATTGCGATGTTTTATTTTTTTATTATTTTGTTTAAAATATTTGTTGTTGTATTATTATTTTCTATATTCACCGTTTGTAATATTTTAATTATGGTGATAGTAAAGACATGAAAGGCTTTTTAAATTAAGCCTTAAAATAAGCAAAAAAAAAAAATGTTTAAAATAATCGGCACAACAATAGCAATATTGCATATGATGATCAAAAACAGGGTGTTTAATTGAGGAGCCACGTCTAGATAAAAGTGCAGAGCATCGAGAGATAAACATATTTATCATACATCTTGAACTAAAAATTGACTTACTCCATTTTAATAACTTATTCGGCTAACAACTGTTAATAATTACAATTATAATAACACCACCGATAGCAGACGCCGAGAAGATTCTGCCGCGGAAAACAAGAATTGTTCTGGCACAACTAAGATCAGGATGGAGCAATAGGCTTAATGCCTTCTGGTCCCGCATAGACCGTGCCGTCCTCAACTTATGCCCAGCATGTGGTTAGGGTCCTCATGATACCCTTTACGTTTTCAACTGTCCAGCCAGCCCTACTTCACAACGTCCAGTAGATTTAAGGACCCATCCAGCAGAAGTAGCACAATTTCCTGATACCCCCAGATTAAATATTGTAAAATTGTTCACGCTGCTACAACAACAACAATTATAATTAAACATGTTTTTTTTTAAATTGCAAACCTGCTTATCGATAAACAATTCATGCCGCTTGAGAATACTGAATTTTTCATTATTATATCATAATCGAATTTCTCCATTGCAGATACTAATATATAGAGTAGTAGCATTTAATGCTAAATTCAATTTGGTTTTAATAGACGAACTAATGAACAGAATTTATTCAAAACTCTATTATGATTCTATGTATCGAAAATCTGATAAAATCTCCAGAAAAATATAGCTTCATGTCATTAAATATTGCTAACGGGAAACAATTTATAATCGATATCTAGAAGACACATATTTATTGACAACTGGTATCTAGCATGAAGATTACACAATCGTTCATGGGATAAAATCATATACATGCACTCATAAGCTCAAGACATTGACATTTAATAAATATTTACACTAACATTACACGACTATATTTGGGAGGTTATAATACGTTTGTGCTGATGTTTGTAACACCCAGTAAACGGTGTCCATCCCTCCGTCCGTCCGTCTGTCTAGCTGGATGGCTTTCCATGTTAATCTTTCAAATTTAGTACATACTTAAATCGGTACATTATTTCACCTATCCCCCATACAAATATCTTCCCGTAATTGGACTTCATCGGTCCTGTTTAATTTATATAGTTATCTGCACAAAATTCTTTTTAAAAGTTTTTTTTCTAGAAATCCGTTTCTTATCATAATATGTAGGATGTAGCATAGAAAATTGTAATTGAACACAGGTTATTTAGGGTTAATTTAGGGAGCTATTAAGGGTTAATTTCCATTTTTGTACTGTTATTGTAAATGCTAGACTTCAAGTTATATTTTTCTTAAGTTTCATCAAAATCGGCCCATAAATATATAATATTTCGCTATCTCTCCATGAAAAATTCCAAATATTGAAAAATTTTACATTTGACCCTCAAGATTTAAGGCTTAGCGTTTTCCGATTTTAGTAAGACTTTCACAGTATATTTAGAATTACCTGGATTATAATATTCTTAACAAATTTTAATTAAAATTAATAACAGTAAGGAAATTTTGCTCATTCGCCAAAATATGGCCAAAAAATTAGTTTTTCTCGAAAATTTCCAAATTGAAATCGCAGGTACGGAAAAGCTATAAGAGATATTTTCATAATTTTTTCACATTTTTATTCCCTATTATGTTGACAATAAATCCCCAAGTGGTGATCAAAAAATTCTAAAATTTGTTTAACAAAATTTTTAAAAATTTTAAATTGTAGTTTTGAAACTGCCGTTAAAAAATTTAAATTTTTTGGTCATACCTGCGAATAGGTTAACTATATCCTATGAAGATAAAAACTCATATACAAGTAAATATGGATATATTTTATGTAAAAATAAACTTTTATTTTAATATTTCTCAAAATATGTTAATCTTGTTCCTACATTTCTTGTTCTAGTGGCCTGAGACACGTTAATGGCCTGGCGATTTTTTAATAACTTTAACATTTTTTAACCAATTTTTATCTTTTATATCTTATTAGAATGACACTTACGTACACATTTCGATTCTTTTAAATTAAATAGCAAAAGTAATTATTTAATTGCAAAAATTTAAAAAAAAAAACGGAAAAAATTAATTTTGTCCCCTTGTAAATGCACCTCTGAACTAAATCGAAGTTTTGAATTTGATTATTTTGACAATTGAATATACAATTTTCGTTATTGGATGAATTTCAAATACAAAAATTATTGAATAGATAATTTTCGTAATTGAAAACACATTTTTGTTAATTTTTGTGTTTCAATTACGAAAATTATCTATGCAATAATTTTTGTATTTGAAATTCATCCAATAACGAAAATTGTATATTCAATTGTCAAAATAATCAAATTCAAAACTCAAAATTCAATAGAAAATATCAAGAAATTTTGGCCCTAATTTTGTAAATCACGCCACCAAAGTGATATTTATATGGAAAGCAAAAACAAAATTTCAAAAATTTGAAAAATTTGTTTTTGTTTTATATACAAAATTTTCAAATTATGATAGGCAAAGCAACGCTTGAATTTCGGTGCGTTTGTTCTGGTAAGAATTTGTATATAAAACAAAAACAAATTTTTAAAATTTTTGAAATTTTGTTTTTGCTTTCCATATAAATATCACTTTGTGACGTGATTTACAAAATTAGGGCCTTTGTTTTTGAGCAAATGAATACTTGATTTAATTATGAAATAATTGAAACCAGTTCAATATGGGATAAATGTTTGAATTGAAATATAATTTTTTCTGTGTATATATCTTTAGTCTTATTTTAATCATTGGAAGTTTTTACTTTAATGTATTACTAAAAAAAAATAGTCTAAAAGAGGAAATTAGAATGTCTAAAAAATAGTCTAAAAGAGGAAATGATTAGAATGATTAGGATTCTTTGCAGAAGTACATCTCGAAATTCACTTACTTATTATACACACGTACTTACAGACCCACATTTGTATATATTCTGGGTCCTCATAAAATACTAAGACGATCTAGCTATATCCGTATGTTTGTCTGTCAGTTGACAACACCAAACGAAAAGAGGTAGCTTGCTGAAATTTTCGACAAATACTCTTTGTTAATGAGATTTGTTTAATTCATGATTGTAACATCCTTTGTTCAAGGAAAATTTTCTAAATATGCTGTGAGCAAAATAATAGGATTTTTAGGAAAATATATTGAAACTAGAATATATTAGCATTACTAGAGACTAATATTGTTAAAATTGGTTTATAGGTTAAATGCAATTGAGCGATTTTACATCATACTAGAACATCGATAGCAGACGAACAATCCGTGTTCCCTTTTCGCGGTTGGCAACATCTGTCTTGCTTTCGCATAAAATCGAGGTCTCTAATTAATTTTTGTCGTAATTGGTATCCAAAATGCATTAGCAACTAACAAACAATCCTTTGATTAATAACATTCTTTACATATAAACACCCTGTAATTTTTAAATACATACAATCAAATAGTTCGTCGCCAGTTAAAAACTCTCTTACATACACATCAGCACAAACACAGCACAGAAATACATTCTCTCTTAAACACATGCACTTGTATACAGTTATAGCGACACAGAAAATTTGCATATCTGCCATATTATGTCATACCACCACATCCGTTTCATTTGCACCAAACATGAAATCGTTCTTTTAACCAAAAAAAACAACAACGACAGCAACAGCAATGGAAAAAAGGCGTTCAACCGGTGTTGCCATGTACTGCAACCATCCAATAAATCTATAAAAGCCAACTCAACACACAGAGTAGCAAAATAATAGCAGCAACAACAACATCAGCAACAGCAGCAGCAACAAAAAAATGAGAACCGGTAGCCAACATTACAAAAGTATAGCCTCAGGCAAAGCACGTATTCGTACACGGTTGTAATATGGAACAACGACAAGTGAAGTACTCGTACCACGAATACAATGAAACATTTAACATTTTATGAGGGCTGGCTGAAAAGCGCCTTTAAAATAATGATTAATTTTAAAATTAAAGAGTTAGCATCTTAATAATTTTTGTTTGCTTGGACCAGCACTCTGTGGATGACCCCTACTCATGCAATGCATTGTGTTGGAACTAGGAACATTTGTGAACATTTATTTGAATTTTCCTACATTGAAAGGGACAGGAAATACTTAGACAGGAAGCTTATTCTATATACGGACGTTACGGCTAAAAAACGAATTTTCTTTGTAGTGTGTTGTACGATCCACTGGCCAATTGACCCCGCTAATCAACGCGTATTTCGTAAGAAACTACGAGTATCGGGAACAAGTTCCCTAATTTCAACAGAACACATTCCATTGTATTGTTGATAGAACAGTGAAACACAACCCACATTGCTACGATGCTCCAGAGAATCAATAGAGCTGGATACCCTACTGTCACCGATAAGCACCTTCGCCCTCTCCTATACGCGGTCAAGTAACTTCCAAATAGACTTCGAAGCACCGACCCATACATGAGAGTTATATTTCATTTTGGGTCGGATATAAGTGGTGTAAATAGTAAGGCGATCAGATGAAGTGAAGAAAGCCGAGGCATTTGAATGCTTCTTTCGACACTTGAAAAATGTGTTTTTTGTCCAGCGAATATCACACTGAATTCTCATGCCTAGAACATCGAGAGCTTCTGATTCCTTAATATTTACACCACCCATAGAAACAGATGAAGCAACATGATCTGACGTGCGATTGTGTGTTAGCATACAACATTGAGTCTAACGTGCATTAAAATCGACTCTGTTCGCATAAACCAATTCAGAGATTGTCACAAGATCTTGGTTAAGTGTATCATTCATGTTTTGTCTCATTGCCCCAAATCTCCGAAAGGCTTGGCCTATAATTGAATGAATATGAATGGCAAATATTGCTGTCATCTGCAAAAGAATATATAGGGTTGGAAGTTTGACTTAAAAGGTCATTTAGAAAAATAAGGCTAGATTAGGAGAACTAACGGAGCCTTGAGATCCCATCTACAACAAATCGTATAGTGCGATCTCTGAAAAAGCTGGATATAAATCGAGAGAAGTCGTTACCGACACTAAAAGAAATAAGTTTCGATAAAAGCACACCATGCCACACCCTATCGAACGGCTTAGAAATATCTAGAGCCACAACTTTGCTTTCGCCAAAACGGTGAATGGAAAGACACAATTTTTCGGATAGGAAGGCAAGCAAGGCCGCTCGTAGAGCGTCCTCTTCGAATATTTCACAAGATAATGGTTAACCATACTCTGCATTACTTTGGAAAGTGCAGAACAAATTGCTATTGGGCAATAATTTTCAGGATTGTTAGCTTCTCCATTTTTTTTAATTGGCGACCTTCCAACATATAGGAAATTCTCCATCATGGTATAATATGCTGAAAATGTTTGCTAACAGACGGGCTAGCGTCGAAGAACACTGCTTCTAGACTAGTCCTAGTATAACATCCAGTCCAAAAGACTTGTTTATATTGAGATCTTTCAAGCTCGTGTAGTGGTTGATTGCTTTCCTGTAAATTCGAACTATTTGAAAATAATTCAGCCAAAAGGTTAGCCAACCACCATTGGCCTTCTGGGGTTGTATGATTCGAATGGCGAATCCAAGAGGAGTTGTGAACATTGAAATCACCAGTAACAATAATTTCACTGTTAAGACAACTCTCAAGAATCTTCGATATGGAATCGGAAAAGGCATAGTATCTGAAAATCTTGTGGGTCGTCATTCTCAGATATCTGCGTTTCACATAAGGCGTCAACATCCGGTCTATGAAAACAAACGTGAGCATACACAGAGAAAAAATTCGCCCTTAAACCGAGTATGTTGCTAAAGTCTAGGCGGAAGCAGCCTATCATTACGGAAACTAAAGAGTTTGCTAGTCAATTATTTTGTAGATTGTTCGGGAGGGACTCTGATCAGAATATTTCTGATGAAAATGTAATGATGGACTTTGTTTTCTAATCTTTTTTAACATTATCAATACTTGGATTTTTAACTTTAATGTTATTTTTCGTTTTTCTTTAACAACCTAAGTCCATCAAAACTTCAATCTTTACTTTTTTTTAAAAAAAAAAATAAAAAATTATTCGAATAACTCGATTAATTTTAAACGTGCGCTTGAATTATTGGAACAAGTTAAAATCTCTTATGCGTTTTATTAGAGCAAGAGAAAACTCGAATAATTAGAATACTATAGTGGCTAAACATCATCCAGAACTCCTTTCAATTTTTGAACTATGAACTAAGTTCACTTAGTGGGAATTGTAATCCATATCAAAACTTATCTAAGTAAATCACTTTTCTATCTGCTCTCGCGTATAGAGAATTAAAGAATACAATACCAACACCATTTGCATCATTTTCTGTTGTGCTGTTGTAATTTTTTTCTGCTCCCCATCCAATTAAGTAGACGTACTACTGTTGGCAACTGACTACTAACTAAAGGGACATTACTTGTCATTATTGTGATTACAAAGTTATATATTTTTTTTTGTGTTGCCACTGCTGTTGTAGTCATTGTAGTTGTTGTTGTCGATTTTTTTATATATACATATGTATGAATGTGTATTTTTAAATTTAATTACATGTATTTAATGAAAAAAGAAGCAGAAATTCTGTACAGCACTACAACGAAAAAAAGTCAAATAAATACAAGCGGTACTCACCTCGAGAAATCTCATTCTCTGTTGAGCTGGTGGCAGGTACGATGTGCCAACAAAACAAATTAGAACACTCGTACGTACGTACACACATACATACATATGTTTATATGCATTAAATAAGTAGCAGCAGTTGGGTTGCAGTAGTTGTTGTTATTGTTTTTGCTATTAGTAGTGCAAATGCAAAATGATACATGACAAAGCCCCCCTATAAGTATGTATATGTCTATATGTAGAGTATTTTTGCGCTGCTGTTTGTAAGCCTTTGTTATTCCCGAGAGGTTTTGTGGAATTGAATATAAACTAAAGTGTAAATTAGGGCGCCCATAGTGTTTTGCAGATAAAATGCTGTTTTTGTAACGTTTCTGCATTATATTTATTCTTTATATTTGCCTCATCTCCCCTTGTTGCGGTAAAGAGATCAACAAAAATACAAATGCTTTGTTGTATCGTTAGTTTTTCTGTTGTTGCTGTATATATTTTTTTTTTTTGCCTTTAATACTAGCTTTTTTTGTTCGTTACAAAAACAAAAAATATAAATCACATGTGTTTTAAGTGGAGGTAATACCTGATATTTTGTCGTTGTTGTCATTTGAGATAACATTTAGATGTTTTATATTCTAGATATACATACATTATACATACCAGAGCTGTAAATGAATCACTCATTTTTGAATTAATTCGCGAATCATTCACACAAAAAAATGAATTGAATGAAATTTGAGTCAATTCAAATGAATTTGGTAAAAATGAATTGCAATTCGTTTCCAATTCAAATGAATTGAATTGATTTTGAATTAATTCAAATGAATTTGGTAAAAATGAATTGCAATTCGTTTCCAATTCAAATGAATTGAATTGATTTTGAATTAATTCAATTCATTTACAATTCATTTGAATTGAATTGATTTTGAATTAATTCAAACGAATTAGAAAAAAAATTAGCAATCCATTTCCAACTCCGAAGCGAAATTCGCAGCATATTTAGCAGATTCTTCAATGTCATTAAGTATGCAGTATAATTAATCGACGGTTAAAAAGTCTTCCTTTAAATATAATGCGCCGTTACCATCGTCAGCTGGTGTTGAAAGATTATTTTCGTACGCCTCTATTCTAAACGTGGATTTCTTTCAGATGATAATTTTGAAAAGCTATTGTTGTTTAAGATGAATGATGCATTCTAATTAAATCTAATTAGCCTTATTTATGAAACTCAATTGTGTTTTGAACGACATACATTGTTATTTTTCCTGATTTTTGATTATTTTTGGAAGATAGTTTTATTTTTTTGAAATAAATATAATATAAATATTAGCAAAAAGTTTATTGTTGGGTGGTCGTGGGTCAAAAAATATCAAAAATTATTAATTGCTTCGTGAATATTAAATATGTTTTGTCGTTCAGTGTATTTCAAAATGAAAATCAGTTCTTCTTGAAGATAAACTCCAAACACCATGTTTTCATTGATCAGGCGCGTATACAGGACAAGGCTTTTCAATTTTTGTACTGGATATTTTCATTTTGGTAGGAGAAATCTTTCATTCCCCCTAGAGATCTGCTCTTGAATTTGATTGATTGCAACTCATTTTTGAATCATTCATTTGAATTGCTAATTCTTTTTTCTAATTCATTTGAATTAATTCAAAATCAATTCAATTCAAATGAATTGTAAATGAATTGCAACTCATTTTTACAAATTCATTTGAATTGGAAATGAATTGAAATTCATTTCTGCCTAATTCGTTTGAATTGATTCAAATTTCATTCAATTCATTTTTTCAATTCAATGAATTAATTCAAAATTTAGCTAATTCATAATGAATTAAAATCAAAAAAGAATGATTCATTTACAGCTCTGATACATACATATTTTATGAAAAGAGCTGTGGCATGTAAAATAATCGTCCAAATTTATTTATAATTCGAAAGATTTTTTAGCTTTACAGCCTGTTTCTATAAAACTAACGAATTTCTTTTGGATTTTATAAATCATAATTTTTTTTTATTCTTCATTTCTGTCAAACTTTTGACTAGGTTCTTAAATTACACGCAGAAGCATTTTGTCCTCATTTAATAATCTATTGTCTATTACTTGCAATAACGTATTATTTAACTTGTGCATTGCCGTTTGTGTGTTCAACATTGTTAAGTTATCTAGAAAAGTGACATATTTTTTTATATTTTTTTTATTTTTCTTTAAAAATTATGGTCGGCCAACCCCCACCATTTTCTTTTAAAATTTCATTAATTTATTTTCGTGAATGATTTTCGGAAGAGGGCCTTATATGGGAAGTATGACTAATTATGGACCGATCGCCATGAAATTAGGTCGTGTGATTAATGTCTATATGAATTATTCCTGTTGAGTCTTATGCGAATACCAACATTTTTAAGAGATTTATTTAAAAAAATTATAACTTTAGAACCGCATGAGATAATCAAAAAACTTAAAATGCATATGATAGATAATTGATCAGGTTATCACAAATAGGTTTTAGGCCTTTTAGATGAATCCCAGTATGCAACATTTCGAGTCAGTTCTTTTTATCGAACTTATTTCGAATTAAAATCGAAAATATGAATTTATTATGATGCTCTATCCAATCTACATTTTTTAGAATATCGTATTTTAATATTTTATAGAAATTGCGAATAATGTTCGAGTTTTTTTTTAATGTAAAATTTTATTTTTGCACAAATTGACAAATTCATATACATACGTATTATTCTTTTGTCAATTTGTGATAAAATAAAATTTTATTTCTTATCCTATCAATAACATATTCATAAAAATATAGTTTAACACGAAAAATGGATTAAAGACGTCTTAAAAGAAAAGCGCAGCCAATTATTGATGTTGTTTTTGACAATTCGAATCTTCAAAATCAGCAAACATCAGAAATATGTGAAGAGTTTATTGCATTTGAAAATGAAAACACATCTAACGCAACACTATTGGATAATAATAAAGGTATTGAATATGCATTATTTCAAGAAGAAATTGCTCGATGGTATAAAGTATACGAAATTGTTCATATATGTAATCGAAATCGAATCATTTTAGAACATTTCTAATACCGAAAAAGGTATAAAAATTAGAATCAGAATAATAAACGATTTTCGACTCTTTATCGCTCTGCAGTCTACTTAGGAAAACACGCACATTCTCGACATTATATCGAAGTCGATATCGATAAAATTTTACGAAAAAATGATTCATTTTCGACATAACTTCGAATCATTTTGCATATTGGGATAATTATGGGTTAGCAAAGTTAAAATTTGTGGAAAAATCTATTTAATGGGAAGTAAAATAAAATATTTTTTAAAATTGTTAATTTTTTATGTTTCTTTTTAAGATTTTTATGATTTACAATTATTCCAGAAAAGACTTAATTTTTTTTTTTTAATTTTTTGTGAAATATGTAATGGGTTTTCATGGTCAAATGTCATAAATTGCTCAAAAATCCATGCAACACATTTGTTGAACCATGTCTTCTTTCAAAATTTTACATCTAGCAAAAAATGGGACAAGGACGGGCAGGGCATCTGGAGATTTTTGTAATAATAAAGATAAAGGAATAATCAGAGAAATTATTTTGAAAATATGGCAAACATAGAAATTTATATATGGGGCATGTCAAGTGAACCAACTTTTGAAATCGATGTCTTCCGATCAGACACAATTTTTCAACAAGATCGGTCGAGAAATCTCCGAGAGGGGGTCAAAGTTTGACATTTTGGTCAAGCAGGTATTTTTTTTATCCACGTAACTTATTACCTATTGTTCTCAGCAAAATGTGTCTCAAATAGTTTAGATAACCCTTTCTTCAATCTTTCGAAAAAAATAAAAAAGTTTTAATATTTTTTTCCGAAATCAAAAACTTGTTTGACTTTTTTTAAAATGGGCCCTTTTTTTCTTAAAATAAAGCTTAGATATTTTCCTTGAACACCTATTTGGTCGCTTAGTGGGATGCGAGGTGGATATCTATCAAAATAAATATTTTGTAACTCAAAACATACAATTTTTGACTTTTTTTTGCAAATTCGAATGTTTCAATCAAAATAATGTTTTAACACAAAAATTGTATGTCTTGAGTTACAAAACATTTATTTTGATATATATCCCACTCTTATCCCACTAAGCGGCCAAAACCATCTTAAAGGAACAGACATTTAAAAAAAAGTCAAAAAAGTTTTTGATTTTGCCAAAAAAAAAATCAAAAATTGTATATCTTGAGTTAGAAAATATTTATTTTGATAGATATCCCACTCGTATCCCCCTAAGCGACCTAAAATATCTTAAAGGAATGGACCTAAGCTTACTTTTGACTAAAAAAAAATTTTAAAAAAAGGGCCCATTTTGAAAAAAAATTCTTCATATCTTTGGAAACAAAGAAATTATAGTAATAAATGTATCATATTTGCATCATTGGACAATTTCATACTCTCTACGTTACGTTACAGCAAATGAGGGATATATTTTTTATATCAAAATTTCATATGTTAAAAGATTTTCGTTTGGAAATTAAAAAAAATTTGTTTAGTAAAGTCGAAAACTAATTTCCTTTCATAATTGCGACTATTTTTTGAATCAGATAAAAGTTTGAAAATAAATTTTCCAACGAAATCATTGTTTGCAATAAAATTGTCTGCAACATTTATAGTTATCGGTAAATTTCCTAAAAAAAATATAAAGTCAGCGATAAATTTTTTAAAGGAGTTTATTGAAATTTAAGTTTAGATAAATTTTCTATGGAAAAGTATAGAGAATTATGGTAATCAATAAAAAAAATTGTATCCATACATTTGCTATGGAAAACTAGTGTTGTCGATACATATTCTATTGGAAATTATACAGTTGTCGATACATTTCCTAGGGGAAAACTAATGTTGTAGATAAATTTTCTATAGAAAATTATAGTTAACGAAAAATGTTCTATAGCTAATTAATATTAATCCTCAATTCTATAGAAAACTTTGCATATCGATACATTTTAGATAGTTGGCGTATACGCAATATTTATAAATTGCATATAATTCATACGTACTGTAGCTCAAATGAAGCCGATTCGCAATGGGTTCATATGTATTGATATTGGCGATTATTTCAGGGAAATCGTAATTTTAATATATTTATATACTTTTTACAAACAAAATATAAAAAACAATTGTTTGCCTTTTTATGGATTTTTTTTGTTTTTCGCAAAAAATTTTTTTTAATTAAGAATTTTCGTTGTAACTTTAAAATTAAAAGAAACTAATTAATTAATTAATTAATTAATGAAAAATTAAAATAAATGCAAATATGATCTATGTTAAAAATTAATAAATAAATAAATATTTATTTAGCATTAAAATTAATATAAGTTCAGGGAAATTGATAAATAAACAAAAAATTCAATACGTAAAAAGGCATCAATTTACAAAAAAAGAATTCAGATTGTTATATTCGGCTGTGCCGAATCTTGTGACAATAAAATATTCGTCTAAGACGGTCAATTATGGATGGATCCTCAAAAAATTTGGATTTACGTCCATATAAAACTTGTTTATGTCCAATTTATTTTATTTTATTTATTTTAAAATTCTGCAATAATAAAAGCCTTCATATGGCGAACAAAGTATTACAATAGTTGCTTAATTTATTCTTAAAATAACCCTAAGAAAACTATGTTAAATATAGTTTTATAAATTATAATACGGCAGCAATTTATACACAGAGAAAACAGATTCGTGATAGCAACCGAATTTGTTGCCAATCGAATTATTCTATCTTAGTGACCGAATTTTATAGTTGTGACTACTATATTTTGTAAGGGGTAACTAAAGTTTGGTTGCATCAACTGAAATTCTTCTTTATCAACTGACATTCTGTTGTTAGAACTGAAATATTCTATGTGTGTAACCGAATAATTCGATTGGCAACAAATTCGGTTGCTATCACGAAACTGTTTTCTGTGTGTAACAATTATAATAAACGAAAAATTTAAAGCCCAAAGTCAGTGGTAACATAAATGAGGAGTATCTTTAAGAGTTATTAAAGTGTTCAATAGACGGAAGGAGAAAAACGAAATAACCTTAATGACGTTGGCAGTTGATTCCATAAGCGTGCAGTTCTAACTTGAAAAGATTTTTCAAAGAAGGAAGTATATATTCTTGGTATAAATACTTGTACATTTCTCGATGAACAATTAAATTGTATTCGTTGCATTAAAAATTCAGGAGTTGAATGTTTGATGATTTTGTAAAAGCTTAAAAGAAGTTTCATGATCAAGAAATTTGAAAAAGAGCATCGGAGAAATTTAGTAATATATGCTGACTACAAATCGTACGATGTTATTTATCGAAAGCACGATTTTTCTAATATTTCCATTTGATTTATTTATTTACACGAGAAAATATCCAAACAATATGATAGTTGTGACATCAATAAGGCATGGCCCATTTTATATCTTACATGATACGGTAAATATAAGTTAAGTGAATATAAACGTCGGAGCGTAAAATTAACTATTGAACAAATTCCATTTATATGAGATGAGTAGCAAAGTCCGTCATCCATAACCACACCTAAAACTTTCATTTTATCCACATAATTAATATTTTCCCCATTAATTTGAACTATAAAATTTTGAGGAAAAGATCCACCAAGTTTCATAGCCTTCGTTTTAGATAAATTTATAGAAAGACAATTTGATATTATCCAAGTTTCCACCATGCATAAGGTATTATTTACCAATGTCTGTAGCATATCCGGTGATTGTGTCTCAAAAAATAGAAGTTGGATATCATCAGCAAATGCATAGATCTCACATGAATCTAAGTCAATTTCATCACGATATTAATTATACTGTCCAACTGCATTTTTGGAACATAATAGCGACCCTATAATTCTGAAAGTTCATGGTGAGTAGATAATTTTTGTGGAATAAAAATTACCTACTAGTCTGGTTTTTTTTTACAGTCGGTCAAAGTTTCCATTTTATGCTAGATTACATGGGAGGTATATAGTAACCAATTGAATTTTATCTGCACTACAAAGATCACAAACATGTCAATGACCCAAACAATATATAATTTGGAGTTAGACAAGTGATCAGACATTAGTGACTACATTAATAAATTTATTGGTTTAATGAATAATTCAAAATACTAAACAAGCATAGAATGCAGACATTGTTAAGTTTATATAGTGTTTTACAAACTAAATAATTAAAATATTTATGAAATAATTTAAGATTTTATTTATTGTTTCTGATTAAATTCATTACAATTAAATTTATTTTAAAATAAATGAAAACTACATTTAGCTTCCGGCCATCTCAACATTTAACATGAAATATTTTCATTTGTTCTAGTTTTCTTACATTTTCTTTTTAATTTTCAAGCAATAAATTCTAGTTTTTAATTTAAGTTTGTTTAGTTAGCTATTTTAATTATAATAAATATTTTCTAGTTGCTGTTGTTGATTTTTCAGCTTTTTGCAAAAATGTTTAAACATGTTTATTTTACCAGGTTTTATATATTTCTCTCAC
Organism: Calliphora vicina; assembly: GCF_958450345.1. Lineage (NCBI taxonomy): Eukaryota > Metazoa > Arthropoda > Insecta > Diptera > Calliphoridae > Calliphora > Calliphora vicina. The sequence goes on along the minus strand of NC_088780.1, from coordinate 138,454,883 downwards.
GAATGTATATTGTAATATATTATATCTAGAGTTTTTACAAACACAAAATAAATAAAAAATGAAGCTTTTTAATTATTCAAGAGTTTATCCAGACATTTTTTCGGAGTAAAATGAATAAATAAAAAAATAATGTATTTAAATTTTAAAAAGAAAAAAAAAAAACAGAACAAAAACAGGCCATATGTAACATGTAGCCAAACTGATTTAAAACATGTAAAATAATCTACATGCATATGTTTTAAACTAAAATGAAACAACAACAATAAATAAATAAAATATCAACAACAACAAAAACAACATGCTACACATTTGTTATGGTAATACATGCAATTATAAACATACCAATACAGGTGAACGAATTCAAAGACGAGAGCAAACTGAAAGGATTTTCAAAAATGTTATTTTGGTTTAGCTTTTTTTATATTTTAACAGAGACCACTTTTAGCTTTCTGAATACATTTTACAAAATGGTTACACTTTTTGGCCAATACAATTTGATAAATTCTTTAAAACAATCGGTTCTTTAAGCGATGACCTCTTAATTTTAAGAAAATACTAGTGTAGGAAATCCCAAAAAATTAATATATTTTTATAAATTTTTTTAGCAAATTTCGTTCATGCTAATTGAATCCATTTATCTGTTTTGGCTGAAAAATTTTAGAAGGGTTACAAAAATTCGATTATTTAAATCTTAGTTCTTCTGCCAACTGATATTTTATTGATAGTTTGGACAAATTCTATGGCAATAATGGAATAATTGGATTGCCAACAAATCACAAGGAATCCTTTTTATCTATGCAGAAATAGTACAGTATGTTTAAGAAATAAATTTATAAAGAAATTCCCAAAATTTCTGATTAGAATCCCTACAGCGGACACATAACCGAAATGTTTTAGCAAAATGTGTTGAAGGAAAAAAATAAATTTATATAACAGATAACAATATATAAATTTAAGTAACAGCGCTATATTTAGCCGTGCCGAATCTTATATGCCCTTCACCAAAGCAAACTTTAACCCTTAAATGCATGATTTTTACTTATATTTTTCTATAAAGTATCAAATATTTAGTTGATTTTTATTTATTATATTTCCTTTAGCTTTAGTTTGATATAGAATTTCTTTAGCTGAAACTTTTCGTACTCCATTTGATTTTTCTGAATTAAAATCTGAATTATTATCAAGCTTATATTAGTATAAAATTAAGTGGAACTGGAATGTAGACAATTGGCAGCAATATGCATTAAAGGGTTAAGAAATATATTAAAAAAAATTTTTGGTGAAAAAAAAGTTATGGTAAAATAAAATTGTTGGTGAAAAAATCGATGAAATCCAAGTATTTTTTTATATCTCATCCATTAAATAGTAAGCGAGCCGAGACAATACTCGAAATATTGATGTATCGGTATGTGTGGAAATCAACACACGTGGATAAAGAACGTGAGATTTTTTAAGGGTGAGATGAAGGTCTAAATCAGCCTGTATCCAGGCTGTCACTGACATTTTTGATAACTTTTTCCTTTTCAAAAGAACTCAATGAGACTTGTACTGCGACAGAAGCAAAATACAGTCAATTGCATACTTTAAGCCTGCAGACTGCTTTATTGCTTTATTCGGAACCTATATACTTGAAGCATTCCACTATTGTTCCTGTACCACTCAAGACCTTGCTTATTATCAATGGACAAGTTCTCCTGATACTGTTTAATAACACTGGAATCAGTTTGACGGCATGCCTTTGATTGTTTGGCGAACTTTTTGTAGGACCAAGTTGGGTTTTGTTGAAAATATTTAATAATTTTAGTACGCATTTTTTCGCGTCACTTATATTAACAACAAATGAACATAATTGACATTAAACATAATAACTGATATACTTTTCAAAGGTAATTTGATTAAAAAAATCAGATAATCGGGTTTGTCATAGAATCCAATCATTGTCGTAATCGGTTTTGAAAACGACAGAAAAAGTACATTGCTCTCGTGAAATCGATAGTAATCGGTGTTATATTCGATGTAGAATTAAATTCTTTACCGATTAAACAAAAAATTGCATTGGATTTCATAAGCATGTACCTTTTTTAAAACCGATTCCGAAAATTATTGGATTCTATGACAACCCCGAATGCTTGGGTTAAAAGTTTTAAGGAAAAACGTGTGTTAAGGTTTTTTGGATCTCACTCCTAATGAGTTATTGCAAAGCATGGAATTTCGGGACCTCTCTTGCTCAGGTGTACTATAAACTTTAACCAACATTGCTTCACTTTCTAGCAATGCTTGGCAATTCAGCTAATTAAGTAAAAAGAGATACGAAAAATTTTTCCACAACTTTTTCGATTGCCCTCGTACTAGCTTTCTACATATACATTAATATAAATATATTTAAATATTAGTCTTTAATATAAATATATGTACAAACATACTAACACATGCAACCTATAAACATGTAAACTAAACGGATAAATTAAACAACCGACCAAACGACCAGAGCTAGCTAGTCAGCTATTCATTTATTCATTCATTCGTTCACTCATTTATCCTTGCAAGCAACCATCCATCCAACCAACCAACCAACCAACCATTCACTCATACTTTTGGAAACTAAACAAAGACATAAACACGCAATGCTGACATTATTTTTTAAAAGTTGCAAATTTTATTTTAACCTGAATTAAAAAAAAAATAACAACGACAACAACTACAACAAAAAATAATAATAATGAATATAAAATAAAGCAACAGAAAAAAGTAATTAGTTAAACACAATACCTGCTGTAAGTGAAAAGTAGCAACAATAATAACAATGGCACAAAATACAGCAAACTGAATGCCTACAATATGACTGCATGAATAAACACCAGTATGAGTTTAAGAAAAAAAAACACGTAAATTACATTTTAAAAACATGTACTAGAATTAAATAGAAAACAAACTTATAAATTTGGAGGGATAGCAGATGCAGGCACTTTTTTATTAAGGGGCAAATAAGAATGAGCAACTAATTTGGCATTATCTCTAAAATGCATATGTATGGCTTATTTAATCATTAATTATTTATACAAGTTTGAGGAAACTTTAGCTCCAGCCACTTTGAAATTCGAAAAACAACATAACTGCTGCATTTAACTTAAATTTTTTACTAGCTATTCCAAAATATTAAACAGCTATATTGAGTAACAAATTATAGCATAAAAATATTTGGGCAATTCAAAAGTTCTCCTATCATATCATATTGTCATAATGTTTTAATATTTCACAATAATTTAAAAATGTTGCTATTGCCTTTTAAAAATTTTCAAAAATAAAGCTGAATTCACCCATGAGTTTCTGAAACATTTTTTGTTCGGAACAATTTTTTATATGTATTTTGACGTTCTATTTTTGAGAGAGACTTCAAACTACATATAAAAAAAAAATTGTTCCGAACAAAAAATGTTTCAGAAACTCATGGTTGAATTCAGCTTAATACTACTCTGTATGTTATGTTGATTGTGTTATCTTAACCAACCAGCAGAGACTTGCGCCGAACGCCTAAGAGTCGGTTAAGCCGAGTCGCCGAGTCTTGAAATATTAGGACATTATGACAATATGACATGATAAAAGACCTTATGAATTAACCAATTATATAATATTTAACAGAGTTTCAGATTTAAAAAACCTAATGTTGTTCTATTTAAATAAATTAATTAATTCAAGGCAGTCTCATTTACAATTGCTATTTTATCTTTAAAGCCATCGATGTACACTTTTAATATTTTAATATGTAATGTAACTAACCAATATTTTCATAATTTTTATTTTACTTACAGAAAACATCAAACCCTTGACCTTTGACGAAGTCTACAATCAAAGCAGCCCCTCAAATTGCACCGTCTATGTGGGTGGTGTAAACAGTTCTCTAACCGCATTGAGTGAGGAAATTTTACAAAAGACTTTTTCACCATACGGATCAATACAAGAAATAAGAGTTTTCAAAGATAAAGGCTATGCGTTTGTTAGGTAAGTTCTTCGATATAAATTAAAATCTAAGGCTTAACTGGAAATTTATTTAATTTTTTTGTTTCTTTCTAAATACTTTAGATTCTCCACCAAAGAAGCTGCTACCCATGCCATCGTTGGTGTTCATAATACTGAAATCAATGCCCAGCCCGTTAAATGTTCGTGGGGCAAAGAGAGCGGTGATCCTAATAATGCCCAAACAATTGCCAGTCAAGCTTTGAATCCCGCTGCTGCCGGATTCCCCTATGGTGTGGGAGCAGCTGCTGCTGCCGCTGCGGCTTATGGCCAACAACTGGCCGCTACTGGTTGTTGGTATTCCCCTACACCCACGTATCCAGCTTCATCGGCCACGGCTGCTGTAACGCCTGCTGCCTCGGCTGCTGTGCAAAATCAATTTCTGCAAGGCATACAAGGTTATCATTTCGGACAGTATGGCGGCTATCAGCAGGGTTATATGGGGTAAGTGAAAAGTACAGATTTTTTAGTTGATTTAAACTGTTTTTAGTTTTTCATACAATTACAAATTAGTATCGAACTTAGTTCAGTAGCGAAGACCATAAGGCAAGATTAATGTCATTGATATCGATAGTTTTAAAAGATATATCTGCTACAAGAAGATTGGAAGGAATCTTTAAGACAAGAGGATAGCATAGCATAAATTAGTGATAAAAAAGAGAGATAGTGTGAATTTTCTAACAATTCTGTGTATCTTGAAATATAAAAGTTACTCTCTATAATATTGAAAATTATCGAATAATGAGGGCAAACACATTACCAAAATATGTTAACAGATTTGGTATCGACAGATTTGGTTGAACATCTTCAACCTAATAGTAAGCAAGCATTGCTGCACATTCATTAATATTTTTAACGACACAAATTTAATTAAAATATTCCTTAGTACTTTTCACTATTACTAATTTGCCGTTTCTTAAATGTTGTTAACTCTCATATCACCCTTGTGTGGGAAAAACACGTAAAATTATTTTTAAATTGTTTCTAAAATATTTTTGGAAAAAGAGCCATTTAAAAAAATGTATTAAAGATAAATAAATGTTTTTTGAGAGTCAGATGATGGTTAATAAAATTAATCGCTCACACTTATATAGTGTTTATAAACCAGATATCCGGTTAAGGTTTTTCTTCCAAATCTCGGATTTTTGCGAACCGGTTAATTTAAAAGTTGATTTTCGGTTAACCGGTTTATCTGGTTTATATCACTCGGTTAACCGGTTTTTAAAATTTGGGAGTAAAATTAATAAATCTCGTGTATCAAACATTTGGTCTGATTTGAAACCTAAACTGCTAATTTACAATATAAACCTTTTCAGATAAAACCTTTTAAGAATTACAATGATTGAAAATAGTAAAGGATGATGAGTTTACTAAAAAATCTCTTTATTTTGATGTTCTTGCGAAAACAATAAAGCAAGTTGTTTTATTTTTGTTTTTTCATTTTCTACCCACTACAAACTACAGTTGGAGTCGTCAAGAAACCACTCAATTGTAGTAGGGAATGTAAGAATAGATAAAATCACTGTTAATTGTTGCTGTTTTGTTTAAGCTTTGATATTTTTATAAATAAAACTTGAGTGTCTGTAATTCTCATTCACTCTGTAGTTTTATTTGTCTAATATCTTTAGCTTTTCTAAAGCCTTTTGGGAAAAGATTTCCTGATGATATGGCCTAAGCAACCAGTGAAATGTGCATAGGAACTAGCTTATCCCCCAGCAATAAGTTTCAGTGAACTTAGCAATAATTAGGAATTCAGAACACTAATTCTTACTAAAATATTATTTGTTTATTCCCGCATAACTTTTTAATGATTAATAATAATTTTCTTTTTCATACATCGCGTTGTTAATCACATATGGGCAATTCCATTTGAGTGGAATAGAAAAATAAGAGTTACTGAAAAATAATTTGGTCTTTATGTCCCATTCAGTGGGTAATATATTTAAAAAAATAATAAGTTCTTTCGAAACATTGTTGTCCAAAATATCGACCGAAGTAAGGGTATATCGTACGTGACATAAAACGGAAGTTATGCTAAAATTCGCGAATCGTGAGAGGCGTTAAACCAAATATTTTTCCCCTACAATCCGTTATATTAAAATAAAAACAATTATTGGATGATTTTGTAATAAATAAAATTTTAAATCGTACGTGACATAGCGTACGTGACAGATTTGTCTCTTCTAGTAAAACAATATTTATTCTGTAAATATATGTATACAAAAACTAAAAAAATAAATAGAAAATAAATATTCTGTTTCAATTAACAATTTGATAATAACAATAAAAAAATCAGAGACAAATGCATTTCATTCTAAGTACATGCTAATTGGGAGCTTAGTTTAAATAAATAAATAAATTGTTTAACACAATCCCACAATCATTCTTATTTTTTCCAGAACTAACTAATTAATTAAAAATATTTAATCGATATATTTATTAAAAACAGAAAAATATTGAAAATGTATGATATGGAAAAAAAAAACGAAGAGATAACATCACTGTTCAAATAGCTGTATACATGAAATCATTTTAATAGTAACTGTCCTTAAACTATTGTGCATATGTCAACAACATTCAATACATACTCACTTCCAATTGCCAATACAATAAACTGTGTAGGTGTAGAGTTATACACATGGTTGTGTATGTATATGAATACAAAAGTATATGTATGTGTGTTATGTGACAATTTTAGTATGTATGTTATTTGCCTATTCCTGCTGTTGTTGCTGTCATTGTCGTTGTTAATGTAAACACAATTTTAACACAAAATGAGGTTACACACATCAAATGCATACATCGCTTATATTTACAAACACACATAGATACTAGGGTATTCAAATTATTCTATTTTTCTCTTGTTCGAATAAAACGAATAATTCGAATAAGAGATTTTAACTTGTTCGAATAATTCGATCACACATTTAAATTAATCGAATTATTCGAATAATTTATTTTTTTTTGTAAAAAAAGTAAAGATTGAAGTTTTGATGTAGTTTTTTTTTATATTTTATCGTTAAAGAAAGAAAAAAAAACAAGTAAGAAAGTAGGGTCGGTCGTGACCGACCATATAATAACCTACACTAAGTAAAAGAGCAAAAACATTTTTCTTTTAAAATTTCAATAATTTATATTTTTGAGTGATTTTCGGAAGTGGACCTTATATGGGGGCTATGACCAATTATGGACCGATCACCATGAAATCAGGTCGTGTGATTTGTGTATATGAAAGTTTACTGTATTGAATTTTGTGAGTATACCAACATTTTTAAGCGATTTATGCACGTTAAAGTGATTTTCGGAAGCGGGTCTATATGGGAGCTATGACTAATTATGGACTGATCGTAACAGAATTTGGTGACATGAATTTTGTATATATAAAACTTATTTGGAGCGCAATTTGTGGATATACATTTATAAATTATACATTTATGACCGATAAAGTCCAATTTCGGAAGGACATTTGTATGGGGGCTAGGTGAAATAATGAAACAATTTCAGCCAGTTTCAATAGGTTTGGAATTGTTTTATGTCTTTCATTAATTCGGGTTTAAAAATTAGTAACTAATTCTTTAGTAAATGATTATTAACTTCTTCTAAATTATTTATAACAAAGCTCTATCAACGTTGCTGTATATTTGCTTAATCAAGTGGTCTTAGGGAATTACACAAATCTGTCCAAAGTTTGATATCATTGTCAGTGAACGTGGTTAATTTGAAGTCAGACAGTGCATGATTGACGCTTTTAAAAGTACGCAAATAGTTTATAAACATATTAGACAAAGATGTCCAACAATATTTAACATCATCTATAAAACGAACTCTATGTTTTTCTTGCAACAAAACATAAGTTTGCAATATTTTGTTTATCATTAGATTTATTAAATATTTTCCAACACTTAGGTACGCGGTAAATAACATCACTTATATATATTTTAAGATCATGGTCTTCGTCTTTTTCAATCTAACCATTATTAATGTCATACTCAGTATCACTTTCGACGACCGTTTCAAAATCACATTCGCCATCACTTTCAACACCACTAAGTTAATATTTTGATTATTAATTGCGATTTTGCTAATACTTCGCCATGTTTAGACCTAAAATTTCTGTTTCGAAATCAATTCTAAAATCATTCAGACTTTTTTTACTTAGGACTGAGATCGAAAAATGTTTAACGTACTTATAGTTTTGAATCTTTTTTATTTGATTGAAATTATTGTTACAATCACTAATCACTAACGATGAAAGTTTTAACGTTTTTCGAAAACCCTTCCATTATGGTTTTTATAGTGCTTTATGTCACTTTTTTTGAACAGGTTGTCCATCTCCGTTTAAAATCTACCACACTTTTGGACACCTTTTTTGTGCTCTTCAATTCTCTTTTAACGAGAGCTTAATATCTCTCCACTGGCCTCAGCTGCAGGCAGTTTGGAGGAATTGCCTCTCTTGGTACAAATGCCACATTATTGTTCTTGTACCACTCGATACCTTTCTTACCATAGTGACAGATACCAAATCTGGCCGAAAATAAGAGGACACATTAAGAAGTCTTATGAATAGAAGCACCCTCTTTTGTAAACATCCCTTGATGTAAATTTCTGCATTTATAGAGCCTTTTGTAACAAATGTTTGGCTTTTTTGCCGCAACTGCATATTGCTTTAACTGCAACTGCATATTGCTTTAACCGCAACTGCATAGAACTTTTTGGGAAATTTTGTCTGCTTTTGGGTCCTAAACTTTTCTATACAAATTTCTACAAAAATTTACCCAGAAGATGCGAACAATTACATTTCGTCATCCATTATGCAACAGGTATATTTTTTGTATAAAATTTTACTTCAATTTCCGTGCTCCGTCTTTGGCCTCTAAATTGTTAGCAGAGTTCCTGTCAGGAACTTTTTGAGCCTTGTTTGCTTTTAAACCTGCATTTCCTATAACTTTTCGTACCAAATAGTCCGAGTACTGACCTAACCGGACTGCTTTCTATTTTTTAGAAACTTTAGAAACATCACGTGGACCATTCCATCTACGTGAACCAGGTTTTATATCAACGGACAAGTTCTCCCGGTACTGTTTAATAACATTGGAAACAGTTTGATAACAGACCTTTGATTGTTTGGCCAAATTTTTGTACGACCAAATTGGGATTTGTTGAAAATATTTAATAATTTTAGTACGCACTTTTTTCTGGTCACTCATTTTAATCAGATTAACAACAAATGAACACAATTGACATTAAACATAATAACTGATATGCTTTACAAAGGTAACTTTATTAAATCAAAAATTAAATAATACTTGGGTAAAAAGTTTTAACGAAAAACGTGTGTTAAGAATTTTACGATCTCAGTCCTTAAATAACAAATACTTTATTCCGTGCCTTTTATTTTCATTGGTTCAAGTCCTAAATTAAACATTTTGAAAGACTTGTTTTTAGAATTGTAACTTCTTGCAGTAATATTTATATATTCATAGAAGGACCTAGATGAGTGGTCCATCTCTAGTGATCCCTTTATCTTTAGTTATTTGTCGAATTTCAGAAACCATACAATTCTTGTAAGTCATTATTATTTATGTATTTAAATTTGAAATTATGAAAAATTTTAAGAAATTTTTTTATACATGTTTGTATTCGTTTTATTTGATTATTCTACATAAAATTGCTAATTTTTAAATTGCTTGAACAATTTTTCGTAAGAAATTATTCGATTAATCGAACGATAATTACTCGAAAGTATACACTAAGAGATTCACATTATGGTGGCCCTTATATTGCAATTTTGGGATTTTCGATCATGCCACGATATAGAATAGTTCTCAGTCATCTTAAAATCACATGTTAAAAATTTAATTTGGATAATGGCCAGAGATTATGAAATTTCGAGTTTTGGCTCAATATTTAAGAAAAAATCATCAACATTTATATGATCAAATTACATACTTATCTCAAATCCAAAATTTTCAATAATTATACCTTAAACCACCATATTGGGGAACGATTAAGGGTTTGTAATGATGTCTGTAAATCCCAAAAATATTAGTCTAACACTCGCCTTGAATTGATCGACTCAGAATCGCTTTATTACTTTGGTATTCGAATTCGCAACTTAGCAAATTCCTGCATATATAATGTAGAAATAATAATTTTTCTATAAAATAAACTAGTGTTTATCACTTTGGTAAAAGTATTAAGGTATTTTCACCAAAAACGCTATACAAAGTAAAAAAAAAATATAGATAAGCATTTCTATTGCTGTAATTAGATTCAAATAAGATTTGGTTAAATAAGTTATTAATTTATAATAAAAATATTTTTTTAGGATGTAAAATTCACTGTAATGTCTTGTAAAGTTCTTGTCTTTTGTCAAGGTCTATTGTAAATATAAACTATTTAGCTTCAGATTGTTGATGACGCCCTTGATGAAACGTTATCCGATTTTGCTAAAATATTCAGCATTTGGTTTCTAGATGACCGAGAACAAGATTAGATATTGAGAGCCTCGAAAATCCTAAAACTATAAATTAAGGGCCACCCCTAATACTTACATGTAATAGAACAAATAAACATTAAGATATTTAAATGATGGAAATGCCACAAGGGATAATGATAACATGATGAATGACTGGTTGACTGAATGTACGAATAACTAAATGAATGACTAAATAGTGAATTCATTTACTAATTGCTAGGCATGTTCATTAAATGTTCACACACAAACAAATTCCAACAATTTCTGGCTAAATAAATATATTATTACAAATGCACACAATTTTATTATTAATTTTTATAATGAAAACACATGTAGAAATGTAATTATTACGTACAATTTAGTAAGAAGTGAGATCATTCAAAGTAGTGTAGTTATTTTGGTGTTGCCAAAAGTTAATTACAAATTAGAATTAAATAATGAAACAGTTATAATGAATTGGTATATTCATAGGTATTTCCAAAAATTATTTGGTGTATGTGGGATATGCGGGATTCTTTAACATGTTTAGCTCTTTTTTGTGAAATATTTGAACAATATAAATTTATTGAAAGTATTGGCCATTGTTATCTATGACCTTTTGCCATCTTTCTGGCACCATATGGATTCTTAGCCAAAATAACTGAATCAAGCCAATATCGGGTACTCTCTTCCAAAGTGAAGTGTATTCCAAAGAGATCATTCTGCATCGATCGAAGCAAATAGTAGTCCGTCGGGGCACGGTGTGGACTATGAAATGAGTGCGGTAAAACTTCCAAACCACTTAATTTTAAATACTTTTGAACAGATATTGCAGCATGTGGCCAAGTTTTTATGATGGAGTTTTATGTCTGGCCGCATATTCTGGGCGTTTTTCGGTATATTCTCGCTTAAAACGAACGTTCGGTAGGTTTCATGTGATGATCTTTACAGCAGCTCATAATAGGTAGGACCATTTTGCTCGCATCAAATACTGCATTGGAATCGATTCGGCTGTTTAGCCGCGCTTCACATACGATTTCTTACGTTTTCGTTATTGCAATGTATCCATTTTTCATCGCTACTAATGATTTGGTGTAAAAATGATTTTCTTTTTTCAATGTCACTCATCTTCAGCTCCTATGGTACCCAATTTGAATGAATCCAGTTGCTCGCAAATGTTTTGAAATTCTTGATTGAATAGCTCGAAATGATTTAGCTCTTTTTGAGTTTGACAACAATCTTTATGGAGTAGTAATGCCTCCAACTTTTTCGGTTGGCCTTTGTCTTCTCAAAACCCGAACAAACCATCATCTTAGCCATCATTGCATGATTGTGTGGAAAACCACACAAAATTAATTTATAAAGGGATATTCATAAAATTGCTTGGCTTTGCTATCACATCAACTTAGCAAAGAAAACGCAATAATTGACTCAAAAATATTTTTGATAACGAGACATTTGAAAAGTGACATTGCATACCATGGTGTGTGGTTTTCCACGCATTAGTAATTTATATATATATATCTTGTAATAAGAACACCAATTTAAATCTTAGTATACAGTTATATATGTATATTTTGCAGTTTCATTTATTTTCCATAAGTCACTTTAATTTAATTAACAAATTTTATTTCAATTTAAATTACTATTGATTTTTTTCATACTATTATTTAATTATATATTGAATTCTTGTTGCAATTACAGCATGGGCGTACAAATTCCAGCTACTTGGCAAGGTGTTGCTACACAAGCACAAATATCTCCTGCTCAACAATTGGCGACGGCGGGTGTTGCCGGTGCTGCCATACCACAGGCAGCCGGTGTTGTAGCTTATCCCATACAACAATTTCAAGTTAGCCCACAGGTTGGTAATGTAAAATGTTTATAAATGTGTAAATATATACATACATACAGATATAGTAGATAGTGTTATACTGTAGAACATACATATATAGTACAAGAAATGTTTCTGACATAATTATGAACATTTTTGCACCTTTAGAAATTGTTACAAAAGCATTTACAATGTGTTATAGAATTTTCGCTTTTATTTATTACGTATTTTCTTTTCTCTCTTTTATTTTTTTCATAATTTTTTTAGCATGCTTTAGTAGATGTTTGTGAATTTTTATTAAGTTTCTTTTTTCACTTAATTTGTTAAGGTTTTTCATTCAGTAAATACTAAAATTGGTGGCTTTTAAATGTTTTTTGATTACACTCAGAAAAAAATTGTTAAGGAATTGCTAGAAACATCATCGAAAATTTAGCAAGAACCCCTCGCTAATCTTTCTGTGGTTTTCTCACCTAAACGCGGAATTGATTGAATTGACGATTCTAAGGAAAGTAGTTCAGTAGCGCTAAATCTCAACCAAATAGAGAAATTTCCAATGCAACAACTTAGATTTTTTGTCAGGTTTCTATTCTTTCTCTCATAACCTATTTTCAAAGTTTCAAAACAAAGCTGGTCCAAGAAAAAAAATCCTTACAACTTTACTCACAACTTGATAAAGAAATTTTATACGTATTGCAAACAAGTAATCATGACCAGATCAACGCAGACAAATTTCTATAATTTTCATGGCTTTGACATTCCCCCCTAAAATTTAACATGTCCACAATGGGCGGCCAGACTGATGGACATAGAGAGATCAGATTATTAATGCATATTTTTTAGGCTTTATTGCAATAGTTTAGTTGGAAGTTTCATAATCTTCTGCAAAAAATATGAAATAATGTTTAGTAAAGCGATTTAATATTTAGTTAGCCGACAGATAGCCGAAAACTTCATCCATTTGCATAAATTGTAATTCTTCTATTTGAAATCTATTCACTTATCTCAATGGATTTCCACTAATTCAAACACAAATAATGTATACAACCTAATATAATCAAAAATTTATAAAATCAAGGCTTACGAGGGCGAATCAATAAATCTGTGACTTTTTGAATGAAACACAGTTTTTTTTTTTGAAAAAAAAACCTTATTTTTCAACATAATCTCCTTTTAACTCAATACACATAGTCCAACGTTTCTCCAGTTTTTGTATCCCTTCCTAAAAATAGGATTTTTCGAGGTCCTTAAAATAGGAATTTTTTCGTCAATAATATCATCGTTGGAACTGAATCTCTATCCACCGAGACATTTCTCTAGGTTTGGAAGGATAGGAAGAAGTCACTAGGGGCTAAATCCGGAGAATATAGAGGATGAGGTACCAATTCGTAGACCAATTCATAGAATTTTGAAACTGAAATTGCTCACGTGTGCACCCGTGCATTATTAAAAACTTATTCAAATGCATCATCTATCTTGCAGACAACTTTTTTAAACCCAGCTGATCATTTAAAATCGGAACCACACTGCCACATGAAATCTCAAGCGCTTTTACTCTTCGGTTAACCATATCACCATATCGTGGATTTTTTCGACATGTGGATGGCCAATTGAGGTGTACTGGCCTCAATTGGCCATCCAGAACATTCAGCGTCATTTGTACGTGTGCGACCGCAACAAAATCGATTTTTTACCATTGAAATCGATGGTGCAGAGTCCCCATAGTATTTATCGAGCTTTTCCTTGGTTTGATTGACGGTTTTTTCTCGCAAAAAATAATGTTTAATGAAATTCACTTTTTTTAGAATAATAAACGAGGTTGTATATTTTGAACAGCTGTTAAACGCAAAGTAAATGACGAAACTTGCTCAAAATTTTACCGTAGTTTATTAACAGGTGGTTCTTAATGGGAATAGTGTTGCATTTCATATAACTACGAGAATGGACTATATTCTGGTACACGAAAATTGTTTGTCGGATTTAAATTAATATGTATTGTATTAACTAAGTCAAATCTTTTAATGACGAACAAAATGATAAAGTTTCTGCTAATTGTGTATTTAATTTAACAAATTTTGAACGATGTTTATTTCATTTAATTGTATAATTTTTTCTGAGTGTAATTATGCATGTTTGTAAAATAATTATAAAATTCTATTAAATCAAACGAATAATTTTAGTAAAGTGGGTTATACGGAAAAGTGATTTTCAATGTATTTCATCAGAAAACACTTAAGGTTAAATACAAAACATATTTACCGAACTTCGTAGGTAATAAATGATATCGTTGTTATTTCAATACTTGTGATATTGCTTCAGTCAGAGATAGTAATAGAAATATTTAACAGTTTGCATAAAATACTTCTTGGAAAACTATCAATAGTGGGTTATAGCTCTTGCTGAGTCTTTAAAATATACCAAAAAACAAGCCAAATAATTCTCATAATTTATTCGCTTGAAATGCCTCTCGATGACATTATGTATGGAAAATAACATTGTGTAAATGTATGCCACGGCTTGGCTGTGTGCCACGCATCCGAAATGTTCATGAATCTGGCGTGTAAATCAGGTTGAATTTGACCTTTGGCAGTTCTGTTTACTTAATGTTCTACTTTCATTTCCCATTGGAATTGTTGAGGCTGGTTTTTCTTACTGCACAGTGTAACATGGATTATGTTGGCTTTGAGGGCCGCTGTGGTTTGTAGCTTAATCGTATACAAGAACAAATCTAACGCACGATCTCGGTTTTGAGGTCATAACACCTCCACGTGTGATGACCATACCCTCAAATCACTAGCACGTAGCACTGTCCTGTGTACATCACATGTCGTTGGTGTCCATGTCATCCATCTCAGGCTATATCCCGCTACGATGACTGTTATGACCTGTCGTTGTCATTGAAATATGGACCAGCACAAAATCACTACTAAACAGTTATTATTTCAGGATTATTGTATTTCATATGGATTGGTATCGTCCCAAATTCGACAATTATATTTGTTGACGTACCTATTCATTCAGAAGTGGGACTCGTCGTTGAAGATGTTTTTTTGATGAAAAGTAGGGTCAGAAGAGAACATCTATTTTGCTAAAACAATTTTGTAATATGCACATGCTGTTGAACGATATATCCGCCCATGGTGATTTGGCAAAACAAACTGAATAAATAAACGCCCATTAGACAGATGTAGCGTCAACAATATGGCCGCTATCAAGTGTCGAATATTGGTTGTCATCTAACTCCAGAAATTAAGTAAACTTTTTCCTAGACTTTTATTTTTGATTTCTTTAATTTACCACTTATAAATTACTGAAAGATTTGAGTCAAATAAAATTAAAATTTTTTGTAAAAATAGATTTACCCCTTATTCAAAGCCAGTATGTAAAATTGACACCAAAACGCCGATACAAGTAAACTTAATTTTGGGACATATAATCCAGTGGTAAAATATCAGTTCTAAGCCAGGGTATATATAAGTTTGTCATTCCGTTTGTAATTTCTACATTTTTCATTTTCGACCCCACAAAGTATATGTATTCTGGATCGTTATAGATAGCGAAGTGGATATAGCCATGTCCGTCTGTCAGTATGCGTATGTTGAAATCAACTTTCCGTATCCCCCATATAACTTACGAACATGATTGATACATCAGTATATCGGAAATTCTCCCGGCTCGGTTGCCATTTACAAACAAGAAAATCTACCCACAAATGGCTAAGATATAAGGCAAAAATCGGGACAACCTCGATTTTTGGCCTATTTTTATCTACATCTGGATTAATATAGACAATAAGGATATCTAATGATAGATATTTCAAAGTCCATTGCAACGATGTATATAAGGCAATAGCAATTTGTACCTACAATATGTCAAAATCGGGAAAAATAGTTAAACTATTTTCGATCATATCTCAGCTATTTATAGAACATTTTATATGTAATCTAGTAGTCATGTGTGAGTTTTAAGACCTAACTTAGCGTTTCGGAAAATTCAGAATTCATAAAATTTTAAGGAAACTTATTTTAAATATTTTTAAAATTACATTCAATAGTTCTTCTATACCATTTTAAGGCTTCTTAAGTTATTAGTTTGAATTTTAAAATCTGACTGTCGTAATAATATATTGTAGAAATTAATAAAGCTTAGAGCCACTAGTGATTGAAAAATCTATTTTCTACATATCTGATAATGAAAATATACATATTGGAGGTTTTAGAAATACATAATCCACTTATTTTGCATGCATGTAATATTTAAGAGCATTTTGCTTGTTTGCACTTTTTATTGATAAAAACAAATTTTTTTACCAATTTCCAATAAAATAGAATGTTCATGAAAATTGTTTTTTGTCATACAAATTCTTTTTTTAATAAATTGTCTTTTTTTACTACTTTTTTCCAATTTTTACTAACACCCATATTATTTTTTAAGGTTTATCCTTTACTTTTGCAGGCACAGTAAATCCTCACTACAAATCAAAAATATAAAATAAAAAATAAACATTTAAATGAAACAATGAATTTGACATAAAAATTCTAAGCTGTAAATAGAAACCAAACAAACCAAAAAACAATTTAAGCTGCAATATATTAATATATATTTATAAATACATATGTATATGGTTAAAAGAAGAACTAAATTAAAAGAAAAATTAAAAAAAAATAACAAAATTATAAAAAAATTAAAAAAAAAAAACATTTATACATACAATACATATTTATACCTATTAAAATGAGAATAGTAATTAAAATTAAACAACAAATGAGAAGAAAAAATACACAATTGCATAAAATTATTTGTAAAGTAATAGAAAAAAAAAACATTAATTTAAAAGAAAAACATGCAATAAAAAAATGCATAAAATAATAACAAAAGCAAACAATGAAACATATGAGAGGAACAAAACATTTAAATTAACATAATAATGTGCGGCATAATTATAAATATGCCACAAATTATATATGAAAACCCACAACAAAAACCAAGCAAATAAACACTAACACATAAATTACTTAAACACATACATAAATACATAGTTATACATATACAAATATTTATATAATTTATATAGTAAATATTCCAAGTATATGGATATTAAGTACTTAGAGTTTCCAATGACATTGTAGAGTAATTAAATATTTAGTATTACACACAATTAATGGGGTTATAGTGATTAGGAACTAGCACGTATTATTAGAATTCTGGATTAACCATCCTACTACACCACTGACGAATGCATAGTAAATAGAAATAGTTACAAAACAAACAAAAAAAGTTTAAGAAATCTAGCAAAAGTATTTGTATTGTATTTGTAGTTTAAAGATAATCATGTCAACACCGCTACTTAGTATTACTGTTTTATTAATAGTTTTATTGTTTTTAGTCAATTAGAGAAATTCCCAGATATCTGTGTTATTAGTATTATTTGCTCGTAGTACACGCAAAAAAAATATAGTTGTGCATGTTTACTGTAACCATTTAAATAATAATATGGTAAGTCCTTCATCATAAAAGTGGTTGTCACAAATATATACTTGTTTAATGCAACCATATATATGATTGATAGAATCATGTGAATCGCAATTTAACCATATTATGGTTACCGCAATCATATAAATTGTTACTGTGAATATAATATGGTTAAAAAACTTGTAAAAATGTTGAAATGATTACATTAAACATGCACAACTATATTTTTTCTCTGCTTGTATATTTTATTTTTCCCTTCCTACTAGTTATAATGTTATAATTACTGGTAGGCAAATTATTTTGGAGTAAAGCCCATATTTAAATCTTTTAATGACTTAGCAATTTAATAATAATTGTAAAGATATTCTTGTGTTAGGATTTGGACTTCTGTTGGAGTAATACTTCAGATTGAAAACTCTCTAGTCTAACAATAATTCAATTTTTATAAATTAAACTGAATTTGTTTTGTAAAGAGCCTTTCTACTGAAACTAATAATATGACCTTTAAAATAATGAAAACTAATTGTTTATGGCATTGATTAGTTTTACCATATAAATCAAAAAATATTTTGAAGTGGTTTTTGATGAAAATCCAATAAAAACTATTGAAAACACCAACATTAAGCTTTTGTGAAAAGCATTCATATGAAAGGAAAATAAAAAAAAGGTTTAACAAATTTATTTTAAAATGTACTCAAATAATATTTGTGTTAAACGGCGACATGAAAAAATTAGGAAAATGAAAAAGTCCCAATAAATTAAAGCCCAAAAAAGCGAAATAATTGTCAACTGAAAAAAATTAAAAACCAACCAAATTCAATGAAATATCTACCACCTAAAATTAAAACGTAATTTCCAAAATTTAGGTATTATTTCTTAATGAAATAATTTGCAAAAAAAATATGGATACAAAGCCCAATGAAACAAGACCCTAATATTTTAAATTTAATGAAATGTGTTTGCTAATTTTTCATATATGAATTTAGCTAAATTTTTGTATTTCGAGTTTATTGACGATGTAATGCTTGGCAGTAATGGAACCTTCAGGGTCTTATAAACATTTTATAAAGTCCCTAAGGAAATTTATTTCTATAAAAGAAAAAATATAGGGACATTTTTGGAAAAAATGTTCCAAAACTTGTTCCAAATTTATATGCGTATGACTTTTTAAGTATGGGGATGAGTTAACTGTTAGCAAGTTGTTTTTTTATTCAGAATTTTATCGCAAATATAGCTGATATTTTAAAACAAATTTCAGCACTCCGTAAAAAATCGAGAAAAGTAATAAATAAATTTAAATATCTCTTGAACTAAAAGATGCAACTTACATATTTATACATATTTTTGTAGATCTTCTCAAGGACTATTTTTATTCAATTTTTTTTAAAAAAAATGTGAGACCGAGGTGGTTCATAATTTTAATAGTAAAGAGCAAAAGCTTTATTTATAACTTTGGTGATCCCCATTGAAATTGTCCTGGAAAAATTTCGTTGAATTTATTAATCTTTAAATGTCCTTTTTGAAAGTTTTTTTAATTATTAAAAAAAAAAACTACTAACTATATGTATTATTAAAGTGCTTGCCTACAAAACCAAGCACCCCAGGTTGATCCCTGGCAGAGAAAGTATTGGTTTTCGATTTTTAAAAATTAAGTAGATTCTACCCTCTCTAAATAATCCATCCCAGAAGCACCTGACGATAACATAATGGAAAAAGTCAGGCAGCCTTCACCCCCTAGACACGTTCCCCACCACTACACCAATTACACGGAGGGCCTTGTTTCTCGGCAAGGACAGATGGCAGCCCCATCTACTTAGATGGAACAACAACGACTAACGAGAGGCAAAATAGCAATGGACTAGGACCTGGTACAGTAGACCAATCATCTACTTTGAAATCATCTACTACTGGATCTAATGGCAACATCGTACATGGAGACGGCAACATCGTACAAGACATGGAAAAGACGCGATAACAACTGAAATAAATCATATAAGATGGAGGTGCCGATAAAAACCGGTTATTCGAACCGGGTTTTGATATAAAAAACGGTTTTAAAAAACTACGCTCTTTCGAATTTTCGAAAACCAGTTTTTTATATATATCGACTATTTGATAAGTAATTTTACACTTTGAAACTCGATACAAGACAAACTAAAGCGAATTTAAAAATGTTTAACAACTCTAAATCTGTGAACTTTTGGCAAAACAACTTAAGTGCAATTTTCAAACAATAAAATAATTATCGACCAATTAAACAGTTCTAGCACTCTCCTGAAGAATTTCAATATTACACATAAGTTGTTTTGTCAAAAGTCCACAGAAATTTTGTATGACTATGAGTGTGTCTAAATAAGAAGTATTCAGTACACATTCTGAGACCTTTAGTAAATGCATGAATGATCCTTATTAGGCTGGATAGATTCATAAGCATGAATTGATGGTTTACAAGGTTGAATACTATTTTAGTCTCTATTTTAGTATAATATTTTTTTTTAATAATTCAAAGATATTTTGTTAAACAAATATGTTGCAATTGTAAACTTATCTCAAAAATCTATTTAACGATACATTACTTTAAAAGTTGTTTTCGTTAATTCCAAAATAATTTGTTCCAAAAACAACCAAGATTCAACTAAAAGAAAATAACACATAGTAAAGCAATTTCGCTTTTTTAATATCCCTAGCTAATATTAAGTTTTGCGTTTTTTTTTAAGTAACATTTCTTTTGTAGCAAAAATAGCAAACTTTGTCTAAGCAATTTCAAATGCTTCCACAAAGACACAGATAACAAACAAAATAAGAAATACAAAGCAACAATAGTGTACATTATTATTTTTTTAGTTTGACTTTTAAAATGTCAAAACTATATAATACAATACCGAACAAACAAAACTAGCACTCCAATACATTTTACACAAAAACATACTTATACAAAAGTTAGATGTAAAAATACTCGTATAATATAAAATATATATATAAAAAAAACCAACAACATAACTATTTTATTCCCCTACCCTCCAAAAAAATAAAAAATAAAAATAAATAAAAGAAAGTTAAACTTAGCTAACTAACTAACGAACAACTGAACTTTTAAGATGAGTTTTTATATACTTACATACTTGTGTATATATACATAAATATATGTATATATATAAAGAAGAAAACCTAATAAAAATTGCACTAGTGCCTAAAAAATCTAAAAAAACTAAAAAAAAAAAAATATTTGAAATTTTATTTCACATGAAGAAGAAAAAAAAACTAAACCTAAATTTAAATCTTGTTTAATAAAAATTAAAAAACGCACACTTAAAAGATAAAATTCTAACAAAAACTATATTTATATGTGTCAAAAAACTAAAAAAAAGAAAGTTAGATTCTTTCTAGCGACAAAAAAGTGCAATGAGATTAACTGGAAAAAATGAAACATTAAACAAATTAAAATTCCTAACAACAAACTTTTAAACCAACACCAAGCATCACCACAAACACTCACTTCCACACACCTCACTCTTACAAACAACTGGCAATACTACAACACTCTCACTCTCACTCAGACACTTTAGCGGCATTTTAATTGAATTAAATTAATACTCGTAAAAGAAAAGCATAAAAACCAAATTTCCTAAAAATTATTAGTGCAAAGCAATTAACTAAATCCTGTAGTTTCTATTAAAACACTTAACACCTAAAACTAGGCAACAGCAACTAGCAAATATTAAGTATTTATATGTATTATCGTCAAACGCAACATAAAATCTAACATAAAAATACTTATAAAACCATTAATTACTCACCTACTGTTACATACATACTTACTTACTTGCTACATTGATAGAGCATATAAAATCTATTTATATTAAATTATTATTAATATTATTTGTTAATTCAAATAGTTCCTAAAATCATATAAAAAAGAGCAGCATATTGACAAGTACTAACTTTTCATTTAATGCAAAGCTATTAACACAGAATAGTTAACATTATTTTATTGATTTGTCCTTAGTTTTTAATTTGTATTTTTTGTTGTTGCATTATGCACCTTTTAATATTTAATTTGTGTATTTTTTTAAATTATTTACATACATAAATTATCCTTAATGCAAGCAGAATTTTAAAGAATTTTAATCATCATTATTTAGACCGATTATTTGGTTCGATAGACCCTTCTATAAATACAAATATTACTGTTAGAAGTTACAATTCTTAAAACAAGTCATTCAAAATTTCTAATTCTAGTCTTAGGACCAATGAAAATAAAAAGTACGGGATAATATGTTTGTTATTTAGTAAAAAAGGCTGAAGGCCATGATCTTAGAATATATATAAGTGTACGTAAGTGTTGCAAAATATTTAATAAAATGATTAACACAAAATATTCCTTACTTACGTTTTGTTGCAAGAAAAACATGGAGTTAGTCTTATACATGATGTTAAACATCGTTGGACATCTTTGCCTAACCTGGTAATAAACTTTTTGCGAATTTATAAATGCGTCAATCATGCACTCTCTGACTTTAAAGTAACCACGTTCACCGACAATGATATCAAACTTCTGACAGATTTGTGTAATACCCTAAAACCACTCGATTAAGTAAAGATTCGGCAATGTTGATAGAGTTTGATTTGTTATAAATAATTTAGAAAAAGTGAATAATTCAGTTACTAAAGAGTTAATTGTTTTGTAGATTGTTCGGAAAGGAATCTGATCAGAAAATTTCTGATGAAAATTTAATAATGGACTTTGTTTTCGAATGTTTTTTAACATTATCAATACTTGAATTGTTAACTTTAACATTATTTTTTTGTTTTTCTTTAACAATAAAATATTAAAAAACCTACATAAAAACTTCATTCTTTACTTTCTTAAATTCGAGTTCGAATTATTCGAACTCGAACATGTTTAAATTTCATATTCGTTTTATTCGAACAAGATTAAAATCGAATAATTTGTATACCCAAATGTTTACTGTAATAATTTTAAGATTTTTACATGTTTTTTAACAATATTATGGTCACAGTAATAATTTATATGATTGTGGTAACCATAATATGGTTAATTTACGATTCACATGATTCTATCATTCATATATATATATGATTACATGACGTATATTTAATATTTCAATAACACTCATACGCCCAGTATTTCCGCTTATATAGAATGAAATTCTTCTCATACTATATCAGCCCAATTATGAAAAAAAATTCCGCGGGATTTTTTTCCCTTTACGTTTTTTTAACATAGAATTTGAATAGGAAAAATGAGAAATGGGAAAAAACTCCCGGGAGTTTTTTTTTCATAATTGGGCTGTATGTAAAATTTGATGTATAATGATATATTATTTTATTATATTTTTATATTTCTTTAATATTTTGTAACTTTTACCTATTTATGTTAATTGTGTTCTATGAATTATTTAAGCAATTCCTAATAAATTTTCAATAGCATAACTTAAACTTCCTAAACAATAATAAAATGTTTGCCTTCCTACATTTAGGCGTAACTAACAATTTAAACCAAACATAAAAATTAAAACTAAACAACACTAGAAATAACAAAATCAATTTTCTGCTTTATTTTATAACAATATAAATTTTGATATTTCTTTCAAATTTATCCATTCTTTTGGTTTCACTTTATAATAATTATTTCGTTTTAATGCTTTAAACACCAGATTATCAACAAAACATTTAAACTGAATACAAACAAATCAACAAATCAATATCAATCACTTCAAAAATGTTCACCTTTATTTCCTATATATTTTTTTTATACATATATAATTTTTGTTAAATTCTTTTTAAAAAAATGTATAAATTCTTCAATGATATTTAAAAAAAAAAAATAAATTGTATTTTTGACCAAAATAAATTTTTGTGAAATTTAAGATGATTAAAATTTTTTATGTATTTTTTTCTTTTCTTCTTCTTAATTTCAGTTACCAGAAGATGAATGGTTAGCAGCAAATTTATTATGTTAGTTTTAAACAAAAGATTAAATAGTTAAACACACACAGACATACAAATAAATTTAAAAAAAAAAAATACAAATTTTAGCATATAACAAGGCAAATAAAAAATAAAAATAAATAAAATTTAAATATTTGAAGAAATTGAAATTGATATAGTTTTAATAACAACAACACACAAAATAAAGCAGAAAACTCAAGAAAAATAGAAACAAAAAAATATTTGCAATATACAAAACTACATACATACAACATACTAAAAAAAAATATTACGGCAAACAACAATTATAAATAATTTAATAGAAAATTAAATAAACATATTTAGAAAATGTAATGAATTAACAAAAAACAAAAAAAACATAAAAAAAAATAGGGAAAATTATATTTTTAACAAAATCACAAACATACACAACAGCAAGAGCTACAAATGGCAAGAAAAAATAAATAAATTTAAAAAAAAAATTGCAACAACATACAAATTTAAACAACAGCAACCATTAACTACATTTTAGATGTAGTTATTTAGCCCATATAACTAAATACCATATATAAAGTATGTATAATAGATATTATATACATATTTAGGAGTCATAATTAAACAACACTTAATTACAAAAACATTAAACATTAAACACTAACACTAACAATTAAACATACATACAACATACACACATAAATGAAAGAGAAAAAATATTTTAAAACAATCAACATTCCATCGAATGATATTAAAAATTGATAATGATATTAACAAAAAAAAAAACAAGCAAGCAAGCTAAACAAAAATTAATAATATTAATAAAATATTAATTAAAACAACCCCATGTCCCCAACATATTTAAGGCAAACAACAACAGCAACAACCCATGCAAAAATAATTATATAAATAAAATTTAGTTTCTAAGTAATATACACTTACATACATATATATACATACAATATAGAATATATAAATAATAACAAAGGATATACATTCATACAGACATACATACACATAATAATCCATATACATACATAATATATCGATATATATACATATATAAAATAAAACAACAACAAAAACCCTACAGTTTGTATACATACAAACCAACAATACAACAGACAGACAAACATTAGATATTTGTACAGATGTTAATAAAAAAAAAAAAAAAAAAACAACAACAACAACAACAACAATTGAAAATAACAATAATATTAATAATGACAACAACAACAATATTGTCTTTAATATTAAATATATTTCTAAATATACAATACACTCTCATACAAAAAACATACTCTTACGTACATTTATACATTAAAATGTCCTTAAAAACACCAGTATGGCTTATATACTAATACCTATTGTTGCTTTAAAGCAACATATAAGTTCCATTTCTATATAAAAGGTATTTTTTTTAAAGATTAAAATTAAATCATTGGCTGAAGAAAATAATTTACAAAGGATCATATAATATTTATTTAATATAAATTGATTTTAATATATGTATTTCTTAAATATTACATAAATATTTAATGGTAATTTTTCGTGTGGAAAATTAAATTTCTTACTGAAGTTTTAACCAATGCTGTATAAATCTGTCATATTTTTAGGGAAATACTGAAGGACTTCTGCACCTAAGAAGAAATATTGTTGACAATAAATATTTCTAGATTGTTGCAAGTTTTTCAACTACATTAATGTCACTGTAATTAACTATAAGATTGCGGCAACCGTAATATTTTTTATGTTTATCATTCACATGATTGTAGCAATCATATATATGATTGTAGCAATCATGTGCATTGTAGTAATCATGTCCATGATGAAAAATTATGTCATAATATGTTGATCTCAGATTTTGATAACCATAAGCCGAGAACAAAACAATATGGTAAAGTATTACATCATAAAAATGGTTGCCACAAACATATACTTAATTACTACAATCACATATATGATTGCTACAATCATGTGAATGGTAACATGAACATGTTAAGGTTGCCGCAATCATATACATAATTACAATTACAATAAAAAAACTTGTAAAAATTTATTCGAGTACTGATCGTCCAATTATTCGAATAATTTGTTACGAATAATTACTCGAACAATTTAAAAATTACCATTTTCGAATAAAGAATAACTTGAAAAATTTTATGTAGAATAATTGAATAAAACGTCTTTCGTTCGCTGTAGATGAGTGGTCCGATAGCTCCTTATATAAATATACAAATATTACTGCAATAAGTTACAATTCTAAAAACAAGTCTTTCAAGGACTTTAGGACTTTATTTATTTATTTTTTAACCAAAAAATTAAAAACTGTAAATTTGTGTACTTGCATGTTATGATTTATGTAAATTTAATAATGGACAATTTATTTAACTAACAGAATATAAAGAAAACTGCGAGTCAATTCTTCCAAAACATGTACTCATAGATAATTGTGAGTATTCTGTATGGATACACGGCGTATACGCAATATTTAATTCATACAAGTAAATAAATATTCCACATACGTAACAATAGTCTTCATATAAGCAAAATTTGAAACGAATTATAAAACAATAATAAAGTTGGACCGTATATTAGGTTTCGACCATTACTTTTGTATTTGGAAAATACCGATATCTAAATTTTAAATTGTATAATGCGCGGTTTATTTCGGCTCGGGTTTACCACAGAAGTTAAGCTTTCTCTTTGAATTAGATTTCTACTGAAATGTTCATAGTGTGAATCACATTTCAAAAATTATATGACCCTAGTAAATTATTTTTACCTCATTAAAGCAAGCATTGTAGTAATGTTAGTTATTTTATTTGTTTGTTTAAAATTTTTTAGTTCACTGCCACTATATTACAAGATTTTTGTTACTTTTATACATTTTTATAGTTTCTTTTTTACGTCTATATTTATAAAAAAAAAAACCAACAACAACCAAAAGAAAAATCTCAACTTTTTTTAAAAGAAATAAATTTTGTATTGAAATTGCTAAAACTGTTTATTTCAAAACTAAACACAAAACCAACAAAAACACAAATAATTTAGTTTTTTATATATTTAAGCCAAATCAACTATAAAACATACATATATTTAGATAAAGGGTTTTATTGTGAAGAAAATTTCAAAAAACAAAAAAAATATTTGTAGTGTAATAAAAAAATATAAAAAAAAAAATAATTAAAATTAACGAGTGCTATACATAGATGTGTTAAAAATACTTCAAGAAGAATTAGTTTTAAAGAAAAACATAAATATTATATATATATATATTATTTTAACCCAAAAAAAGCAAAAATAAAAAGGCATATGTGCAATAAATTATTAGTTACATAACAAAAAAAAAAAAAACTGCAAAATAATATGTATAAATATCTAAAGGCAAAAATGAGCTAAATAATAAAAAAAAACATAAAAAACAAACAAAAGAAAAATAAATAAATACTTTAACACTTATGTGTGTATGTTATTATATAAATATAAAAATAAGAGTAATAAAATTAAATTAATTATAGCCATAAAGTAGTATTAGTAAACTAAAAAAAAAAGAAAAATTTAAATGTGTTTTAACAAAAAAAAAATAATAATATTTATATATATTAAAATTTAATGTAAAACTAAATTTTTGTAATGTTAATTTATATAAAGAATGAAGCAAATGAAAGCAAAAATACAAAATTCAAAAACTGACTTTTTATTTTTTTTGTTAAGGATTTATACTTTTTGTTACAAGGGAAATTCTAAAAAAAAAATACCTAAATATAAATTTAAAAACAAAGATTAGTTCGTAAAAGATAACAAAAATATGTTATTTACATAAACCAAAAAAAATTAAAAATAAATTATTATATGTGCTTGAGTTATACATGTAAGTCGGAGATGGTCAGGAGTTGTTGCAAACTAATTTAGAATGCATGATTTTTAACATAACTTCTACAAATAGGTAACAATGGTTTAAAATATTCAATAGATAAATTAACCTAACTTACCTTAACTTGATATTAATTTCAAATCAATATCTACGGGTAATAATTACCAAATATTTTTACTCCTTCAGTAACTAGGCGCTGATATATCATAAAAATGGTTTTCGCAAACATATACTTGTTTACTGTAACCATATATATGGTTGATACAATCATGTGAATCGTAAATTAACCCCAATCATGTAAATAGTTACTGTAAATATAATATTGTTAAAAAACTAGTAACAATGTTGAAATGCTTTCATTTTAATTCAAATTAAAGATGTATGAAAGAATCACACTCAGTAAATGAGCAAAAACATTTTTATTTTAAAATTTCAATAATTTACTTCCGTGAACGATTTTCCAAATTTCTCTTATATGGAAGCTATGAGCAATTATGGACCGATGCCATGAACATAGGTCGTCTGATTTATGTGTATATGACACTTCTGTTGAATTTTATGTCGATACTATTATTTTTAAGATATTTATGCTCGTTAAAGCCATTTTGGAAAGTGGTAAAAAAATAATTTAAAATTCAATAATAATAAGATTCTTCATATTTTCTGCCAATACAGTCGTTGGCTTAAATAACGTTTTATTACACTTTTAAGTAGTATTTAATTTCCTGAACACTTTAGAACTCATTTTTTTAAAGTACGGTTTTTGCTATTAGGGAATGGCCTAAAACTTAAGAATCATTCAGTTTGAGGACATATGCAGGACTTGTCCTCAATTGCACATAAACTGTGAAAATAGAAAGTTGCTTATTTTATTATAAAATTCCCCTGTTAAACTTTTGTAATCCTGCCTACTGCTAGGTGGTGTTCTGTGTGCGCTCATTAATACCTAAAAATCTCCTTTGACCTTGTAGGTTGATAAACAGGATTAACTGGGAACTTTAAGCCAATGTTTTTTACCATGCCATCTTATAGACGAAGACAGTTTTACAATATCGGTTACTAAAATTAAAAGTTTTGCTCAGTATAACATTTCAAAACTACAAGTATACTGGAGGACTATATGTTTCGACATCTGGATGATGGGATGCTGTATATATTGATTATGATCAGATCTGCAATGAAGAGAACGTTGAGAAAAATCCTGAAAACAATTAATACTACAGAGAAAAAATATAGTTGTACAAATATAGTTTTACAAAATGTTTACAATTTTTTGAACAATATTATGGTCACTGTAATTATTTTTTTATATGATTGCGGTAACCATAATATGATAAAGTTACGAATAACATGATTGTAGCAATTACATATATTATTGCAGTAAATAAGTATATGTTTCGGCTTATGGATATTATAATTTAAGAACAACATATTATGATGTAATTATTCATCATGAACATGATTGTCATAAACATATATTTGTTTACTACAATTAGAGATGCTAATCGGGACTGATTTTTGAAAATCCCGGGGTTCGGGATTTGGTAAAGAATCCCGAAATCCCGACCCGGTTTTTCGGGATTTTCGTGAAATCTAAAATCCCGAAAATTATAAGACTGAAACGTACATAATTATGTCTTTACAATTGAAAGTAAATTTTTTTCTTTAGCAATAAATTTTTATTAGACGCTAAAAAGCATACTAATACATCTACGGTTTCATCTGTCATTCTGGAACGAATATACTGCTGCCGAAAAACATATTTCACATTAAATCTTTCACATTGGCAAAACCGTTTGCAAATACTTATAACAAATCTGCAAATCCTCCTATTCCTTCAGAGATAAGATGATATATTTCTTTTGCAAGTTGCAAATCTACATTATAACTTGGATTCGTTATTGTTATTTTGGGTTTTTTACATTTATTAATAACATCTTTTAGCCTTTGAGCAATCGAAATATTTTCATTTTGTTCGAGCTCCTCATCTGAGATAAAATCAATTTCGTTTGAAGAGGATTTAAATTGAGTTTTGTTAGATAACTTACAAAAAAAGGTGAAGAATTGATTTTCTAGAGCCCCACTCAAGAAAAACCAAAAATACCGCTTTCCTTTATTAACTACATTGTCGCAGGAGTTGAGCTTAACAACTTTGCTGAACATCACTTTGCGATATTCGGGCATGTAGAATGTCAAAACGAATGAAAAAGGCACACAAAAATTACAGTTTCCAATATTTATTTTTGAAAAACGGGATTTGGAAAATCCCGAAAATCCCGGGATTTAAAATTAAAAAATCCCGGGCTTCGGGATTTAAGAAATCCCGAAAACCCCGGGATTTTCGGGAACGGGATTCCCCGTTGGCATCTCTAACTACAATCATATATATGTTTGTGACAATCATGCGAATTTTAACTTTACCATATTATGGTTACAACAATCATACAAGTAATTACTGTGAAAAACTGTTAAAAAACTTGTAAACATGTTAAAATGGTTACAGTAAACATGTGCAACTAAACTTTTTGGCCTATTGGCGTTTGTATTGGTGCAGATTTTTAGTACTATAACAAATTCGGCTTGGCTCCATTGTGTAACAGTGCTTTAGCAGGCCCATTGTCGGATCAGAAGAGACTAATATGATTACTACTAATCAACATTTCAATCGATTTTCTTATCCATGTACAATTTAGTCAGTAGCTGCTAAAGTTGCTGGAATACAATTAATTAGACTTGCCAAAAGGATAAGAATTTCGAACCAGAAAAATATTATTTTTTGGCATTAGCTTTATACATCTTCTAACATAGATAATGGTATAAAATTGCATATTTTTTTGAAGATCCATCAATATCATTAAAATATTTAGACCTGAGATTATAATCTATCTGCAGTTACATAATTTTTTAATAAAAATCATTGTACTGATAGTAAGTGGTCAATATTTTTACCTTGAAAGCTCAAAATAGCAGACATTTTTTCAATATTAGACAATGAAACCAAACAACACTAGTGTGATAAAAGAAAGCTTAGACACCTTTCAAACGATACAATTGCAAAAATAATCAGTCCTAATATCGATATTGGTATTGCAAAATATAACTATTATTTAGCAACTAAACTTTCAATTATTTCTTCTAAATGTGTACTATTGATAAATTTTCGTTTTATTTAAATTTTTAAATAAATTTCTACAAAAACTGCTTTGCAACAACTCTTTGCCACTGCAAAAGTGTTTAAGATTAAAATCTAAAAAAATATTGTTGACCAAAAAAAAAATTAAATTATATATTTGAATAAAAAACTGAAAAAATAATAAAAAAAATATATTAATGATAACTTAAACATAATTACACTAAATAAGATACATACAAACAAAGTATTTAGAGCATAAGAAGCAAAAATATTAGTTATAGTAAAAAAAATAAAACAAAAACTTAATAATTAAGCAAAAGTATGGATAAAAAAAATAAAAAATTAAAATAAAAACTAGTTGATTTGTTTGTTGATGTTTGAGCTACATATCAGTAAAGTATGAAAACAAAAATTAAGAAAAAAAAATAAATAAGAAAAAAACCCAAAAAGCTAGAAGAAAATTAGCGTTAAAAAATTAACACTTAAAATTAAACAAAAACTATTTTAAGAAGTCATATTTATATATGGTGTATTACAAAATAAAATATGAAAATTATACATAAAATGAAATAAATATAAAATATTTAAAATTATGAAGAAAAAAAAAACATAAAATAAATAACAAAAGGTAGAGTTACCAGCAAAATTAATATAAAAATAAAATAAAAATACACTTAAATGGAAAACAGACAAAAAAAAATCAAATGTTCTTTTCTTATTTTTTTGTATGTATGTAAATGGCATCTAATAAACAACTTCTGAATTCATAAATAAAAATGAAAAACAAAATACATACAAAAATAAAAAAAATATAAAACAAAATGTAAGCTGTAGTACTATTACAATTATTTAGCAAAATATATATAATATATACATAAACTATATACTATATATATATATTATACATATTATATATTTTATCATATACAAAAAATAAAAAACAAAACTAAAAAATTATATATATAAATGAATAAACAAATAAAGTATAAATAAATGAAAAATTAAAACAAAATTCGATGGATTTTTTATACACATGATGATGATAGCAAACAACAAGAAGAAAATTTTTTATTCAAATTTAAAAAAAGAAATTTTATTTTTATTTAAACTTTATTTAATGTTTTTTTATATTCGGCACATGCAGTGCATATTAAATTAAACACATTGTTATTGAGTCAGTTTAGTAAAATGTGTTTAATTGTTTTTTTTTATATTTATACAAGTAAAGGAACTACATATATTTTTTATTAAACAATTTAAAATGATTTAAAACTGTTCGAAGAGAATTTACTTGTATTTCTATCTTCTCCGAATAAAATTCATTAAAGGAGCATTAGTATAATTAACTAAATATTGTGGTATTTTATGTTAATGTGTTTTTATTTTTCGTTTTTGACTTGTTAGAGTTGTCAATGATTTTCTTAGATTTTATAAGAATTTCGTAATGTAAAGAAATGTGAAAATTTGTGCGATTATTCAGAATATATCACAACATTCTTCAAGAAAATTTTGTAATTAATCATGTTAGTACATGTTTACCATAACCATTCCAACATTCCTAAAAGTTTTTTTAACAATATTATGGTCACTGTAATAATGTATATGATTGCGTTACTTAAGTTGTTATTCACATGATTGTAGCAAGCATATATATAATTGTAGTAGTTAAGTATACGTTTGTGGCAATCATTTTAATGATGTATTCCATCACCATATCTTGTTGTCAGATACTAAATGTACATGTTTACCATAACCATTTCAACATTTCTAAAAGTTTTTTAACAATGTGTTTAAGTTACCCTTCACGTGATTGTAGCAATCATATATATAATTGAAGTAGTTAAGTATATAGATGGCTTAATATAAATAGGCCCTAACTCGTATTTTTTTAAGTCGAGATTGGACTTACATATTATGTTTGTGGCATACAGTGATCATTAGGCATATAACTAATTTTGGCGAAATTTTTGGCATACCACCACGTGATGGTCAATGTTGTATAAGTAATGAAAATAATTTTTTTAGGTCATTTGGAATCAAAAACATCACGCACCAACACCAATTTCTAAAATAAACTAAACTTTTTTTCTCTGAAAAATTATACAAATAATTTAATAATTTTTTTTGCAAGTGTGAGGGATACTTCCCTTATTTTTATCTTTTAAAGTATGTCCGCAGTTATTATTAAAATAAAATATATTATATTTCAAAATAATGGAAAATATTTCATGAACAACTTTATTGCGTTTGGTGCGTGAACTTTTTTAACAACCGCGAAAAAATAATACCGTGGTTTTTTATGTTTTTTAATGCTCTATTCGACTATGCTATGCCAATTTGCATATTTGCAAAAATTGTCAATAGTTATATGCCTAGTGATCATAATATTATTAAAAAACTTATAGACATTTTGAAAAGGTTATGGTAAACTGTATAACTTTATTTTTTCTCTGCGTGTATTTTTTAATGCCATACATTTATCATAAAAAGCAGATAAGAGAATATTTAATTGAAATTTCAATTCGAAATTACAGACGTATGCCTGACATTGAATTTGACCACCAAAATTTATTATGATCTATATATGAAATCCAACAATAAGAAATCACTATGTAAATACTGATTTGGATGTACAAAATTAGATGTCTAGGAAGTGTCGCTGTAATAATAAGTAGTATGGTTCTATAATTCAACTTTTTGTTCGGAAAATCAATCGATTACGTTATCCCAAAAAAGTCGAAAAGGTCGATTTTTATTCTTATTTTGTGTCGTAAAAACTTTAGAAATGTGTTTAACGCTTCAATAATTCAACCATATTTTGTATTTCTAAATAGGCTAAATTGTCGTAAAAGTCAAAAAGTTAACTTTTTATAAATAACATACATAAATCGAAAAGTCGACGATTGAAATACAAACAGCCTCAAAAATGATTAAACACCACAAATTATTTGATTTTTTTTAAGATAATGAAAATCCTAAAATCGATCCTTAGATTAAAATTTAAAAGTTTCGGTTTGTTGGAGATAGTACTGAATGATTCTCATGATCTTAAAAAAGTCAAAAAAATAATTGGTTTTTACTTATGCTGTGAGTATTGAAAAAATAAAAATTTCGAAAATTTTACTTTTTAACACATTGACTGCCACGTCGGACACATATGTGTGACACTGCACTATGTGCTTTACTCCACGTCGGACACATATGTCCGACACGACTTTTATTCTCTCTAGCCATGTCAGACAATAGTGCTGTATTTTAAGAATTTTTTCGATGTTGTCTGGAAGTTCCTCATCAAAACTGTAATCTTCACATTCTTCGTCACTTTCTGAACTTGTACTGAGTATTTTTTCTAACTCAGTATCCCATAAAAAAATTATTTTCTACATTTCGTAAGACCCTCTTATTTATAAAAAAAATCTGTTTCTAAGCAGTAAATATTACTGACAGTAGCCTATATTCCAATATTGACGTTTTCGAAGAGATTACGCAAAGAAAATGCTGTGGACCCCAGCATCTTATTTACTGAAAGTGCCTTGGCAGTCAATGTGTTAAAAATCGATAAATGTATTTTCAGCTAGAACGTTTTGTTTCAGCTATAGAACCCCAATATGTACCAGAATGTAATAGATATCACTATATTCAATCTAAAGAGATAAAGTTCAATTACTGCCAATATATTGCTATTATCGATAATATAAACCACTTTTTTCTAATGACTTTAGCTCAATAAAATCCCAGAATAATTTTTATATATCCCCAATAAAGTAAAGTTATGTACAGACGGATCTGATAATGAACTGACAATGAAAAATTGTTAGCAAAAGGTTCAGGCGATTGTAAGAAAACCTTACAATTTAATTTAGCCAGCAAATTGTCAGAAAATAAATTTATCTGCCAACAAAAATTGTCAGTTCACACAGTTGCCAGATTGTTGTAAGGCAAAAATTGTCAGAACCGTTGTTAGACATTGTTTTTAAATACATCTGCACAGTGTTGCCAATAGAAATAATTTATCTGACATTGGTGGCATTGTCAGACGCATAAAATTCGCACATCTGACAATAAAAAATGTCTAACAATGATCTTGCAATAGCAGTTTCAATCGTCAGTTGTCTTATCTTACAATGTACTGACAATGCTTTACTGATAATATTGCAAGACAAAAATATTAAGTTCTCTCGATTGTTAGGAAAATTTGTCTGACAATATTGTAAGATTAAACACAAATTTCGATCAAAAAGAATAATGTTTGAACTATTACTCTACTGAATTCGATAATTCTTGTTATTCATCTTGTTTGATTTTTACTCAGCTTCAAAATTAAATTTTTTTAATTGATGCATGCAAAAAACCTAAACTGAAACTCTTAACAACATATTAAGGCTAATGAATCGTAGATTTTAAAGCTTTTCTCTGGAAATAATCGTCCTTAGTCAAATTCAAAGAATTCATCATCGATTTTTCAAAGATTTTACTTATATATAAGACTGGCTCTCGATATAATACAAATTTAGGGATAAATTTGAAAAAATATTATCCTTAATCTTTATATATATAATTCTTCTGTACGTGTGTTAGTAACTAAACTCCTCCTTAACGGCTGGGCCGATTTCGATGAAATTTGTTGTGTGTATTTGAGTGGGTCCCTGGATGGTTAAGATTCACAATTGACCTATATAGGAACAATGGGCATGGCACCTCCCATACAAAGTAAAATTTATTATTGCATATGTGGAGTACTATTATAGTGGGAGTCTTCAAACTTTGTGTGTGCTATGGCAGAACCACGTTTGCCGGGACAGTATCCTTATAAAATTTCTTATTCGAATGAGTTGCTCCAAAAACATTTTTATTAAAAAGAGGTTAAGAAGTATGAATCTTTAATTTTTGTTTTCATAAAATTTTTTTTATACTGTTGGGAAAAAGTTGCTAAAAATTGGAAATCGAATTCTAAGGTTGTCATAAGTTGTTTTCAAGCAATATAGCATACATATGTATTTCCTTATAAGTTAAGGATATTGTTTAAATTTATTATACATTTTCTTTGGAAATGAGAATTTATCTAAAGTGATAATCAGAAGATTGTAATCCATACAATTTATATAAGACTAAAGGTAGGGTCATACATGAAAAATATTTGACGAAAAATACGTAACCACTAAATAGAATATATTTAAATTCATTTATTTATTTCAAAAACTTATTTTATTTAGGATGATTCAAAACAAAAAAAAAATAGTTTTATTTTATTTGATGCTGTTTGATTTTACAAAACACTTGTAGGAGTAAACAACGTCAAACAAATTTGTGCTAAAAAAGTGGTTACGCTTTTTTAAGTAAATATTTGTAATGTGTGACCCTACCTTAAGATTATAAAAATCTGACAATTAATTACAAAGATATGCCTAAAAATATATTAAATGTTTCTGATTAATCTTTGAGATATTAGGAAAATTTTCTTAAATTTCACTCCGAATTTATTATGTGTTGTTAACCTTGTAGTTTATAATTGCGGAAATCATGAGAAAATGTCAGATACATTGTT
Organism: Calliphora vicina; assembly: GCF_958450345.1. NCBI lineage: Eukaryota > Metazoa > Arthropoda > Insecta > Diptera > Calliphoridae > Calliphora > Calliphora vicina. The sequence goes on along the minus strand of NC_088780.1, from coordinate 138,418,608 downwards.
GAGATATCCTTTGTTCAAGGAAGATTTGTTGGTTGAATATATTGTGTTGAGAATAAAATTACTTTAAGGCAAATATATTGAAAGTAGGTTACTTAGGCATTGAAGATATTGAACAATATTACACAAAGAAAACAGATTCGTGATAGCAACCGAATTTGTTGCCAATCGAATGATTCAACCTTAGTGACCGAATTTTACAATTGTGGCTATAGAATTTTAAAAGGGCTAACAAAAGTTTGGTTGCATTAATCGAAATTCTTCTTTGTCAACTGTCTTTCTGTTGATAGAATCGAAAAATTCTATGTGTACAACCGAATCATTCGATTGGCAACAAATTCGGTTGCTATCACGAATCTGTATTCTCTGTGTACTAAATGTTTGTATAATATTTGAACTTTGAACCTGGATAAAAAACAAACTAAAACGAATTTTAAATATTTAAGCAACTATTTCTATGACCACAAAGAATCTGAATACCTGGTTTTAAAAAACTTAGAACGGGTAAGGTTTGATGTATTGTCGAAAATAATTCTTTTCTCCTTATTGTTTTTTCTACACAGAGAAAACAGATTCGTGATAGCAACCGAATTTGTTTCCAATCGAATGATTCTGTATTTGTGACCGAATTTTATAGTTGTGGATACAGTATTTTGGAAGGGGTAACTAAAGTTTGGTTGCCTCAACTGAAATTCTTCTTTACCAACTGATTTTCTGTTGTTAGAACTGAAAAATTCTATGTGTGCAACCGAATCATTCGATTGGCAACAAATTTGGTTGCTATCACGAATCTGTTTTCTCTGTGTAGTTTATATTACAAATATGTTTTGAGTATATTAAAATTTAGTTCCGGCACAAAATTGTTTTAGAAATAACCGATTTTTCTCTCTTGGATTTCAAAACATATAACTTGTTTTTCAAATTTGGCAACTGTTTGATTAGTTGTATACCTTCGAATGTTTATTAATTAATTTTAGAGATATTATGGGAATTCCCAATCTGTATTCTTTTTCAAAATTCTCCAAGCAACCCATTTAAAAAAATCTGTTTAAAATAAAAAACTGGTATACAGGTCCATTTTAGATCGTTTTTTAGACGGATATTGCAATAGGTGACACAGCTCTATTGACACATTGGGGCTTCGTTGCGATTGAAGTTGTGTTCTGATTAAATTCTGAAGTTGAAACCACAAATATATTCACATTAAGCGATCTTTCAGAAAAGCTCACCTAAGATATGTATCTTCCCTGTCACTTAATAAAATTCCAATGTCCACAAACACTTCGTATTCTATTATATAAAGTCCAATTATGAAGTCTTTTCAAAAAATCTGATACTGTCAACGAAAAAGTTTGAAATTGTCCTCTTGTGGGACGAACGGTGGATGGATAGCACTAAAACAATAATAAACTTGTGTTTTTGCATATGATTTTCATTATTTTATTTTTGCACAGTTTAATTTGAAAAAAAAAAAACATGTAGAATATATGAATATATGCTTTCTATTAGAGCATTAATTGCGAATTATTTCATATGTTGCCTAAGTATTTATTAAAAATATATTGAATTCATTCCCTTATCAATTCATTTTAAATCCTTATTGAGTAAAACATTTCTTTTAATACCAATTCATTACAATAAAAAAAATCCATTCATTAAAATTTATTTAATGAATGGATTTGTATTCAATTCAAATCTATTTAAAACAAAAACAAGTTAAAAAAATATACTTTCATTCTGTTTGGATTAACAACAATTTAATCACTCAAAGGTTAAAAAATGTATAAATTCTTAGAACGAAACTTTTAACTTAAGCCTTATTCATAATATTTTTTTTAAAATTTATCAAATGTTTATAAAGCTGGCTAACTACATAAGCAGAACAGTCGCTATTATTTTAAATTTCGTATCATAAAACAAACTTCAAACAGAATTAAAAATTGTCTGTAGTTATTTTAAAATAAGCCTTTTGTTGTAAAATTTCGTTTACATTTTCTACGCTTCACCATGAGTGGTAATGGTATATGTATGTAAGTTTGTCAGTCCGTTTCTAATTTTCACATTTTTCATTTACTACACCATAAAGTGTATCCAATATGGTTTGTTATAGAGATCGGTATCGATATAGCCATGTCGGTCTGTGTGTTGAAATCAACTTTCCGAAACCATCAAATAACTTATTGGTACATCAATATGTTTAGCATATGTAGTCCAGGTTGGATTGCTATTAACATTAACATATTATTATGGCTGAGATATATTTAGAATAATGTTGTATCTATTTTATCAAGTGTATTCTTGTACACAATATTTTTTACTAGTTTTACTGCTAGTTTTTTCAAACATCTGTTTTCGTACACAAAAAATAGTAACATCCATAGAAGAACTAGCAAAGTACAATTATTGGAAAGTATATTCTCAATTATACATGCCCTATAATGTTCAACAAAAGAAAATGAAAAAAATATAAAAAAAAAATTTCAAAAAAAAATAATTGAATTTAAATTTTTATAACAAAATATTCAATTTCAACCATAATGAATTAATAGCACTGTGCTAGTTGAAATAGCTGTCAAGCGGGGCCTAATTCGGGTACACTTAACACAGTGGTCCTAACCGTTATTTTAGGTTAGCTTTTATTTTCGAAGTATACCGCAATTTCGAAAATGCAGTTATGATTGAATTTGCTTAAAAAACTGAAACGTTATGAAAAATTGTAAAATGCAGTTTTGCTGTTATTTTTTTCTACATGTATAGAATATAAATAAAGTTCCAAACAAAACAATCCCTAAATGATTAAAAATCTGTCCACAACTTTTGATTTTATTCACAGTGTTCTCCTATGTTTAGTATTGCAATAGTCAGCCATGATGTGCACAAAAATATGTTACAAAACGGCAAGTTTTCTGTTTGTTTTTGAATACATAAATTTGACTAGTGGAAAATATAAGATATATATATTATATATCAACGTGTAGGAAATTCTGTCGCCTTTTCAAAAATATGTACAATTTTTATGAATTTAGAAATTTATAGAAGAATTTTTGCAAAAATATGGGAAGAAATGTTAAAATGGTATTAGCGGATATTCGTTTTATCTTTTGTGTGTCAAAAGTTGTTGACAGATTTTAAACATTTTGTTTGACACTTTATTTTCTATGCGCGTAGGAAAACTTTTTAGCGTAGCTGCCTTTTCCAAATTTTTAATGCCATTTTAAGAAGAAAAAATTTGAAAATTTTGCTAAATAATATTTTTTTCTTTTGCTAATAAAAATCTATATTTCAAAAACGATTTCGCAGATTAAAAACAAGTTTCAGTAGATTTTTATTTGCAAAAGAAAAAAATATTTTTTTAGCAAAATTTTGAAATTTTTGCTTCTTAAAATGGCATTAAAAATTTGGAAAAGGCAGCTACGCTAAAAAGTTTTCAAAAACGATTTCGCATATTAAAAACAAGTTTCAGTCATACTTACTTATAATTTTATTTCGGAATTTCAATTTTTAAGTTTATTCAATGAGCTGGACCATTTTTGAGTTAAGTGAATATATGTGGTGCAACCTCCTCCATTTTCGAAATAACGGTATATCTCGAAAACACAAGCTAACCTAAAAAATGGTTAGCACCTCTGGATTCAGCGTACTCGAATTAGTTTAACCCGCCGAGTGCCCTTCTTCACAGTAAAAAAAGTGTAAAATTCTTGCATAGTGTAATTGAAGAAATACCATATTTTTTAAATAAGTGTGTTTCTTCTCAAACTTCCAAATACCATGAAGACAAATTATCTATTCGCATCAATAATTTTGCTCTAAAATATCATTCATTTTTAAGTCATATTTTTGCATATTTAATTGATAATATATATTTCTTTATATTTTCTTTCAAAATGCATGCATATTATCCCAATTTTTAATCAAAGTATTATTTTATGTCGTCGATTGACAATATATACTGTCCTTACAAAAAGTTAGCAGCTCTTCGCGTACATTTATTACAAGACGAATATCATGACAGTATTTCTGTTTACAGTAAGATCAAGATTTTGTTGATTTTGAAATGTAAGCCACAGATGTAAGAATTATTGCGTCAAACGAAAGTCAATTCTAACATATTAGCATATCGTCTTCTCAGAAGAACAGTTATAACATTGGAAATTACCAATTAGCTAAAGACTACTCATTTGTGTTGGTTTTAAACTTTAAACGAATCCACATTTGAACAAACTATTCATAATATCCAGAAAACTTCAACTGCATGTCAGCGACTGATATAACTGCGTCCTTCTAAAAGTGAAATACTACGCTAATAATAAAGAATTTAGCCAAAAAATATTATATAAATTAATTAAAACGTATGGCAGTTTAAACATTCAATAAAACTATAGCTACACAGAGAAAAGAGATTTGTATTAGCAACCTAATTGGTTGCCAAAATAATGATTAGGTTACACACATTGGTTAAAGTAACCCAACTATTGTTACCTGTTCTAAAATTGTTTAGCCACAACTGAAAAATTCGGCCTTAAATTAATTCGATTGGCAACAAATTCGTTTGCTACTACGAATATATTTTCTCTGTGTACAACTTTTTTCGTTTTCAAAATCTGTTTCCATCACATACCTGATTGTGATCCTTATTGATTTAAGCTCCATTTAAATCATAATTATATGCCCTTTACACAGAGAAAACAGATACGTTGTTGCAACCAAATGATTCGGCTGGACACCTAAGGATTAATTTCCACACCAAACTTTTGTTACCCCTTCTAAATTTTTGTAGCCACAACTATTAAATTCGGTCGCCTGGGCAGAATCATTCGATTGGTAACAAATTCGGTGGCTACTACGAATATATTTTGTCTGTGTAGATAATTTTGGTAGGCAAATAGAGACATTCAATTTGTGTGCATATAAAAATAAAAAATATCCGTTACAACATCAAGCAACTGAATGAAATAAAAAATAGGTTATTTTAAAAAATATTTCTTTTCAAAAAATGCATTCATGATGCAAATGCAATATTCAGATGCACATTTGGAAAAGTTCTCCACGTAGAATTTAAATTTTTTCAAACAATCTTAAAAAGTTTTAAATTGATTAAACAACCAAACTAAAATTCGTGTGATGAGAACTTTTACTATATTTAATATTTTTTATATCAATAAAATCCGACTTCATTTTACCGATTAATTGAAAAAAGAAATTTCAAGTATCGTGAACACTGAAAGTACCCTCTTAAAGAGCACAAAATTCTAAATCAGCAGGCAAGAAATTAATGTCAAATTTTACGTCGCGACGTAAGATTCATAAAATACGAATAATTATAGTTAAATTTGCATGATTTTTAAAAAAATTAAATAAATCGTGAATACATTTGCGAGTTTTGTGAAATTTAAAAGAATAAAAATATAAATGTTCAAAGGACTCCAAAGGGAATGTGTCTCCTGTGTAGAAAACGAGTGTTTTTACTGTGCTCTTTATTGGAATTCATGATATATGGATAACAGCCAAACAATGATGAAGGGAAATTGTTCATTAAAAAGTAAGTAAAAAACAAATAAAAGAGTTATATTCGGTTTCCCCCAATATTATATACCCTTCACCAAAGTATAAAAGAATCTGGTATAACTTTTTTTTTTTTGCCAATATTGACCCATTGGTCCGAATTATTATGTCGTTGCAAAGGCATTTGATGTAATTATAATTAGATATCCATATTGTCTATAGTATTGACTTAGTAGTCCGGATATAGATCAAAAATAGAGGTAGTCGTGATTTTTTGCTTATATCTCAGCCATTTGTAGGCCGCTATTCTCGATTTTAAATACCAACTGAACCGGGACTATAGCTGATATACTGATGTATGATATAGTAGACAAACTTACGGACATAGCTATATCGACTACGCTATCTATAACGATCTTCAACAAAAATGTAGAAATTACAAACACTATGACAAACTTTTACCGCCGCCACTCATGATACATTTAAGAGTTTTTGCTCATACAATCAAGAATGTTGTACTTATATTGAATAATAGTAAAACTATAAGGTAAACGAACAGACTTAATACAGTCTACTTACTTAATACAAATATTTTTTTTATATTTTGCGTTCTTATCTAACAGGGTTGAATAAAATTGTATGGTTAAGGTGGACTTTGAAATATTTTCTAGGTGATATAGAAATTCTAGATAATTTTCTATAACAAGAATTATAGTTCAGAAAAAATCTTTTTTCTTTTTAGAACTACAATTTTAAATTAAACTCAAAACAACATATATACATATTTTCACATTTCTCTTCAAACTAATAAACAAATTCTAATAATTCTCAATTATGTTAAAATTTTTAGAACAAAACTATAAATTAAATAATATGAAAAGAACTTAAACAATGCATTAGTCAATTTTAAAAATAACAAAAATCATAAACATTAAATATATATTAAAAATATTAATAAAAACAACAACAAATACACATACGTGAATAAAAACATAAAAAACAAGAGACAACAACTATAAATCCAAAAAATGTCAAATCAAATTTATACAAATTCTGAAACCAAAACCAATCAAATGAAAGTATTAAATTTAAGTTAAAATAGTTAATAAATTATATTAAAAAACAAAAGATGAAAACAAAACCAAAACTAAAAAAAGAAAAACACTGAAATGAAAATTAAATGAAATGAAAGCAAACATTTATACAAAATAACAAATGAAAATGAATAGCAATACCAACAAAAGTAAAAACAATGACAGCATATAATATGATTAAACAAATATATATAGTAAATATATAAATAAATAAATGTATTTATATGTAATAGATAAATATGCTATAAATTTAAAGCAAATTAAAGCAAAAAAAAAAAAAAATGAAATCATAAACAAACACCCTTCACCGGTAAATAAAAACAAAAAGAAAAAATCAAACAAACGAAATATCCTGGAAAAACAACAATTATAAAAGAGTTTTACAGACAACAATTTAAATGTATGAAAATAATAAAATATTGCTAAAAGAAAATAAAATTTAAATATTTAGAACAGAATTCACAAACTCACTCATATACACAAATAAAATAAATAAACATCCTTAATTTAACTGCAGTTATAACAAATAATCTACAAAAAAAAACTAATAGCCTTAACAGTTGAGGTTAAATGAATAGGAACGCATTTGTATTATTTAAATTTATATTTCATTGTGATTGCGAAAAATTTAAACACAGCTATGTCTTTTATATCCAACAAAATTATCTGAAGATGAGGCTGAATATTAGTGAAACCAAGTTGAGTAGTTGTTATTGCTTACTTTTTAATATTTGATATTTCATATTTTAAAAATAATACTCAAAATGGATGATTTAATAAAATAACAAAACAATAAAATAATTTTGTAGTATTTTATTTAATATTTGGGGGATTCAAACTGCCTCCTATTAGGTCGTGTTGTCATAATGTCATAAAATATTTTTTTATTTTTAATAAATTTTTGTTGGTTTTCAAACAAAAATGTTATAAACTAATAAGACTTCTAGAACTATGTTAATTGGTTTGTCATAAAATAACACTTTTTTTGTTTGCAGCTCAACAAGAATTTGTTTAAATTAAAAAAATATTTTACGACATTATGACAATACGACCTAATAGCAGACCGTTTGAATCCCCCAATTGTTTCTATTGAATTGAACGTATGTTTCTGAAATATGCTTATCATTATATTTGGCGCTTTTTGAAAATTATGTACATTTTAACCCATTTGTTCTTCAAACACCGCTGTTTAGCTAGGCCAAATAAATTTGAGCGTCAAGAGGTATATTGATTTTGTCATTCCGTTTGTAACACATTAAAATATTTGTTGCAAACCCTCATTAGTATATATGTATTAGAGCGGGTCGATTTGTAGGGACGCAAAAAATCGCCCAAGTGACAAGGAAAATCAAGGAAACTTTGCCCAAGTAACCATACCTCTAAAATCAATTCTGATGTTCCTTATTTTGATCCAATGGTCAAATTTTAAAAATTTTTACCCTCTCTACTCCAGTTCTTTGATAACAGCGGATCGAAATATTTCCCAATTTTCTCCATTTTCCCCCATTGGAGTAACAACAAATGCATATATCAAATAGAAAAAGAATTATTGAAAAATAATGACAAAGTTCAAAGTATATAACATTTGTATATCACAAATGTAAAAAAGTACTTTTTTTCTATTTAAGTTATCTCAAAAAAAATCTAAGAAGATCTATAAGAAATTTATATTTTTTAAAAAGCCAACTTTACATAAAATATTTTAAATGAAAAAAACTTTGAAAATTTTTAATAACGAGGGGACCAGGTCCATCCAAAGAACGCCTAGTTTTTATGTAAAATTATAATTTATGAAAAAAATTCTCAAATCGCATAGTCGCTATCAAAATATAGTAACCGATTTTAGATGGCCCAATATCTTCTTAATTATTTTGTAAAGGGTTCTGATAACCCCGACACTGGTATGGATATTATAACCAAAAAACTAAAAAATACCATTTTTGGGATATTTCAAAACTTTATTGGGAATTGCGGGATACGCGGGATAATAAGTTTAAAAAATTTGTTTTTATTTTTCCATAGAAAATAGAAAATCTATATAACTGTAAAATTTTATTAAAAAATATTTATAAATATAAATTTAATTTCAATTTGAAAAATTTGTATTTATCAAAACACTCAATAAAAAGCATTTATTGTCATATTATTTCCATGAATTTTTTTTATTGCCAAAAGATAAATATATTTTTGAAAAATAGACAAATCCCCTATCCATTGATATATAACATGTCTACTTTATATTTTTTACGTGGCAAATTATTAGGGCAAACTTAATAACTCGCAGAGAATTTACATAATATAGAAATTCATAAAATTTATGTTGGCCTACCTAACAAGATTTTTATGAATGTAAATAACAATTTTTCCGATTGCTTATTTTAAATATCCAAATTGAATATTATATTTTAGGACATAAGTTATTAAACCATTAAGGTTTGACCATAGATCTGCTGTACGAGTTTAACAAAAAAAAACATATACCTGGCGGACCGTTGAAGTAGTTTGGAGTGAAAAAAAAATACTTTCTTATATACCCGGGATAGGACTTGGGTATTTAAATGCCCAACAGTCTTTAGAGTGATATTTATATTAAATATTTTTAAAAAAATAATTTTTTATTTTGTTTAAATAATAACGTTATTTATTTATTAATTTCTATATATGTATGTATATTATATGGCCGTTAAAATGCCAATATTTTCGTCGTCAAAAGGAAATCCGGTTTCGAGTTGTTAGCTTATTCGTTTAATTATAAAAGGTATTCACATTTTGGTTCTTTTTCTCTATTAATAATGAAAAATGTAAGTAAATAACTTTCAATTTATTATTGATAATTTGTCTGATGCAGAAGAACACTTTGGCGGAGTAATTTCCTTTTTTCAGCTCCCTGGATTGTCGAGAAATTTCTGGACATATCAATATATCAACTGGAATAAGGAAATGCGATCGAGTGAAAAAGAGGATGATGATGTACCAGTGACCTCAACCGCAAGTAATATTGACCATAAGTAGAGATGCCAAACGGGGAATCCCGTTCACGAAAATCCCGGGGTTTTCGGGATTTCTTAAATCCCGAAGCCCGATATTTTTTAATTTTAAATCCCAGGATTTTCGGGATATTCAAAATCCCGTTTTTCATAAATAAATAGGGGAAATTGTCATTTTTGTGTGCCTTTTCTACATGACCGAATATCGCAAAGTGATGTTCAGCAATGTTGTTAAGCGTAACTCCTGCTACAACATAATTAATAAAGTGGGGCTCTGGAAAATCAATTCTTCACCTTTTTTTGTAAGTTATCTTCAAACGAAATTGATTTTATCTCAGATGAGGAGATCGAACAAAATGAAAATATTTCGATTGCTTAAAGGCTAAAAGATATTATTAATAAATGTAAAAAACCCAAATAACAATAACGAAACCATGTTATAATGTAGATTTGCAACTTGCAAAAGAAATAGATCACTTTATTTCTGAAGGAACAAGAGGAAAATACTTGCAGATTTGTTATGAGTATTTGCAAACGGTTTTGCCAATGTGAAAGATGTTTTTCGACAACAGCATATGTCGGAAACAAAATTCGTTCTAGAGTGGCAGACGAAACCATAGATGCAATAGTTCTTTTAGTGTATAATAAAAATTAATTGCTAAATAAAAAATTAACTTTCAATTGTAAGGACATAATTATGTACGTTTCTTTCTTATAATTTTCGGGATTTTAGACTTCCCGAAAATCCCGAAACCACAAAGTATACAGAGGTGTCAAATTTGACAGTTCAAAATCACTAAAATCAGCTTTTTTTGAAATTGTTTCGATAGAAAGAGAAAACAAATTTGCGATTTAATACAGTTAAAACAAACAACTATATAAATGAGCACAAAACCAAACCAGTTGAAATTGTTTCAAGCGAAAGAGACAAATATATTTTTTTGCCGTGTCGCCTCTGTATACTTTGTCCCCGAAACCCCGGGTCGGAATTTCGGGATTCTTTACCAAATCCCGATCCCCGGGATTTTCAAAAATCAGTCCCGATTAGCATCTCTAACCATACGTCAGCAAGGTGCTCTAGTAAGGGTTCAAGCAACCTAAAAGCAATAAGGGAACAACACCAAAATGGTCTCGACAACAAAACTACCAGTTTGACAAGGTACCTTTATATAATTCTTTGGTGTATGGTCTTTGTGAGTGTTGTATATAATAGATTACCATATCTTGTCACAAATACATTCTTATTAGTCAAATCGAAAATCACTGGGATGTGGAATGATAAAACACTCACAACATAGACAGATTCAAACGGATCTGAACAACAAATTTGCTAAAGAAAGAATAATTTGATAAACCTCGACCATTTAATCGTAAAACTATCTACTCGTCATCGTTGTCCGCAGTGCGGTGGTATAACCGAATACGGTTGTTTGAAGTGCCAGGTGAATTTGTAACCAGCTCCATGCTACCAGGACTACCACAATGGAGCAGCTCCAAATAATTTATATTTTTTAATAAATTTTTCTATAATCTGGCACTTACTACAATTTTTTACTGTCGTCAATTTTTTGGATATTTAAAAACTCATTCAATGCCTTAAGGACTTACATAGAGAAAACAGATTCATAGAAGCAAACTAATTAGTTCCCAATCGAATGATTCGAATAATTGTACTTATAGATTTTTTGGGTTCTATTAGCAGAAAGTCAGTTGATAAAGAAGAATTTCGGTAGAAGAAACCAAACCTTTGCTACCTCTTCTAAAATATTGTAGCCACAACTGTAAAATTCGGTCACTAAGGCAGAATCATTCAATTGCAACTACGAATCTATTTTCTCTGTGTACACAACATAGTTCCTCAACTGCAGAATGGCGTAACATCATTTCAAAAATTGTTAAGTTTTTTTTTTTTTTTTTTTCAGTATCTTTTTCTTTATTGAATCTTTCTTTTTAGAAATTTACAAATAAGTATTCATCTTAACCTAAACTAAAACTAAAGTTGTTATTGCCGCTGCAATATCCAACATGAGTGCTCGATGATTATCTGGCCAGATCCAGTGTTTCCAATCGCCTCAGTCGTCTATGACCCTCAAATGACAGCAACTCCCTGGCGAGGGGGTTTGGATGATTCATTAGTTTTGAAATGTATTTTAGACTGGAGAGTTTGATCTCCTCGCGTATTATGGGGACATTGAGATCCCTATGGATATTACTATTGCGAATGTACCATGGGGCACCTGTTATTGTCCTTAACAGTGCTGACTGCTTTCTTTGCAATTTTTCAACGTTAGATGAGGAGGCTGTTCCCCATAGCTGAATGCCGTATAGCCATATCGGTTTTATAATTGTTTTGTACAAAAGCACTTTGTACAAAAATTGTTAAGTGATGGACAAAAAACCATAGCAAAAAACTAATGTATGTCTGTTAAATACATAATTTCTCCTATTTAATATTTAAACAAAATGCCACACATTAAGATTTTGTTAATTTTTTAATATATTCATTAGACATTAAATTTTGGGATTTATTTATTTATTTTTTATTCGTTTATTATCATTTTAGATGACAATATATAGTACATACTGTCTTAAGACTTATATTGAGAAAGATTTTTTATTAACATTGAAGAAATTTTCATTAATATATGACAATTAAATAAATAACAATATACATAATGCAAAATTATACATTCATCTTTTAAGTATATTTTTTAATGTTTTTATGCATTCCTATTCATTCTGTCTCTAGTGTTTAATACAACTGCTTATAATTTTGGAAAATAATATAAAATACAGTTACACATAAATGTCAGAAATTATGAAAAGCTAAAATACAATTTAACAAAAAGACAAAAACTATTTTAATTAAAATAAAATTAAAAAGAAAAACAAAAACTTGACTGCAGTATTGCAAATATTTTGTAGAAATTTAAGCATGGTTATAAAAAATATTTAAAATAATTAAAAAAAAAATAATGTTCTATACAAACAATATACACTTACACACTAACAATTATATATACATACATATATAATTTATAAAAATAATAAATGAGAAAATATATATATATATAGGTAAATACAAATAAAAATTTAGTTATTTAACAAAAAAAAAATAAAAAACAAACAACCATGTGTCTATATTATATTATGATGAAAAATAAACATACAAAAATATCTACAAAACACATAACAAACAAATTAAAAACTTCACAACAACCGGAAAAATAAAGCAGATTTAAAAAAAAATTAAACTAAAATATAAAATTTATCTAAATACACAATAACAACAACGGCAACAAAAACAACAACATAAATTCAGATAAAATATGAAGAAAAAAAATAACAACAACAACCACAATTACATTTATATATACGGACATATAAAACAGAAAACCTAGAGATTCGTAGAAAATAAAATAAATTAAAAAACAAAATATATAAAAAAAATAATATTTATGTAATTGTATATAAAGAATAAATCAAAAAAATTCAAAAAAAAAAGTTTGTATGTTGCATGCAGCAAAACAACATAAACATACACACTCCCATAATTCACAAAACCCATTTACACCTAAACACACATACACACACCCATAAAATTATGAATGTCAAAATGATAAAAATCAAAACAAAGTAAAGCAAAGCAAAACAAAACAAATAACAAACATAAACATAAATGTCACAATTGATTTAAAGGAGATCAAATTGAAGTAATTAAAAATAAAATAAAGTAAAATAATATAAAAAGTAAAAAATATATATATGAATTATTATGTAAGGTCGAAAAAAAACAGCAAAGAATATATTATATTATATACATAAAAATGAAATAATAAAAAACCAAAAAAATGATGAAAAAAAAGACACAAATAAAATTTTTTAAAAATAAAATTTATGCAAAAAATTGTTTTAGTTAAATGGAGCAAACATGGATAAGGGGTAAAAAAATTTGTGATAAATTCAGGTGTATGATTTAAAAAAGGCATAAGAATTCAGCAAATACTTAATAAAATGCCATTGCTGATTGATATACCACATGGGCAATTCCATGTCATCGTAGTACGTGACATTTGTACGCCTATAGAACGGAATAGATTTTGCAACTATAAGAGTATCTGAAAAATAATTTGGTCTTTATGTTCCATTCAGAGCGTGCTATACATTAAATAAATAACAAGTTCTTTCAAAACTTTGTTGTTCAAAATAATAATTTTGAGGTACATGTGAGAGGCGTTATGTTTTCTTTTAATTTCTCACACTAAACCAAATATTTTTACTTTACAATCCATCATATTTAAATAAAAACAACTAAGAAAGTATGGTAGGTTAAGCCCGACCATATAATACCCTACAGTAATTAAATGTTTTTCCAAAAACATTTTTGTTTTAAAATATCAATAATTTATATTCGTGACTGATTTTCGGAAGTGGGCCTTATATGGGAGCTATGATAAGTTATGGACCGATCACCATGAAATTAGGTCATGTGATTTAAGTATATATAGAAGTTATTTATGTTGAATTTTGTGTGTATACCAACATTTTTAAGAGATTTATGCACATTAAAGTGATTTTCGGAAGCGGGTCTATATGGGAGCTATGACTAATTATGGACCGATCGTAACAAAATTTGGTGACATGAATATCGTATATAGAAAACTTATTTGGAGCGAAATTTGTGTAGATACCTATATAAATTAAACATTTATGACCGATAAAGTCCAATTTCGGGAGGACATTTGTATGGTGGCTAGAGATGCTAAACGGGGAATCCCGTTCCCGAAAATCCCGGGGTTTTCGGGATTTTCCAAATCCCTTTTTTCATAAATAAATAGGGAAAATTTTAATTTTTGTGTGACTTTTTCATTCATTTTGACATTCTACATGCCCGAATATCGCAAAGTGATGTTCAGCAAAGTTGTTAAGCTCAACTCCTGCAACAATATAGTTAATAAAGGAAAACGGTATTTTTGGTTTTCCTTGAGTGGGGCTCTAGAAAATCAATTCTTCAACTTTTTTGTAAGTTATCTAGCAAAATTCAATTTAAATCCTTTTAAAATGAAATCGATTTTATCTCAGATGAGGAGCTCGAACAAAATGAAAATATTTCGATTGCTAAAAGGCTAAAAGATATCATTAATAAATGTAAAAGCCCTAAATAACAATAACGAAACCAAATTATAATATAGATTTTCAACATGCAAAAGAAATAGATCATTTTATTTCTGAAGGAACAAGAGGAAAATAACTGCAGATTTGTTATAAGTATTTGCAAACGGGTTTGCCAATGTGAAAGAATATGGAATATGAAAGATTTTTTCCGGCAGCAGCATATGTCGAAAACAAAATTCGTTCCAGAAAGGCAGATGAAACCATAGATGCAATAGTATTCTTAAGTATAAAAAATAAACACTTTTTTATACTAAAGTACGGTTTTTCACCAGTACGTCGATTTTATTCACGAAAAATCGTATAGCAGAAACGCATTCTACGGAAAATTCTAAGAAGAAACCATAGGTCTAAAATCAAATCCTATTGCATTTCGTCTTTTATCCAATGATATTTCAGTATATATATTTTTTTTAATAGTTTTTTTTATTGGATAAAAGACGAAATGCGCAAGATAGGATTTGATTTTAGACCTATAGTTTCTTGAGGATAATTTCTTAGAATTTTGCGTAGATTGCGTTTCTGCTATACGATTTATTACGTTTTGATCGTCACACAAATCGATCGGGCCTAATGTACAACTTTATTGTTATTTCTTCTTATATAATGTACTCATGCAAGTATTTTATGCTTTTTAGTGTCTAATACAAATTAATTGCTAAATAAAAAATTTACTTTCAATTGTAAAGACATAATTATGTACGTTTCTTTCCCCGGGTCGGGATTTCGGGATTCTTTACCAAATCCCGAACCCTGGGATTTTTAAAAATCAATCCCGATTAGCATCTCTAATGGTGGCTATGTGAAATAACGTACTGATTTTAGCCATTCTCAATAGGCTTGGTCCTTGGGCCAAAAAAATTATATATACTAAATTTAATCGAAACACCTTCAAAATTGCGACCTTTACTTTGCGCACAAGGTTTACATGGACAGACGGACGGACATCGTTTAATCGACTCAGAAAGTGATTACAAGTCGATCGGTATACTTTAAGGTGGGTGTTAGATTAATATTTTTGGGCGTTACAAACATCTGCACAAACGCATTATACCCTCCCCACTATGGTGGTGTAGGGTATAACAATCTTTGGATGATTTTATAAAAAATAAAAAATTTAACCCTTGGAGGTATAACCAGGTCTGTGCATACCTTTTGCATTTAAAAGAGTGTATAACTTTATTGTTTTTCGTGTTAGAACAAATCCTTTTATGACTTCCTGGAGAAACATTCTCCGGACACAATGAGCGAAAAATCGAACCGATTGTGGATCCTGGTTCGGCTTAATCCAGATTTTCAAATATTTTGGTTCAAACGTCATAGCCAGGACTGTGCAGGCCTATGAATAATTTGAACGTTAATACAAATTAAAAAGGAAACTATACATATGGTAGCTATTTTCTATGTATAACACCGTGCGACAGCAATTATTGACTTGAACGGGACCATATACATATGAAACCTTATGTCATATATAGTAGAACTGCGTTTTTAGTGTTTCATTTTGTGATCTTTTCTCCTTTTTAAAGGACTTCAAAGTTTTAAAGATATAGAAATTTCTTAAAATTTATTTAAATAGTTCTGCTCATTAGTTTTTCTTCATATGGATATCAAATGAAACGGGACAATTTCTAGAAGTAGATAATTTTTTTTATTTTTACTTTTCAGGACGAAAAGTTGTAAAAAATGTCCTTTGAAAAATGTATCATTTTATATCCTTGAGAATTTCCAATATATTTTTCTAAAAAAAATATGTGTTGAAACCATGCATATACTTTAACACATGCTTAAATTTCGTTCTTTTAGCTTTATAGGTTCATTAAAAAAAATACTTTTATCGATACAGCAATTAAGATTACAAAAATATTAGATTTTTGGACTTGAACAAGTCCACATACACATGAAACTGGAGATCGTATATAGTAAATCTGCGTTCTCAGTTTTTAATTTTCTGATCCTTTCTTCTTTTTAAAGGACTTCAAAGTTTCAAGGATGTACAAATTTATAAAAAATTAAATAAATATTTTTATAAATGTTTGTCAATATGTGTATCAAATAAAAAAAGACAATCATTGGAAATGAAACAAAAGAGTTACTTAAATTTTATTCTTTCATATTTTAGTATAATTCTAACAAATTCCCAATTAGTACCAGCAGGAACAATTATTATAAAAAAATTAAATGTATATAATAAAAAAAATATTTAAGTTATACTAAATCTAAATAAAGATATAAAAGAAAGAAGAAATATAAAAATATATTATGGAGAAAAATGAATACGTTTACTCTGCCGCTTGTATGGAGTATGTGAATCTCGACATATCGACCAACAGTATTTAGCGAGCATGCGACAAGTGCTCTTTCCTCTAAAGCGATTTTCAATAATTGCTAGGTCCTGGTGGAATCGTTCCCCATGTTCGTCACTAAAATGACCCAAATTATCGGGGAAAAAATCTAGGTGCCTATCTAAGAAGTGTATTTTCAGTGACATATTCACACCCATTTCAACATATATTTTTTTTAGAAAAATATATTGGAAATTCTCAAGGATATAAAAGGATACATTTTTCAAAGGACATTTTTTACAACTTTTCGTCCTGAAAAGTAAAAATATAAAAAATTAACTACTTTTAGAAATTGTCCCCTTTCATTTGATATCCATATAAAGAAAAACTAATGAGCAGAACTATTTAAATAATTTTTTTGAAATTTGTATATCCTTAAAACTTTGAAGTCCTTTAAAAGGGAGAAAAGATCACAAAATGAAAAACTGACAACGCAGTTCTACTATATATGATCTCAGGTTTCATATGTGTTTAGTGTCGTTCAAGTCCAACAAAAAAAATGTAAAATTGTATCACGGTGTAATGTAAGGGGATTCACACATTAATAATGCATGTGCATAATTGTGGTTTCATTGCATGTATTGCAAAAAGCCAGTTTGTTTACAGCATTCACATACCAGGTGTTCGTGCCTTGAATGCCAAATAAAAAAATTTACACATACTTTTAGGAGACCTGACTGTGGATTTCCATACAAATCCCATATAGGTCTGCACAGAACTGGTTATACCGTTTAGCGCCAAAAAATCCCTATACCTCCGACGGTTAATGTCGTACGTGACATACCGATTTACAGATTTGTCTCTTATAGTAAAACCATATATTTTCTGTAAATATTTTCGCTTAAACCAGTAACCGGGTTTTTAGAAACTCAAGTAAAAATAAAATTTAAAATATTTTTATCAATAAATTTATATAGTCCTTACGTGTAACAAATTTATTTTTATTTATAGTAGTAGCTTCCAATATCATAACTAATTAAGTATAGAAATAATTTTTTACAGTTCACTTCTGATTTAATCCTCTTAATTTCATGAATTATTTCCTTTTATTATTTAAACCTGAATTATTATATATAATATGCCTCATTTTCAACTCAGTTTAAAAAAGCCCCAACTTAACTTTTTTTACCAAAATGAAAAAGGGCCTATGTTAGATAACTTCATTAAAAAAAATTAAATTTTAAATGTGAAATAAATTGTGTTGCTTTTATTATTAAAAATTGCATTAATTTTTTTTTGTATCTAAAATTTTATGGATTTTATTAAGTTTTTTCCTTTTAGAGTTACGCCTTTTTTATATTAAGCCATCGATATATTCTTGGTAATGTGTGGTATTAAAAATGGACGAAATCAGTCCGATTCTAAAATAATTCAATAGACTTTGTCCTTGGGCAGATTGGTATATTTTAGGTGGGTATTGGGATAATATTTTTTCACGTTACAAACCTCAGTAGGGTGTAAATATGTAAAAATAGAATTTTGATCTAAATCATTATTTATTTAATATACTCGTACTTAAGCTTAATTAACAACAATTAACTCTGTTAAGTTGGCCGTCGTTTAAACTGTTAGAGCCAAAATATTATTTTAAGATGTATATTTCTAGATGAATTTATTAAGTTTTTAAATACAATATTCAATATAATCTTTTGCATTTATCAAAAAGATGGTGCAAAGTTGAAACCACATATGTAAACCACATTGTAAATTGGTTTTTGTGTAGTGCTGAATCATTTTCCCATATTAAAAAACTTCTTAGTTGTGTTATGTTAACCACTCACAATCAATAAATCTACATAAGTGCGGCCTGATAAAAAATCATAAGTCTTCACCAATTTTTGTTAGAGTAAAAAAAAATTCTAAAATATTAATAAAAACTCATTGATATTTTATTTAACTAGAAGCTATAATGTGGCCGTTAGGCTAACTGAAAGTTACACTCTAATAAATTTTCATTTAAATTTCATACATTAATAGTAGGAAACTTTTCTCTTTCTATAATTAGGTTAAAAATACATGTTGTGTGTAAATTTAAATATTTTTTTGATAACAAATGGCTTCTGTTTTTTTAGAAATAAAATGTTTACAATTTGTATATTAAACTTTTAAATTAGTTTACAGACTTTATGTGCAAAGCTTCAATTTATGC
The DNA here is from genome assembly GCF_958450345.1 of Calliphora vicina. Classification (NCBI taxonomy): domain Eukaryota; kingdom Metazoa; phylum Arthropoda; class Insecta; order Diptera; family Calliphoridae; genus Calliphora; species Calliphora vicina. Next base: position 138,399,362 of record NC_088780.1, on the reverse strand, counting down.
ACAATATATGTAATTTTAAACATTAAATGCCTATCTATATAAATAAAAATCAAATGTCGTTCGTTGGTAATTGCATCAGTAGAGAATGGCCGGACCAATTTAGACAAATTTGTTTTTAAAATGTTGGTCATAGCCCAACTTAAGTGTTTACGGAATAAAAAATTGACCACAAAAATTGAGCAAAAATCGATTTTTTATATAAAAACTCAAAATATTTACATTCGCTAATACCTTTGCCAATAAGCGTTTAATGAAGAAAAGGAGATCGATCTGTAATCACTCATATTTCTGACCAAAAATCGATTTTTTATATAAAAACTCAAAGTTTCTAAATTCGCTAATAACTTGGCCAATAAGATTTTAATCAAGAAAAGGAGCTCGATCTGTGATCAATCATATTTCTGAGCAAAAATCGATTTTTTATATAAAAACCAAAAATATCTAAATTCGCTAATAACTTTGAAAATAAGCCTTGAATCAAGAAAATGATCTCAATCTGTGATGACCCAAAATCGATTTTATATATAAAAACTCAAAATATCTAAATTCGCTAATAACTTGGTCAATAAGCGTTTAATCAAGAAAAAGAACATGATCTGTGATCACTCATATTTCTTAACAAAAATCGATTTTTTATATAAAAACTCAAAATATCTAAAATCGCTAATATCTTGGCCAATAAGCGATTAATCAAGAAAAGGAGCTCGATCTGTGATCACTCGTATTTCTTGTCAAAAATCGAGTTTTTTAATAAAAAAAAAGCTCGATCTGTGATCACTCATATTTCTGACCAAAAATCGGTTTTTTATATAAAAACTCAAAACATCTAACTTCTGTAATAACTTGGCCAATAAGCGTTTAATCAAGAAAAAGAGCTCGATCGTGACAACTCATATTTCTGATCAAAAATCGGTTTTTTTTTTATATAAAAACTCAAAATATCTAAATTCGCTAATAACTTGGCCAATAAGCGTTGAATCAAGAAAATGAGCGATCACTCATATTTCTGACCAAAAATCGATTTTTTATATAAAAACTCAAAATATCTAAATTCGCTAATAACTTGGCCAATAAGTGTTTCATCCAGAAAAAGAGCTCGATCTGTGATCACTCATATTTCTGACCAAAAATTTATTTTTTATATAAAAACTCAAAATATCTAAATTCGCTATTAACTTGGCCAATAAGTGTTTCATCAAGAAAAAGAGCTCGATCTGTGATCACACATATTTCTGACCAAAAATCGATTTTTTATATAAAAACCCAAAATATTTAATTCGCTAATAACTTGGCCAATAAGCGTTGAATCAAGAAAAGGGGCTCGATCTGTGATCACTCATATTTTTTAACAAAAATCAAATTTTTATATAAAAACTCAAAATATATAAATTCGCTAATATCTTGGCCAATAAGCGATTAATCAAGAAAAGGAGCTCGATCTGTGATCACTCATATTTCTGACCAAAAATCGATTTTTTATATAAAAACTCAAAATATCTAAATTCGCTAATAACTTGACCAATAAGTGTTTAATCAAGAAAAAGAGCTTGATCTGTGATCACTCATGTATCTGACCAAAAACCGATTTTTTATATAAAAACTCAAAATATATAAATTCGCTAATAACTTGGTCAATAAGCGTTGAATCAAGAAAAAGAGCTCGATCTGTGATCACTCATATTTCTTATCAAAAATCGATTTTTTATATAAAAACTCAAAATATCTAAATTCGCTAATATCTTGGCCAATAAGCGTTGAATCAAGAAAACGGGCTCGATCTGTGATCACTCATATTTCTGATCAAAAGTCAATTTTTTATATAAAAACCCAAAATATCTAAATTCGCTAATAACTTGGCCAATAAGTGTTTCATCAAGAAAAAGAGCTCAAAATATCTAAATTCGCTAATATCTTGGCCAATAAGCGATTAATCAAGAAAAGGAGCTCGATCTGTGATCAGTCATATTTCTGACCAAAAATCGATTTTTTATATAAAAACTCAAAATATCTAAATTCGCTAATAACTTGACCAATAAGTGTTTCATCCAGAAAAAGAGCTCGATCTGTGATCACTCATATTTCTGACCAAAAATTTATTTTTTATTTAAAAACTCAAAATATCTAAATTCGCTAATAACTTGGTCAATAAGCGTTGTATCAAGAAAAGGGGCTCGATCTGTGATCACTCATATTTCTTAACAAAAATCGATTTTTATATAAAAACTCAAAATATCTAAATTCGCTAATATCTTGGCCAATAAGCGTTGAATCAAGAAAACGGGCTCGATCTGTGATCCCTCATATATCTGACCAAAAACCGATTTTTTATATAAAAACTCAAAATACCTGAATAAGTGTTTCATCCAGAAAAAGAGCTCGATCTGTGATCACTCATATTTCTGATCAAAAGTCGATTTTTTATATAAAAACTCAAAATATCTAAATTCACTAATAACTTGGTCAATAAGCGTTGAATCAAGAAAAGGGGCTCGATCTGTGATCACTCATATTTCTGACCAAAAATTGATTTTTTATATGAAAACTCAAAATACCTGAATTCGCTAATAACTTTTTCAATAAGCGTTGAATCAAGAAAAGGGGCTCGATCTGTGATCACTCATATTTCATAACAAAAATCGATTTTTTTTATAAAAACTCGAAATATCTAAATTCGCTAATATCTTGGCCAATAAGCGATTAATCAAGAAAAGGACCTTGGTCTTTGATCACTCATATTTCTGACCAAAAATCGATTTTTTATATAAAAACTCAAAATATCTAAATTCGCTAATATCTTGGCCAATAAGCGTTGAATCAAGAAAAAGAGCTCGATCTGTGACCATACATATTTCTGACCAAAAATCGATTTTTTATATAAAAACTCAAAATATCTAAATTCGCTAATATCTTGGCCAATAAGCGATTAATCAAGAAAAGGAGCTCCATCTGTGATCACTCATATTTCTGACCAAAAATCGATTTTTTATATAAAAACTCAAAATATCTAAATTCGCTAATAACTTGACCAATAAGTGTTTCATCCAGAAAAAGAGCTCGATCTGTGATCACTCATATTTCTGACCAAAAATTGATTTTTTATTTAAGAACTCAAAATATCTAAATTCACTAATAACTTGGTCAATAAGCGTTGTATCAAGAAAAGGGGCTCGATCTGTGATCACTCATATTTCTGACCAAAAATCGATTTTTTATATAAAAACTCAAAATATCTAAATTCGCTAATATCTTGGCCAATAAGCGTTGAATCAAGAAAACGGGCTCGATCTGTGATCACTCATATTTCTGACCAAAAATCGATTTTTTATATAAAAACTCAAAATATCTAAATTCGCTAATATCTTGGCCAATAAGCGTTGAATCAAGAAAACGGGCTCGATCTGTGATCCCTCATATATCTGACCAAAAATCGATTTTTTATATAAAAACTCAAAATATATAAAGTCGCTAATAACCTGGACAATATGCGTTCAATCAAGAAAAAGAGCTCGATCTGTGATCACTCATATTTCTGATCAAAAGTCGATTTTTTATATAAAAACTCAAAATATCTAAATTCACTAATAACTTGGTCAATAAGCGTTGAATCAAGAAAAGGGGCTCGATCTGTGATCACTCATATTTCTGACCAAAAATTGATTTTTTATATGAAAACTCAAAATACCTGAATTCGCTAATAACTTTTTCAATAATCGTTGAATCAAGAAAAGGAGCTCGATCTGTGATCACTCATATTTATTAACAAAAATCGATTTTTTTATAAAAACTCGAAATATCTAAATTCGCTAATATCTTGGCCAATAAGAGTTTAATCAAGAAAATTAGATCGATCTGTGATCACTCACATTTCTGACCAAAAATCGAGTTTTTATATAAAACTCAAGATATCTAAATTCGCTAATACTTGGCCAGTAAACGTTGAATCACGAAAAAGAACTCGATCTGTGTGATCACTCATATTTCTGACCAAAAATTGATTTTTTATATGAAAACTCAAAATACCTGAATTCGCTAATAACTTTTTTAATAAGCGTTGAATCAAGAAAAGGGGCTCGATCTGTGATCACTCATATTTCTTAACAAAAATCGATTTTTTTTATAAAAACTCGAAATATCTAAATTCGCTAATATCTTGGCCAATAAGCGATTAATCAAGAAAAGGAGCTTGATCTGTGATCACTCATATTTCTGACCAAAAATCGATTTTTTATATAAAAACTCAAAATATCTAATAAAGTTATTAACTTGGCCAATAAACGTTGAATCAAGAAAAAGAACTCGATCTGTGATCACTCATATTTCTGACCAAAAATCGATTTTTTATATAAAAACTCAAAATATCTAAATTCGCTAATAACTTGGCCAATAAGCGTTGAATCAAGAAAAAGAGCTCGATCTGTGATCACTCATAATTCTGACCAAACATTTAGTTTTTATATGAAAACTCAAAATATCTAAATTCGCTAATAACTTGGACAATAAGCGTTCAATCAAGAAAAAGAGCTCGATCTGTGATCACTCATATTTCTTATCAAAAATCGATTTTTTATATAAAAACCCAAGATATCTAAATTCGCTAATAACTTGGCCAATAAGCGTTTAATCAAGAAAATTAGATCGATCTGTGATCACTCATATTTCTGAACAAAAATCGAGTTTTTATATAAAAACTCAAGATATCTAAATTCGCTATTACTTGGCCAGTAAACGTTGAATCAAGAAAAAGAACTCGATCTGTGATCACTCATATTTCTGACCAAAAATTGATTTTTTATATGAAAACTCAAAATACCTGAATTCGCTAATAACTTTGTCAATAAGCGTTGAATCAAGAAAATGAGCTCGATCTGTTATCACTCATATTTTTTATCAAAAATCGATTTTTTATATAAAAACCCAAAATATCTAAATTCGCTAATAACTTGGCCAATAAGCGTTTAATCAAGAAAATTAGATCGATCTGTGATCACTCATATTTCTGACCAAAAATCGAGTTTTTATATAAAAACTCAAGATATCTAAATTCGCTAATACTTGGCCAGTAAACGTTGAATCAAGAAAAAGAACTCGATCTGGGATCACTCATATTTCTGATCAAAAGTCGATTTTTTTTATAAAAACTCGAAATATGTGAATTCGCTAATAACTTGGCCAATAAGCGTTTAATCAAGAAAAGGAGCTCGATCTGTACTCACTCAAATTTTTGACCAAAAATCGATTTTTTATATAAAAACTCAAAATATCTAAATTGGCTAATAACTTGGCCAATAAGCGTTGAATCAAGAAAAGGAGGACAAATTATCATTCAATAATAGGTTTTTTCTTTTTAACTATTTTTACCCTTTTCTAACCGTTTTTCACAAATTCACAAATCGAACACAAGGATTTTTTTAACTTGGACAGGACAACGTCTGTTGGGTCAGCTAGTTATATTATTTCTGCTGAAAAAAGTATGAAATTGATTTTGATAAACGTATTGTGCTTAAATTTACGCATATTTTGTAATTTTACATGGAAACTTACTTACTTTATAGTAGTTGATTTACGTGCATTTTTTAGAGAGTAGTTTACTTTTCTGTAGAACAAATAAAGTAAATTTTTAGTGAAAATGTCCGATAATCTGGAATAAAATTATTAAATAAATGACTAAAGGCTGTACATAAATGATTTTCAATATTATTTGGGTTCATTTCCAAGTAGATACTTTCTCACAGGCTTAATGACTATTTATTTATCCTTAAAATCATGATCTAGAACATGAATTGTAATTATTTGAACCATACTTGTAATAACAACTATATCGTTAGATTAATATAGAAAGGCCCTAACTCGTGATCTTTATGTAAGCCCAGGTTTTTGTTTATTTCGATAAATAGTCAGCTCATAGATCATATTTTGCCAAAAAATCTCGACTTAAAAAAAACACGAGTTAGGGCCTTTCTATATTAAGGTAACGATATGATAGTTTATTAAAATAAATATACTTAACATTTAAAATAGTTTAAAATTATATATTTTAATGAAAATGTTTAGACTTTTGATATTATGTACTTACATAATATCGAAACAGTTTAATCGATACATATTATAAATAATTGATCAGGTGTATGGTAGATACTACCCACTTAATATTTATTAAATAATATAGGGGGAATTCAATTAAGTACTTACTTGGTGTTTATAATTACCATCTGCCACAATTCCTAAAAAACAAGGGCAACTTATATCGTTGCCTATAAAATCTCCCCCTCAATATACAAATGTTCATACACTTACAACATGCGTACGTATTATATGTGAGAATGAGAATGTTTCTTTGGCAAATTTAAAAAAAATATATGCATTGTTTTTGGTTAGGATTTCATTTGCTTAACAAAATATTCATGTAAGTGAGTGAGTAAAAGAAGTGAGTGCCTGTTGCATAAGCAAACATTTTAATATACAATCATAACAGTTAATAAACAAACATAAACGCTGGCACGAATACGAACACACTTTCATTTGTACTTACACCCCCGCACACATAACAGATGTTTATGAAGAAAATGAAAGGAAGCTTAACAAATAAGAAAGTATGGTCGGTCACGCCCGACCATACAATACCCTGCACTGAGTAAATGATCAAAACATGTTTCTCTTAAAATTTTAATAATTTATTTTCGTGAGTAATTTTCGGAAGTGGACCTTATATGAGATCTGTGAGCAATTATGGATCTATTGCCAGGAAATTAGGTCGGGTGAATTCTTTCTATATGAAACTTATTCAAATAGAATTGTTTTTGGATACCAAATCTTTAAGAGTTTCATGCTTGTTAGCTCTTTCCATTGCATTTTTATTTTAACCCTGCTGTCAGGTTAAAAAAAACTTACGAATCTTAGGTAAGGGACCATTTTGGTCCTCTTTGTATTTTTCATAAAAAATTTTACATAAAACTCTTTGACCAGACATTTTAAATATTTATAAAAGTGAATATATAAATTTTTATAAAAAAAATTAAAAAAAATGGAAAATTGACGAAATATTATCAGCGATATTGCCGAAATTCTAAATGAAATTGATTCAGATATTTCATTTTCGTCCATATTAGATGAAAATATTGAAAGAAAGTCATATTGATGAATGTGAAATGAACAATGGTGAAGAAAATGAAGCAGATTATGCTGTAGATGCATTATACATTGCGAAAACCAAAATGCAATGGATTCCTTTACCACGTCACATTGGAGCTTCAGCGGAGAATATTACATCATTACCACCAGGTTTAACGCTTTGTGGTGTGAAAATAATCATGGATAATACGAATAAATGTGGTAGACTTAAATTTGAAAGCAAATGGAAAGATTTATTGGTGTTCTAATTCTTGCTAAGATTTTGGTCTTGTGTATACGTAATTAGGTTATCATAATAATTTTATATTGCAGTGGCAAAAACGAAGATTAGTTTGATGCAAGTTTTGGCATATTGATACAAGTGCTCTCAGCTTGGATGATGTTGTCAACAGAAGACAACAAAAAAGTAGTGACAAGTTTGAGTTATGGGACAATTGGGAAACTCTTCTTTCAATGTTTTATAACATCCTGATAACAGGTGATAACTTCATCTTTTGAGTAAGATGCAAAGGAGACGGACATATATGGGAACATTTCGGGAAAACAAAGCTTCCACCGAAATTGTTTATGTCCAAAAAAGTTCCTTTATATACATCCGCATTTGCTTTTAGTGAAATCGCAGCACTTGTTTGCTATATATATCGGCCATAAAACTAAAGGAACTATATTGATGAGCTCCATCAATAATCATAACAAGATATCTGCAATCGTTTCTTATTATAACTGTACAAAGTTTCCTTTATCTATCTTAGGAGGCGTTGATACTGCTGATCAAACGATTAGTTACTACAACACTAAATAGATGGTAAAATGATGTATTTTCAAATATAGATGATACATCCGAGTTTTTACGCCAGTGAGCTATGTGCCTATCAGAAGAATACGTTTTGAAATGGACAGTCAAACCTAAAAATCCATTTGCAGCAGAGCTATTGACTCAACAAAAAGCTTCGCCATCAAATAGTGTACCATCTATAAGAGTTGATATAAAAATTTCAGCTACTAGAAAATGGGGAATTTGCAATTGATGTAAGTTCAAATGTAATGCCAAATGCATTATATCCAAAATATTTGTATGCAAATCGAATCGAAAAACAATTTTTTCATCTTGCTTCGAAAATTACAATAAGCCATAATTGTTTTTTCTTACTTTTACTCATATAAAGAATAAAATATATTGCATGGACCAAAATGGTCCATAACCTAAGATTTGTAAATTTTAATTTTTTTCTGTTCGATGTTATCCTATATAGCTAAAAACTAACTAAAATCATTAAAATAGAAAAATAATACCTGAGCAGACGTTTTAAGTTGATACGATAAGCCATTGCAAATTTATATAAAAAATAAAAAAAAATTTGACCAAAATGGTCCAAACCTAACAGCTGGGTTAATCAAGGTTAGTTTATTATAAAAAGTAAGAAATTTTATTGGATATACCAAAATTTTTAAGAGATTTATACTCGTTAATGGGGTTGTACGGAAAGAGGCCTTGTATTTCCAAAATTTCGACTCAGAAAGTGATTTTAAGACGATAGGTATACTTTAAAGTGGGTGTTAGAATAATATTTTTGGGTGCTACAAACATCTACTCAAACGCATAATACCTTTCCCACTATGGTGGTGTAGTGTATAAAAAGCTAGGTGGTTGAAGGCAGCGATTTAGTTTGTTTCAAGCAAACACATGTTAGAAATAACAAGGGTTGATGTTGTTATTGTTATTGTTTTGTTAAAAAATACCTGGATACGAGCCCTTCAGAAAACAAAGCCAACAAAAAACGCAAATTATGTACATAAATATTTGTTTAAGAAATGTATTTCAAGTGATAGGATTTTTAAGCAAAAATTAAATCTTAAATTGGAAAAAACACTTTTTTGGATTTTTTTGTAAATTAGAAATTTTTTGTTTTCGCTTGATGAAACAAAAATTTAACACATGCATGTTAATGAAGAACATTTTTTACTCATGCTGAATATTTTGGGATACATATGGAATATTCAACACATTATTTAGGACATACTTATATATTTATATATCTATATATATATGGGGGATTTCACGTCAAATGAACCGACTTTTAAAATCGATGTCTTCCAAGCGGGATGACCTATTGTTAGACCTATCCCACTAAGAGACCAAAAAGCTATAAAAGGAATGAACCTAAGCTTTCATTTTCATTTTGGAAAAAAGTTAGATTTTGCCAAAAAAAAAATCAAAAATTGTATATCTTGAGTTACACTTGCATCCCACTAAGCGACCAAATAGGACCCCAAGGAAAATATCTAAGCTTTATTTTAACAAAAAAGGGCCCATTTTGAAAAAAATCTAAAAAGTTTTTGATTTCGGGAAAAAAATATTAAAAATTTTTTATTTTTTTTTTTAAATATTTTTTTTTAAAGATTGACGAAATAGCTATCTAAACTAGTTAGGGCACATTTTGCTAAGATCAGTAGGTAATAAGTTACGTGGATGACAAAAATCATATGTTTGGCCAAAATGTCATATTTTGACCCGCTCTAACTCCGAGAATTCTTGACAGATCTTGTTGAAAAATTGTGTCTAAATTACTATCCAATAGGTCGGAAGACATCGATTTTAAAAGTTGGTTCACTTGACGTGAAATCCCCCATATATGTAATTTTATTATACTACACTAGATTTAAGGAAACCCAACAACATTGGCTTCTATGGAATCTTAATTTGGTTTTTGCAGGTAAAAATGTAAAAGGTTCCAGGTAATAAGGTATCGCGTTTAATGAGAAAAGCGCATTATATTTTCAATTATGACTTTTCTTAACCACAATTTCTGGAGTAGCTTTTAAAACATCTTTCAATTCCCACAAAAAACAAGTAAAAAAGCTAAAATATCAAACTTGATTCATCCCAAATCGTACAGCGCACAGTGGTATAGAAAAAAGAGGAAAATAAATCTGTAACTTCTAAACATTTAGTCCAATTTGAATGAATTTTCATATGCATAAAGAGGAAGTGTTATCGAGGTGGTCCCATCTGAGACCTTATGGGCGAGGAGAGGGTTACCCAAAGTAGGACACCTCGGGTATGTTACCTTTTTAAAACGATTCTATTTCCTCGTCTGTGTTACGATTTCAAAAAAATTAAATATGTAAAATCTACTTATCGTATCTATCACTTATCTCTGTTAGCTTAGTATATATTCGCATTTGAATACTAAATACTTTAAAAACCCTAAATACTTTAAAAACCCCAAAAACATTTTTGAATTATCTAAAGACAAATGCACTAAACAACTAATGTTTACAGTGACTACACTATAGATTACTTAGAGAAATATAAGTGACAAACTTCTTTATGCTAGATTACATGGGATATATAAAGTAACCAATTGTTCTCTCACTGCACTACAAAGAGACTACAAATGACCCAAAATATATAAATTGGAGTCAGCCTGTGATCTAAAATGAGTGACAATTACTGTCTAAAATGAATACATTTACTACTTGCTTAACTAGTGGGTTATTACGAGATATAAATGCTACTTTATAGCACGATCAAAATATTGATGATTTTAAAAGGTAAGTCGCAAGATAAAATTCATACCAAGCTATTATAATTAATATATCCATCGTTTAATTAGCAATACAATTCTAATTTTAGAACTTAACCTTTAAGTTATGATGTGGTAGTAAATTTTACACTCTATTTTTTAGTTTTCTAATAACTTCTCTTTGTTTCATTCTCTTAAGCTGATATTGCCAGTACCCTCATATTATACCATGCTTTTATTGACAGAATCGGTTTGCTTTTAGAATCTTACAGTAACGATGAGATTTATATGTTTTGGTATTAAATTTACGGTACCGTGAAATAACTCCCAAATGAAATAACTCCTCACAAAAATATGAAATAACACCCAACAAATTTTTCATTACTTAGGAGTTATTTCATTATAAAACAACTCCTAACGCATAGGAAGTTATTTCATAATTTTTTGTTGGGAGTTATTTCACAATGCAATAAATCCCAATGAAACAACTCCCAATGAATTTTTTGTTGGGTTTTATATCATTTTATTTTGGGAGTTAGGAGTTATTTCACTGTATTGGGAGTTATTTCATTTTTGTTGGGTTCTACTTTGCAATAGCAGAACCAAAGGCTTTCTCCTCTGGAGTGTATCAAAAACCGGCTTCGCTCAGAAAAGATTCTTTTCACATCGTCGGTCTTTGTCAGGTTGCAACGATTTCTTAATCTGGTGCGAAATAAAAATCGGCTTTCTGAAATACTATAAATCTTTCTGCAATGAAAGAAATCTTTTCTGAGCGAAGCCAGATTTTGATACACCCCGGAGGAGAAAACCTTAGCATCCGCAATGCAAAAAATTTTTCTGAGTGAAGCCAGTTTTTGACACATCCCAGAGGAGTACAACTTTGCGCTGCGCCATATGCCCGCAATGCAAAAAATGTTTGGAAAGCGAAGAATAATTGCACTTCTGAAGTTCCTTATTTTAGATTATATAAATAAATTGCTTCGGATTGGGAATTATTTCATTTCTATTGGTATTTATTCCATTGAGAGTTATTTCGCTTTTTTGGGAGTGATATTTTTAAAATTATGAAACCGCCGGTTATTGGGAGTAATTTCATTTTACCCTTTGGTAGTTATTTCATTTTTCAAGTTTGGGAATTATTTCATTTTTGATGGGAATTACTTCATAGGGAGTTATTTCATTGGGAGTTATTTCATTTGGGAGCTATTTCACGGTACCTAAATTTACTACACGTCGTCGTATGTGGAAGTTTTTAACAGAAAATATGTTACTACCACGTAGTGGTTTGTGTGATTTTCTTATAGAAAATATTTTACTACACGTCTAAGCTAACGTTAGAAACCCATATTAAAAAAATTACTACACGTCTTCGTAAGCGTACGTATTTTTGGATTTTTTTTTTGTTTTTGGGTTTTAGAAATTTTTTTAACTTTTTTGAAACTAAACATGCTAAGAGTGTAATAAACCAATGTGTATGGGCTGTAGCAATCGGCTATGTATTAATTGTACTAAGACTGAATTTGACGAATGATAATTTTATCCCACAAGACTGATTGTTATTTTTTTATATATATAATATATTGAAATGTTCCTTTTTATCTTAATAAATATACAACTTAGGCTATTGAAAATCCCATTTAATTTTTTTGGTTAACCTTTATTTTCTTAATGAACAAGTAAATGATATACCTATTTTTTTTGGTGTAAAAGAGGCTAATAATTTGTTTGTTAATAATTGTTTTAGAAGCAATCAAACTTGAATAATATAAGAATAAAATTATTATAATACATACCCATTCAAAATTATATGTGAAATAAATCTGGTGTATAATTTACACCACATCTTCATATACGTTAAAAAATTTCACATCATAAGTTAAAGGTTAACTATGTAAATCCGGGTATAATTTAAAGAGTCCTAATTGCTGGGAACAGTGTTGTGTATTGTTTGGACATTGCCAATCCATAGTTAATTATTTTATGTTCGTGCACCAAAATATAAGTGCAAATTTTTTAAATTTTTAAATCATATTTTGATTTTTTTGAAGCATATATGATTTTTAAAAATATTGTCAAAAGTAAGCTTAACACAGATAGACTAAATAGTTAATTGATAAAAAATAAAACAGCCAAAAATGTGAATATTAGGTTTTTTTTCTATTTTCTGAAGTGGGCCTTATATGAGAGCTATGAGCAATTATGCAACGATAGCCTTTAGATTATACTCTACTCACTCCCAACCTGTCAAAAACAATTTAGTCAATAAATCTAGGTAAATTTTAAACCATATCTTGTATTCATTGGTCTATAGGATAATACTTAAACAAAACTAATTTGTTTATGTTGTTAAAACTACCAAAATTAATACCTAAAAGCATTTCTGAATTATTCATCAAAATATTGAAACTAATTACTATTATTATTATTTTGTTTAATTGTTTAGTATATTTTTTTCTTTTTATATCTTTATTTCATTTTTGTTTTTTTTTTTGTATTCGCTTATAGTTTTCTTTTTTTTTGGTTAAACCACCACCACCACCACCAACTGAATAAAGTCGTTGCAGAAGAGGCCAGCTGTATCATTAACTAGAGGAAAAATCTAATTTCACTTAAATTAACATTAAAAGAAAGCACTGTTTTGAAGAGGAAGGGGTTTCGGAAGTGCACAAATGAGGCTGGTTCATAGAAGACCGCAAGCATCACCCCACTTGCCCTACATTCATTTAGTCGTTTTCTGCTCGAATTGCTGCACTCACATCAAGGATAAACACATAGAATGGTGCATCGAAATGCACAGGAAAAAAGTTAAAGAAAGAAATAAAACTACAACATCGTGAGTTATTTTTATTTTATGTAAAATTAATTAATTTTCTTTGCTTTTTTTATTTATTTATATTTCTTTTATTTTTGCTCTCGAAAAAGCTAACAAGCTTAGTCACAACAACATCCAGTTATAATTTAATTTTCATTTTAGGCAATTTTCAAAAGCCAAAAAAAAAATATAAAAAAATAAGCACAAAATAGAAAGACCGATGATGAATGATGTGATGATTGCCATGATATTTAGATCTGCAATGTCCAAACTATTTAATTTAAGTTTTTTTTGAAGAGGAAAACATTTATTTTTTAACTTTTTACTGTTGTAAAAAATATATTGTAGCTGCAAGATGAAATTCAATACATCTCCAAGATTTATATACCTTTAAGTACATGAGTTAACTCTTGTAATGTTATAAAAAGAAACAGCTTGAAAAGTAAATCATGAAATGGAATGTTCACATTCAGCAGCAATTAAATGCTTTAAATATGTACATATGTATGTGGTAATAAAATAGTATTTTGGAAATTTTATGAACTTCTTAATTTATAAATATTTCAAAAATATTTTATTTTCTTAATTCTCCCCTCTGTTACTTTAAAATAACAAAAAGGGTTTCATTACATATGTAGAGTAGGGTTGCCCCGTTTGTATGAAGGAAATATTGGATGTCGATGTTCCCATTTAAAATTAAGGTTTATTTTTTTTTTAAGCAGACCCTTTCCCAAAATTTTGTCCTGGCATCAATATTTAATGAACTGTAGTATCAATGGATAAAAATGTTTTTTATAAGCTTTTTGTGATTTTTTTCAATATTTCTCTCAAAGGAAACATATGGGTAACTCCACGAGAATCGCTACCATGACTGAAAATACAAAAACCCTAGAAACTTTTTTCAAGATGATTTGAATAGAAGAAAATAATAAAATGTTACTATGTGAAAGTATTTAGATCATATTACAACATTTTAAAGACAAAAATAATAGTTTAAACTGATTATATTTAATTTTTTAATATTTTAGGTATGTTTTGGGCGAAAACTAGGCTCCCAATTAGTTTGTAGTAGGAAATGAACTTGACTCTGATTGTTTTTTTGCTATTGTCAAATTGTGTTTTTGAAACCAAATCTATATTTTCTATTCACTTTTTTAGCTTTTGTATACATATATTTACAGAATATATATTGTTTTATTATAAGAGAAAAATCTGTCACGTACGGTATGTCACGTACGATATTAAATTTTATTTATTATCAAAATCATTCAAAGATTGTTTTTATTTAAATATAACGGATTGTAAAGGAAAAATATTTCGTTTAGTGTAAGAAATTAAAAGAAAACCTAACGCCTCTCACGATTCAAAAATGTTCGCATATTACTACTGTACCCTTATTTCGCTCAATATTTTGTACAACAATATTTTGAAAGAACTTTTTATTATTTTAAAATATAGTAGTCTCTGAGTGGAACATAAAGACCAAATTATTTTTCAGATACTCTTATTTTTGCAAAATCTATTCCACTCTATACACGCAGAGAAAAAATATGGTTGGGCATGGTTACTGTAACCATTTCAATATTGTTACAAGTTTTTTAACTATATTATAGTCACAGTAACAATTTACAAGATTTTTAACAATATTATAGTCACAGTAACCATTTACATGATTGTGGTAACCATAATATTAATTAATTTTAATTTACGTTAATTTACGATTCACATTATTGTATCAACCATATATATGGTTACAATAAACAAATATATGTTTGTGACAACCATTCATAGGACTTATCATATTATGGTGCTCTCGGCTTAAGGCTTATCATAATCTGAGAACAACATATATGATAAAATTATTCATCATAAATATGGTTGCCACAAACATATATTTGTTTATTGTAACCATATATATGGTTGATACAATCATGTGAATCGTAAATTAACCATATTATGCGCAATTATATTTTTTCTCTGCGTGTAGGCGTACA
The DNA here is from genome assembly GCF_958450345.1 of Calliphora vicina. Lineage (NCBI taxonomy): Eukaryota > Metazoa > Arthropoda > Insecta > Diptera > Calliphoridae > Calliphora > Calliphora vicina. Next base: position 138,383,901 of record NC_088780.1, on the reverse strand, counting down.
AATGTCACGTACGATGGTATGGAATTGACCATATGCAGCAAAATAAAATTTTCACATAATAAAGCCAGTGACATCAAAAAAATATTATATGTTCATCGACCTTTTCATTCAAGGTGATGATTCAGTGATGATTTTTGTCAAAAAAATAAATTTTGTGCAAACAAATTTTTAGAATGTAGACTTCGTTAAAAATCCAACAAAATTTTAATATAAATATATAAACTGACTTGATTTCAAATTTTAGTTATATACAAAGCAATACAATTTGTCATTTGTATCGGAGGGGCTTCAATTTCCATTAGATTTTATTCTACCTTAGTGATATTCCAATTAATACTGTTAATTCGCAAAAAATAAATATTTTCTTTCAATTGGCAATGTTTTGCTTATTAAATCAAAAATTAAGTAAAGATTTTAATTAAAACTTGAAGAGATCCCAATAATATTAAAGAAACTTCAATTCCACGGAAGGTGGTTTTATTACAAACATTTTCGTTGTACTCTTTGTGAAAAAGCAAAATACTCAAATAATTAAACTTTCGATCGGAATAGAATTCTGTGACAGCCCTGAAAATTCACGAGCTTTAATCATATTTTATAGATGGTCATGTTCAAAAAATATCACATAAAAATAAGGAAAATAATTCCCGGGAATTCCCGGGGTTTCAGGATTGAAAATTTCGCTCTAGTTGTAGTGCATCTTCATCGAGAGCTGCTAGGAGCCAATCGCCCCGAATGACTCGATAAAGAGAAAGAACAATTCTCAAAACAATTGTTGAAAATAGGAAATGGAAAAATGTTAATTGATCCCGCCGCAAATGAGATTTCGTTCCTGATGAACTTCTGCCAAATGCAAATTTACATTCAAGCCTTTATCGACAAGTTATTCCCAAGTATTACAACCAACTACAAAAACTCGGAATGGCTGTGGCAAAGTGCAATTTTGGCACCAAAAAATTATGATGTCAACATGCAAATTAAATTGAAACTTCCAGCGAAACAATGAAATCCAAAACGATTGACACAGTAATGAACAATTTGAATTCATTGGAACCAGCCGGAATGCCACCACATGTATTAATATTGAAGGTTGGATCACCGATAATGCAACGGAACAAGATTGACCATCAACAAATTTTCACCAAATTTAAAATTTAATTGAGGCAATAATCATCGGTGGCAGATTCAAAGGCGAAGACGTACTGATTTCACGCATACCGATGATTTACAACGACTTACCATTCGAATTCAAGCGGCTCTAGTTCCTGCACAGAGAAAACAGATTCGTGATAGCAACCGAATTTGTTGTCAATCGAATATTCGGTTGCACACATAGAATTTTTCAGTTCTAACAACAGAAATTTAGTTGATAAAGAAGAATTTCAGTTGAGGCAACCAAAATATAATTACCCCTTCCAATATATTGTATCCACAACTGTAAAATTCGGTCACTAAGACAGAATCATTCGATTTGCAACAAATTTGGTTGCTATCACGTATCTGTTTTCTCTGTGTGTTCACGTTTCGTCTTGCCTTTGCTATAAATAACAAATCGCAACAAATTTTTTTTATGAAAATTAATTTATTGTTGTTGGATTCAATGATCTTATTAATAACTGGGGAGATCTGAGTAAGGATATTTTCTTTAAAATTAATTTTAATAGTTCTTCATCAATGATGTGGAATGTGTTGCTTCGAAATGTTAAACTCGCATTATCTAGAACTAGAATGAATTCGTCGGTATATGCGCAGGTAGTGGTTGCAAGTTACTATATTTTTTGGAAAACTAAAACAACTATGAAATATTACGTCTGAAATAAAATGCACCATGCAAAAAAAAATCTATATATTCAATAGTGGTTTCTGTTAATAAATATTAAATTTAATTTTAAAAATTACAAAAGTTTGAATATTTTCATATTTACACATCATCTGACATATCATTGAAAATGCTTCGTAAAGTCTTTTCACTAAAATTCGTTTTCTTAGCGAGAATAATAAACAAAATCATAAAAATCCTGGAAATTATCTTTTAATCCAGCTCACTCAATACTGACGCCAGAACTAACATTTTAAGATTCAGATTCTTAGAATGAATTTTACTTGAGATTATCTACAATTTTATGTGGGTTCGCCTAATATCTTCTTAAATTCGTGCAGAATTTAATATTTGTTATAATTTATTTTTGCAACAATAATATCATTGACAACATCAACAGCCATATTATCAAGAGCAATAACAACAAAATATGCAATTATTTTCCTTCTGTGTTTATATTTCTTTAATAATAAAGTACATAAACATGTAGATGAGCAAATATTTACTATTGTTTTCATTACATTTGTTTACATTTTCTACGACTCAGTGATTTTGTTCATAACAAATTATCAAAATAACAAAAATTCCTCTAGTTATAAAATACACAACCTCAAACTATTTATGTGTTGATGCCTTTATGCTAAATCGAAAGAAAAAAATCGGTTCTTGAAATCTATGATTGTGATAAGGAATTGCGAGTTGTGAAGTTAAATTTGCAATTATAGTTAAAAATTCTCAGTTTTGTTCGTATCGATATGTATCAGATATAGTCGTTCGATTTTTGAAGCAACAAAAATCGAACCTGGACCAAATTTTAGAATTCAATCGAGCTGAGGTCTATTTTCTACAGGAAACTTTATTAAATATTCCAATATTTTTCTTAACTAAAAGTATCAGAATCTTCCTATTACATAAAAACATTCGATTTAAGTACTTAAAAAAATAATTGAGGGATTCAAACGATCTGCTATTAGGTCATATTGTCATAATGTCCTAAAACATTATTTTAGTTTTTTGTTGTGCTGCAAACAAAAAAAGTGTTATTTTATGACAAATCTATAAACTTAGTTCAAAAAGTCTTATTAGTTTAGAACTTTTTTGTTTGAAACACAACAAAAATGTGTTTACACTAAAATAATATTTTAGGACATTATGACAATACGACCTAATAGCAGACCGTTTGAATCCCCCAAATGTTTCGATTTTAAAATTTGTATTTGGGTTCAATACTTTCAAATTCGAAATGTAATGTGAAATATTTAAGAATATTTTGATATTGTAAGTCCTTAAATTACCAGTGCTGGTAAATATGTCCATGAAATAGTCACTCGGTGCAAAATAGGTTGGATGAGGAAGCATAATTCGTACCCTAACTCATTGTTTTTTGGCTTGGATACTGCGCATATATGCAGTATGATACTTGCATTGTCCTAGTGGAAAATAATTTTTTTTTCGAATCCTCATTATATAGACTTTTAAGTTATTACATGATAACGTTTATGGTCGATTATGAACAAACGTGGCAAGCTTTCATTTAACTCTAATTTTGATCGTTGTCATATATCAAGACGTGAAAGATTACTAACCTAAGATTTCGGTTTATTTTCTTTCTCGTATAAAGAGGGAGCCAAAAAAATGTATACTTTTATTAAATTGAATAAAACTTAATCGTTCAATATAAAAATTCTCAAATATTATACAAATTCATTAAACATTAAAATATTGGCATATTACTCGCTATTTATAAATTTATCCACTTTTTCCAGAAATCCTCCCATTAAAGATTTTGTTGCCGTTACTTTTTTAAAGGTTGGTCCACTTAGGCGTAATATTGGACATGCTCTGGGTGCCTGTGTTATTTAATTATTTTGTTTACAAGAACCCAATACCTTTCCACAGGTCGAACTTCTGGACAGTGGATTTATCTCCTGTGGTACAAAATTTATATTATTGTTTGAATACCACTCAAGGACCTTTTTCCATAGTGTTATGTCGCTTCTTTTGCAACAACTGCAAATAAGAATCTTCTTGGGAAATTTTGTTTGTTTTTTTGTCCGGTATTATTCTTGACTAATACCTCGTCCATCAGGCACATACAAATCTTGACCCGGTAGTTGTGAAAAGTCTGCCAATACATATATATCATCATCCATCACACAACAGGTGTATTTATACCCTACACCACCATAGTGCGGAGGGTATATTGCGTTTGTGCAGATGTTTGTAACGTAAAAAAATATTGACCCTACATTCACCTTAAATTATACATATCGACTCAGAATCACTTTCAGTAAACTCAAGTATCCATACAAATTTCACTCCAAATAGGTTCTATATATACGGAAATCATGTCACCTAATTTTATGATGACCAGTCCATTAATCATAGCTCCCATATAAGGCCTGTTTCCGATAATCACTTTAACGATTATAAATCTTTTAAAAATTTTAGTATACACATAAAATTCACGTAGCTATAAATCCCACGACCTAATTTAATGGCGATCGGTTCATAATTAGTCATAGCTGCCATATAAGGCTCTGTTTCGAAAATTATTCACGAAAATAAATTACTGAAATTTTAAAAGAAAAATATTTATATGGTCGGTCTTGACCGGCCATAATATCTACTTCTTTTTTATAAATTTTTTCCAAAATTGATTCCCTCGTTCATTTGTTTCTAAGTTCTTTAACGCATTGCGATCTGGAACTTTCCGAATTTTATACGACTTGAACCCAGCATACGCTTTGGCTCTGCATACAAAATAATCAGAGCATTTAACTTTAAGAGCTGTTTTTCTGATCCAGGTGTTTAATGGCTTTTGAAACAGTGTGACGATGAACCTGCGAATCGTTTGAATTCTATATTGGATTTTTTTTAAAAAATTTTAATTATTTTTTCACTTACATTTTTAAAAAGTTTTGGTTTCGAAGTGGTAAAAATGTCAAACGTACGTAAGAAATTTCAAAGCAAAATCTTCTCCGAAACAGACAATTTCATATACCCAAATAAGTGTACAACACACCATGTAATTCTTTATATTTTCTTAATCGAATCTGCACAATCTAAAAGGTTGGACAACAACACAATCAATTTGTTTATGATGATGCATTAGAACATTAATAAGCTTTGTAAATGTTTGCTTATTGCACCCTATCTAACAAATGCTACATTCACTAATTGATGTTGCACCAACATAAGAAAATTGTCTCTAATGTTATTTCTGTATGAAAGGAAAACTAAAAATTGAACAGGTGATTTTATCCTGAATGACAGACCAGTTATGTGCCTAGTTCATAGGGGTTGGAATAAGAGCTGGTAAATTAACCTATTTCACGAGGTTATAGAACTAAATCAAACGAACTTATTCTGTTTAGGATATTGGTGAACTTAAACATGTTAACGAACTAATCCATTTAAAACAATTGAAACAAATTCGTCACAGATTATTGTTCCTGATTTTATGAAAACCTGTTTCCCGAAATCTTTAATTGTACATTTGTCTCTATATAAAAGTTCTTAATATTTATAGTAAAATTTAGTAAACTTAAGATGACTTGCTAGTCGTTGAAATCTGTCATAAAACTTCAAAATATATATGTATTTCAAAATAAACATTAATCGCCACAACGTTAATCAAAGAAACAACAATTTGTTGTCAATTTAAAATCTATTTATTTGTTTAACATTTTCGAGGGTCAAAAATTCTAAAAACTACAGCAAAATTAATAAAAGTGTTTTCTAAATATGATACAAGCTAAATAAAATGAAGCTCTAGTTATAATTTCACACAACAGCAAATGCAAAAGGGGTACAATTCCATTTGGAAAAATTCAAAAACGAGTACATATTGTACCCTTTTCTATAAGAAAAAAATAAATAAAAATAAAATACAAGCTGAGTAGAGAATTAAAAGAAAATAAAAATGAAATAAAAAAAAAGAAAACTTAAAATAAAACAAGTAAGAAAGTATGGTCGGTCAAGCCCGACCATATAATACCCTACACCAAGTAAATGAGTAAAAATATTTTTCTTTTAAAATATCAATAATTTATATTTTTGAGTGATTTTCGGAAGTGGGCCTTATATGGGAGCTATGACCAATTATGGACCGATCACCATAAAATTAGGTCGTGTGGTTTATGTCTATATTAAAGTTAACTATGTTGAATTTTGTGTGTATACCAACATTTTTAAGCGATTTATGCACGTTAAAGTGATTTTCGGAAGCGGGTCTATATGGGAGCTATGACTAATTATGGACCGATCGTAACAAAATTTGGTGACATGAATTTTGTATATATAAAACTTATTTGAAGCGAAATTTGTGTAGATACATAGATAAATTAAACATTTATGGCCGATAAAGTCCAATTTCGAGGGGACATTTGTATGGGGGCTAGGTGAAATAATGGACCAGTATGAGCCAGTTTCAATAGGCTTGGTCCTTGGGCCGAAAAAGTAATATGTACCAAATTTGATCGAAATATCTTCAAAATTGCGACCTGTACTCTGCGCACAAGGTTTACATGGACAGCCAGCCAGCCAGCCAGCCAGCCAACCAGACGGACGGACGGACGGACGGACGGACGGACATCGTTTAATCGACTCAGAAAGTGATTCTAAGTCGATCGGTATACTTTAAGGTGGGTGTTAGACTAATATTTTTGGGCGTTACAAACATCTGCACAAACGCATTATACCCTCCCCACTATGGTGGTGTAGGGTATAAACAGCAAAACTAATTTTCTCTTATAATTGGTAGATTGGCAATTCAAGCAAAAAATTAGGTCATCACCAACTGTATGCATTTTTATTCATAGAATTTTTTGTTATGCATTCTTAAGCCTAAATGCTGATGTTGCCTCTACAAGTACGGTTATATATATGTATATTCAAAATATACCCCCCTCAGTTCTGGGTGACTGTCCTGAACTAGCGGTTTTACCTATAATTTAGTATTTTAAATACAATCCACCACCACAAGTGGTGAATGAGGATATATATAAGTTTGTCATTCCGTGTGTAACATTGAGAACTATTCATCTGAGACCCAACAAAGTATATATTTTCTTCATCCTGATGAAATTCTAAGTCGATTGAGCCATGTCCGTCTGTCTGTCCGTCTGTCCGTCTGTGTAAAACATGCTCACGTCCAAAATAGGCAAACAAAATTGGTAGACTTCCAAAAAATATGTTTATTGTTGTCCTAAGCAGTTTGCTATTGAAAACCAGCAAAATCGGTTCAGTAGAACCAGAGCTATGAACCAAAATGTGAGACAACCTAAAAAAAAATTGACAATTTTCACATATTTTTGGTTATTTGTGTAAAAATATATTGCAGATAATACCATAAAACTTTACACACGTCATTTTTATAATAAAAGGACTAACTCTGGTGAAAATTATAAGAATCGGTTCATGATTTCTCCTAGCTCCCATACAAATTTCTTCCCGAAATATGGTTATATGGTCTATAAATGCCTTCACAATTGCATTATCCATACAAAATTCAGCAAAAATAAGTTTCGTGCTAAAAGAAATCACAACACTAAATTTTTTGTGGATCGGCCAACATTTGACCATAGCCCCCATATGAAGTTCACTTCCGAAAATCACTTAAATTAGCATAAATATCTTATAAATATAGCTATTAAGTTGAAATTCGTCATAAATAATCCCCATATATACCAAAATCGCTATACCTAATTCTATGATGATCGGCCTATAATTGGCCGATTTATTGTTATTGCTGTTTTTTACTTTTTTTTCGTAACATTTTAGTTAATTTTCTCCTGATATTTTTTGTTATAAACACCGATTTTTATGAATTTGTTTGTCTTCGCTGGTGATCAATCCTTAATGAAAATTACTATGTATAAGGGATCCATTGACCACTTGTAAAACTGCTGGGTATATACATATGTTATTATGTATGTGTGTTAGCATTTGAAGAAATTTTAGTTAAAACGTTAAATTAACATTCTGTTTTCTCATTTTATACAATTTTTTCTTAAAAAAGGGAAATATATAAAATGTAATTAGCTTGAGTTGTTTAGAATTTATTTTGCATTTTAAGGTATAGCAAAAAAATGTTTTATCTTTAAATGTGTATTATTACTTTTTTTTTAAATATTCTAAACAATTGTTAAGTGTATTCAATTTATGATTAATATAAATATCAGGGACCGAAAATAACAATAAATTTTGAATTATTTAATACCAGGGCAAACAATAATATGCAATATAATTTTTTTCTTGTACTTCGTTTAAACATTCAATTTACTTTTTAATAAGTTTCAGAAATTTTATGAATTTTGGAATTGATTTGATATAGCATAGGTATATTGCTTTTTTGTAGCATATTTTTGGATATTTATTTCATAACTGTATATTTTTGTTGCATATTTATACCCTACACCACCATAGTGGGGAGGGTATTATGCGTTTGTGCAGATGTTTGTAACGCCCAAAAATATTAGTCTAACACCCACCTTAAAGTATACCGATCGACCTAGAATCACTTTCTGAGTCGATTAAACCATGTCCGTCCGTCCGTCCATCTGTCCGTCTGGTTGGCTGGCTGGCTGTCCATGTAAACCTTATGTGCAGAGTACAGGTCGCAACTTTAAAGATATTTAGATTCAATTTGGTACGTATTATTTTTTCGGCCCAGGGACCAAGCCTATTGAAAGTGGCTGAAATCGGTCCATTATTTCACCTAGCCCCCATACAAATGTCCTTCCGAAATTGGACTTTATCGGTCATAAATGTTTAATTTATAAATGTATCTCCACAAATTGCGCTCCAAATAAGTTTTATATATACAAAATTCATGTCACCAAATTTTGTTACGATCGGTTCATAATTAGTCATAGCTCCCATATAGACCCAATTCCGAAAATCACTTAAACGTGCATAAATATACTAAAAATGTTGGTATATACACAAAATTCACAATAAATAACTTTCATTAAGACATAAATCACACGACCTAATTTCAAGGTGATCGGTTCATAATTGGTCATAGCTCTCGTATAAGGACCACTTCCGAAAATCACTCACGAATATAAATTATTGATATTTTAAAAGAAAAATGTTTTTGCTCATTTACTTGGTGTAGGGTATTATATGGTCGGGCTTGACCGATTATAGCGAACAATGGTCTATACTTTAAATAAATTTATATTGAACAAATGTTTAACTTTTAAACAAATGTTTAAAAGTTAAACATTTTAAAAGAAAGAGAACTTAATGCATAAGCATGTAAAATAAAATTTGGCGCCTTTAGGGGGACATAGGCTCCCACAGCATTATCCAAACTTGTTCAATTTTAAGCAAACATTTTAGCTTTGAGTAGAAAATTAAACAACATTTTTAATTTAATTACCAGGGCTGGAATTTTTATACATTTGTTTAAATATGTAATTTTTGTAAATATGTTTGCAGTGCCACCAAGTTTTACTAGGATATCGGAAAAAAATAAAAAAAAATGCTTAAAAACATAAATGTTAATCTGAAAATTGTATATATTTCAATTACTTTTAATATACAGAAAAAAACATTTCTTAAACTGTTTCAATTCAAATATGTATCACATATTGAACTGGTTTCAATTATTTTATAATTGAATCAAGTATTCATGTGCTCAAAAACAATATTTTCTGATATTTTCTATTGAATTTTGAGTTTTGAATTTGATAATTTTGACAATTGAATATAAAATTTTCGTTATTGGATGAAATTTAAATACAAAAATTATTGAATAGATAATATGTGATAAATGTTTGAATTGAAATATAATTTTTTCTGTGTAGCTTCAAGTTTCATAGTATTTTTCGAAAGAAATTAAAAATATTTCTCAAGTAGTATTTTACAACGACTCACCTTAATCCCCAGTTATAACTTTTCTGGACCTAAACACTGTTAAAGCTTGGCATCATTTGTTGTTATTTTTTCAATTACCGCAGCTTTTTATTGCACAACATCACATGAATGAACTTCATCAAATTTTATATGTATTTTTCGTATTTATTTAGTGTTAATAAAATACAATGTCATCGTTATATAGAACAATGTCATCAGATCAAATCAAAAATATAAATATTTATTTATATACACCGTAGCATGGTTAGAAATGAAAACAAATAAAAAAAAAACTAACACACAATACAGCCAACAATATTTTCTAACCTGATTTCCTTTTTATTTAATATATTTATACAAACACATACCTATCCAAATGTATATTAGTGTTAGTATTTCTATATGAGAATATATTTGTGTATATGTGTATACAATATTATAAATTATAGATGAAAATCCCCATGTTTCTCTTTTCAGCCATAAAAATGCTGTAAAATACAACACATGCAATTTTATAGTAATTTTAGAATAAAATAATAAAAAAAACTCATACACAAAGCATATACTCACACTTACTTCATAAACTAAATGTAATAAAAACGGAGAAGAGCAGCAAAAAAATATTTTTTCAATTTTCATAAATAACATTTTGATACTTAACACGAATGTAAAAATGTGAACAAAATGAAAGCAACAGCAACAGCAAAAATCGGGAAAACAAAAGAAGTTTTTATAAAGAAAATTGGCATAATACTCGTAAAAACAAAGTGAAAGAAGGAAAATCAGTAAATACCAGTAAGAGTATCATATTCGGCTGTGCCGAATCTTATATGCCCACCACCAATAAAATACGGGCACCAATTTTAGTGCGTTTCTTATGAAAAGTATTTATAAGTATTTAAAACTGTTTGTGATATTTATAAGAGAGTTAGGCCTATTTAAGTGATTTTTTTGAAAAGGATCTAATATGAGCGCTGAGCTGTGATCAAATATGGACCGATATACACAAAATCCAGCTATAACCAATAACGAAGCGAACTTCACAAAACTTGGTATGGCGATTCATACATATATGAGGATTATTCGAATATTGATATTACAATATAATTTAAAAGAGATTTATTCATATCAGAGATATGACCATTTACACAGGGCAAAAAAATCTAAAAAATTCTGGAGACTTTTTAAACCGCTACACAATTTTGATGTATTGTGGTTCGAGTGGTCCAAATTTTAAATTCTATGGAGAGGTTTTTTTTCAAAAAGGTTTAAGTGAAATTGTGAATTTTTTTTTGATGTTTCTCCACATAATTAATGATAACTCATAAACGATTAGTTCGATATTATTAAAACAAACTTAAAAAATTTACATGACCATTAATCCGTTTATATATTTCGTTTTAATCGGCTTAATAGTTTCGGAGTTATAATAACAATTTAAAGCAAAAAATATTTTTTTTACGTGAAAAAAATATTTTTTTGTTTAAAAAAATTATGAAAAATCGAAAACGGCAGAAATTGTTTAGGTTTATTGCTTTATCGAAAAGCCACATATAATAAAAACAAAATGAGATATCGATCATAAAAACCGATGGATTACTTTCGAATATATTCTCTATTAGGTGAATTTATTTACATGAATGATTTTCGGAAGAGGGCCTTATATGGGAGCTATGACTAATTATGAACCGATCGCCATAAAATTAGGTCGTGTGATTTAAGTCTATATTTTTTTTGAATTTTATCTCTCAACATTTTTAAGAGATTTATGCTCGCTAAAGTGATTATCGGAAGAAGGCCTTATATGGAAGCTATGACTAATTACACTATGCAACAAATGAAGACTTTTGGAAAATCACAAGACCATGACAGTATAGGTTCGACTCTACTACCAAAGGGTAGTAAAACGCTATACTCAGTTTGTCCATTTTGGTGACCGATTTTTTTTATGGGCCCCCAAAGTTTCTGAAAATCAGTGGGGCCTCTAAAAAGTGTGTCATCAGTTTTTGGTTAACAGCTAATTCACTTTGACTATGTGATATGGCTTAACTATATTTGGCAATAATATAGCTAAGAGTCCGCCAAATAAATTTTGTTAAAATTTTTTTTTCCAAAAGAAAGCTTTTTCGTAGGATGAACAATTTTTTTTTTACTTTTATTAGAATAACTTCCAGGGACTCATAATTTTTCAACAACAATATTTTGCAAGGTTGTAGCTACGGTAAATCTGAATAAATCTTGTGAACATATCAATGCAATCTGGACATATCTAGGCATTCTAAATAGCTGTCAGAAATCACTTTTTAGCATAAAAATTTTAGTTTTTTACAATTTTTTGACTCTAAAACAAAATTTGTTTGTTAAAAATTTATGTTCGAGTGTATACTTCTCTATTGTGCTTTAATAACAAAGAATGGGCAAATCATTATCGGTATGATCCGGGAGCATCACTTTGTCCAATCTTGATCACGCAAGACCGGCTTGACGCAAGATATGAAAAAACATTAAAATTTTTGAAAGTGGGCATGGTTTGTGGAGCTTCTGAAGAGTAAATATAAGCTTTTTATATAAGTTTTTGATATCGGTGGAAACCTAATGACTTCATTCACTAATGTTGCCATTCTTTGTTTTCAAACATCGAAATTCCTAAAGCGGGGAAAATGTGTTCCAAGAACTGAGTTTTATTTAGAAAATAGCCCACTTTGACGTTATTTACAGTATGATAGTAAAAACGTTTTGTATGTATATAAACAACATATAGGGCTATACAAATATGTCGAGTTTCTGAGGATCGGTGCTTTGCGTTTTTAGAATTTCTTACTCAAACCTAAAATTTTGTTTCAAAATTGGCCAAGTTTGGATAGGGCTGGGGGGTACAATGTCCGCTTAAGTTAGTCAAATTTTACTTTATACGTTTTTGCGTTGAGTTCTCTTTCCAAATCATAAAAAATGTGTATAGCCACGAAGAAAATTAGTTTTTTATAAAAGAAAAAATATGGGGACTTTTTTGGGAAAAAACTTAAAAAACACACGCATACAAAGTTGAAATATATAAAAAGAGGCTGCAACTTTGGATGCGTGTAACTTTTTATAGGGATGAAATAATTGTCAGATTACATAGAAGTGTGGACTTGATCATACTATTTTAACAAAAAATCTTTGTTTTAGAGTCAAAAAATAGTAAAAACGAAAATTGTTAAGCTACAAAGTAGTCTTTTTGTGCTATTTAGGGTGACTAGACACGTTCATAATGCATTGATATGATCTCATGAGTTGTTCAACTTTACCGTAGCTACAACTTTGCTAAATATTGTTAGTGAAAAATTAGGAGACACTGGAATTTATTCTAAAAAAAGTAAAAAAAAAAATTGTTCTTCCTATATTTTTTCAACATAAGTGCACAAAAAAGCTATTTTTAACAAAATTTATTTGGCCGACTCTTAGCTATATTATTCCCATATAAAGTTAAGCCGTATCACAAAGTGTGAATTAGCTGTTAACCAAAAACTGATGACACCTTTTTTAGAGGCCCCAGTTAATATCAGAAATTTTGGGGGCCCATAAAAAAAAATCGGTCACCAAAATGGACAAACTGAGTACAGGGTTTTACTACACTTTGGTAGTAGAGTCGAACCTATATAGTCATGATCGTGTGTTTTTTTCACTGTTGCACTGTGTTATGGACCGATCATCATAAAATTAAGTGAGGCGAATTCCGTATATATATAACTTATTTGGAGTGAAATTTGTGATATTTGAAATACGTATATAAATTTGACTTTTATGATCGATAAGGTCCAATTTTGGGAGGACGTTTATATGGGGCTAGGTGAAATAATGTACCGATTTCAACCAGTTTCAATAGACTTCGTCCTTGGGCCCAAGAAATTGGATGTGCCAAATTTTATCGCGATAGCTTAAAAATTGCGACCTGTTCTTTGCGCAAAAGTTTCACATGGACAGCCAGCCAGACGAACGGACGCTCATCGTTTAATCAACTGAGATTCTGAGTCGATTGGTATACATTAAGCTGGCTGTTGCACGTTACAAGCATCTGCATAAACCCAATATACCCCCACTATGGCCATGAGTCGTTATTCAAGCCTTTTTTTGCTGTTGACCCGTGTTATCTCTATTATATTTAGTACGACGATTTCTATATACATATTAAATCGTCTTGGCATTTGACAAGAACGATATGTTACAAACGGAATGACAAAATCATGACGATATGTTACAAACGGAATGACAAAAGCAGCATACCTTCCATCTTTTTGGTGTTGAGTATAAAAATTAAATAACAACAACAGCAATTGGGAATCATTACAAAAACAAAGCTCTGCGAAACGAAACGAAACCAAACTGAGAGGGTTGAATTTTAACGAATTGAGTGCAAAAATTTTGGTAATTACAAGTATTAAAGTTATTTTTTCTGTTTCATATACATGTTCTTTTGTTATATCTGCTTCTTAATGGTTTAATAAAAAAAAGTAAAGGGGCAAAATGTATGAACATTAAAAATTACCAAAAAATATTGTGCTATCCTCTATATAGCCATAAGACTGTTTCTACAAGATTTAGACATTTTATATGTTCCTGACATGACTAGCATTGATTTGTAGTTTTTTGCTTTAACTAATATTAACGAAATTGTGTTGAAATAATGTAAACACATTTGGCTACAATATACTATAAGTGTTTATTGAATCTTATATACCTACCACCAGTTTCTTATATTATAGAAAATATAAGTGTTAACACACTTTTCAAACAAAAAGCTATTGACCTAAAGGGCAATTCCTTGGCACTGGACTCAACGCTGGAATTAAAATTTGTTTTTAACATGAATTTGAATTTTGTAAACAGAAGTAAGCTATTGCAAAACTTTTTGTGCAAAATATCTAAGTCTCCTCATTTAGGTAATTTTTTTTAATATTGTATTTTTTTGGTTAAATCTAATTTTTCCATTTTCAATACCATTTCTGATCAACAGAGAATATTTTGAAATTTATTAAAGACCCAGAATACATATACTTTTGTATGTCTACGACAAGTATTTATATTGTTATTGCACCTTAATTTAGAAAGGCTCTAACTCATGATCTAACTTATGTTTAAATTTTTACATTTTCATTTTTACCATGACTTTATTTTATTTTTTGCTAATATTTTCGGTAATGAATGACCAAATATGTTTCTAAAAATAGTCTATTATTTCTAAGAAATTTAAAAATAATACTAAAAATGCCTTTTGAAAATATCTCAATTCGCCCAGTCGTACAGTGCACCTTTGTCCGGCAAAAAATCGAAAAAACAAGTTTTTAGTTGGGGGTTTTTTGTCATTGGGTTGGTTAAGGAAATGCTCTAGGAGATAAAAAATTATCATAGTAAGGTCCCTTGCCTCAAATGCCACTCATAATTTCAGTTTGAATGAGGCCTTCACACGAATGGCACACTACCGTAGGAAAGATCGACTAGAAGGAGTTTCCGTTAAACAGATGTCAAAGTTTTTGTAATCAAGCAAATCTAACGAAACTAAATGGATTCTACAGCTGAAGGTAAGTATAATACGTAAAATCAAAATCTGAATGTAAATTTCTAAATAGCAAATTGTTAGAAAGTGATATGTAAGGATTATTTTTTTTTTATTTTTAATTTGTTAAACCAAATTGATGTGATTGAGTGAAATTTTTTTTCTTGCTTTATCCTGCTCTCTAAGCTATTGGAAGTAATAGTCAAAGTATTATTTAACAAATTAAATCAAATTTAGCTGAAAGTATTTGCAAGTTGCCCTACGTTCGGCAAAAAAAATGTAATTTTTTTTGGTAACTACCTTGCAAAAATACTTACTAGAGGGCTTACGACGCATTTTTTTGCTTGTAAGGTGGTACGCTTTAATGTACATGAAATAATATAAAATACAACACCACATTTATATATAGAAAAATACAATAAACTTTTGAAAACGTGAACTAAGGTAGAGCTACACAAATACGTATGCATGTATTTATTGAATGAACTCTAACATCGGCATATTGCATTAATTAATTTTTAATAAATTTTCAATTATATACCCTAATAATATCAAAACAAAAACTTTTAATCAATTAGAAAATTCATTTAATTCTTTTTTCGTAAGTTCGGCCATTTTGAATTTGCAAATTCTGATAACGGATTCGTAATCAGCGAACCCAAAAAATTTGTGGATCATTTTGTACCATTTTCGACTTTGGCCGGACAAAAGTGCCTTTGGCCGCACTGTGAGTCATGACAAAAAACAAAGTTAAAATGTGCGACCCATTGTAAGTCTACAAAAAACCAAAAAAATGTTCTACTTGGATTTCTCTTGAACTAAAAATTGTAAACTTATTTTTTGTACATATTTTCAAGTGCATAATATTCGGATAGGAACTAAATATTTGAGGTGAGCAATATGTAAATATAAATCAACTCAAAAACAGTGTTTAAAAAGCTACGATAACTAACAAATTTTTAACTGTTGCTAGAACTACTGCTTCAAAAAAGTGTATGTAGCGGTAGCAGTAGCATTTGTCTTTTTTCGTTTTCTTGTTTTTTTAAAACTACTGCTACCTTCAAAATATAAAACTCTTAACAGAGCAGTTGCAATAAAACATGAATTGTAAATGGAGTAGTAGCATAAAAATACAAATCATTGCTACTGCATCTTTAATTTTTAAGGTAGCAGTTAAGTAGCAGATAAGGTAGCAATAAAAGTAGTCAAAAAAAAATCTTCAGTCATAACACCAAAATTGACAGAATTAAACACTGTGTGTTGTTTTTGTTTTGAGAGAGTTTGAAAGAATTATTCGTTTTTATTCGTCTAGATGTTCGTGTTTCTAACAGAAAGATCGTGTTTTCTGTGTGTATAACAAAAAAGCCGAACTTTTGTTTATAACACGACCAACTTACACAAATATACATTCACAACAACACACTTTTTTGGCTGAAGATTTTTATTTTTGACTTATTTTATTGCTACCTCAACTGCTACTTCAACTGCTACTTCTTCTACTACCTCAACTGCTACTTCTATTACTACTAAATTTTAAAAGTAGCAGAATTGATAAAAAACTAATGACTGCTACATCAAAACTTTTTCTTTTTTAAGGTATCAATAGAAAATAAATTACTCTGCTACTTTTAAATTGTTCTTTTTTTAGTACTACTACAACTACTGCTACCAAAATGTTAAGGTAGCAGTAGTAGTAGTAATTATTGACTCCGAGTTTTTATTAATTTTTTAACTAGACTACTTGTGTTTTTTCGTTGCTACTGCTACTTGTAGTCTAGTTTTTTAAACACTGATCAAAAACACCTCATCTAAATTACTGTGACAGCTAAATTAGTTTAACATGATATGGTGGCGTATGATTATTAATTTTACGTGCAATCGCGTATACGCTTCTTCCTGTGTTTATATATGGGGGATTTCATGTCAAAATTTGCACCAAGGTTAGTTCTATTGGATAGTAACTCAGACACAATTTGTCAACATTTCAAAATTTGACATTTGAAAAGCAGGTGTTTTTTCTCATCCATTTTAAAATTTTTTTCTCAAAAGAAAGCTTAGGTCTTTTCCTTTTAATCGCTTAGAGGGATGCGAGTGGGATATCTATCAAAATAATTTTTTTGTAACTCAAGACATAACAATTTTGACTTTTTTTTGATTTTCAAATATAAATGCAAATGTTTAGACAAAATATTCTTCTTAAATTGTTGTCATAAACTTTTTTCACGCACATTTATTAGTTCACTAAAAACGAAATATACACAGGTAATAAAAAAGAGTTTCCAAATAAAATGCAGAAAATTGGCATTTGTTTTTATGTATTTTTTTTTCTTGATGCAGCACTCGTATCTAATAAGGCGATGAAAATTAACAAAGCAAAAAATGTAAATGATTATAAAACAGAAAACTCAAAAAACAAGAGATACAGGAGAAATCTCTCTAAAAATGACTGTAACTGCATTCAAACATGCATGTAAAATATTTATATAAATATGTATATGAAAGTGAATGTACGAGTATGTTATAATATTTTATATTATACTACAAGTACATTAGCCCAAAGTTCGTACTTTAGTACCTGTCGTGATCTTGTAATCCTTAATGTTTTTACTTGTGCTTATTTACATGTACTCCCAGTATAGAGGGATAAAGGGAGAAACAATGAAAAAACTGCAAAGGGATAAAAAAAACATACTTACTGCACAAAATACAAACAATAACATACACATGTATGAATATGTATATACATATGTATAGTTGTGGCCCAGACGAAACAATTGCTAGGTCTTCACTTTGTAGGCCTTCTGAAAGACAAGTTTACACATTTTAACATATGCCATAGTCAGCATTCTCGCAGATGATGTTCTGGAAGGGCTTTGTTTCTCCTTCTGAAAAAATTCATAAATATTCCAAATCGCATTACTAAATAAGGACTTACAAATCTTAAATTAAAATTCAAACATAATTGGTTTTGCACTTATTCCTATACACTTTAAGTTAAACAAAGTCAAGTATTGTACAAATTCATTAAACATTAAAATCGGGCATGTCATGGGATACATTCATGTGTTATTTAAATCTTTTTTTTTACAAAAGTCCAATATCTTTCCACGTGCCGAAGTTGTGGACAGTTGGGTGGAATTGCTTCCAGTGGTACAAAATTTACATTATTGTTTGAATGCCACTGAAGGGCCTTTTTTTATAATGGGATGATGCCAAATCGTGTCAGAGATATGAAGGCACTCTGTGCTTTTTTAAAAATGGTAAAAGCCGTTTTTGTAAACACTCCTCAATATATATTTTCTGAGTTTATCGTGCCCGATGTCACAAACGATTGGCTTCTTTTGCCACAACTGCAAATGGCTTGCCACAAAACCCAACTTTTCGGGGAATTTTGTTTGTTTTTTTTGTCCGGTATTGTTCTTGAACATTACCTTGTCTATCAGTCATATAAAAATCTTGACCCGGAAGTTGTGAGAAGTCTGCAAGTACATAAGTTTCATCATCCATCACAAATCAGCTGTACTTTTTTTATAAAATATGATCTCAACTTTTCCGCTCGTTCTATTGCTTCGCAGTTCGGATCAGAAACTTCCTGAACTTTATATTTTTGGAAATAAATCTAAATGGATAGTCCGATCGGGATAAAGTTGAACATGGATATAGCTAAGGAGTGATCGAGTTCAAGTTCTTAAAATTGGCCCTACAAATGCTCCAGTGGTGGAGCTATGGGGGCTCAAAGTATGGTACCTTCGACATGTAAAATTTTTAAACATGCGCCATTTTTTATTTCATATTCGACTTCAATTATTATATTTTTGGAGAGCGCTCGGCTAGCTTGCATGTACTATTTATGTCATATAATTTCCGAGAAATAGGTATTTCAAAATTTAAATTTTAAAATTTTGCCTTGGTCCGCTTTATTAAAAATATAGATCGTAATTTTGGATCGAATGAAATCGATCTATTTTCGTTATTTAGACAACTAAGTTACTACTCGTATTATTGGAGCAATTTTATTATGGATCCAAAAATAAAAATTAAAAAATAAATAAATTTTTGTTGTTTTTTGGGCGAAAAGGACTTAACTCTTTTTTATTAAAAAAAACTTTATTTAAGACCAAATAACAATTTTATGTTTTTCTATATGGAGAATATTTGGGTATAAAAAACATGTTATATTTTCGGAATATATCGCCCCTACACCTTTCGAAATGTGACTTATTTTTTATCAAAATTTCATATTTAGGCCACATGTTCAAAAATCCCAAAGCTGGAAATAGAAAATGGAAAGCAGCTTTGGAAAGCTCGATGTGTTCGATTGTACAAAATACCATTTCTGGAATTTTAGCTCCAATTTTAAGGAATTGTGGCATTCCATTTAACCTTTTCACAACTTTTTTATACTTTGTTATTTAGAATGATATATTTAAAAAAAACTCCATTGAGTTTTGTTAATAAATAAAGATTTTATTGCATATTAGATATTTATTGAGTTTCCAAAACTAAAATTTGTTAAAAAATGTTAATAGGATTGCAAATATTTGGAATAATTTGATCCACATTTATTCCGAACTAATTTTTATTGTTTAGACAAGTTAATTTTTGGTCTTACAAAAATAATTTTAAATCCATATCTCAATTAGATTCAAAAATATGCGACTTTAAAACTTGTTGTTGAATAAAATATTAAGACAATTTATAAAAAAATTCGGTATGTAGATCCCATTTTAATAACTTAAACTCGAATACTCCATGGCTACGCCCAAGTCAAATTTTATACCGATTGGACCAGCCGTTTAGAAATTTGTTTCCAAAAATGTTTGATTCTGCCCCACTATGGCATGCTTTCAACGGAAGACCTTCTAAAATGCCTTCTTAAAATAGGGCCTTTAGAATGGCCTAATTACTGCACTTTTTTCCCACTGCGGTTCTACAACTCTTGGAAATATGCATGTATACCAACATACATATTCATATGAAGGAGTATGCATAAAACATGAACATAAGTACATGTATATTAGAGTGACAGCCGATTTTTTTTTTTTAGATTTCAAAGAGTGCCGGGTGGAATATTGTGACACTAGGCCTAAATGTTAAGTGCTGAAAATTTGAGCCAAATCGGGCAACAATTTCTGGACGCGCATCGAGGTCAAAGTTCAGATATATGCAAAATTGTACTGTTAATATGGAATAAATAGGTGAAACTCGTTAGCTTTCTGCATTGTTTTCTAGAAATATGTAGATTTATTTATATTAATGAATATTACATTAAAAAAAAGTTTTGGAAATTAACCCTGTATCTCCTTTGGTTCAAAATGACCCAAAAACTGTATTATCGCCAAAATTAGAGAAAAATGCAAATTTTTCAGTTTTTGAAAAAAATTTGCTACTAAATAAATACTTTTGCAATTGAATGCAAAAGAATCGAAATATGTACGTAATTATCGTTGTAATGAGATATAAATGACAAAATTTGATTAAAAAATGTTAAAGTTATTACAAATTCGCCAGACCATTATCGTGTTTCAGACCACTTGAACAAAAAATTTAGAAACAAAATTTAGATATTTCGAGAAAAATTAAAATAAAAGCTCATTTTTACTTAAAATATGTCCATATTTACTTGTATATGAGTTTTTGTCTTCGTAGGATACCGTTAACCTATTCGCAGGTATGGCCAAAAAAAATAATTTTTTTAACGGCTGTTTCAAAACTCCATTTTCAAATTTTTAAAAATTTTGTTAAACAAATTTCAGTTTTTTTCGATCATCACATTGGGGTTTATTGAGATCAAAATAGGGAATAAAAATATGAAAAAATTATGTCAATACCTCTTACAGTTTTTCCGTACCTGCGATTGAAATTTTGCGTTTTTCAAGAAAAACTAATTTTTTGTCCATATTTAGGCGAATGAGTCCAATTTCCTTACTGTTATAAATTTTAAGTAAAACTTATTCACAGTATTATAATCCTGGTAATTTTAAATATGGTCTGAAAGTTTTACTAAAATCGGAAAACGTTAACCTTAAAATCGTGAAGGTCAAAGGTCAAATTTTTCAATATTTGGAATTTCTAATGAAAAGATAGCGAAATGTTATATATTTTTGGGCCGATTTTAATGCAACTTAAGGAAAATATAACATAAAGTCCAGAATTTAAAATAACAGCACTAAAATGGAAATTAACCCTTAGCAGCACTTGGGGTCCAAATTATTCTCAACTTTTAAAATCAAGAAAAACACAACCGTTTTGACCCCAAGTCCTCTTAAAGGTTAAAATTCATTTTTGCACTGTTGTTGTAAATGCTAGACCCCAATATATATTTTCCTCAAGTTTCATGAAAATCGGCCCAAAAATATGTAACATTTCGCTATCTTTTCGTTAGAAATTCCAAATATTGAAAAATTTGGCATTTGACCTTCACGATTCAAAGGTTATCGTTTTCCGATTTTAGTAAAACTTTCAGAACATATTTAAAATTACAAGGACTATAATATTATGAATAGGTTTTACTTAAAATTTATAACAGTAAGGAAATTGGACTCATTCGCCTAAATATGGACAAAAAATTAGTTTTTCTTGAAAAACGCAAAATTTCAATCGCAGGTACGGAAAAACTGTAAGAGGTATTGACATAATTTTTTCATATTTTTATTCCCTATTTTGATCTCAATAAACCCCAATGTGATGATCGAAAAAAACTGAAATTTGTTTAACAAAATTTTTAAAAATTTGAAAATGGAGTTTTGAAACAGCCGTTAAAAAAATTATTTTTTTTGGCCATACCTGCGAATAGGTTAACGGTATCCTACGAAGACAAAAACTCATATACAAGTAAATATGGACATATTTTAAGTAAAAATGAGCTTTTATTTTAATTTTTCTCGAAATATCTAAATTTTGTTTCTAAATTTTTTGTTCAAGTGGTCTGAAACACGATAATGGTCTGGCGAATTTGTAATAACTTTAACATTTTTTAATCAAATTTTGTCATTTATATCTCATTACAACGATAATTACGTACATATTTCGATTCTTTTGCATTCAATTGCAAAAGTATTTATTTAGTAGCAAATTTTTTTCAAAAACTGAAAAATTTGCATTTTTCTCTAATTTTGGCGATAATACAGTTTTTGGGTCATTTTGAACCAAAGGAGATACAGGGTTAATTTCCAAAACTTTTTTTTAATGTAATATTCATTAATATAAATAAATCTACATATTTCTAGAAAACAATGCAGAAAGTTAACGAGTTTCACCTATTTATTCCATATTAACAGTAAAATTTTGCATATATCTGAACTTTGACCTCGATGCGCGTCCAGAAATCGTTGCCCGATTTGGATCAAATTTTCAGCACTTAACATTTAGGCCTAGTGTCACAATATTCCACCCGGCACTCTTCAAAATTTTAACAAAAAATTTTTTCCATACAACTGATTGTCACTCTAATGTATATACATACATATGGGCAATTCCATATCACCGTACGTGACATTTGTACGTCTATAGAGTGGAATAGATTTTGCAGAAATAAGAGTATCTGAAAAATAATTTGGTCTTTATGTTCCATTCAGAGGGTACTATATTTTAAAATAATAAAAAGTTCTTTCGAAATATTGGTGTCCAAAATATTGAGCGAAATAAGGGTATATCGTACGTGACATAAAACGGAACTCATTTTGAGGTACATGCTGAAATATGCGAAAATATTCGAATCGTGAGAGGCGTTATGTTTTCTTTTAATTTCTTACTCTAAACGAAATATTTTCCCTTTACAATCCATCATATTTAAATAAAAAGAATCTTTGGATTATTTTATAAGAAATAAAATTTAATATCGTACGTGACATACCGTACGTGACAGATTTTTCTCTTATAGTAAAACAATATATGTATATTCTGTAAATATATGTATACAAAAACTAAGAAAGTGAATAGAAAATATACATTCGGCTTCAATAAACAATTTGACAATAGCAAAAAACAATCTGAGTCAAATTCATTTCATACTACAAGCTAATTGGGAGCCTAGTTTTCGCCTCAATTTAAGCCTAAGATATATCTAAAACATTAAGAAATTAGTTTAAAATATTATTTTTGTCTTTAAAATGTTGTAATATGATCTAAATACTTTCACATAGTAACATTTTATTATTTTATTCTATTCAAATCATCTTGAAAAAAAGTTTCTCGTGGAATTGTCCATATGTATGTATATGGGTTGTTTTTGTGTATTACTTGTGTGTTTTTCAAAAACAAAACAATACAAATACGCTCCTGAGTTTATGCTAGTATGTGTGTTTTCATATAAAAAAAAGTATCATACACTTTGGTGCATGTTTAATGTCATGTTATTGTTTTAAATTATGCTACTCTTAAAGCTTATCTACACCATATCCTGCCACTCAAAAATTTTTTTTTATTTATTTTGCAACTTTATGCTGTATGTCGAGGTTATTATAAATAAATAAATGTTTTTTCTTAGAATTTTAAAGAGTGAAATATATTATTTTATGGTATCTAAAAAAAAGTGGCATTTAATTTATATTAATTTAAATGTTGGTTGATAAGTAAAAAACATAGACTTACCATTTTATTTCTTACTCCAAAGCTATACAAAAATAAGAAAGAAGGTATGGTCCATAAAATACCCAATCAGTTTTAATAGGCTTGGTCCTTGGGCTGAAAAAATAATATGTACCAAATTTGATCGAAATATCTTCAAAATTGCGACCTGTACAGCTAACCAGACGGACGGACAGACATCGTTTAATCGACTCAGAAAGTGATTCTAAGTCGATCGGTATACTTTAGGTGTTAGACTAATATTTTTTTGCGTTACAAACATCTGCACAAACGCATTATAATCTCCACACTATGGTGGTGTAGGGTATATAAACTGTATTTCAATTCAAATATTTATCATATATTGAACTGGTTTCAATTATTTCATAATTGAATCAAGTATTCATATGCTCAAAAACAAAATTTTCTGATATTTTCTACTGAATTTTGAGTTTTGAATTTGATAATTTTGATAACACTATGCAACAAATGAAGACTTTTTGAAAAACATAAGATCATGACAGTATACATTCGACTCTACTACCAAAGTGTAGTAAAACCCTTACGCAGTTTGTCCATTTTGTTGATAAATATTTTTTTATGGGCCCCCAAAATTTCTGAATATCAGTGGGTCAGTTTTTGGCCAACAGCTAATTCAGACTTGGTGTTTCCTTTTAACTTTATATGACAATTATATAGGTAAGAGTCCGCAAAGCAAACTCTTACTTAGTTTTTCCATTTTATATTTATTTATGGCCCCCCAAAGATTCTGAAAATCAGTGGGCCCTCAAAAAAAGGTGTCATCAGTTTTTGGCCAACAGCTTGGTGTTACCTTTTAACTTTATATGGCTATTATATAGGTAAGAATCCACAAAGTAAATTTTGTTAAGATTTTTTGAAAAAATATAGGAAGAAAATTTTTTTTTACTTTTTTTAGAATAACTTCCAGGGACTCCGAATTTTTTTACTAACTATATTTAGCAAATATTCGGTTCGCTATTGCCGAAATATAGCCTGATTTACTGCGAAGGGTGTATGAAAATTTAACCTCCAATTTGAGCTATTTTAAAACAGGTTAAATCTTAATAGTAATTCACCACTTGGTTATACAGAATGAAGCATAATTTGGTGTGGTCTAGCAAAATTTGACCAATTTAAAAATAGCATGATATCAAAACGTTTCGATAACCTTAACATAATATTATTATCACACTCAGTTTTTTCATGTATTACTATAATAAAAGTGTATTATAGATTTTGCTTCCTTTCCAGAGATTTGCTTAAGTAGTCGAAGATGGAAAAAAAAATCTAAGAAAAAATTTACATTACTCTTGGTTCTTGTTGATAAGTATACATGTAAGTAAGAAGGTAGATTGCATTATAAATAAATAGATCTTAAGCAGCTATTTGTGCATTTCCTGTTTCCGTTTTACACAGCAACATAAACCCATCAAACAGCTTGATTTAACTGAATATACATATGAAAATGCGAGGGTAACTATTAGTATTGTAAATCTGATAATTATAACAGAAATTTGTTACAGTAAATGTGACATCAGTTTTTCAGAGCGGTAGAGTTTTCTTTCACAGCAACCTATTTTGGATGTTAAGCTCAATATTTTAGAATTTTTAATTCATTTTTCGTTAGAATTTTTAATGACTCGATTAAATTTGTTATATCAACGTCCTGCTTCTCTGTTTAGGATTACAGTAAACTTTTCATTTATTTTCTTCAGAGTTAGAGGTAGTGCACTAAATGTTCAGTTTCACTAACATATAGTGATTGTGTAAAATTTTTCACTACCTCTCACTATTGATGTTTAATGGTGAGTACAAAATTATCAGCTTTACTAAAATTTATTTAGTGCAGAGTGGTCCAAATGCACAATTTAGACGGAAAATTTTTTTTGTATAGTAATATGTTTAGATAGCTACACTAGCATTGATATATTGCTTCAAATATAAATAATTGCTTCTTTGCTAACAAAATTTATATCTCAAGTGACATTTAATAGTGCAAGTGAAATTGTCATCAAAAAATAATAGAAAAAAATGCATTTATGTAGATGTGTGTTTTAAATGTGAAATTTTTGTTCAACGTACAAATTCTATGAGAATTTCTAATGGTAATTTATCAGAATTATGCTTTAGTTTTTATATTGTCGTCATCTACATATATGTAGTTTTATAATGTTTAAAAACTTAGTTTTAACACTAAAATTAGGGTTTAACATTTCAATTACAAGGCAGGAGTTGTATATTTATTTTTAAGATTGGAGTGACATTTCCCCAACCCAGAAATTTTTAAAATAAAAGGTGGCCTTTAATTCCTTTCACACATACAGAAATGCGGTGTGAAAATTCAACACACAAAAAAAAAATTTACATACAAAAACACACATTCATTCATAAAAATATTTTTTTTTCTCAGCTTGTTTATATTGATGAAATCTATAAACGTACTAAGTTTCATGTCGGTACGGCTTTTCTAAAGCTAGTTATGACTGTTTTCCGGCTAGATTGAGCATTTGGACATCTGTGCACCGTGCGACACCCAAAGAAAAAATATAGTTGTACATGTTTACTGTAATCATTTCAACTTTTTTACAAGTTTTTTAACAATATTATAGTCAAAGTAATTATATATATAACAGAGGTTACCATAATATGGAAAACATAAGATTCAAATGATTGTCATAATTATATATATGATTGTAGTAAATAAATATATATTCATGGTAATCATAATCAAAAAAATTAAAATTATATTTTTTTATATCCCTGAGAATTTCCAATACATTATTTCAAAAATTTTTCTCAAAAGGCAGAGGACTCAAGATAGAGAAAAATCCTGTTCCGTTAATTTGATTCAGTGAAATCAGCTGTACTCTGATCAGCATTAAATCCTAAGGCTCCACCAAAAGAGCCGCACAAAATTCCATGTGATTTTGATATGGAATCACTGAGTATTGACCATAGTAGTTTATTTAGATTGCTATCGATCGGGAATTATTTCGCAATTTTTCCCAAGACAAACTGTGCTGCGCTACATTTTAAAACTTAAGCGAACTTTATAATATTTGGATTACAATTGCAACATTGGAGATTGGGTTTTCAAGGTTTTCGATGTTACTAGAAGAAAGAGCCCGAAAGCATTTAGACGATCATGATTTAAAGTGTATGACCAAACTGGCATCTTTTTCGTGGAATATATTGAAGAACATTTCGAAACAATAGGTGATCCAAATAAATACCGCCTCATCATAGATGGATCAATGAAGAACCTCATACATTATTGGGTGATTTGATATGGTCTCAAATTTGTTGCCAAACGTAGATGTGTTTTTTGTCTTTGGGAAAGTTGATGCAAATGTCAACTTCGTATCAGACATCAACATGGCATCGTGCCTTCATCGAAAATCCACGCGACTTTGTTCGTGCACTCGACGTTGACAGCGCAGTTATGGTGCACTTAAGAATGATTTTTCCCAAATTAAGAGAAAATTAATGCCGGGAGGTTCAACAGCAAAACCGATTATTGTATTAAACTAAAGTAAATTTTATACTTTAAGTTGTTTGAAATCAGAGATGCCCATTTCATAGCACAATTGTGCAAGCTAACCACACACATATTCTTATTCTCTTCGATTTAGTAGTCACTGATACAGCGACGAATGAACATGCTAAGGGCGTGTATTACTAATTTTTATTTTGTTTTAAATTTTTGTTCAACATCACTGAAAGAAATATTTGGATTGTTTAATATATTTCGAACTTTAAAAAAATCATTGAAGTTTTGTCTATTTTTTCACCTTAATTTACTTCTGTGAACAATTTTTTTTTCAGATTTGAAATAATTTTTATCAAAATAACGTAAAAAATAAGCAAAAAAAAATATTTTAAATATTTATAAATTTGTCGAAAATGATTAATATCGATCTCTCCATTAATGAGCTATGTTAATATGTCGCCTACAATTTGATTAAGATTGTTGACTTGATTACACAGTGCAACAGTGAAAAAAACACACGATCATGACTATATAGGTTCGACTCTACTACCAAAGGGTAGTAAAACCCTATACGTAGTTTGCCCATTTTGGTGACCGATTTTTTTTTATGAGCCCCCAAAGTTTCTGAAAATCAGTTGGGCCTCTAAAAAAGGTGTCATCAGTTTTTGGTTAACAGCTAATTCAGACTTTGTGATACGGCTTAACTTTATATGGCAATAATATAGCTAAGATTCCGCCAAATAAATTTTGTTACATTTTTTTTTCCAAAAAATAGCTTTTTCGTGCACTTTTGTTGAAAAAATATGGGAAGAAAATTTTTTTTTTTACTTTTTTCAGAATAACTTTCAGGGTCACCTAATTTTTCACTAACAATATTTAGCAAAGTTGTAGCTACGGTAAAGTTGAACAACTCTTGAGAACATATCAATGCATTCTGAACGTGTCTAGTCACTCTAAATAGCACATAAATATCACTTTGTACCTTAACAATTTTCGTTTTTACTATTTTTTTACGCTAAAACAAAGATTTTTTGTTAAAATAGTATGATCAAGTCCACACTTCTATGTTGTGCTGTATTATTTACTCGGCTGAGGTGTTCGGAATGGGGATCAGTGAGTGGACCCTCAATGTCACACATTTAAAAAAAAATCGCCAAAAAGCCATTTATGATCCGAATGAGCTGAAATTTAAAATGTAGATAGTCCTTATAGTCTTTTTATATATTTCAACTTTGTATACGTGTGTTTTTTAAGTTTTTTCCCAAAAAAGTCCCCATATTTTTTCTTTTATAAAAAACTAATTTTCTTCGTGGCTATATACATTTTTGTATGATCTGGAAAGAGAACTTAATGCAAAAACGTATAAAGTAAAATTTGACAAACTTGACCAATTTTGAAACAAAATTTTAGGTTTGAGTAAAAAATTCTAAAAACGCAAATCACCGATCCTCAAAAACTGGCCATATTTGTATAGCCCTATATATTATTTATATACATACTAAACGTTTTTACTATCATACTGGAAATAACGTCAAAGTGGGCTATTTTCTAAAAAAACTCAGTTTTTGGAACACATTTTCCCCGTTTTAGTTATTTCGATGTTTGAAAACAAAGAATGACATCATTAGTGATGCCATTGACTTAAGAACATTTAGATCTATATTACTTCCAAATTTTATTGTGTTGTCTGTAACTGTTCAAATTTTACATTAATTCAAAGTTTTTATTTTTCTTGATGGAAAATCACCATTTTATAATATAGTTAGTTTTTAAGGTAAAATATGTCCGAAAAAACACACAACCTTACCCACTTTCAAAAATTTTGATGTGTTTTCATATCTTGCATCAAGCCGGTATTGCGTGATCAAGATTGGATAAAGTGATGAGCCCGGATCATACCGATAATGATTTGCCCATTCTTCGTTATTCCAGCACAATAGAGAAGTATACACTTATATACATACATTTTTAACAATAATTTTTGTTTTAGAGTAAAAAAATAGTAAAAAAACTAAAATTTTTAAGCTACAAAGTGATTTTTCACAGCTATTTAGAATGCGTAGATATGTTCGGATTTTATTGATATGTTCACAAGAGTTATTCAGGTTTACCGTAGCTACAACATTGCAAAATATTGTTATTGAAAAATTAATAGTCCCTGGAAGTTATTCTAAAAAAAGTAAAAAAAAAATTTTTTCTTCCCATATTTTTTCAACAAAAGTGCACGAAAAAGCTATTTTTTGGAAACAAATTTTAACAAAATTTATTTGGCGGACTCTTAGCTATATTATTGCCATATAAATTTAAGCCGTATCACAAAGTCTGAATTAGCTGTTAACCAAAAACTGATGACACCTTTTTTAGAGGCCCCACTGATTTTCAGAATCTTTGGGGGCCCATAAAAAAAAATCGGTTACCAAAATGGGCAAACTGTGTATAGGGTTTTACTACCCTTTGGTAGTAGAGTCGAACCTATACTGTCATGATCTTGTGTTTTTCCAAAAGTCTTCATTTGTTGCATAGTGTTATTATTAACAAATAAAGCCTTAAAAATATTGGCATATTTTATTTAGTTCACTAAACTTTTCTTTCAGTGAAGCTCTCTTTCGCTCACCAACACAAATACAGTTTTAGCTTTGGACATCTCTGTGAGGAGTGGAAACGACATAATACGACATTTCTTAGCCAACACAAAAGCTATAAACTACGAATAAATCATCTGCAACTTCGTACGCAATTTTTCTCAAATAGCCATCTAGTTTATTTCCCCGATCATTTGGGAAACCGTTCAATGAAGTTCTTGCGACTAATGAAAATAGCTTCAGGGGAAAAACACATGTTGAGTGCTTTCCTAATATTGTTGTTCGATATATTGTGATACGGATTCAGTCGTCTTCTGAAGTTGAAGTTCACTGAAGGTTGACACAAAACTATTTATTATTTAGTATTTTTGGTAATTTTTAAAACCTTTGTGTAGTGCAGATTTGTTAACTACCACCAAATTTAATGATAGTGACGATAGGACTTCGTGCATTCCAACAACAAAATTTAGTGCTCTATTCTCGTTTACATTCATTTAAAAATCATTTCAATTATTCGCTTATTTTTTTCTTCTCAGTAAGGAGTAATGGTAAGCGCTTACATTCCATTTTGGCTTCCTAAAGCCTGAAACTTTTTTACTTTGTACCCTCGTATATACATACTTATGTATATATATATAAATTTGTATTTATATTTAAAATTCAAAATATTCTTTAAAATTACACTAATACATGCACACAAGTAAAAACGAATGAGTTAGTCAATGCATGTGAATATCCTGTTTAGAAGAGTATGTTTATTCCTGAATAATACACTGACAGCTCATGCATGGGAATTATTAAAATATCACAAGAATTGTAATGAAAGCAAAAAAAAAACTACAATAAAAAGAATATGAGCTAAATAAAATGATATAAAAGTAAAAAAAATATATTGAAATACACACTGTACGCACACAGAAATTCATACAAATGTATACATATACATATGAATGTTGAAGATACTATTTTCCCAAGGAAAACCAATGTAATACAACAACTGCAAAATACTAAAACATATAAAATATTGAAAATGGTTTACGAAAGTACGAGTATTATAAAAATGTGATATTTCATATGCACATATGTGCGTTTGCAAGTACTTAGTTAAATTTTTCTATTCCTTCCTTTGTGTATTCAATTGCTACAAACCATATTTCACAGATACATGTGTAAATATGTTGCACATGTATGTATTTGTCATAGTATCCCCACTCACATGTGTTGCGTGTAGTGTAACTACGTTCTACGTGTGTTTGTGAAAAAGTCTATACGATTTGTATTATGCTGATATTTGAAATATAAATGCAATAAAATATATTAATGGACATGTTACATTTCAATTCGATGTAAAAATAAAAACTAGTCGATGTTTCTCTTTTTTTTCTGTGTCTTGTAAATAAAAGATGTAACAGCATGTTGAGTGTGTAACGTAGTAAAAGTAACTTCCATTACTGACAGCATATAAAAGAATCATACGCAAGTGTGCCTAAAAGTACAAAAAGCTGACCAAGCAAATATTTTATACTGTACAAGTTGAGTGGACATAAATAAATATATTTTTGATCCCAGTAAAATTTTTGGTCATGAATTAAACAAATACTCAATAGAGGTATGTATATATTTTCATGAGAGTTACATATATTTTGTTTCCAAAATAATGAGTGTATAACTTCAAAATGCTGAATTTGTTCAAATTTTAAGCTTATATTTTTATACATTTGTACAATATAAATTAATTCAAAGTACCTTTTACAATCTTTCTGGAAACATTTGGATTCCGAGCCAAAAGAAATTTTCATCTTTTGAGGCCAAGAACGAATCAAGCCAATATCGGTTACTAAAGTGAAGCGGTCTGGACTATAAATCGGGTGAGGCAAAACTTCCCTACCACTTCTTTCTAAATACCTTTTAACAGGCATTGTGACCAAAAGTTATCGTCATCGAATATAACGGTTTCATGTCGAGATAAAGATTCTGGGCGTTTTTCGGCCAATGCTCACTTCAAACTAATCAGTTGCATTCGGTACAGGTTCCTCGTGATTGTCTGGTGAGATTTCATCAGCTCATAATAGAGTTTCCAAATACAGAGAATTACCCTAGCGCCATGGATAATAGGCATAATATGCGAATGTATTGAAATTATGTCAGGTTAGTCGCTTTACTAAGTTGATTATGTGTTTAAATTTGTAACAGATATTCTGAAAAATTTTACCTTCTTATCTTATTTCGAATTTTGAAGCGATATTTATTACTTTTTTTTTTCAAAAACAGGCATTAAACTAGACTCTTTTTGCTAACTCCTAAATCAATTGAGATATTCGAAAACAATTTAGTAAGTAAATGAATGTTAAATAAGGCTTTCAGATACATAAATATGCAGGTGGGTTATTGAACTAGTATTTGTACCATTTAATTGTATCTCTACATGCCATGTACAAGAATTTTTCATGCATCCGTTATCAATTATAAAAAGCAATTACACAAATGTCCAATAATGAACATATATCTATTCCCTAATAATTTGCCTTACATTTAAATATTTTGGTTATGGTATTAAAGATAATTCACTATCTAGTGGGGTGTATTTTCTTTTGAGTATATAATACTTATTTGAAAGAAGAATGTTTGTTATCAGAAAAATAAATTATACTGAATGTAACAAAACTTCTTGAAAACTAGATTTTCTTCAAGTTTCCTGAGAAAATTATATTAAACATAACTTAACTGGTTATTGAATTTCAAATTAATTTATCTTAGTTTTGTTATGTAACATATCAAAAGAATTTTTAAATTTCTAAAAATTCTACTAACAGAGACATATTAGAGCTAAAAAAGGTTCCTTGTCCTCTAAGCTACTTATTAAAAATTATGCTGACAATTTTTATAATTACTTTTTTGGGAATAATTTAACTGAAATAACCGGACGATTACAACACTAACACAATGCTAGGGTATTCATTCGAATAATGATCGTTTGATTAAACGAATAATTATTCGAACCTTGAGCTTTATCAATTGTCATTGAAAATACTAAGCAAGTAGGAAACTGCAATCGATTAAAATCAAATAGCATTTCCGAAGTTATAATTCCCAGTTATACAGGTCGCTCCTATTAGATTATTCATTAATTGGCTTACTGTAAGTCGAGTGCCATTACAAATACGCAAACAATCATACAAACAAACACACATTGACTTTTTTATATATATATATATATATATATATATATATATATATATATATATATATATATATATATATATATATATATATATATATATATATATATATATATATATATATATATATATATATATATATATATATATATATATATATATATATATATATATATATATATATATATATATATATATATATATATAAGGGTTTCAAATGTATACAAATTTTAACATTTACTTAATATTGTTGGTAGTCCGCGCATTTCTGTACTAAAAATTAATATTGATAGCTGCTATGGCTTTCCCTATATATAATTTGTCATTATATCGAAGGAAGGTGCCACGCCCACTTTTGCTAGTTTGCCCATTTTTGGCCTAAATATGTAATTCATACAAAGTTTCATTGCTTTACATATCAATATTATACAGATAGATATGAATTTTAATATTAAGTTTGTATGGGATGTGCCACGCCCACTATTGATAGTCCGCCCATTCTTGTGCTAAATAATAATATTGATGATAGAATAACTGTGCAAAATTTATGGACTCTATCTCTTATTGTATCCCGTATAATAGATTTTTTAATTATCATCATATGGGAGGTGCCACGCCCTCTGTGGTTTCTACTCCCATTTGTCCTCAAATATTTATACAAACGGTGGTATTGCTCATGCATAATTTGAGGACTATAGCTATTATAGTTTCCAAAATATTTGATATTTAAAACTAACTTTGTATGGGAGGTACCACGCCCACTTGAAAATTCAAAACAAAAAGTATCCTATTGTTCTTTCCAGATATAGAAAAACATACAGTCAAAATTTCAAGCAAATCTGGTTAGACGTTTAGCAGTCTAAAGACTTCAAACCAACAAATATACATACATATAAACACACATTCACCTTTATATATATATACATAAATGTACATATCGTCGCCTAAAATGCAAAGTAACGTAACATCACTTTTCATAAGTTTATAGGAGAAGCAAAAAACGATATAAAATGAAAACTACTTGAGATATTGAAGCAAAATTTTCAAATCTGAATTACAATGACTCTAGAAATATATTTTATAAGAAAAAACTATTTTTTTCAAAGCACACTTTAAGATATGTGGCTTACGTTTTTTTGAATTGTTATTTTCTGAAACAAAAAAACGTATCATCAATATAAATTTTTATGAAAAAATAAAAATATTTTTTTTATTTTAAATAAAAGCAGTTTATTATTTTATTATGTTTTTTTTTATTTTAATTACTAACAACTACTTTTTTAAACTAAAAATGGTTCTTAATTAAATTTTCATTAAGACTGCAAAAAATATTCAATTGCAACAAATTTATTAAAAAAAAATATGGATACTACTTAAAATAAGGTAAAAACTATTTATTAATTAATTACTATAAACGTATACCTTATTTTGTTTAAGAAAATCATATACTTAATGATACTTTAGTTTCTATTTTGGTTATAACTTGGTTATTTCTGATAGTAAAAGTTTAAAATTTTGTACACATATGTAATATGATGCAGTGAATCGTAGTCAATAATAAAACCAATTTCGAATTTTTTGATGATACGTTGTTTTGCATTTTAGGTGACGATATGTATTTATTAAATTTTGAAAAAAAAGTCAAACAATTTTTTGATTTTTTTTTAGAAAGATTGAAGAAATAGCTATCTAAACTATTTGGGACACATATTGCTAAGAACAATAGGTAATAAGTTAAATGGATGACAAAAAACACAAGTTTGGTCAAAATTTCAAATTTTGACACACCCAAACTCATAGAGTTCTTGTTGAAAAATTGTGTCTGAATTACTATCCAATAGGTCTAACCTTGGTATAAATCATCCCGATCGGAAGACATCGATTTTAAAAGTTGGTTCACTTGACATGAATTGCCCCAAATATTACTGCAAGAAGTTACAATTCTAAAACGAAGTCTTTCAAAATGTTTAATTTAGGACTAGAACCAATGAAAATAAAAGGTACGGAAGACATCGATTTTAGGGTCTAAATATGACGGGGCGGCCGTTGTGTGAACACATGCTGGCGAAATATTAGCAGAATCGCAATTAATAATTAAAATATGAACTTAGATTAAAGTGATGGCGAATGTGATTTTGAAACGGTCGTCGAAAGTGATATTGGGGATGACATTTATAATGATTACGTTGAAATAGATGAAGGCTATGTTATTAAAATATATCTAAGTGATGTTATTAACCGATTACGGAAGTGTTGGAAAATATTTAATAA
The DNA here is from genome assembly GCF_958450345.1 of Calliphora vicina. Classification (NCBI taxonomy): domain Eukaryota; kingdom Metazoa; phylum Arthropoda; class Insecta; order Diptera; family Calliphoridae; genus Calliphora; species Calliphora vicina. The sequence continues at coordinate 138,348,572 of NC_088780.1, read as the reverse complement.
ACGTTTTGTTGCAAGAAAAACTTGGAGTTTGTCTTATACATGATGTAAACATCGTTGGACATCTTTGCCTAACATGGTAATAAACTTTTTGCATATTTATAAATGCGTCACTCATGCACTGACTGACTCAAAACTAGCCACTGACAATGATATAAAACTTTGGGCAGATTTGTTAAATTATCTAAGACAGGCGCGGATCCCGAGGGGGTGAAATAGGAAATTCCCCCCAAAACCAAAAAGTTTTCATATAAAAATTGAAAAAAAAAAAAAAAAAACAAATTTTAATTTTTTCCCGCAAATGGTTGAACTGGATTCGCGCCTACCCTAAGACCACTTTATTAAGCAAAGATTCGGCATCGTTGATAGAGCTTGAGGGTATAATAAAATTTTTTTATAAATTATTTAGAATTCATTTACTAAAGAATTAGATACTCATTTTGAAATCGGAATTAATGAACGACATAAAAAAGTTCTTAATACGTTTATATTGTACTTGAATTCAGGATCATGTCCAACTAGCTCAAAGTTTTTAAAGCATAGCTCTAAAGCAGAAACTAAAGTGTTTGCTTGACAATTGTATTGTAGATTGTTCTTAAGGAATTCCGAATGTTTTTTTAACATTATCAATACTTGAATTGTTAACTTTAATGTAATTTTTTGTTTTTATTTAACAATAAAATATTAAAAAACCTATATCAATACTTTATTCTTTACTTGTTTAAAAAAACTTGAATTTTTGGAATAATTCGATTAATTTAAAACCTGTGATCCAATTATTCGAACAAATTAAAATCTATTATTCAAATTATTCGTTTTATTCGAACAAGAATCAAATTATTTGAACACCCTACACAATACCTTAAATAATAAATCGCATTCTGATAGTTTCAGTTTGTAAAAAGTTGAAGCAATTCTTACCTCTTCATCTTAACCACATTTTTTAAACGTATAAAAAACAGCAATTTATGGAATGTCTATAAAACTTGATTTCTTTTAAATTTATCGACTCACAAAAAATTTACATCAGGTATATGCTATTTTAAAGGAAATACAAAATATTTTCCTTTTTTTAATATACATACATACATAAGTATTAAATACAACAGTAGCTAAAGAGAAATATAAAAATTATGATAAGATCATACATAAAGAAAATATATTTTGACTTTAAATGTAAATAAAATATTTGTCCTTTTTTTGGTTTTTATGGCACACTTGTCTCCCACATTGTTTGCTGATAGCATTTTTGTTAATAAGAAGGACACGTGCTTGCAGTAGAATTGTGGGTTTATTATAAAACTGCCTATAACTGACATTTATATTCATACATTTGTACATAAGAATACATACTTATGTATTTCACACAAGACATAAATACAGTGGGAGGCAATATGTGCTAAATTAATATTTTTATTTTTATCCATGTTTATTAATGATACCTTAGAAGGGTCGTGAGTGGATATAATTTCTTAGTATTTCTAACACCTTATATGAAATCAAAATATTAACTAAATATCAAGCTGTCATGTACACTAGGGCCGTAATTTTTTTTTAAATTTTTAGCAAATATCAAAATGGTACTTGCATAGTCGAATAGACCATTGAAAGTTATTTCAAAAAATGGTATTATTTTTACGCGGTTGTCAAAAAAGTTCACCCACAAAACGCGGTAAAGTTTGCTAGAGATAAGTTTTTTATTTTTTGTTATCCAAAAAATACAAATAGTTTGTTTTTAGAAATATATCAATTCGCTGTTTTAGTATAAAAAAATAGAAAAGGATTAAAAATTTGAGAAAATATTGAGTTTAAAGTTTTGTGGGTGAGGTTTTTATACAAAAATTAAAAAAATTTTATCGTAAATAACACAACATTTGCCATTGGGCGGAGCTAGGGCCATAGTTATAGTCCTAATGTACAATATATGACATGTCTTTACACTAACCTAAGGCACGTTGTTCGACTTTACCGTCCAGCTTAACTTTTCAGCTTTTATTTTGAAACATGTGTGTACAAGTGATATAAACAAAACACTGGAAACATAAAACTAAATGTAAATATTTTTCCATTAAACTAAATAGAATTCCTTCGAATTCTCATTCACTGTCAATACAGTCACTCACATGTTCAGCCAACTGAGGTAAAGAACATTTTAGTAGTTGGCTTTATTTAACACAAACAACCACCCAGCATCAACTACAACTACTGTGAACACATTCAACGCTAACTACTACTACTACTGCTGTTGTTGTGTATTTAAAGATAATAACAACAAAAACAACACACATACGCAGTAGGATTCCCCCTATTTTGCACTACTTGTATTTTCGATGCTCTCAAATGCTGAAAATTCGAAGAAAATCGAATAAAATTTCGTGGTTTCACCTTTAATTTAAAGTTTAAAATTTCAGTTAAAAGTAAACATTTTTCCAAAAATGTTGAATAAAAATTCCAATTAAAAACAGCTTATGCAGTTTATTTACCCCAAATTGTTTAAATATAAAATATAAAACTTTCCAGGCATCTATTAATGTGTTAACAATAATTTTCTATCAAAAATCATAAAATAGCAAGCATATCTCAAATCCAAAATTATATATATGGGGAATTTCATGTCAACTAAACCAACTTTTGAAATCGATATCTTCCGATCGGGATGAAATTAGCAACAAGGTTTTTTCAACAAGATCATTCGAGAACTCTGTGAGTTAGAGGGGCTCAAAATTTGACACTTTGGCCAAACAGGTGTTTTTTCTCATCCATGTAACTTATTACCTATCGTTCTTAGCAAAAACATAGCTTTTCTTCAATCTTTCGAAAAAAAAAAATTGTTAAAATTTTTTCCCGAAGCCAAAATTTTAAATTTAGTTTCACCGTTTTTTCAAAATGGGCCCTTTTTCCTCAAAAGAAGCTTAAATATTTTCCATGAAGATTTTTTTGGTCGTTTAAAGATACGACTTGGATATCTATCAACATAAATGTTTTGAAACTAAAAACCTAAAATTTTTGACTTTTTTTTTTGCAAAAACATAAAATTTTTGACTTTTTTTTTGCAAAATCAAAAATATTATTGACTTTTTTTTCAAAATGGACCATGTTTTTAATTTTGTTTCCTCATAAGAAAGCTAAAGAAGGAATTTTCCCTGTAGTGTGTCGTGCGGTGCACAGGCCAATCGACCACAAAGGGATGTATTCTTGATGAAAAACTAATTTCACATTGCGCCAGTGATTCAATAGAGTTGATACTGCTGTCTACTAATAAACGCCTTCACCCTCTCCTTTATGCGGTCGAGAAGCTCCACAATAGACTTTGATACACCGTCCCATACATGAAAGATGCATTCCATTTTCGGTCGGATATATTTGGTGTAAATAGTACAGTATAGATGGAGTGAAGTACACTGTTACTAATTTTTACATTGGAGACTCTAAAGAGTGAACATCGCCTACCTCTATAGAGTGAACTTTAGTTTTTTTTTGCAAAAAAAATTAAAAACAAAAGTTTTTATTTGTTATTTTTTGTCTACATGCAGTTTTGACTCTCATTAGTATTTTTAGACCACATACACTAAGCTTCATTATTTTTGACTTTTTTTGAACCTACTATTTTTATTGCTATATAAACCCAAAAAATCTTTCTATAAAAGTTGAGCTAGAAGCGCAGGCTGGCTTCAAGGGTACAAAGCAGCAACTCAAGCTGTTCAAATTTTGAAAAAGCCATTGACTGTGCTGAGAACAATACTAAAGATTATGAAAATATCTTAGTTTTACAAATTTCGTGATTTAGCAGTACAAAAAGCCAAAAGTACATGTAAAAAACAAGCAACCATTAATGATTTATTTGTTCCTTTATAAAAATATAATAAAATGTACATTTTTGACATAAAATTTTATGATTTTTTCAGTCTTGATAAAGTCAATTTATTGGATACAGTGAACAGGCCTTGCATTTATTAGTTCACTCTATCCCGACTCCAATGTACTTGTTTTTTACAAAAATTGTTTCACCAAAATTTTTTTCAGCAAAACATTGTTTTTTACAAAGATTTTTGTTCATCAAAACTTTATGTTATCATGGGTTACTGAAGTCCAAATAAAATAAGTAAGAAAGCTTGGTCGGTCGAGCACGACCATATAATACCCTACACTAAGTTAATAAGCAAAAATATTTTTCTTTTAAAATGTCAATAATTGATTTTCGGAAGATGCCTTAATATGGGTGCTATGACTAATTATGGACCGATCGCCATGAAAATTGATCGTGTGATTTATGTATATATTAAAGTTATTTCTGTTGAATTTTGTGTGTATGCCAACAATTTTAAGAGATTTGTGCTCGTTGAAGAGATTTTCGGAAAAGGGCCTTATGCACGCAGAGAAAAAATATAGTTGGGCATGGTTACTGTAACCATTTCAATATTGCTACAAGTTTTTTAACTATATTATAGTCACAGTAACCATTTACATGATTGTGGTAACCATAATATGGTTAATATACGATTCACATGATTGTATCAACCATATATATGGTTACAGTAAACAAATATATGTTTGTTACAACCATTCATATGATGAAGGACTTATCATATTATGTTGCTCTCGGCTTAAAGCTTATTATAATCTGAGAACAACATATTATGATAAAATTATTCATCATAAATATGGTTGCCACAAACATATATTTGTTTACTGTACCATATATATGGTTGAAACAATCATGTGAATCGTAAATTAACCATATTATGGTTACCACAATCATGTAAATAGTTACTGTGACTATAATATTGTTAAAAATCTTGTAACACTATTTAAATGGTTACAGTAACCATGCCCAATTATATTTTTTCTCTGCGTGTGGGCGCAATGATTAATTATGGACCGATCGTCATGACATGATTACCATATACATATGTATATAAAACTTATTTAAAGTGAAATTTGTGTAGATACTTATACAAATTAAATATTTATGGGCGATAAAGTCCAATTTTGGCTAGACATTTTTATGGAGGCTAGGAAATATTGGACCGATTTCAGCCAGTTTCAATAAAATTAAAATTATATGTACCAAATTGTATCGAAATATATTCAAAATTGCGACATGTACTTCGCGCGCAAGGTTTACATTGACAGCCAGCTAGATGGACGGACGGACATCGACTCAGAAAGTGATTCTGAGTCGATCGGTATTTTTGGGCCCTCCCCATTATGGTGGTTTAGGGAATAAAAATATATTAATTTTTAATATCTATGGGCCAAGAGAAATTGTGGTCCAACAGAAATTGGTCTTCACGAATAACTTTGCTGTTTTAGACAATTTTGATCTTAGATATACAAGTGTTAATAATGTCGAAAAATCGAAAACGACATGTTAGAAAATAGGCCTAGAAATGTTTGTTTAATAAATAATTTTTGACACAAAGAGTGTGCAAAATAAGGGTCACCCTAATATACAGTTACATTAAGAAGGTAAGATGAAGGGAAAAACCCACAAAAATATGAATAGTAATAACAAAATACATAGATACAGACAAGCATATAACATCTGATCGGTTGTAACGACAATAGCAACAACAAAAGCAACAATAGTAATATTACAAGGAAGAAAGACAACAAAACAACATAAACCAAATACAAATACATCGCATTAGCTATATAAACATAAAATAATATACAAAAACTTCTTAAAATATGATACGAAAACAAAGACGGCATAGCAGCAGACGATACAACACAACAGGGACGATGACAGTAGGAAGGTAGAGCAGCAAAGGAAAGGTAAAAGTAGAATGAATAAAATAAATAAATATGTATAATATATAGACAGCATCAACAACATAAAATTTTTTAACACAAAACAGGACAAATGTCCTTTGCTGATAAACCTCATAATAAATGTCGACCTTTCGTTTTTCCATTTATATTATTATAATACAAACACACACACTTTACACACAAACACAATATTATACATACATTCAAAGTGTAGCACACATACTTACTCATACTCATATAAGCAAACATAAACATTTGAAATACAATATATTTAATACTTATACACACACACACACTATTGCAACTGCAAACACCACACAAGTACGTTCTAGTTATAGAAGAACAACCAACTACAAGTACAACAAAACCAAATATACATAAACAAGAACCAATGTCCCGCCGCCTATAAATAGCCAGTTTTTTTTTAATTTTTTGTGACTAGTTAGTACAATTAGGCGGTCGGGTCCAGCCTCCCCACTTCTTACACTTCTATCTTATTTCAGTTTTAACACTGTAAACAGTTGAGAATAAATAAATAGTATAGTTACCAATGGATAAAGCTGAATTCTTAAATTTATAATTATTAGACCAATGACTCCAAATATCTAGAAACTGATCAAGAGATATATTGTTTCGAAATTTTGAAAACAAGGTATGCAGCAGCAACAATGATGTGATTGTGATGATACCGACACATCTATCTTCTATATATATAAAAATGGATGTTTGTATGTGGGTATGTATGTATGTTCCGAATGAACTCAAAAACGGCTGGTCCGATTTTGATGAAATTTTGAGGGAATCTTTAGAATAGCCTAGCGGGTAACACTGTCAGATTTTAAATTTTCGGTCTGTGGGCGAAGGGGCGTGGCAAAATCAAATGCCATCTATATATATAAAAAACGGCTGGACCGATTTTGATGCAATTTTCAGGGAATCTTCAGAAAAGCCCAGCGGTTATCACTGTACAGACAGATTTTTGATACTAGGTGTGTAGGCGGAGGGGTGTGTAAAAATCCAATTTTTATATTATACCGCTAATGCCCAATATTTCATAAAAATGGATGTGTGTATGTATGTTCCGTATAGACTCAAAAATGGCTGGACCTATTTTGATGATAATGGTGTCTTCAGAAAAGCCTTCTGGGTAACAGTGTAAAGTCAGATTTTAATTTTCTGTCTGTAATAAACAATTTGCTTTACTCGTGCTTATAGGGTCATGAATAAGATATTTCCATACTGAATTTTTGAATTCATTGGAACCAGCCGAAATGCTGGTACAGTGTCCGACACTGTATATTAAAATCGAGATAAACAGATGTTAAACAGATGTTTTCTAAAGGCCAGCAACGCGGACCGAGTTCAGCTAGTAAATTCAATATTTTCCAACCTCTTTATTTACTATTTTCATTTTCCACGAACAAGAACGCTACATTCCTATTCCTTTGGAGTTCTATGAATTGGTATCATTGCTGTATTTTTAAGAACCTTTTTTTAAATTTTGAACTTTAGACCAATATAACGCTGATTAACGCGAACAGTTTCAGTATGCTTAAGTACATGATTAAATAACAATTTCTAAATAAGAGAAGTTTAACACATTAGGTTTATTTATATTTTTTTTTGGTAAATTTAAACTTTTCAAGAATATCCAATATGGACTTTCAAAATAAAATACATATATATTAATACAAAAGAACCCACTAAACTTACAGTTTTGACTTTTTTATTTGATTGAAATTATTACTGCAACTTACAAAAAATATTATTTTTATAGTTTTAATCACTAGTGATAAATTTATGAACCTTTCCGGAAACCCTTCCGGAAAGGCCGAAAAAATTGAGGTCAAATTTTATAAAAAAAAAGAAGTAAGTAAGTATAGTTGGGCAAGCCCGACCATATGATTATAATTAAGACATTTATTAGAGCTTAACAATTTTCAAATGGGGCAGTTGTATGGGGGCTAGGAGAAATAATGGACCGATTCTATCTAAATTCAACAGTCTTGGTCCTTGGGGCAATATAAAAGTTTTTGTCAGATTCTGTCGAATTATCTTCAAAATTGCGACCTGTAGTATGATTAAAGGTTTACTTGGACGGACGGACATCGCTTAATCGACTCATAAAGTGATCCTGGGCAGGTTCGTATACTTGAAGGTAGTGTACGGAATAAATACGCTTGTTGTGTAATTAATGATAAACTTATAAACTGGCAGAATTTTCACAACTTCCGAGTTAAGATGTCTATGCGGCTGATGGACGAACTAATGCTCAAGAACAATAACGGAAAAAAAACAAGCAAACCAAGTGAGAAAGTATGGTGGGTCAAGCCCGACCATACAATAAAATTAGGTCGTGTGATTTATATCTATATGAAAGTTATTTATGTTGAATTTTATGAGTATACCAATATTTTTAGTAGATTTAAGCACATTAAAGTGATTTTCGGAAGCGGGCATTATATGGGAGCTATGAGTAATTAGAGACCGATCATAATAAAATTTGGTAAGATGAATATATATAAAACGTATTAGGCGCAAAGTTTTGTAGATACCTATATAAATTAAACATTTATGACCGATAAAGTTCAATTTCGGGAGGGCATTTATATGGGGGCTACGTGAAATAATGGACCGATTTTAGCCAGTTTCAATAGGCAATATATATGTACCAAATTCTATCAAAATATCTTTAAAAATGAGACCTGTACTTTGTGCACAAGGTTTACATGGACAGCCAGCCAGACCGTCATCGTTTAATCGACTCAGAAAGAGATTTTGATTCAAAAAATACCAAAATTACCGATTTCCTTTATAGGCTATATTGAGGTTAACAAGTTTGATGAACATCACATTGCGATATTCGGATATTTAGATGGTGGATAACTTCAAATCGATATATCTCGATTCCTAGTAGACCTGAAGCGACAAAACACAAATTTTACAGGAGAAGGTTTTATTTGATTATTTTGAAATTTATACATAGAATTAAAAATGTTATGATGCGATATAATATAATTTTGTTCAAGCTATTTGTGTATTTTTCAAAAATATTGATAACTTTTGACAATTAAAAATTCATGGAATACTCTATAGAAAAATATGACAAAAATGTTTTATATTGAATTTTTGCATAGATAAAAATTTTTCGAATTGAAATTAAATTTTTATTTATAAATAGTTTTTAATGAAATTTCACAGTTATGTAGATTTTTCTATTTAAAATGGAAATAATAAAAACCAAATTTGAAATTTGTTATCAGCAATCCCGCAATTCCCAAAAAAGTGTTGAAAAATTCCAAAAATGGTAATTTTTAGTTTTTTGGCCACCTATAATCCGTTACTATATTTTGATATCGGATACACGATGTGAGAATTTTTGCCCTAAAGTTTTATTTTACATAAACAATTGGTATTTTTTGAAAGGACCTGGTCCCCTCGGTAACAACAATTTTGAAATTGGGTTTCCTTTAAAATATTTTATGAAAACTTAGCTTTCAGAAAGTAGAAATTTTTTATACATCCTCTTAGGAATTTTTTGCGATAACGTAAAAAGGAAAAAAGTACTTTTTTGCATATAACTTTAGAGTTAGTCATTATTTTTAAACAATTCTTTTTCCATTTGACACATACATGTGTTGTTAGTCCAATAATGGAAAACCGGAGAAAATCGGGAAATATTTGGATACGCTGTTATCAAAAAACTGGAGCAGGGTGGGTAAAAATGTTGAAAATTTAATTTTCAAATGCGAATATCTCCAAGCTATAATAGATAATTGATAGCTACGACGAGGTTTTTTGTAGTGCTCGATGAGAAGATTCTACATGTATAATGTTTTTGAAATCAGAACTCAAACCAAGAAATAATATCGTTTTAAAAATGTAACATACCCTGGGTGTCCTACTTTGAGGACCCTTGGTCGCGCTCCTGGTGGTCCCATGAGGTCCACGTTCAAAACATAAACTCGACAACACTTCGTCTTTGCGCATGTGAAATTTCATTCAAACCAATCTAACCATTTAGAAGTTAAAGATTTATTTCCCTCATTTTTTTCTATACCACTGTGTGTCGCTTACGATAAAATTTGTTTACTGTAAAATATAAACATTGACTTAGGATAAAATCTTACCCCCTATATTTTTGATGTTATGAACAATTTTGATATTCTGAGAACGCTAAAATATCAGTCGGTCCATAAAATTTTAATTTCAGCAATAAAACAAAAATTTTAAAAATGTCGCTTACGATAATTTGGCGCTAAGGGCTCGATATAACTCTTTTATGACCTAACCCCTGCCGCTTTGGGATGTGGCACTGTGTAATTTAACAAAACCAATATAATATAGGGATTTCGATAAATATTTGATACATGTTTCCTAGCAATGTAAAATCTTAACTCATTTATTTCCAACGATGCTTATTTTTGACTTACAATTGTGAAACAGACACCAACCACTACATATAATGAAGTACCTGCTGCTGTTTAACTATTGTGTGTAGGGTTGTTGTTGCTTTTGTTTGTTGCTTGTTGTTCCAGCAAGTCAAATATACTTCTCATATCATCTAAATACAACAAAAAAAGAATGTTTATAATAAACACAACCGCAACAACAAAGCACAACAAGCAACGATACAAAAGCAGCAAAACATAAACAACTACAACAGCAACCAAAACGAACATCAACATTATCCTGTAGAGAATAAAATGTTTATATACATGCATTGTATTAAATATACTCGAACTAGGGTTGTCATTCGAATAAAAATGATTTTTATTCGAATAATTTTCATAAAAAATATAATTTTTTTCGATATTTTGCTACTCTTTGTGTAGCATCTTCAGGAAAAAAAACTGCCTCTGAAGCACACCGATTGCTCACCAAAGGTTTCATCGGTTTGTGCGGTTCAGAAGTGGTGATTTTGACACGGATGACAAGGATTGCCAAGGCCAGTCAAAAAAGTTTGAAGACCTTGAATTGGAAGCATTACTCCATGAAGATTGTTGTCAAACTCAAAAAGAGCTTACAGAATCATTTGGATTTGTAAGCTGCAAAATTTGGTACCATACGAATTGATGCTGAGAGACCTTGAAAGACAATTTTTTATATCTGAAATGCTGCATCAACGCTATAAGGGAAAATCATTTTTGCGATGAAAACTGGATCCATTACGATATGAGCCTGGTGTTTACGTCATATAATTCGTTTTTAAAAGAAGAATTTGAATTTAAAAAAATCAGAGATGGTAAAAATTCAATAAATAAAACGGAATTACCCTAACAAAGAAATTATTAGAAATTGTATGATTTTAAATGTATTTTAATAAATTCGAATAATATTTCTTATTCGTTTGCTAATATTTCTTTAAAGTTTCTTCATATTTTAAAAAAAAAAATTATCGATCACTCGAATAATTAAAAAAATTATAAACTTTTATTTGATCAAAATCAAACTCGAATAATTAACAACCCTAACATGAACCCATATAGAAGACCACTAGCCCGGACGGATACATCCAACAACAATCATTAAAAACATTACAAAAATACATCGATGTGTTTGTTGGGTGCCGTTACTCTGGCATAAAATAAATAAAAAAAATATTAAAACGAAGCAAAAATAAAGAACATTTTGAAATTTATGTTATTTCCTTTTTTAAGGATCAGATAAGCTAATAAAAAATATTATAATTACACATCTGACTTGAAGGCGCAACATACATACAACAAGTAATACTACAATGTTAAGGTATGTTCTGTTTAGCTACTGTTTGCCGCACCTTCAGCTCATCCACCATTCATTGCCACCACCTTGTCGCTTTCAGCTGTTGAGGATGATGATGATGAAGACGGTGGAGTATAATGATGTCGGTGATAACTGAATGTTGTATTTTTGACATTGACGACCTGAATTCTAATGCGCTTTAATACACAATAAAATTTAATGATGATAATAATAAAGCATTAGACTTACTTAAGCCTACATAATATGTAGACTTTAGGAATTCTATTTGCCAAATTAAAATGTATGTATGTGCAATTTTGTTTAACGTATTGAATTAAAAATCAAATTTAAAATTTCTACACTGGAGTAGATTGTAAGGTTATATGGGAGTGTAATAAGAATTTATGAGACAACGCTAATATTTGATTATTTTTTACTTAATTTGATAATGTTGTACAAAATGTATTATAATTTGTATGTGATTATGTTACATCAGTTTGTCAGAATTTCATTAAATTTAAATCTGTAATATTCACTTTAACATTTTTAAATCTTTAAAATATTTGACTAAATAAACGTAAATACATAGGCCCCAACACGAGTTTTTTTGTAAATATGTATCATATTTAGCCAATAAATCTCGACTTAAAAAACGCACCTAATGTGAGTTTATTAAGAATTGCTGCACAGTGGTATGAGAATAAAAAAAAGGGAAATAAATCTGTAACTTCTAAACCCTTACTCCGATTTGAATGAATAATAATTTACCTAACATAGAAATTCATAAAAAAGCATGTTGCCTACATAACACCATATTTATGAATGTAAATAGCAGTGCTAGATAAATTCTCAGCGAGTTGTTAAGTTTTCCCTAATTTATTTGACACGTAAAAAACACAAGGTAGACATGTTATATATCTAAAGTCGAATTTTACATAAAAAATAGGCATTTTTTGAATGGACCTGGTCCCCTAGGTATCAAAAAGTATAATTTTTTTTTCATTTAAAATATTTGACGTAAAGTTAGCTTTTCAAAAAGTATAAATTCATTATACATCCTCTTAGAAATTTTTTAGATAACTTAAAAAGAATAAAAGTACTTTTTTCCCCAAAAAATTGCGAAAAATCGCCTTTTTTAATTTTTTTAAATTCAAATGCATGAACTTTGGACTCAGTCATGATTTTTTAAACACTTCTTTCTTTATTTGATATATACATCTATTGTTAATCCTATAAAAGAAAAATGGATAAAATCGGGGAATATTTGGAACCGCGGTCACCAAACAACTGGAGTAGGGTGGGTAAAAATGTTGAAAATTAAATTTTCAAATGCGAATATCTCCTAAGCTATAAGAGATAATTGATAGCTACGACCAGGTTTTATGTAGTCCTCGACGAGGAGATTCTATATGAAATAGAAGAAATAGGATCATTTTAAAAATTTAACATACCCGAGGTGTCCTACTTTGGGAACCCGTGGTCCCGCTCCTGGTGGGCTCATGAGGTCCAAATTCAATACTTGAACTCAGATGCACTTCCTCTTTGCGCATGTGAAACTTCATTCAAATCGGAGTAAGGGTTAAGAAGTTACAGATTTATTTCCCTCTTTTTTATTCTCATACCACTGTATGCTGTTTAATTTACCTCGGCAGAAAACTGGTGATTACAATTTTGATATTTATTTTACTTTGAGGTTACGGTGCATGGTAACCTATAGGGATTCTATAGAGCTTAAGGACAATTTATATTAAAGTTCAGCTCATCCGGATCATAATTGTGAGAGCCGAGGTGGCGTGTAATTTTACTACTTAAGCATAAAGAGTTTTATCTACAACTTTAGTACCTTCGATGACCCGCACTGAAATTTTCCGGCAAATATTTTCGTAGAATATTTTATTACTTAAATATTCTTTTTGAAAGGAATTTCTTTGATTTTCACTAAAAAAGGGTCAAATTGACCCTTAAAGAGATTAAATTGGTTAAGATCTTCCCCAAAAATGATTCCCATAGAATTCCACAATATAACTCTGACAATAAGAATTCTCTCAGACATTAACTTCAAAAATACATATATAAGTGATGTTATCTTATGATAAACACAAAATATTGAAAACTTAGAAAAACATGGAGTTCGTCTTATGCATGATGTTAAACATCGTTGGATATCTTTGTTTAAAATGGTAATAAACTTTTTGCGTATTTATAAATACGTCAATCATGCACTGTCTGACTTCAAATTAGCCACGTTCACTGACATGGTTGAACCGATAGACCAGTCGATAGTGTGCTGGACTATTAATCTGAGGGTTGCGGGTTCGATTTCCGCCAGAGACTCTGGATGTATCTGCAGACAAGCAAATCGCTTCGCAGTTTGTGTTTGTATTTAAAAAAAAAAAAAATTTATGATAAAAAATTTATTTATGACAATGATATCAAACTTTGAGCAGATTTGTGAAACTCCCTAAGACCACTTGATTAAGCAAAGATACGGCAACGTTGATAGAGCTTGATTTGTTAACTTTAACGTTATTATTTGTTTTTCTTTAACAATAAAATATTAAAAAACCTACATCAAAACTTCATTCTTAACTGGTTTAAAAATTTAAATTATTCGAAAAATGTAGTAATTTTAAACGCATGATCAAATTATTCGAACAAGTTAAAATCTCTCTTACCTTTATTCTAAGAAGAGATAAATCGATTAGTTACTCAAACTAACTAAAAACCCTAATGGGAATACAAAATGTTAAATGAGTTTTTTGGTTATGAGGCAATCCTGATAAAATGGGAGTTAAAAAATTTCGAAATTTTAAAATTTTGTTCTTCAATTTCTCAATAAAAATCGAGAGAAGATCATAGAATATCTGTAAAATGATAAAATAATAAATATTCTACACCCACTGATAGTTCATAGAGTGGTCTATTAATTAGTATAATTTTAATTACTTTAGTAAGCAATTAAATAAAATAGTGTCGGAGTATTTTATTTAATGCATTTGGATTTCTTCCGAGAATACAATTGTATTTATTCGCATTTGATGTACAGAAAAGTGCTTCATAAGAATCATGACAACTAGTTACAGAACTAGCTCCGTGCATGACTTAAGCAGGGTATTGAATAGTTATTTTAACGTGTACGGGTGCTAATTGACCTCAAATAGTCAGTTAAAAAGACATGTCATAGACAGTCCAAAAAACGATTGCTGGTTATCAAACATTCCTCCGACAACTCTCCAGGAGATTACTTCTGGTGGGTAAAATAGCTACTTTCTAAAGTGCAGAATAAAATATTCGTTTAAAATTACTTCACCATAGGATACTAAGAGACACATAAAGTAATCAATTGTCTTCTATTGGCACTACAAAAAACACATACGTGTTCAAAATATATAAATTGCAGTCAGCCAAGTGATAAGACATAAGTGACCTTTACTGTCTATCAGATTTACATTGACTACTTGGAAGGTTATGAAGTTGTTACAAATAACTTCTAACTTCAAATTCAAGCTTCTTCCTTCTCTAGCGACAATTTTTCTTTTTAAAATATTAACATATGTAATTTACTTTATTAGTGCTATATTTTAATTTTTAATTTAATTTTTTTTATAACTTACAGATACAAAAAGTATTGCCACATATCAAATATAATAAATCTATCTTCTGCTCAGAATAGCATCCATTTTCATTATAAACATATTCTTATACGTATTACCTTAAGGCTAAAATGAGATAAAATACATGTTATTTCATTAAATTGTTCATCAAATGACTTTTATTAGTGCTGTTGGAAATCGTAATAAACCCACTGGACCCTACAACCATGTTTTAACGACACATGAAACAACAATTTTCCATGGCAGTTGAAAAGCCAAAACAAGTAAAGAAAGATTTGCAACTAAATCTCACTTATTCATTTGTCCAAGAAATAATGGAATCTAAGATAGAAAGAGCAAATAAAAGAATGACAAAACTTCTTGACAGCTAATTCATGTCTATTGATGTTAGTTTTAATTTTAACATCAAACTATCACTACGACAACCAACTAACCAAGAACTCTTATACTTGCAACAACATTCCCTTTGCCACACTCCATTAGTGGTGATTGTAGAAATCATCAAAATGTAAGATATAAAAACGGAAATTTCCCTGCCAAACTAATAATGGTACCTGTCAAAATTTCCTTAACTTGGTGTGGCCAAAACACAAAAAAAAACAAGATAAAAACATAACTATCATCATGATATGAGTTGGAGTAGTAGTCACTGTGAACAAATCCTTATGCTATTTTGCTATTTGAAGTGGCAAATGTTTGATAGAGATGAATTGTTGTTCTAGTTGCATAGCAAAAGGAAACGGAAGGATAAACCAAATGAAATTCAGACTGATTTTAAAGCAGTTTTGTCATTTCGGTATTTTTAACTAGTAGCCATAGCAGAATATTTAAGTGAAGAATACAAAAAGTTTTTACGACCAACAATCATGTATATATGACTATGTAGCATGAACAAATGAACAAATATGCTAGGCACACTGATTTGTCAATTTGTGTATGATACAAATTTGCTTTAAAAAAATATTAATTTCAAAATAACAAGTAAGAATGAAAAAATTCCTTTTTCGATTATTTTTTTCTATCTATATATGTATATAAAAATGAAATGGTCCATGTATGTAATGACATCACGTGAGAACGGCTGGAGCGATTTGGCTGATTTTTTTTTATTCGATTCGAAATTTTCAGGAGATGATTTGTAAAGAAAAAAAATCTAAAATTCAGGGTAAAACTCGGATATTTTTTTCAGTCCAGTCAACTGTAATAAAAAATCTCCCTAAAGTATGCAGTACAAATTTGCAAATAAATAAGAACAGACAGGTGTATGTGGTTTGCAGAAACTTGAAGATCTAACATTAGTAAATGCCTACGGGCGAAGCCGGGGCAGTCAACTACTTTAAAATAAATAAATAATATTTCTGTTGGTACAAATTTACAAATCATTTACATTTCAACTTTTCTGTATTACCTTCAAACATAAAGTTAATGTTGTAATTCTGCTTGGATGTCCCTTTATTTCACTGTACAACATCTCTGAGTGTTTGCATATTATATGGATGAATGACTACAGAAACTAAAATTCTAAACAATAATTTATTAGAACACATACATTGCTAGCTATAAATCGATTAGACTGCTCCAAAAATATATGGAATTTTACATGTGTTCTATGACCCACAATACTCTCCCTGTTCCATTCATACCAATCATGGTGGTCTTATTTGTGGAAACACCAATAAGTTTTTTCTAATATTATATTAAAAAATTTTCTAAATTTTTGTAATAAAATGTATTTTAGCTTTATCTTGAGAAAATTGGACTTCCAGATGAAAAAAAAGTTTTTTGCTAATAGCTACTTTTTGTGATATTTTTTCTTTAGTAGTAATTGTTCTGATATCAAAATTATTATTGCTCACATCTTATGGAATCGTTATATTAATACCAAATCAATACAAACGAATTTAAAGAGGTGACCAAAGCTTTATTAAAAGTACAATTTTCATTCGATTTTGTTCATATTCCAATGTAGCGTTCTGGTTGCTTGAACCTAAAACAATAAAATTTAAGGTAAAGCCATATAATAATCACGAACCAATTATGTCGAATTTCAAAGTCGCGTTCGCTATCGTAAAAGGACAAATATTATAAGACAGAAAGAGTTGGGCGATAGAAGTACAAATTATGCTAAAGAATGAGATAAGTTTGAGCGTCATACAGCAAGCAAATATTATGAAAAGCAGTAAAGAAGGAAGAAAATTAATAACTTATATGTCGTTTTTTGCTGCAAAAATGTCAAATTTAGTCATATTTGGGAAGTTTTGCTTCAATTTTAAAAAAGTGCTAGACGTAGTGATTTTGATACGGAAGACAAATCGACCAGGCCAGCCAAAAAAGTTTTAAGATCAAGAATTGGAGGTATTAATCCGTGAAGATTGTTGTCGAACTCAACAAAAGTTTGCAAAAATCATTGGGAGCTACTCTGGCAGCAATTTCAAAACGTTTGTTAGCAGCAGTATTCATCCAAAAGCAGGGAAATTGGCTACCATACAAATTGAAGCCAAGAGACTTTGAAAGACGATTTTGTTCGAAATGATGCTTGATCGCTATAAAAGAAAATAATTTTTGCACAGTATGATTATTTTCGATGACAAATTAATCCATTACGATAACTCAAAGCGTAAGATATCGTATGCCAACCAGCCAAATCGACACCAAAGCCAAATATCCATGGCGCTAAAGTAATTATCTGCATTTGGTGTGAGCAAACGAATATGCCATATCTGGCCGCATATTCGTTTGCTCACACAGTAATATTCCATCACGACAGCGCTCAACCTGTTAAAAACTATTGAGGATGAAGTGCTTGAATTCCTTTCCAAGGAGAACTTTTTCAAATCATATTTCTCTAGTTATGAATATCCTTAGTATATTTGATGTTAAGCATCACAGTAATTCCTTTGTGATCTGTAAATATTAACCTGTATTAAGTCGACCTTAGAGTGTCCAAAAAACCTGCAAATTTTAAAAACCGGTTTCCGGTTTAACCGAAATAGTGTGTTTTTGAAAAAACCGGTTTCGATTATTGTCTTTTAAAAAACTCGGTTAAGCGGTTTCGGTTTTTGTCTTCAAGAAAACCGGTTTATAGTAAATTTTTATTTAATGGAAATTTAGCATTTTAGAATTCTTTATGCAATTATTTAAATCTTTTACGAAATGTTGTCAAATGCTACAATAGTAAAAAGTTTTTCATAAATATGTTTGAATGAGCTTTAGAAAATATATTTCATTAAAACCGGTTAACCGTCTTACAAAAACCGGTTTGTCAAAAAACCGAAAAGTTAAAAAAAAACCGAAACCGGTGGAGTTAACAAAGATGAAAAAACCGGTTGACCGGTTTTCGGTTTCGGTTTCGTTTTTGGATACTCTAGTCGACCTACTAGAATGTTAATATTCCTGTCCCTAAGGTTAAATATGTATTTTTTTATTCAAATAAAGTTTTATTTTGAGTAGTTACTAGGGTGATCGATTCTTCGACAATTTTTAGAAACTGGTTTTCGGTTTCTTCGAAAAATTGCAATTTAAATAAACCGGTTTCGGTTTTTTATAATAACCGGTTAACTGGTTTTTTGAAAAAATATTAAAACGCTTAGAAATAAGAAGTAAAAAAGTTTTATTTATTAAAATAATAGTGATTAAAACAATTTTGATTACTTCTTCTCCCATTTTGAAATTTATATTTAATTTTTCTAAAAGCACAGTACAACATTTTTCAGTTCATTGCTTTGGGACTCAATTCTGACAATTTCACGTGAAAGTAGCCCCAAAAATAAGAACTTCTGCATCATTAGTTTTGTCAAGTTGGCTGCCGTATTAATTTAATGGCCATACGAATTTTTTTTCCTCAAGGTGGATTTTTATCACTTTTTCTATATTTTAGCACGGTTATATCTCGTATACCGTACGGAATATCTCTTTTGTGGCTGAAGCAAAGTTGTAGATATTGAATAGTAGAAAAAAAGTACGGAACATGCCTACCCGAAAAAAGTGCATCCAGTGCCTTAAAAATCGCAAAAATGCCCATTTTTTAAAAAATTTTACCAATTTTTCACCTTTTTTGCTCAATAGCTGGATTACAAATGCAATTATGGACTGATCACCATGAAATTAGGTCGTGTGATTTGTGTCTATATAAAAGTTATTTATCATGAATTTTGTATGTATACCATCATTTTTAACAGATTTATTCACTTTAAAGTGATTTTCGGAAGCTGGTCTTATATGGGATCTATGAATAATTATGGACCGATCATAATAAAATTTTTTGACATGAATTTTGTATATATTAAACTTATTTGGAGCGAAATTTGTGTATATACATATATAAATTAAACATTTATGACCGATAAAGTCCAATTTCGGGAGGACATTTGTAAGGGGGCTATGTGAAATAATGAACCGTTTTCAGCCAATTTCAACAGTTTTCGTCCTTGGGCCGAACAAATTATATGTACCGAATTTGTTTATGATCGGTCCATAATTAGTCATAGCTCACATATAACCAACGCTTCCGAAAATCACCTTAAAGTGAATAAATCTGTTAAAAATGATGGTATACATACAAAATTCATGACAAATAACTTTCATGTAGACACAAATCACACGACCTAATTTCATGGTGATCGGTCCATAATTGGATTTGTAATAAAGCTATTGAGCAAAAAAGGTGAAAAATTGGTAAAAAATTTAAAAAAATGGGCATTTTTGCGATTTTTAAGGCACTGGATGCACTTCTTTCGGGTAGGTATGTTCCGTACTTTTTTTCTACTATTCAATATCTTCAACATTGCTTCAGCCACAAAAGAGATATTCCGTACGGTATACGAGATATAACCGTGTTAAAATATAGAAAAAGTGATAAAAATCCACCTTGAGGAATAAAAATTCGTATGGCCATTAAATTAATACGGCAGCCAACTTGACAAAACTAATGATGCAGAAGTTCTTATTTTTGGGGCTACTTTCACGTGCAATTGTCCGAATTGAGTCCCAAAATCATGTGTTGTACTGTGAAGTGAGTGGTTGATACACAGAGAATACAGATTCGTAATAGCAACACATATAGAATTTTTCGGTTCTAGCAACAGAAAATCAGTGGATAAAGAAGAATTTCGGTTGAAGCAACCAAACTTTAGTTACCACTTCTAAAATTTTGTTGTCACAATTGTAAAATTCTGTCGCTAAGGCAGTATCATTCGATTGGCAACAAATTCGGTTGCTACTACGAATCTGTTTTCTCTGTGTATTTTTGATATTTTATGAATTTTATTTAATTTCAAAAGTCAACAACTACGTTAGGTTTTAAGAAAACAAATTGGCAAAAAAATATCTATAAACATGTTTAAGTCGTTTTGTTACGTACAATTAAGTTACATATTTTCAGAGCTTTGGTAGCACTACAATATATCTTTGGTAGCTCTAATATATATCTGTCTCTTTTCATCATACTTGCTGAACATTATACACGAATGAAAACTGGGATTCCCCGGGTAAATAGCAAAGCCATGTTTTTCTTATCCTTCATAAGATCTTCGGGTAAAATTTTACCCATTTTGAAATTAAAATTGCATTTCTTCTAAAAATGAGTGTTTGATATTTTCGATATTTTATGACTTTAATTTAATTTCAAATGTCAACAACTACGTAAGGTTTTTATTAAATCTATTTTCTATTTGTGTCAAATTTGACCCGAAGATCGTAAACTTCAGTAAATTTGAAGACCTGATGAAGGTAAAATAATCTCTTAGGGATAAATAACACACAGTTTAAATTCTTTGGAGTTGTATAAAACTAGACATTGAAAATTATCTTTTACTCGGTGTCTTTATAGGACATATAGAAAACAAAGGTTTTCTGGCTTTCCAGATCACTTGTTATATTTTCTAAATATAAAAAGTCTTCTAAAATAGTTAAAGTATTGTTTTATTTTTTTTTAGGATTTTGAATATTTTTTTAAGTTTTTAATACATTAGAACTCATAAAAAAACACTTTTAGAAAACACTGGCTATTCGAGGAGAAAAACCCGGTTTCTTCGATATTCGAAATGCGAGCTTTTCAAAAAAACCGGTTATAACCGCTTATTAAAAACGGGGCCGATCACCCTAGTAGTTACCCAGCAAAACTTACATTGAAAAGTAATGAGTTAAAAAGCTAATATAACTACTCTTCACCACTTATACTTTGGCATTTTAACACATTATTTTAATACAGTAAATCTCTTTTCTCTTTTTTTAAGTTATAGAATCAAATTTATTTTTGTAGTTTTTAAAACATTTTTTTGATAGAGTTTATAAAAATGGCATGCAGGAATAATAATTCGAATGTAATTATTGTAATTAATAATTTTAAGTGACTATAGTACGAGATTTCTTGATTTTTTTAGGCATATTGGGAAACATATGTCCAAAGCTATTTCTAATAATTTACTGATTATTAAATTTTTTCTTAAGGTTTTAAAAGCATGAGCGTTTTTGTTTTTGTATTTATTTAAGAATTAAATAAATATTTTTCTGTTTTACTGACTTTAGCAAGTTATGGTAATGACGCATTTTGACTAAGTAAGTTTAATTTAGTCTTAAGTAGTTCAACTATTAGTAATCGGAGATTAATTGTAAGAATTGCTATATAATTGATGTTCAGTATATTAAATGAGTATAAGTCTTGTTAACAGTACTGGAGTATCTTATGATCAGGTACTACAGCAAGTGCGGATCCAGGGGGTGAAATTTCCCCCCTCCAAACCGATAAGCTTTAACATAAACGTTTATGTAAGTAAGTTATTATAAGGCTTAGCTGTTTTTAGATAGGAAAATCGTATGGGGCAACGATAAATAATGGAGTAAATTTTATTGAATTATACTTTCCCCACTATGGTGGTGTAGGGTATTAAAAGGAAAAAAAGAAGAATTTAAAATAAATTTTACTTTACTTAACACCTCCCTCCCAAATTGTTGACCTGGATCCATATCTGCTCTACAGATTATATTTACTTTCCTTTTTTAAATGGCTTCAGTCTAATATATCTACAAAATATGAATCTTCACCTATTCTATGTGAATATTTATATTTATGCATCTGGATTCATATATAATTTTCTTTATTTTTTTTTTTTTATTGTTAGTAGTACAAAAAATGTGTAATAAATATTTAGCACAAAAATGGCAACTACGAACATAGAAATCATATAAATTTTTATTTATAAATACATACAAAGATGCACATACAAATATGTATATATTGTTTATATAGAGGAATGTATGTATGGATTTGTGTTCACAAATATAGTTTTGTTTGTTCACACAGATACATAAATGTATACAAATACAAATATTTATAAATATTATTAGAAATCTAAACATTCGTATACAGCGAGCTGTATGTAAAGGTATACTAACGGGTGTTTTCTTAAATGCATTGAAAGAGTTTATCTTCTTAACTATAGACATCGTTAAGATATCTTAAGATATCGTTTTATTTAACATATATTTTAAATATTTTATTACACACTTACTTATAATGTTTATCATCATTATGAAAATAATTTTTTTAATTAAAATTTGCATATAAAATAAATCTGTACCCTTGAAAACTAGTTTAAGAGCTAGTTATGTCAAAAAATCTTCTACACAGCTTTAAAAACTACCCTTTGCATGGAATATACACAAAACTACTCATATTTATTGTATTTAGCACCGTAGCATGTGCGTACTTTTTATATAAATAAAACTCCACAGAGAAAGACAATAAAATTTATCACCCAACCACAAGTCACAATATACGAGTGCGAACATAAACGTGACATTTAATATTGTCTGCCACACAAAAAGCAAAAATAACAAGAAACAAGCACAAGGCCCACTTAATAAGGTTTTTGGTAGAAGGGGCAAGGGTTAAAATTTCACCAAAGTGGCTAATGAAATTTTAGGATACAGACATTTCCCAAACTGTCTCGTAGACAGATATATAGAGAACAAGTAAGAAAGTAAGGTCGGTCAAGCCCGATAATACCCTACACTAAATAAATAAGCAAAATCATTTTTCTTTTAAAATTTCTATAATTTATTTTCGTGAATAATTAAAGTTATAAATTATTATGGACCGATCGCCATTAAATTAGGTCATGTTATTTATGTCTATATGCAATTTATGTGTGTTGATTTGTATGTGTATACCAACATTTTAAAGAGATTTTTGCTCTCCAAACTTATTTGGAGCGAAAGTTGTGTAGATACATGTATGAATTAAACATTTATCACGGATGAAGTCCAATTTTAGAAGGACATTTGCATGGGGGCTAGGTGAAATAGTGAACCGATTTAAGCCACTTTCAATTGGCTTCGTCCTTGGGCGAATTGTATGTACCAAATTTTATCGAAATATCTTCAAAATTGCGACCTGTACTTTGCGCACAAAGTTAACATGGACATCTAGCCAGCCAGACGAACGGACGGACATCGTTTAATCGGCTCAGAAAGCGATTCGGAGTCGATCGGTATATTTTAAGGTGTATGTTAGACTAATATTTTGGGGCGTTACAAACGCATAATACCATCTACCACTATGGTGGTGTAGGGTATAAAAATTGATGTAGAGTATGGAGTACACCATCCTTCTAACTGAGGAACCTTATAATGAATAGAATTAAATTCTAAATATAAAGAATTTTGTTTCTTATATAAGCTAATTTGATACATCATACCTACATGTTTAAAGGTTGTATTAAATTTTGAGCATTTGTTTTATAGATGACTAGCTAAAACCCGGTGTGCTTCGCTATCCGTATCGTAATGAAATAAAAAGTTTAGAATTAATAAAACACATTTAGTTAGTAATTAAAATCTTAAGTTTTAGTTTTAAATGAATTCCTATTCATGTTAAGAGCCGTATGAATCCCGCATTTCAGAAGCATATCTATCAGTCGTTGAAGAGTTTTTATAGGAAAAACAAGTCCTATGACTTTGAGTCACATTTCAGGCGTGCGATATAAAAAGTATGCTATTCGAAAGTACTTTAATTACCAAATAATATTTCTTGCAATATACTATTTTGTTAAAAATTAAAAAACAATTTTATTTTAAGTCTAATAAAAATTATACATAAAAATCTACTCGTATAAACAAATACAAAATAATGTTTGTATTATTACAACAAAAGTCATGATTTGAAAATTGTCTTCACACAAGTAAAACAAACCGGAAATGCTTTCAAAAAATGAAAAGGCGTCGAAGCATAAATCCAAATCTTCAATTTTTCTTATAGATTTTTATTTGTTTCTTTATTTTTCAAATGAAATCACACAAGCGGAAAATATTTTCTAGTCTATCCACATACATTGCAAACAAATTACATACTACCCTGCCAGCAATTGCAAGTTATATTTTCAATGCATACACTAAAATGTTTCTACTTGGTTTCGAAGAAATATTATTTAGAATATAAAAAATAACAGGTAAAAAAGTATTGTCGGTCAATACAGGTATGATACCATACACCAATCTAATTATGGAACAATAGCCATAATATTACGTGTCATGACTTCTGTATATTTGAAACCTGTGTGTGTTGAATTTTATTTGAATAAAAAAATTTTTAAGAAATCCACACTCATTAAAATGATTTTCGGAAGTGGGCATTATATGGGAGCTATGACTAATTATGGACCGATCGTTATCGAATTGACTTTTGTACATACATAAATTATTTGTATTGAATTTTATTGGAATACCAACAATTGTGGACCGATCATCACAGAATTTGTTGAGGCGGGTTTGGCTTATATAAAACTTATTTTAACTGAATATCTATATAACAAAGATAATTACGACAGCTTAACTATTTTCAGATAGGGCAATCGTATGGGGGCTAGGAGAAATAATGGACCGATTTCAACGAATTAGGCTTCGTCCAGCAATAAAAAAGCTGGTACCAAATTTTGTAGAATTGTCTTTGATATTGCGACCTGTAGTTTGACTACAAGGTTTACATGGACGGACAGACGGACAGACAAACGGACATCGCTTAATCAACTCTGAAAGTGATCCTGAGCAGATTGGTATATTTTAAGATGGGTGTTGGGACAAACATCAGCACGTTACAAACATCAGCACTAATCCAATATAGCTTACCCACTATGGTGGTGTAGGGTATGAAAATGCTTACAAGAATAAATCACATTAGTAAGAAGAAGTAAATACACATTCTAATTACTTAGTGGAGCATATTTCATAGATTTTCTTTATATTCACATTTGTAATTAAAGTCATATTAAGATTATTCATATAATTTATTTATATTGAACATGATGGAAATAAGTATTTAGTGTTTGCATAACAGGAAAACAATACAATATTTCTATTAAAATTTTAAGAAACAGATACATATACTACATATAATAATTTGACACTAAGATCGATTGAAACAGTTTCATATTATAGTGTCAAAAAGAGTGGAACGATTTTTCCACAACGGGAAAAATCCATATCATATACGATGAGCTTTAACTTCAAGATAATAAGTTTGGAAAATATTTTCGTTAGAAATTGTTTGCAGGTTATATCTGTGAAGTTAACAAATGCATACAAATAAACACAACATTTAAGGTTTGAAATACAATGAAAAGTGCATGTATATATATATATGTAATCATTAGGTTTGCACCAAAAAAAGCAGACGATATTCTTTCATTCATATCATAAGCAAAGTAGACATACACTGGGGAAAAGACGACGTTACAAAATCGAAACCACTTGGAGTTATTTTGACACCGTACGTTTACAATTTATAAATAAACGGGAATGAATAAACAAAATAGAGTACGGAAATAAACAAATCGAAACGTTTGCTATCGTTTTGTTTTGTTCTTCAATCCGTCAAAATTTAAAAAAAAAAATTTTACTCATTTACTCAGTGTAGGGTATTGACCGACCATCGAAACATTTTTGTATCCATACAAACGGTGCTGTCTTAGTATAATATAAGTACAACAAAACTAAAGATGAAACAAAAACTTTTAATTTTTCATTGTATATTAAAATCTATATAATAATATGTAAAAATGTTTTTTTTTAAATTAACAATTCATAAAGTGTTTAAAATTTAAAGTTTATAAAAAAAGCGAATCAGCCCAGGGGCCAAATCACCGCATTCGAAATCGAGTACTTTGTCATCGAAATGTAGTTAACGTGGATCACGGCAGTCGTTATCGAAACGTATTTACTCGAAGTTGTACTCGATTGGTAATCTCTTATCAAAAAGAAATAAAACACTGCCGTTTAGTGGTAAAACTAAACAAATCAAACAAAACAATGAAGTAAAATAATAAATAAATGAAAATATACGTATTTTTCTGATATTTTATTTTAAAATTGTAAAATTTTGGGCCACAATTTGTTTTGTATTTTGTTTACGTTTTTCACAACATTATACATGGTACTTTGTGCTAATCAAAGTATAAAACATTCTGAAATTTGTCACTGGCCCATGATGAGGAATACAAAAGAAACATTTGAATCCATTTTTATTAAATGTTTTATGCATTTTTTTCACAATTTAACAATTTATCACAAATTTATTTATTTTGTTTTCCTTTTTTGTTTTGTTTTTCTTATTGTCATATGCTTCAGCAATGTAAAAAATAGTAGTAGGTAATATAAATTACGATCGACTACCGTGATCCAAAACATTTCGGTCATCGACATTTTTTTTGTAAAAAAGTAAACAAAAAGATTGTAAATTAGCATATTTGTGTGTGTGATCAAAAAATGTTTAGCAACATAGAGATTTCATATAAATTTTAACTCTTTGTGTCTAAATAAACATTGTTAATATGTAAAGTTATAGTGAAATTGAACTACACGTAAAATATGTACATGATAAATATATACATTAAAAATGTTTTATATTAATCAACTCATAAAATTCTCCTTTCCATTCAAAATTTATACAAAAACAAAACATTTATTTTGTTTTATTAAATTCAAGAAGGTTTTATGCAAAAACAAATTATACTGTTTCTAGGATATTAGCATTTGGCGACTGCTTATAAATACATGTTTAAAATATCAGTTTAGAAGCTTCACGTCCCCTGATGCTTATTATTGAGAACTTGTTCCTCTTATGTCAATTGAGCTGTTAAAATAGTCTTGTTTTTGAACTAAAATTTGGGAAAGAATAAACATAATTGCAATAAGTTATCACCTCGATATTACCAGTGATTTGGAATAATTCCTTTCGCAACAAATCGGCAGTGCCACTTTACATAAAACGCACTGATCGTGATAATTTCTTCTTGACCACGCAAACTATTGCACAACTGGTGCAAGAATATAGAACTGATATTAGTGGGCTAATGAAGTCTACTGTACATGGCTTACATTCCGTTATATTATTTCTTGAACTATTTAACCCACCTTTAGTCGCAATCATTTTCAATAGAGACTGGTCGCAATGTATCAAATTGATATCAACAAAAAAAGGCGCGTTTGAAAATAATCACTTCACTTTTTATTTGGAAAACATAAAAACAATATTAAATGCAATGTATTTAAAAGAGTAATACAAACAAAGTTGCAGTAAAAACATTATTTTATCAAAAAATAGCCTAAAATTTAGCGTGTTTAAAAAAATTTCCAATAAAAAAATGTTTGCCTGTATCAACCACATCAGTTGCAAGTAACGGAGGGTTAAATTATTAATTATTTGCCTTCGTTTTTTGTATAAAAAATTTCATTGAAATATCAATGTTAATTGTCATTGCGAATGCAAGCCGTATCGGAAACTGGAAACGTTTAAAATCGAATGGCATGTCGGTCGGAGCCATTGGGATCCGTGGTATCAAAATGTATTCTCCTTTAAGAAATGTCGGTTGATTACCGATCCGACTTTCAGCTTAAATAGGAATCCAACGTTTTGTACGTCATCAATTTATAGCAATTTTACTTTGAATCTTAAAATTCAATTCGTCGACATCAATGTTTTTCGCATCAACGTTCGCTAAACCAAATGTAATTTTGTGCAATGTTTGGAAACGCCTTTCGGATAAGTTGGGATTTTGATTCGAACAAAATGTCAACCGGGATTTTGCAGTTGGCAATGTCAAGCATTTGTTTGGAAAATACTTCTCTCGATTGATCGTCCTATCGAAAAAAGTGGGCGTGGTAAATTTTTCTTTCCGTAAAAAGCTAACTTGGACTATGACGAACATTTCAAAAACAAAATTGTCCGAATAGGTCCAGCCGTTCTCAACTGATGCAATTACCTACGAACGACATTTGATTTTTATTTATATATAAGAGGAAGATAGAATAAAATATTCGTAACTTGAATGCTTAACACCTACATGATTATACTTAAATTAAAGATTTATTTTTGTAGATTAGCGTGATCATAAAATATCAAAAAAGTACGGACTCGCAACGTTGGGAGGTTTTCGTAAAATTTCATCGATATAATGGCGAAAATGTGCGTGTTTTCAAATATCAAGGGCAGAGCTATAAGGAGTCGAAAAGTAGTAATTGTATTATTCCGATTCTAATTTGTATCGAAAAAAGGAGAAAACTTAAGTATTTCATTGTATAAATAATTAGTAAATAATTATAGTGTTTATAATAGAATTGACACGACATTGTATATATATTTCATTATAATCGAAGAGTGTGACGCGATAAAAATCTGGTAAATGAATAAATAAATAAAAATAAGTAGCCACAGGATAACAATGACTTTGATATTAATTTGGTAAATAGGAATTTTGTTTCACTTAACAATGCTTGAATGTAAAAAACTTAAGTAATCTAATTAGTGACATTCTAACACACAAACTAATATTTACTGTATAAGAACAGAAATACCAACATTTGTAAGTATCATAATGCATGACTGTTAATTTCTGTATTATTATAGATGACATGAAAGCAAGGACTGTGACGTATGGAAACTGTTCAAACAATTTCAATATTTAAAGCCTTTATTAAACATTGCTAACAATAATTAAATTTAATAAAATTGTGCCATCATACAGCCTATTGTTTAATATATCAAAACTATTTGGCGGCATGGTGTAGTGGTTAAAGTTTTAGCCTACAAAACCAAGTACCCCAGGTTCGATCCCGGGCAGAGGACGAAAAATGTTCATCATTGTTTTCGAGTTTTTAAAATTAACCACCTCTAAACAATCCATACAAGAAGATCCCTGACCACCCCTCCCCCTGGAAAAGAGGATAACATCATGATAAAGGTCAGGCAGTCCGCCACCCCCTGGGAAAAAGGTAGGCATCAAAGAATTAAATTATCAAGGTTACCCACCACTACGCCAAAATACACAGACGGCGTTGTTTCTAGGCAGATGGCAGCACCATTATCCTGGACCAGCTACTGCAGACCAATCATCTACTAGTTGGAACAACAACCGATTAACGAAACTGACACAAGGAAAAAATAACAATAGGCTGGATCTTATGGCAACATCCTACATGTATCCTTGGACCAGCTACAGCAGACCAATCACCTACTTAGCAGGAACAACAACCGTTTAACGAAACTGATACAAAAATAACAACAGTCTGGTTCTAATGGCAACATCGTACATGAAGACGCACGATACTCCAATAACAAGGAGTGTAATCTTACATGCGAGAAACAACTGCAAACAAATCGTATAAAATGGAGATTCTTTGTGGAAGCCAAATGCTCCCAAGAGGATTAATGAAGAAAAAAAATTTACAAGATACTCATGAACAAGTTGCAACCGATATTAATTGTAAACAATTATATGATGAATCATCAATTTGGATTTAGAACAAAACACACTACTATGAAATTGAAATCAATTCAAATTAATTGGCTCAATCCATTGGCCCGCAGCATCTTAAATAGGAGTGGCCACATTCGATTAACCCTCCGTTAGTCGCAATCATTTTCAATCGGGACTAGTCGCAATGTATCAAATTGATATCAATAAAAAAGGCGTGTTTCAAAAACAATCTATTCACTTTTTATTTTGAAAACATAAAAACAATATTAAATGCAATGTATTTAAAGGAGTAATACAAAAAAAATTGCAGTAAAAATATTATTTTATCAAAAAATAGCTTAAAATTTAAGGTGTTTAAAAAAATTTACAATAAACAAATGTTTGCCTGTATCAACCAGATCAGTTGCGAGTAACAGAGGGTTAAGAAGGAGGGACACAGCGGATCTGATTCAAAGAGTACAAGGAATAATGCCAATTTAATAAGAGAAACAATTAAACTTATTAAATTATAATTACTAGATATAAGACTTGAAATACTTATTGTTAGTTCATTAAGCAATAAAGATACAATAATAAAGGACAATCTTGCTATGACCTTTTCCCATCTTTCTGACGACATATGTATTCCGACCCATAAGAATTGCTCATCTTCTCAGGCCCAGAACGAATCAAGGAAATAGCGTATACTATTCGGACGGGGTACGGTCTGGACTAAAAAGCGGTTGTGGCAGAACTTCCCAACCACTTCATTCTTCATGCTAAGAAAAAGATATGTTGTCATTTTATTCTGATTAAATCAGAATTACTAAATATGTATTCAAATACCATAGCGAGGTGTCCTACTATGGGGACCACTGGCCGCACCCCTGTTGAGCCCATGCGGTCAAAATTTAAACTCGACAACACTTCTTCTTTGCGCATGTCAAATTTCATTCAAATCGGACTAACGATTTAGAAATTACAGATCTATTTCCTTCTTTTTTTTTTCTATACCACTGTGCGAAGTTTTATCTGATACTTCAATTAATATTTTGATTCAAATGTGTATACAAAATGAATTACTGATTCAACTAATTTGAATGAAAACTAATATGAAATAATTTTTTTCTAATCAAAAGCAATGAATTTACTTTATTTTGCTCCTGATGGGTTAATGGTCGACAAAGGGTTAATTTTTTCATAAATTTAAGTATTTCTACCTATGGTCCAATTTTGTTATCAAACAGTTGAATACTTTAATAGTTATTAATTTCGCACGGAAAAAGTGATACTTTGAACTATAGTGGAATGTAATAAAAAATATTGAATAAAAATCAAACTATTGTGATTAATTTCAGTCCTTACTACTTACAAGCACCACAAGTTTACGAAATACTTAAGTTAAGCAAATATAGTTTTTATACTTAGTTATACATTACATAAAACCCACACAATCAATCTTATAATAAACACAAATACATACTTTTATTCATTCAATACAAATCTAGTATATCTAGATTCTTAATATCTGCCCTATTTCTTATTATTTTTATTTCTAGTCATGGTATATCGATATGCGTTTTCATTAATGTAACTACTTAAGTTCATTTTAACATAAATAAATACTAGCATACAAGTATATTCACAAAAAAACATAACACAATTGTTTTATTAAAATTAGTTCGAAATTTCAACTGTTTGTTTATTTATACGAGCAAATCATTACCCTACATGTAAGCTACAGGTGAAGAAATGTGTAGTGAACTCTTTTTAATAGGAAATTCTGTGGTAAATTTCTGGCTCTTTTGGAAGTCTAGGATTTAATACTTAACATTTAAACTGATTTACTTTAGAATATAAAATTTTTTTTATAGATACATTTATAAAGGCTGCAGTAAAACCCCTTGAAACACGCAATGAAATGTTATGTATTTTTGCCCATGTCAAATTGAATCTTTTAAACATCCTTATAATGAATCTATGTTAAAATTTAATGATAAATAAATATTATATAAATTTTGTATATAATTAAATTTATTGTTTTGCAACAAATATTTCTAATACTATGTCCATTAGGGTATCCAGATATTGTGATAGCAGCAATTTGATCTCGATTAAACGACATTAACCAGTCGCTCAAAGTTTGAAAAAATCCAAATAGTTGGCCAAAAGGCTAACATATGGCCCTTAACAATCAAACGCTTGATTTTCCCAGCCTCAATCCCCCGGTTTGGTGAATTTTGGTAAAAAAAATTCACCAAATTTTTTAGGTGATTCTCACCTTCGTGAGAAGGGTATATATAAGTTTGTCATTCCGTTTGTAATTTCCACAATATAATTTTCCGACCATATAAAGTATATATATTCTGGATCCTTATAGATAGCGGAGTCGATTAAGCCATGTCCGTCTGTCCGTCTGTCTATCTGTTGAAATCAATTTTCTGAAGGCCCCAGATATCTCCGGGATCCAAATCTTCAACAATTCTGTCAGACATACTTTCGAGAATTTTGCTATTTAAAATCAGCAAAATCCGTTCATAAATAACGGAGATATGAGCAAAAATCCGAGACAACCTCTGAAAATTTCATCAAAAAACACAATGCATGCTTTGACAAAAAAGCAACAACACGTATGTTTGGATGTGCATGCTTTGCGTATTTTGTTTTTTTTGTGTTTTGTTTCTTTTGGCGTTGTTGTTGTTTTTTATACAACTAAACGTATGTTTGGTTGTGTGTTGGTTTTTTTTTGCTTTGTGTATGTGGTATTGTTTTGATAAAAAAGCAACAAAACGTATGTTTAGATGTGCATGCTTTGCGTATTTTGTTTTTTTTTTGTTTAGTTTCTTTTGGCGTTGTTGTTGTTTTCTGTACAATTAAACGTATGTTTGGATGTGTGTTGGTTTCATTGCCTTGCGTATTTTGTTTTTTCTTTTGGTGTTTTGTTTCGTTTGGCGTTGTTGTTGTTTTTTGTGTTCTTGATAAATTTAGGATGCTGTACGCTGAAAATGGGCAATGTGCATACATATATACTAATTATAAAAAATAATAATGCATCCACAACAAAGATGAAGGGTATATAAGATTCGGCATAGCCGAATATAGCACTCTTACTTGTTTTTTTTATTTTTATTTTTTTGTGTAAATAAAAATTCTATAAATAACTCTACTAACAAAACAACTTATTTCTGGCCAAAATATAAAGGATTACTTTTGGGACATCGCGAACAAAAATAATGACTTCTTACAGTAGAAAAATAAGTAGTTGAATCGTCAAATTCCCCTTATTTTTCGGCTTATTTGTAAGAAAAGTTTTTGCTGGGCCCTTAATGCATATTGTTGCCAATTGTCTACATTCCAGTTCCACTTGATAAGCTTGATACTAATTCAGAAAATTCAAATGGAGTACGAAAAGTATCAGCTAACGAAATTCTAAATCAAACTAAAGCTAAATGAAATATGTATAATAAATAAAAATCAACTAAATATTTGATACTTTATAGAAAAATAAAATTAAAATTATGCATTTAAATTTTGCGATTTTCGAGAAAAATTATTTGCTTATATTTTGGCGAATGAGCTAAATTTTCTTACTGTTATGAACCTATTCAGAATATTATAGTACAAGTAATTCTAAATGTTTCACTAAAATCGGAAAACGCCACTCCTTAAATCGTGAAGGTCAAAGGTCAAATCTTTTAATATTTGGAATTTCTCATGGAATGATAGCCGATTTTGATGAAACTTAAGAAATATATAACATGAAACCTAGTATTTATAATAAAATTCCACAATTGATTTTTTGCGCTCACCCTAGCTGTCCATGCTTGTCCATAACAAACTATACATGATATACTATGTATATATGTAAGGGTGTATATCTTTATAATTAAATTAATTTTATGACAATGCATAAAAAATATTGTTAAGCGAAATTAATGAGGAAACATTGAAATAAAAATCCAATCAATTTTCCTTATTTGTTTACTTTAATTGTTAATTTGATGGCGCCTAAGATAGATGAGAAGCGTGTAAATTCTTAAATACAATGAGTCTACAATTATATCAATATTTGTTTTTCTCTTTCTCTATATAATCATGGAATACACACATATCCCACTCCCACAGCCTAACTAACTATTTAAGTAATTTAGGGGACGATATTTCTTTTCAAGAATGTATTAAACGCTTATTTTAGATGTACTCAAGTCAAGTGGATATAAAAATTGCAACAATAATAAACATTTTATTGGGAATTAGTGAGTATATGACAGTATTAGGGTATATGTATTGTGATTTTTGCATATTTATATGATATTGGGAATTTAGGCTAATTGTGTTGATTTCGTATTAAACTGGAAAAGATCAAATGTTTATAGTCCATTAGCTATACAAATACTTATGGTGTTAAAATTATTTTATAAATATAAATAATCAATAAAAAATCGATTTTTGTTCAGAAATATGAGTGAACACAGATCGAGCTCCTTTTCTTGATTAAACGCTTATTAGCCAAGTTATTAGCGAATTTAGAAATTTTGAGTTTTTATAAAAAAATAGATTTTTGTTCAGAAATATAAGTGATCGCAGATCGAGCTCCTTTTTCTTCATTAAACGCTTATTGGCCAAGTTATTAGCGATTTTAGATATTGAGAGTTTTTATATAAAAAAATCGATTTTTGTTAAGAAATATTAGTGATCACAGATCGAGCTCCTTTTCTTGATTAAACGCTTATTGGCCAAGTTATTAGCGAATTTAGATATTTTGAGTTTTTATATAAAAAATCGAATTTTTGTTCATAAATATGAGTGATAACAGATCGAGCTCCTTTTCTTGATTAAACGCTTATTGGCCAAATTATTAGCGATTTTAGATATTTTGAGTTTTATATAAAAAATCGAGTTTTTGTTCATAAATATGAGTGATCTCAAATCGAGCACATTTTCTTGATTAAACTCTTATTGGCCAAGTTATTAGTGATTTTAGATATTGTGAGTTTTTATATAAAAAATCGATTTTTGTTCAGAAATATGAGTGATCACAGATCGAGCTCCTTTTCTTGATTAAACTCTTATTGACCAAGTTATTAGAGAATTTAGATATTTTGAGCTTTTATATAAAAAAATCGAATTTTTTTTCATAAATATGAGTGATCACAAATCGAGCTCCTTTTATTGATTAAACGCTTATTGACCAAGTTATTAGCGATTTTAGATATTTTGAGTTTTTATATAAAAAATCGAGTTTTTGTTCATAAATATGAGTGATCTCAAATCGAGCACTTTTTCTTGATTAAACGCTTATTGGCCAAGTTATTAGCGATTTTAGATATTTTAAGTTTTTATATTAAAAAATCGATTTTTGTTCAGGAATATGAGTGAGCACAGATCGAGCTCCTTTTCTTGATTAAACGCTTATTGGCCAAGTTATTAGCGATTTTAGATATTTTGAGTTTTTATATAAAAAAAAGAGTTTTTGTTCATAAATATGAGTGATCTCAAATCGAGCACTTTTTCTTGATTAATCGCTTAATGGCCAAGTTATTAGCGATTTTAGATATTTTGAGTTTTTATATAAAAAATCGATTTTTGTTCAGAAATATGAGTGATCACAGAACGAGCTCCTTTTCTTGATTAAACTCTTATTGACCAAGTTATTAGAAAATTTAGATATTTTGAGCTTTTATATAAAAAAATCTAATTTTTTTTCATAAATATGAGTGATCACAAATCGAGCTCCTTTTATTGATGAAACGCTTATTATCCAAGCTATTAGCGATTTAAATATTTTGGGTTTTTATATAAAAAAATCGATTTTTGTTCAGGAATATGAGTGATTACAGATCGAGCTCCTTTTCTTGATTAAACGCTTATTGACCAAGTTATTAGCGATTTTAGATATTTTGAGTTTTTATATAAAAAATTGATTTTTGTTCAGAAATATGAGTGATCACCAGTGTTGCCAGGAGCTGGCGAAAAAAGAAGCTATATTGGCTTCAAAAAAAGGCCAGAAAAAGCTAAACCGCTTTAGAAAAAAAGCCAAAAAAAAAGCTAAAATATTATAAATTAAGAATTTTGGTTTGTATTTATTTTTAAATAAAAAATTAGAAAATATGTTGATAAAATTCATCTGCTTTACTTAAAGGAAGTACTAAAAAGTTAAATATTAGATTAACCATGTCAGAAAATGGACATTGTTGGTTCTATATTTGTCCATTTGTAGTTTAATATATTCTGCCCCTGAGCCTTAAGCTTCGTAATTTTATTAGTACTTTAATTTTTCACTATCAATATGACATAATATATTTTTTTTGGTTTTACTACTTTGTTATCAACGGGAAAAAAATTGAATTGTCGCAATTGCTCAATTAGTTTAATTTGTCGTATTATTTTTGTCATAATCTTCACTAATTATAACGTTCTTTATTTTATCTCTCATTCATCAAACTAGTATGAAAAATGTGTCAAAAACATTAAACAATTTTCAATTGGCGACGATAATGGATCAAATTCCTTGAATTTTAAATCAGAAAACAGCAAATGATTTATTTATTTTTTGTACTTTGTGCAATACTGGTTTTAAAAAAAGATGGTACGCCAAATTATAATCAGTGTATTAATTACTTAAGAGTTTGGCTTTTTAGAATTGCTGGATTGACGAAATTAAAACAAAATGGGTTTTAACTCGAAGCATAGATCCACAAGACGTTTAACGGCTATTGATCGCCATCGAGTATCACAAGCCTTCAAGATTTTGTGGGGCTCTTGTCCATTATATAATGATGAATATAATGTGTAATAACAATTTTGTCTTGAAAGAGAATTTGCTAGACATTTAAGCTTTCAGATATAAAATACTCTATTTCATTTTGAACCACTTGATATTGGCAATTGTTAGTTGTTCTTTTAATACTGCACAATTCTTGAGTATGTTGAAAAGCTAAATGAAAATCAGTAATGAATTAAAATGAAAATGGTTCACAAATATAAATTTAGCCTTTTTATTTACTCTTTAGTATCGGCTATTTTGAAATTAAGAAAAGGCTAGAAAAAAGCCACGAAGCTAAAACCAAAATTTCGAGGCTAAATTGTAAATAAAAAGGCTAAATTTAGCCTCAAAAAGGCTAAACTGGCAACACTGACTATTACGATTTAAGATATTTTAAGTTTTTATATAAAAAAATCGATTTTTTGTTTGAAATATGAGTGATCACAGATCGAGCTCCTTTTCTTGATTAAACGCTTATTGGCCAAGTTATTAGCAAATTTAGATATTTTGAGTTTTTATATAAAAAATTGATTTTTGTTCATAAAAATTAGTGATCACAAATCGAGCACCAATTATGAACCGATGATCATAAAATTATGTCGTGTGATTTATGTCTATATGAAAGTTATTTATGGTGACTTTTGTGTAGATACCAAGATTTTTAAGAGATTTGTTCACATTATAGTGATTTTTGGAAGCAGTTCTATATGGGAGCTATGACTAATTACGGAATTTTCCACACTAACTCCAATCACAGCCATGTCGCAGTCATTGGGTCACATATTTGCAGATTTATTTAATAAGTGGGCAATTTTTATTTCTGTAAAAACTTTTACGGAATATTTGCGAACATTAAAAAAAAAATTAGCCAAATCGGTCCAGGCGTCGTACGATTTTAGATATATCGAAAAAAAATTGGCGTGGTCAATATACATTTTTTTACAAATTTGTGTTCAAAAACTTAAATTCCTCCTAAATTGAAATTAGTTCCCGCATTAACTTAAAATAGCTACAACCAATGACGAATTGTATGAAATGTTATGATTTTTTTGGTAGCTAGTTATATTGGATTAATGATAATGTTTTTATTTTATATTTAAATATCCATGAATGAATAAAATACAAAAACTATTTTAAATTGGATAATTGTTTCAACGTTAATTGTTCTGGAAAATGTTGCAACTTTGTCCCAAAACTTAAATAAAATGTACAACCCCAAAATGTTAGCAGATTTTGAAAACATTTTCATTATTTAAGTTTTTTTATGACGAATAACAGTTATTCTGTTACAGGCGAAAGTAAATATTAATAATAGTAATTCAATTTAAATACCTCTTATTAAAAAAATTAAATAGTTTAATTTAAGCTAATATAAAATGCTAAGACGTTTTAAATTTGTGTTACATATAGTTAGGTACACTTTAAAATATTAAATGTAAATCCTTATTTTTTTTTTAAAAAAAAGTGTTATATCTGTATCTGTGCACTTCAGTCACTTTTAATCATATGTAAAGCAATTACTTTCTTTTTTATGTTTTAATCTACGCTTAAGTTTTAATCCCCCTTACAGAAACATGACCAAAACAAACAAATTGCTTAGAAATTCAAAGTGACAAGCTTACAAGCGTTGACTGGCATTAAGTGGTGGCGAAATGTGCACGTCAGCTACACTCCTACAGTTACAGACACATACACAAACCCACACTCACATTTACACATACATAAAACCAACACAGTCGCATTAGAAAACATACTAAAATTCACACTCCTTGATATCGCTATCTATGAATTTCGTACTAAAACGAAACTCAAAAACTCAGCATAAAATCAAAATTGTAAAGCCAAAGTATGGTTGGAGTAGAGAAGCGAAGGAGAGCTAGAGTTTGGTATCTTTTAAATGTAATTTCACGCAATGCTAGCAAGTGTCAACGGAAGGAAACATATATGCTTTCAGCTTAAAACATGAGTGATAAGTTAACAAAGAGCAACATTTTTTGTTCCTGTTTTATTCTATTCTGTTTTAAGACTTCAACAACAACAAGTGGATACACTATTGGACAAACATACTTACGTGGAAATATAACAATCACATAAAATTACACATAAGGAGTGTGATTGAAAAAACCATAACACACATTTTTCCATAACATATTAATCTGATTAAAATTAGTGACGAGAAAAAAGTGCTTACTAAAATTAATAAATATTTTCAACAA
The DNA here is from genome assembly GCF_958450345.1 of Calliphora vicina. Taxonomy (NCBI): domain Eukaryota; kingdom Metazoa; phylum Arthropoda; class Insecta; order Diptera; family Calliphoridae; genus Calliphora; species Calliphora vicina. The sequence continues at coordinate 138,309,754 of NC_088780.1, read as the reverse complement.
AAACCAACTTGGTCCTACATGAAGTTGGCCAAACAATTAAACTGATTCCAATGTATCGGTAGAACTTGTCCGTTGATAGAAATCCTGGTGTCAAGGTGAACGGCTGGTCCACATGATGTTTCTAAAGCCAAAAAATAGAAAGCATTTTCAAAAGAGCTGCCAACACATCCGGTTGCATGCTCAGTACTCGGACTATTTGGTACGAAAAGTTAAAGCCAATGCAGCTTTAAAAACATACAAGGCTCAAAAAGTTCGTGACAAGAACTCTGCTAAAAATTTAGAGAACACAGACAGAGCATGGAAATTGAAGTTAAAATATACCTGCAGAATAGATGACGAAACGTATGTTCTGGAAATTTTTCGCAGATTCCGGGTCAATATTTTTATGTTGTTAATGCTCGAGTTAATGTTGTAGAAAAGCTTAGGATCCATAAGCAGAAAATGTTCCCAAAAAAGTTGTTGGTATGCAGTTGAGGCAAAAGAAGCCAAAAGTTTGTTATAAAAGCCTCTATAAATACCGAAATTCACATCAAAGAATGTTTGCAAAAGAGGATGCTTCCATTTATAAGACTTCTTAATTTATCTACTTATTTCTGGCCTGATTTGGCATCCTGTCACTATGGTAAGCAATGTCTTGAGTGATACAAGAACAATAATGTGTTTGTTTGTATCAAGAAAGGCAAATCCTCAAAACTGCCTGGAGCTAAGGCCAGTGGAGAGATATTAGGCTCTTGTTAAAAGGGAAATGAGGAGTACAAAAAAGGTGTCCAAAAGTGTGGTAGATTTTAAACGGAGATGGAATAAATTTTCGAACATAATGACAGAAAGCACTATAAAAACCTTAATGGAAGGGTTTCTGGAGAAGGTTCATAAATTCATCACTATTGATTAGTTGTAGCAATAATTACAATCAAATAAAAAAAAAATTAAAACAGTTTGTTAGTGGTTTATTTTTTATTAATATTTATGTATGTTAAGATTTTTTCGATCTCACTCCTACCTAAAACATTGAATTGTTATATTGTTAAAGCTAAAGCTAACTTTACACTATCTGAGTTGTATGTTAAAAACTCAGCTCAAATAAGTTTAATGTTTAATATAACAGTTTTGCCATTATTGCACAGTTAAAAACAAGTTCAGTATCAAATGAGAAACATATACATGTCTATATGGTTAAGCAATGATATTTTAGCGGGAAAAATATGAAGTAAAGATGCCTTCCAAAACACCTTATTTCGGAGACACAGGACAATCCAGCCGCATTGCAAATTCATTATTATACACTTTACCATGAGTGGTAAGGGATTGCGTTTGTAATTTCCACATTTTTAATTAGCTATCCCATAAGGTATATACATATATTATGGATCGCTATAGATAGCGGAGTCAATATAGCCATGTCCGTCTGTCTGTTGAATTCAATTTTGCAATCATTTTTGTGTAAAATTAGGAAAATCGGAGATATAAACAAAAGCAACGAATACACAGACTTCTGAACTCTTGAAAATTAACACATCCCCTTTCTTAAAGAGAGATATGTGAAATAAGTATTAACTTTTAGTATCTCTAAAGTGCCCTCTATGAAGGCCTCGCTAATCAAACTCATTGCAGTTTCTTCAGCTCGGAATATAATGTTTAGTTCCAAAAAAGATAAAAACTTTTCTGAAACTCAAAAACAAAAAAAAAAATAATTAAAAAAATACGTACGCTTACGGAGACGTGTAGTGATTTTTTTTATACGGATTTCTAACGTTAGTTTAGACGTGTTGTAAAATATTTACTATGAGAAAATCACACAAACCACTACGTGGTAGTAAAATATTTTCTGTTAAAGACTTACACATATGACGACGTGTAGTAAATTTAACACCTACACATATAAATCTCAGCGCTACTGTGATATTCTAAAAACAAAATGATTCTGTCAATAAAAGCATGTTATAATATGAAGGTACTGGCAATATCAGCTTAAGAGAATGAAACAAAGAGAAGTTATTAGAAAAATTAAAAATAGAGTGTAAAATTTACTACCACATCATAAGTTAAAGGTTAAATTGACAGCCAGTCAGCCATCCTGACGGACGGACATAGTTTTATCTACTCAGAAGACATTGGTATATATTAAGGTGGGACGTAGACTAATAACTTAGGGCGTTACAAACATCGGCATAAACCCTACTCACTATGGTGTAGCTTGTAAATATGTTGCTTGTGAAAAATATATATGGAAAACCAAACACGAGGTTTTCTTGAGTGTGATATGAATGTTAAATATCTAAAGCCAATTAAATGTAAATTAGAAGATGTAAATGATATTTGTATTAATAATGTTTTTGCACCTTCCACATAATATTTAATTTTCTAATTTTTCTAGTTAAAACGTCATACGAACAATTTTTAACTATTGTATAACAATCATTTAAAAAAAACAGATTGCTACAATAGCATTTATTATGTAAAGAATATTTTACTTCTTCTGTACGTTTATGGAAACTGTAGTTATGTGGTTTCATATTTCATCTAACGAAGTACAGTGAGCGCCAGCTAATAAGCGACAGAATGTTTTGTTATATTCCACTGTAAGTTTCAAACATTCAAACAAATTTATATTCAAAATAATTTTTTCTTTGACAAAAAATTATGTTTCATTCGGCTGTGCCAACAAAATATGAGATGTTTCTACAATTTGTAAAATAAATTTGTTTAAATTTTGGCAAACTAATAAAAGATACGATTTTTTATATTTTAATTAATAAAAAATATTCGCAGCGTATCTTCCTAGACCGAATCGTATTTTTAACAGCGAATGTACGCTGAGGATGGTCACAAACATTTTCGAGCAACGAAGAATATTAATGGAAAATATTTTTAACTTCCTATGTCTATCCATTCACGCCCTATCGTACTTTAAATTGAGACGATAGAAAAAAATCAAATATTTGTCTCTAAATAGCTGTCCGCCACTGTACATACATATCGTCACCTGCAATGCAAAAGGGCGTAATAACCAAAAAATTCGAAAATGCTTTCTATTTGTAAAAATAATGACATTATTGAAGAAAGAACATCATATTTGTTACCACAACACTTTAAATTTTATTATGTTTTTTGTCTCTCCTGTAATATTTAAAAAATAGTTGATAGGCCCTTTTGAATTTCAGGTGACGATGTGTGTGTATGTTAGAATATAGACAAATAAATGAAAATTCTTTAACATCTTTGGAAGCTTTATTTTATTTTTCTTCAGTTCTATATTATTTTTCTCTTCACTTTACCAAGTTTTTATGTGGCTGATTGTCAATTTGAAAATGGTGTCGATTTTGACAAATGCAAATAAAAATTTATTGCACGCGAAGACAATGAACACCATCAATAAGTCAAAAGCAGGAATTTCATTTCATTGCCTATAGAATGTAATCATATACATACTGCTGAGTGTTTTCAATTTCTTCTTCTCCTTCAGTAAACAGTGAAAGCTTCATAATCATGATCAACTTAAGTAAGTTTTCGTTTGTTATGTGAGCCAAATTTAAACACATTTTACTGTACAGATAAAACTAAACTAAAATTAAACAAGAACATTTTACTAGGAGCCACAAATACGGGTACCAACTCAATGCCCTTATGTGAAATGTATGTAGTATATATACATATTCATGGCAACACTTTACATACAATGTTTTTAACGCGTTAGTCATAGAACAAAGCCAAACAATAAATATTTGCATTCTTAGACATTTCGAGTGTAACCAATGTAGCCAATTTTAGCAAAATTTTATTTGTTATTGGGGATTGTTGAAAAGTTTGTTTAGTAACTAAACAAAAGAAATTAATTTTTAAATAATATCAAGGGTTTTATTTAACTAAATTTGATAAGCTATCAGTTTTAACATAATGGGTATTGATAAATTATAAATATCAAGTATTCAACAAAACACTATTGAAGTATTTTTGAAAGGATTACATTTTTACCACTTCAAAAGTATGACAAAAATTTAGATTTTTTGTATTCTCTCTTCTGAATTCTATAATATTTGGTATACCTCAGGAGTGAGATCGAAAAAACCTTAACACACGTTTTTCCTTACAACTTTTAACCCATTCCTGCCTAATGGGTATTTAAATACCCAAAAAAAGTGACGACTGTAACAAAAATCTAGGGAGTGCCACATTATATATTAAGACTTCAACTATATTAAGACTTTATTTAGAAATAGAGATTGATTAGCCCAGAAAAAATTAAAAAAAGTAAAATTTGTTGCTTTTTGAGTTTATCTTCCATATAGGTAAAATGGTGATTTTTTCTATGTCGGAAAATGCTCGGAAAAAGCGTTGCCAAATAAAGGACAATGCGAAAAATCAAAAACAACCGGCGGATTTATATAGCTTTAGACATCCCATCTATAATGTAAACAAGTTAAAAGTTGTTTGTAAACACACTTGCACGACACATGGTGTATAATGTAAATGGGTATTTAAATACCCAACAGACTTTAATGAGTTCCAAATTTAACAAATTTTTTCATATCAAAAAAATTTATTTTTTCGTAAATAAAAAGGGAATTTGTATTTTTTTATTTATTAAATTAAAATTATAAATTATTTAGCCTTTAAAATTATAGATTTATCCGTAGCTGCTTAATTGTGGTAGTGCTGGATGCATAGAGCTGGGTGCGAATTCACCTGGCACTTCAAACATCCATATTCGGTTTTTCAACCACACTGTGGACAACGATGACGAGTGGATAGATTTCCGATTAAATGATCAATGCTATCATACCTAAGCTCCATATGTGCCCGGAAGTCAGCATTTTCCCGGGATTTTGATGATTTGATTTCACCATTATCGACTCACATACCTCTACTCGGAAATCAAATTGCGACATTTGCGACTTTTTCTCATATTTGCGACAAAGACAATGTAGCTTCCATGCATTTACTATAGCTGCATCGAAAGCATTTGTTAACAATGGCTAATACCAAATCTTTCCCGAACCCGTATCGCCGTATCATCAAAAATCACCTTATAAAACTGGTAGCGTTGTCGCCTAGACCATTTTGGTGTGTTCCCTTATCGATTTTAGGTCGATTTGAACCCAAACTAGAGCTCCTTGCTGACGTATGGCCAACATTACTAGAGGTTGAGGTCACTGGTACATCCTCTTTTCACACCGCATTCCTCATTCTCCATATCATTCTTCTCAAATCATCAGGTAGTATTATATTGATATCAACAGTTGTTCGCCAAAGTGTTCTTCTCCATCAGACCAATTTTCAATAATGTCTTGAATTCGACACTAGTAAGGATTTTCTGACGACGAATCATTTTTATAATCACCCTTATCGTAATTGACGTATTCTTTTTACGCCTAAAACAGTTTTGTACTAGATTAAAGAAACAGGTTACATTTTATCTTTAATCTAGTACGAAACTGTAGTAGGCGTAAAACCCATACGCCAACCACGATAAAGGTGAATATAACAAATATTCCAATTTTTCACTTTTTATAGTTATATTGTTTAAAATTTTGCTCAGAGATACACCTTTACACTTTTCTTTACTAAGATAAATATTTTTAAAATATTGAAAAAAAAATACCTCTTTAAATCCTGTTGGGTATTTAAATACCCATGTTATATCTCGGGTGTGTAAGGACGTAATTTTTTTTTTTCTAAAAACAACTTCTACCGGCCACCAGGTACATTTATAAAAATTTAGTTAAAACCGAACGAGCGGATCTATGGTCAGGAATTAATGGGTTAACCCAAGTATTATGTGATTTTTTTTTGATCAAGTTACCTTTGAAAAGAATGTCAGTTATTATTCTTAATGTCAAGTATATTACTTTGTTGTTAATCTGATTAAAATGAGTGGCCAGAAAAAAGTGCGTACTAAAATTATTAAATATTTTCAACAAAACCCAATTTGGTCCTAGAAAAAGTTTGAAAAACAATCTAAGGTCTGCCGTCAAGCTGATTCCAATGTTATTAAACAGTATCGGGAGAAATTGTCCGTTGATAGAAGGAATTGTCTACATGATGTTTCTAAAGCCAATAAATAGAAAGCATTTCAAAAGAGCTCCCAACACATCCAATAGGAAAGCAGTCCGGTTAGCTCAATACTTGGACTATTTGGTACGAAAATTTAAAATCAGAGCGGGTTTAGAAATAGACAAGGCTTAAAAAGTTCAAGACAGGAACTCTTCTAAAAATTTTGAGGCCAAAGACAGAGCACGGTAATTCAATTCAAATTTAATAAAAAAATTCACCTGCTGCATAATGGATGATTTTTCGCTGCTTCCGGGTCAATATTTTTATGTTACTGATACTCAAGGGAATGTTCTAGAAAAGTTTAGGATTCAAAAGCAGAAAATTTTTCTTGGAAAAGTTCTTGGTATGGCAAGCATTATGCAGTTGCGGCAAAATAAGCCAAACTTAATGTGTCCACTTATTTTGGTAAGAAAGGTCTTGAGTGGTAAAAGAACAATAATATGGTATTTGTACGAAAAGAGGCAAATCCTCCAAACTGAATGGAGCTAAGGTCAATGGAGAGATATTGGGCTCTTGTTAAAAGAAAATTGAAGAGCACAAAAAAAGTGTCAAAAAGTATGGTAGATTTTAAACAGATATAGACTACCTGTTTGAACAAAGTAACAGAAATTACTATAAAAAACTTAATGGAAGGGTTTCCGGAAAAGGTTCATAAATTCATCACTAGAACTATAAAAGTAATATTTTTTGAAAGTTGTAATAATAGTTTCAATTAAATAATAAACAAATCAGAACTGTAGGTTTAGTGGTTACTTTTTTATTAACAATTATGTATGTTAAGATTTTCTCACCCCATGTCCATACAAAACTTAAAATTCCACAGAATTTCTTCATTATCCAAATAGTTTTCTTAAATATCAGCAACTGCTTGATTAAAAACTTATATAAAATTCCTGATGGAACCATTGGCACTACTAGGGATATTTATTAATCCTCGAAAGCTTTGTTAATGTATTACTCAAAAAATAGCTTTATCAGTAAAGAAGAAAATTATTGCGATTAGGTTCCATTCAAAAATGATATTTTCGAATGTCCTTAATTTTCGAAAAGGACATAAATTTTGTGAAAACAAAATACAAAAGTTAAGGACTAGAGTTACGATATATCTTTTTCAATATGACCGTAGTCACACAAATTATCATATTTCCGATAAATAGTTTTTTTTGAGTAATTTATTTGAATAAACTACTTTCAAGGATTAATACAAGACTAAAGGTAGGGTCACACATGGTAAATATTATACGAAAAAGACGTAACCACTAAATAAAATATTGGATTAATGACTTAAAAATGCGGAATTTTTTAAAATTTCTTGCTTTTATTTTGAAACATTTGTACAATATAAATTTATTCAAAGTATTGGTCATTGTTAGCTATAATCTTTTCCCATCTTTCTGCCAAAGATGGGAAAAGATTATAACTGCTTATTTTTTGAGGCCAAGCGCGAATCAAGACAATCCCAGAGACAACATTCAGCAGCGATCGAATCAAGTAGTCGGACGCAGCAAGGTATTGACTATATGGCGGGTGAGGCAAAACTTCCCAACCACTTCTTTTAAATGGTTATATGTTTTTTTATGTTGCAATATTTGTTAATAATTATTAACAAATATTGCAACATGCGGCAGGGCGTTGCCATGATGGAATATTACGGTTTCATGTCTGGCTGCATATTCTGGGTATTTTTTGGCATATGCTCGCTTCAATTTTAGTTGCGTTGGGTACATATTCCCCGTGATGCTCTGGTCAGATTTCAATAGATTTTAAGAGATAGGACCCTTTTTCTCCCATCAAATACAGAGAATTACTATAGTGCCATGGATATTTGCTTTAATGTCGATTCTTCTAGTTGGCCGGGCTTCGAGTTATCGTAATGGATCCATTTTTTTATTTCTAGTAATGACTCGGTGACAAAATGAATTTCTTTTATAGCGTTCAAGCATCATTTTGGACATACAGAATCGTCTAACACGGTCTCTCGGCTTCATTAGGTATGGTTCACAATTTCACTGCTTTTGGATGAATCCTTCTGCTCGCAGACATTTTGAAATTGCTGCTGGATTATCTCCTAATGACTTTGCAGCTTCTTTTGAGTTTTACAACAATCTTCATCTAGTAATGCCTCCAATTCTTGGTCTTTAATCTTTTTGGGCTGTCCTTGGCGATCTTGGTCTTCAGTGTCAAAATCACCACTTTGAAACCGATGGAATACGTTGTTGAGCAACCGGTGTGCTTCAGCGTCTCTACTTCAATATCAAGAAGTAGAGCAAAACTTCCTGCATACAAAATTCAAAATAACAATTGGTTACACTATGCAACAAATGGAGACTTTTGGAAAAACACAAGATCATGACAGTATAGGTTCGACTCTACTACCAAAGGGTAGTACAACCCTATACTCAGTTTGCCCATTTTGGTGACCGATTTTTTTTTATGGGCCCCCAAAGTTTCTGAAAATCAGTGGGGCCTCTAAAAAAGGTGTCATCAGGTTTTGGTTAACAGCTAATTCAGACTTTGTGCTACGGCTTAACTTTATATGGCAATAATATAGCTAAGAGTCCGCCAAATAAATTTTGTTAAAATTTGTTTCCAAAAAATAGCTTTTTCGTGCACTTTTGTTGAAAAAATATAGGAAGAAAATTTTTTTTTTTTACTTTTTTTAGAATAACTTCCAGGGACTCCTAATTTTTCAATAACAATATCTCGCAAAGTTGTAGCTACGGTAAATTTGAATAACTCTTGTGAACATATCAATGCATTCTGAATGTGTCTAGTCACTCTACATAGCACATAAAGATCACTTTGTACCTTAACAATTTTCGTTTTTCCTATTTTTTGACGCTAAAACAAAGATTTTTTTGTAAAAATAGTATTATCAAGTCCACACTTCTATGTTGTGCTGTATTATTTACTCGGCTGAGGTGTTCGGAATGGGGATCAGTGGGTGGACCTTCAATGTCACACATTTATAAAAAAATTACCAAAAAGTCATTTATGATCCGAATGAGCTGCAATTTCAAATATAGATAGACCTTGAGAAGGTCTACAAAAAATATGATTTTATCTGTAGTTATCTCTTTTAGTTCAAGAGATATTTGGGTTTAATATTTTTTTAAATTTTGCCCGATCTTTTTTTCGTATTTTAAATTTGATGGGCCTACGAAAGGTCGAAATTTGTTTTTTTATATATGACGTATATTTGCGATAAAATTCTAAAGAAAATAAAACAAATCTGATAACAATTATTTCGTCCCTATAAAAAGTTACACGCATCCAAAGTTGAAGCATCTTTTTATATATTTCAACTTTGTATGCGTGTGTTTTTTAAGTTTTTTCCCAAAAAAGTCCCCATATTTTTTCTTTTATAAAAAACTAATTTTCTTCGGGACTATATAAATTTTTTTATGATCTGGAAAGAGAACTTAATGCAAAAACATATAAGGTAAAATTTGACTAACTTAAGCGGACATTGTACCCCCCAGCCCTATCCAAACTTGGGCAATTTTGAAAAAAAAAATTAGGTTTGAGTAAAAAATTCTAAAAACGCAAAACACCGACCCTCAAAAGCTCATCACATTTGTATAGCCCCATATGTTGTTTATATACATACAGAACGTTTTTACTATCATGCTGTAAATAACGTCAAAGTGGGCTATTTTCTAAAAAAAACTTCGTTTTTGGAACAAATTTTCGCCGTTTCAGGAATTTCGGTGTTTAAAAACAAAGAATGGCAACATTAGTGATGCCATTGACTTGCGAATATTTAGGTCTATATTACTTCCAAATTTTATTGTGATGTCTGTAACTGTTCAAATTTTACATTAATTCAAAGTTTTTATTTTTCTTGATGGAAAATACCATTTTAAAATATTATTAGTTTTTAAGGTAAATGACGTCACAAAATTATTCATTTCACTAAAATGTCAATCTTTAAGTCATAAGGTTTCCACCGATATCAAAAACTTATATAAAAAGCTTATATTTACACTTCAGAAGTTCCACAAACCTTGCCCACTTTCAAAAATTTTAAAGTTTTTTCATATCTTGCATCAAGCCGGTCTTGCATGATCAAGATTGGATAAAGTTATGCGCCCGGATCATACCGATAATGATTTGCCCATTCTTCGTTATTCCAGCACAATAGAGAAGTATACACTCGAACATACATTTTTAACAAAAAATTATTGTTTTAGAGTCAAAAATTAGTAAAAAACTACAAATTTTAAGCTACAAAGTGATTTTTGACAGCTATTTAGAATACCTAGGTATGTTCGGATTGCATTGATATGTTCACGAGAGTTATTCAAATTTACCGTAGCTACAACTTTGCGGGATATTGTTATTGAAAAATTAGGAGTCCCTGGAAGTTATTCTAAAAAAAGTAAAAAAAAAAAATTTTCTTCCTATATTTTTTCAACAAAAGTGCACGAAAAAGCTATTTTTTGGAAACAAATTTTAACAAAATTTATTTGGCGGACTCTTAGCTATATTATTGCCATATAAAGTTAAGCCGTAGCACAAAGTCTGAATTAGCTGTTAACCAAAACCTGATGACACCTTTTTTAGAGGCCCCACTGATTTTCAGAAACTTTGGGGGCCCATAAAAAAAAATCGGTCACCAAAATGGGCAAACTGAGTATAGGGTTTTACTACCCTTTGGTAGTAGAGTCGAATCTATACTGTCATGATCGTGTGTTTTTTTCACTGTTGCACTGTGTTATCAGTGCGTATGATAAATATTTATATTTTATAATTATCCACCATAATAATATTGAAGAATTGTTGGCTTCTTTTTCCCCCCCAAAAAAAACTAGCAATGAAAGAACTTAGTAAGTTGGTTACACTAAAGGTACACATACTTATCTACACCTTAGTACATAAATAGATCAAGTAAATTGTTTAATATATAAAATAGTGTATTCTGATGTGCGTTTTAAAATTTGTTTGGTCTTTTTGTGAGAGCAACGGCAATGTTTTTTTTTTTTTCTTACTTTTATTCCTAATAATTGTCATTTTGCCAAAAACTAGATGCGAACTAAATTCCAAAAAATTGCAGTAGCCTTAAAATCAGTTTGTAGCTTCACAACAACGACAGCAATAACTTTTGTGTCTGTAAAATTTTGTGGCAGCAGTAATAGTGTCAGCCTTAAATACCAAAAATAATAACAAAAACAATTGAGTATTTGCAAGTAGTGACTACCAACATCAACATTCAGATAAAAGTACGAACGCTGCTGTTGCTACTGTTACTGCTGCTCAATATGATGTTGATCATAATGATGAAGATTTTGATGAAGACGATGATTATAACCTTACAAGCTAAAGTGTGTATAACAAAGAAAAAAATGCAAAAATAAAGAAAATAAGAACTACATACAAACGCATACCTAAAGAGACACAGAGGTAGTGGTAAAAAGATGTGTAAATCGCTTAAAAGATTTTAAAATTTCATAATTTTTGTTACTTATCACTAGGGGGAAGGGAACTAACATGCAACTAATACTTTATATGAAAACGAAATGTCACTTTAACATGGCGATGCACAGTGGTTCAAGAGCGGCATTAATTAACTTTTTTATGTCTTCTAATCACCTGATTTTTACAAAGTTTGTAATAATCAATATAATTATCATGTACCAAATGTATTAGGCTTATATCTTTATTACTTTTACCTAAGTGAATGCGTTTGAAATGACCGCATTATATATGCTACTCTTTTAATGACTTATACTGATTTTTTTTATACAATTGGATGTTATAAATATATATATGAAAATAAAAAAAAAAAATTTGGAAAATTAAAAAAAAAAAATTGTTGCTAATATAAATTGTCCAAAAATATTTATTTTCTCCAACTTCTATGGTTTGTATCTATTGATATCCAACGACTCCTAGCCCGAGACTTATACAAAATTAAAGCTAGAAGTCTCACTTAACGACTTATTAAAAATTCAGCTGCCCATTTTTGCCCCTAAGCAAAATTTCTAAAAAATCTCAGCTCATTCGGATCATAAATGGATTTTTTGCTATTTTTTAAAAAAATTTAGACCCGAGGTGTCCAAATTTGAGGGGCCACGTACTAGCCCCCATTACCCGTAGGAAGCTGAACAACTGTAAATGAACTCAAAAGACCTCAGCTCCAACCATGTGCAATTTCGTAATAATATCTCTAATAATTCCCCAGATACCGAATTATTTCCAAAAAATAAAATATATTAATGCCTTCATAAGGAATATTAATTGATTATCTAAACCGAACATAACAACCTTTTCGGGATGATCTCAAATCTGTCAAATGACTTGAAACTTAAACTTTTCTACTCCTTTGAATCCTTAACCCTTTGACGACCAATGGGACACATATGTCCCATTTGCTTTTTTCGTCATTACAGCCACAATTTTCATTGGATTTTGATCTAAGCGGTGTTGTTCGATGAAAAACAAATGTGTTCTTTGGTGTTAATGTTAATACTAAGGTTATGTTGTTTAAGTTTGGCTTAAGGGATTCTCAAAGTCAGAAATTCGTATATTTTTTTGGACAATTTTAGTTTTCTTATATCTCGAGTTCTAATTGAATGTTGGATAAACTTTTAGTATTAGATGTACCAATGTCTTAGGTAAATTTATTGACCAACGCATTTTGAATCGGTTCTATACTTTTTCCGGGGGACTGCAAATATGATGGGACATATGTGTCCCATTCGTCGTCAAAGGTAAAAATAAAATTCAGTTTTTTGTCCTGACTCCTCCATTCTATCTTGTCCAGCTACAGCCATAAAAAAACAGACGATCTTCGATTGATCATAAGTTTATATAATAATATTGGATTATTGGAAATGTTATCGAGATATGACATTTTCCAAGTCTGATGTCATATCTTAAACCCCGGATTCGCCAATGTCAACCTCTCTCTGCGTTTTTGCCTGTGGATATATATATAAGTTTTATATAAATAACCAATTTAAACTCGTAACTACACCCAAGCTTATGGGTTTTTCTTTCATATACTGCGGCCCTTAAATTTTACCATATGCTCGTATTAAGACTGATAAGTATTTGCCTTGGGTAAAAGTTTTTCCTAATGCTGAGTTGAAATGATTTATTACTGGTCGTATTTTTAAGGCTCAATGGTATAATGGGTCGACGGCTTAGCTGTTCAACATTGATAGCAAAATGTAAGCTTGAAAGAATACTTTCAAAACTATCTCGAATCATAATCTTGGACATAAACGGTACTGAATATATTCCATCGTAGACGAGTACAATCTTATTTCTGCCAATTTATGGATATTCATTGCTTTCAATCTGCTTCACTTATGGAAAATATTATACCTTTCTGCTGGGTATAAAACCTGCCCGTATATGCAATCAAGGTCGGTATAAGCTTTCGAAACGTAATTTTGATTGTCTTTTTTCCTCTGGAGTTTAATTAAAAATTCTTTGGCCGCTTTAGGTTTGGGAACACCTTATGCCATTGTTCAAATTTATTGGTTTTGCAATATGTAAATAAAGCAATACTCTACTTTTTGAAACTAAAAAAAGCTTTTAATAGTTCAATGCATTTCTTCTCAAATTTTTACCTTTGACGACGAATGGGACACATATGTCCCATGATTTTTCTCGTAGAAGGAGTAATAATTTTTAAATTTTGACAACACTTTAGTCGCGTAATGTCGCCTTTCCGAGTAAGAATCCGCAAAAAAAAATTAAAAATTTCCAGGAAAAGGAAAATTCTTCGTCGTCAAAGGGTTAAACTAAACTGTTTAGAATATGCTATTTACCTTGCCTGAACTTTCCTCTTCTTCTCTCATCTCTCTCCATTTTTTATCTTTATAGGCAAATCAAAGGATGTCATTGATACGTTCTATTAAGAATTAAAATTTCTTCTTTTTTTTGAAAAATCACTAAACACAAAATATGTTGGTAGACACCCTAAACCAAACCAAGGTGTATTTTCAGGTGGATAACGAATTCAGTTTTTTTCCTCTAATGTGTATACATATGTATTTACTACAAAGAAAAAATTTCGCTACAAGATCAAGAAAACCAATGAAATCAACAGAACAAGATCAGTATGCTTTTAATAAGTCTTTCACTTACCCCTGGAAGTGCCCCAGTATGTTAGACGATAGTGTGCTGGACTATTAACCAGAAGGTTTCTGAGTGTATCTGCGGACTAACAAAAAGCTTCGCAGTTTGTGTTTGATCAAAAGAAAAATTATTTTGACTATGGAGGCAAACATTTTAATGTTTTTTGGGTTAGTGCTGATGTTTTTAACGTGCAAAAATAGTGTCCTAACACCCACCTTAACGTATACCAATCTACTCAGGATCACTTTCTGAGTTGATTAAGCGATGTCCGCCCATCTGTCCGTTCACGTAAACCTTGTAAACAAGCTACAGGTCACGATTTTAAAGATAATTCGATTTTAAATTCCCGAGGACTAAGCCTATTGATTTTTGTTAGAATCGATCCATTCTTGCCCCCATACAACTGCCCTATCATAGTTATTAACATATCGAAACCAAATTCAGCACAAATAGTACCGATCGATCCACAATGTACCACAGCTCGAAAATCACATTAATGTGCATAAATCTCTGAAATATCTTAATACCCAAATAAAATTCAATACAAATATGTTTACTATATCATTCGACCAAATTTTGTGACAATCGGTCCATAATTAGTCATAGCTGCCATATAAGGTCCACTTCCGAATATCACTTTATCGAGCACAAATATCTTAAAAATTTTGGTTTTCAAATAAATTCTAAATCAAAAGAATAGTGTTTAAAATCATATATTAGGTGCAGGATATCATATGGACGGGTTTGAATGACTATACTTTCTTACTTGTTTTTTAATAAATTCTAAAATAAAGAATTGTACAATAATTTTAATTATATTGACATAATAAAAAAACTGACAGTTATTTTCTGCGACTTGTTTTGTAAAACTGTGTACCAAAATGTTTTGTAATTTAAATAGAATTAATCGGTAATCGATCCAATTCGATTGACGACAAATTCTTTTTCTTTTGGCCTACTATTTAATTTATTTACTAACAAAAAATCATACATCCCCTCTTAAAACACCCTGTACACGCAGCATTTGATTGTTCGAAACTAGAGTAGAAAATTAAATTCTTGTTTCGCTCGTCATTTAAATTTGACATTGTCACCGATGTAAGACATTGAAACTGCGGCTAGCGTTTAATTTCATTTGTGGCATCAAATAACGACAGCATACAGCAACATATCATCGTCTCTTTAACTGACTGTTCTACTACCAACAATACTATATACTGCTATTGCTACTACCACTACTACTACTACTACTTAGTATTTAGAGCTCCAACAATTGTTTCGATTGCTCTTACACATCTAGTCAAGATTCACCACAACCATTAGCTCGGTTGCTGGGCTTGCTATTTCTCTTCACAACAGCCTCTCACTCTTCCAATAAATTTATATGCTACATTTTCAACACTCATCTACACAAAACACAACGACTCTACTACATTCATTCATTCAATATTATCAACCAACGACAATGATGATGGAGATGGAAAATAATGTTTAACATTAAAAGGAAGATAAGTGCACAAAGATAAACATAAGAGTCAACATGAACATGAATGAATGTAAACTGAATGTGGAGTAGGGAAGGAAAGGAAAGAAAACTGAATGAATGTCTGAAGGAACAAATGAACGAATGGAATAATGCTCAAACGGATATAAACAATTTTCATGTTGATATTAGAAAACGGATTTGACATTATTGTACAGAGGGTGGTATTCAATTTACTTTTTGGATTGACAAGAATAACATCTTAAAGTATTTGCCTCATTTTCATATACTCTTCTGAGTTCATTTTTTTTTGCTTAGTAGAATTTGACACTTGACGCTTCTGTTGTTGGAGGAAGGATAATAATTATAAGATAAAAAGGACTGATATTAAGTATTTGGTTAAATTGATTAAATCAACAGATTTTGTTCGGTATTAAGAAATTAAAAATAGGAGGTCTTTTTTAATAATAAAATTCCAAGGTTTCTTTGAATTGGAAAAATCAAGGCGTATGTGTTATTTGATATGTGAAGCAGAATGGAATGATAAATGTGTTGTCAACAATATCTTAGGAATAAAGAAACATTTAATTAAGTTTTACTTTTAAATACTTATGTAAGATGATTTTATCAAATCTTCGTGTTTTACGCCAAAACCAAATCTTTTTTCGATTTTTTTATACGGACTAGTCCCGTGAATGTGAAAAGAGGACACAGCACTTCACTTATTTAATAGTGGCAAAAAAAGTGACAATTTGTCTATGAATTTTAAACAAATCTGATAAAAAATATAATCAATTAAAAACAGGTTTGTATTAAAATTTTTTTTAAATTTTTATACCCTCCACCACCACAAGTGGTGAATGAGAGTATATATAAGTTTGTCATTCCGTGTGTAACATTGAGAAATATTCATCTGAGACCCAACAAAGTATATATTTTCTTGATCCTTATGCAATTCTAAGTCGACTGAGCCATGTCCGTCTGTCTGTGTGTCTGTGTAAAACACGCTCACGTCCAAAATACGCAAACGAAATTGGTAGACTTGCAAAAAAGATGTTTACTGTTGTCCTAAGCAATTTGGTAGTGAAAATCAGCAAAATCGGTTTAGTAGAACCAGAGCTATGAACTAAAGTATGAGACAACCTAAAAAAAAATTGACAATTTTCACATATTTTTGGTTATTTCTGTAAATATATTGCAGATAATACCATAAAACTTTACACACGTTATTTTTATAATAAAATGACTAACTCTGGTGAAAATTATAAGAATCGGTTCATGATTTCTCCTAGCCCCCATACAAATTTCTTCCCGAAATATGCTTATATGGTCTATAAATGCCTTCACAATTGCAGTATCCATACAAAATTCAGCAAAAATAAGTTTCGTGCTAAAAGAAATCACAACACAAAATTTTTTGTGGATCGGCCCATACTTGACCATAGCCCCCATATAAAGTTCACTTCCGAAAATCACTTAAATTAGCATAAATATCTTATAAATATCGCTATTAAGTGGCAATTCGTCATAAATAATCCCCATATATACCAAAATCGCTAAACCTAATTCTATGATGATCGGCCTATAATTGGTTATAGCTCCAATATATATCAACCTAAAAAATATGTATGCAGGCGGACGTTTAGCTCATACAATTCGTCATAGTAACGAAAGAAATTTTATTTTAGTCTTAGGCTACATTTACATGTTGATTTAAAGTCATGTGTTTTTTTTGGTTTCTCGTTTAAAACCTTTTATTTAAACCATCATCAACAACCAATAATAAAAGAGCTCAAAGCATAATTTTCCAATACAAAAAAAACATGTCATGACTTAAAGTCATGATGCAAATGCTCCCTTAATTAAAACAATTTTATATTTTTCAAACGAATTTTTTTGAACATTTAAAATTATGACATAAAATATATAAGAAAAAACAAGTTAGAAAGTATTGACGGTCAAGCCCGACCATGTAAGTAAATGAGCAAAAATATTTATCTTTTATAATTTCAGGAATTTATTTTAGTGAATGATTTTCGGATGAGGGACTTATATGGGAGCTGTGACTAATTATGGACCGATCGCCATGAAATTTGGTGACGTGAATTCCGTATATACAAAACTTATTTGGAGCAAAATTTTGTTTAGACACCGGTATAAATTAAACATGGATGACCGATAAAATCCAATTTCGAGAGGACATTTGTATGGGAGCTAGGTGAAATAATGGACCGATTTCAGCCAGTTTCAATAGGCTTCGTCCTTATACATATGTACCAAATTTTATCGAAATAGCGACCAGTAATTTGCGCACAAGGATTACATGGATAGCCAGCCAGACGGACGTTTAATCGACTCAGAAAGTGAGTTGACTCAGTCTGAGTCGATTTAAGGTCGCTGTTGGGACAATACTTACACACCAATATACCCTCCCCACTATGGTGGTGTAGTGTTTAAATATAAAGAAACTTTTGTGATCAATAAAAACCAAATTTGTGACCCATTGGTTGGATGACGAATCGTTCGTTTAGAAATTCGTCAATTTTGTAACAGGCTTTAATTTTAATAACATTTTATGTCGAGAATTATTGTAAAATATCCAAAACAGTAGCGCCATTCACTAACTTTTATAACGATAATCGTATCGTTAAAATAAATATAACGAAAATTTATCGAATTTTCGAAATTTTTAACGACATTTTAGCGACAATAATTTAAGTTGTGTTTATTTAATCGATAAAGTGTATTTGCAATTTTTTCTTCGTCATCTTCATCTTTTGTAGCTGGAACTATCGTAAAAATAATGGAAATACAATTCTGTTTACTTGACTTATTAATATTTACAATAAAATATAAAAAAATAAGCTGGAAAATAGGGGAATTTGAAGATTATACTACGGGATGTCCCAAAAGTAATCCTTTACATTTTGGCCGGAAATAAGTTGTTTTGTTAGTAGAATTATTTATAAAATTATGTATTTACTAAAAAAAATAAATAAAAAAAAGTAAGTCGCAGCCAAGTGTCCAACCAACAACCTTCCGATTGCTAGTCAACGTTGTACTCATTACACCACTGGTTAATTATTTCATTGTGTGTCAAATGATGGTTTTCTTCTTTTCGTTTATTTTTATATTTTGTAGACAGAGATGTCATATCTTAAACAATCGTTAAAAATAAATAACTGAATCACACTATCGTTACTGCAAGCGATTATTTATGTCGATAAACATTACGATTGACGCTTCGTTAAAAGTTAGTGAATCGCACTACAGAACAAGATTATTTGGGTAAGTTCCGTGATCTATCGCAGAGTGCCTAAGACGTGTCAATTTATCCCCTTCCAGGACATCACCATGTCAATGTAATAGGTCCCCTTCATATAAAGTATTAGAACTAGAACAAGTCCCTATCACATTGGAAAATTGTGTGTTACATAGCTCCCTTCCCCCTAGGGATACTAAAGCAAGACAAGTTGAAAAAAATCTCACTTAAAATATTTGCTTCCATAGATAGATAAAGAAAGAATAGGATAGGGTCATGCATAGATGGAGAGTGAGTGGGTCGAAAGTCGGCAATTTTAAAATTCTGAATATGAATGGCTCTGGAAAAGTGGAGGAATGGAAATCCAGGAAACCTTTATATCTTTAGATGTACTTCTGAAAAAGTATACTCACCTGAGGAGGTCCATACGTATTTTTTTAGTACTACTTTGTAAACTATGTATATTTCGAAATAATCCATACTATTTTTCGAATTATATTGTCAATATATGAATTTTAAATTTAATTACAATCGCATCTCCAAAGGTATACGTATATCAGAGAGAGCGTTCTGCAACGATCCACACAAATAGTAGTCGGACGGGACAAGTTCTGATCTATAAGGCGGGTAGATAAAACTTACCAATCACATCTTTCTAAATATTTTTTAACATGTATTGCAGCATGTGGCCGAGTGTTGTAAAAATGGAATATTACCGTCTGGTCGCATATTCTGGACGTTTTTCGGCCGATTCGATTTCAGTAGCTAATAATAGAAATGACCCTTTTGGTCTAACCAAATTGAGGGAATTATCTTAGCGGCATGGATACGATACGGCTTGTTGGCCGGGCTTTTTCATTTGTCTTCCGTGTCAAAAATCACCTTTTCTAAACCGAACAAACCATCCTTCGCACTTTCGAAAATGTCGAAGCAAAAAGAAAACTTTGTTGTTTACACCATGACACAACAATACAAGATACACTTAGTAGAAAATAAATTCTCAATTATTCAATACTTGTAACGTCAAACAAACGAAAATAGGAAAAAAATCAAAATGAAAGTTTGACGTTATAGGAGTAAATATTGAAAACTCTCCCTACTGATTCTACTTTCTACAATTATTGTATCATGGTTTACATCATGATTTTTTTTCATATTTTTCTATATTTTTTTTTGATTGACGTTACAAGAATTCTATAATTGAGAATTTATTTTCTACTGGTGTACCTTATATTGTTGTGTCATGGTTTACACTATAGAATAAACGCATTGAACAGATGGAGAGAGGAAAAAATTACTCTCTTTTCACACATACGGGTGATACAAAAACAAAATACATGCAATACAATCTCATAAATTAGGTTTTTGACAACAGACTTAGGTTTTTGGCTCTCAGTTACCTATCTAGTTGTCGTCTATGGTTTACACTATAATTCAATAACTAAGTGAGAATAAATGTCAGATATACATATACTCCTCAAAATGACATATAAGTTTTTAAAAACAAAAACTACGTTCAAAATATACATTTTAGGTTTTTAAGCAATTAATTTTTAGTTTTCTTAATACTTTTCATCTCATCAAAAATAGTTGCTTTTTGACAGCCATTGGCAACATTTATTTGCCAAATATAACAATAATTAATGCGTAGATATTTATAAGTACTTAAGCTAAATTATTTTCAATTAACAAGTTAGTTTACTTAAACCAGAACTGAAGAAATCCCCATTAAAATAAATGAGCATAATAACAAAAGCCAGAAAACAGCTAGTTTACTCCTTTTTGCTCTAAATGTTTATACTAAACTGGTTTTTTGTACGTTGTTATGTTGTATGTATGGGTTTTCCTTTAACACTTAAGACAGCTGGAAACACTCAACGCAAGTGACAACATCAAAAAGCCACATTATCACCCGCTGAGTATTCAGCCATTTCCATTTCTAAAAGCTGTAAAACAAATACAAAGAAATAGGAATTCACGCAAAGCCATAATCGCACATTGGGAAGTGAATAATTTTTGGTAAAAAGGGATAACTGGTGCGTATACTTAACCCAATATGACAAACACTTACTGAAACACGCTTACACATATATAAATTGTGTATGTGTGTATATAAAAATGAACATGTAAATAATAACAACTACCCAACAACATTAAAAAGTAAATACATACATACTTATTTAGATACAGTGTAAGCCTTATTTGTCAAACCCTAACTAATACACACACTTACATAATGTACGAGAGTTGGCCAAAAAATGTTTGTTAAAAAGAGAAATACTTTAAAGCAAATACATGCAGGGCTATTACTGTTCTCACTTTCACCATTTTGCCGTATTTTTGGAAGCATTTCTAATTATAAATGCTTACACGTGATTTAACGAAATGTTGGTTGTACAACCAAAATGTATTTATAGGTTGGTTCCTTATAGAACTAAAAGGCACTAGAAAAGGAGACCTAAAGGGATTAAATTTTTCCCAAATATTCCTAGCTGATCAGAAAGGTGTGGCATTGAAAATAGAGTTATGGACCAAAAAGTAAGGCGTTTTTTCGGTTGTGCCGAATCTGTGTATTCATCATCAATATGTGACAATAAAATATTTTTCTGATATAGGCGTAATATAAAAGTTGTTTATGTCCAATTTCATCACGATATTAGTTATTATATGACAATTATGAATGTTCAAGTCATTTTCTGAGGGGGGGTCTTGAATGGGGACTAATCACTGATGTTGCAAAATTTTATTAGGATTGCGTCATAATCAACATATTTGTGACTGCTCAAACAGAATTACGATGGGGACATTTATATGGGGGCTAGAACCGATATTGCCCATTTTCAAAACCAAACAAACGTTATCAACAGAGAGTGTTTCTGTTGTTCAGTCAACTAGCTCCTTTCGTTTGGTATCTATCGTATTTATTACTGGATTCGAGAAAAACTATTTTTCTTATAATTTGATTAAATTTTAACTTATTTTGTATGATATCTTTTAGATTTGTTATATCTGATTCGTTAGATTATATCACATCCATAGAAGGCATAATTGTATTTCGGTCGAACTTTCCTATAATAGCCTTTGATACGCAAAAGATCTATGTAAAAAAAATTGCCCTTTTTATTCAATATAGATAATATTTAAAAGAAAATTTCGAACCTTCGTAGGCCCGCCATATCTAAAAAAAACAAAAAAAGATCGAGCAGAATTAAAAAAATAAATAAATCTAAATATCTCTTGAACTAAAAGAGATAACTTACATATATTTACATATATTTTGTAGATCTCCTTATGGACTATTTACGTTTTAAATTTCAGCTTATTCGGATCATACTTGGATTTTTGGAGATATTTTTAAAAAATGTGAGACCCGATATGGCGTGTAATTTTGCTAATTAAGCGTAAAGGGCTCTATTTACAACTTTTATGTGTTTGGTGACCCCCAATGAAATTTTACGGCAAAAAGTTTCGTAGAATATTTTAATCCTTAAATGTCCTTTTTGAAAGGACTTTTTTCGATTTTCTCAAAAAGGGGTCAAATTGACCCCTAAAGAGAGGAGATAGGGGGTAAAGATCTTCCACAAAAATGATCCCCATAAAATTCCACAATATAACTCTGACAATAAGAATTCTCTCAGATATTAACTTACAACATTTTTTTCAGTTAGTATAATGCTACCTTCGATCAAAAAATTAAAACTTTAACCCACTGTAAAAAAAAATTCAGACCTAATTTTTCCAAAATAAATGTTTTTTTTTTAATATTTTTTATATTTTACGGAATTAAGATAACTTTAGTAATCATTTGTGAAATCAATTTTACGAAATAATGGAGTTTTTTCAAAACATATTTTTTCCTTTTATTCTTACATACATATAAAAAAAAAACAATTTTTTTTCTTTTTTTAGGTTAAAAATTTGGACCCAAATAGCTTGTAACCCGAATTTGTTCTATTTTGCTCTTTCTCTTTAGTTGTCGAAACAGCGTCGTTTAACTTCTAATATTTCTGTTTTTTAAGAAACTATCTAGTTTTTATATGAAAATAATTTTTTAATGAGAAACTATATCAAAATTTCGATAAAATTGAGTGATAGCAAACGAAACGCACTTTCTATTTTTGGTGTTATCTAAATTTTCTCAAAAAGTGGAGTTACCTAGTTTTTTCATACGAGCACAGAACTACTTATAGCAAACTTATGTATGTAAAAAATGTTGAATCCTTAAAAATTTTAGATCAAAATACGTGAAAAACTATGCAATTAAGTGCATGAATCTAGCAAAGTAAAAATTACCAGTGATATTTTCGGTTAGACAAAATGCTCAACAATCAGATCACATATTATATTGGTTGGTGGGTATATAAGATTTGGTACAGCCCAATATAATAGTCTTACTTGGTATAATACAATATAAACTTGATCTTCAACTAACTTAATGAGACAACCCTCGTAAATTTATGACATGTATGTTTGTCTGTATTTTAGCAAGGATGAGTTTGATTTTAACAGCGAAAACAGTGACTATGACGACGACAGCGTCAACAACAGGCGACACAAGATGATGCATTTAAAGAAATAGAGTCGTAAAAATTATTTCGTGACAAATCGTCAACATACGTGACTAACATGTTGATATTTTTGCCGTTTCTTCAGCTGTTGTTTATATTGTTGTTATTATTTAAATTATATGCGTTTCAAAAAAAAATAAAAATAAAAAAATGGTAGTCAAGTCAAGCTATAACAATACACAACACACACTCTCATACACATTACTCTTTCATTTATTTTATGCGTATTTCAGCAGTTTATTTTAAGTATATGGACGTTTTTTTTTTGTTGTCACACTTGACAACAAACATTATCGATGTCATTTTGCTGTTAAAGAAATACATCAAATGTTAAATGAAAAACCAAACAAAAAGAGGGTCAACTAGATCCCTTTTAAGCACTGGGTTTGTTTTTCAGTTTTAAGTAGTATTTTTGTTTAAACTTCCAACTACATGCCGGGGGTATATATAAATGTATGCATGAGTATATACATATGTAGTATGTATCTATGTATGTATGTAGGGATTTTTTGCTATAACTATTTGTTGGATATTTTCACAATTTCTATTACTGGAAGTTCTGTTTATAGTTTTTAGTGTTTCCATTTACTTTTCATTGAAGTATCTGACATTTTAACACGCAACTGCCACGCATATCTAATGAATGTGCACATTTTTGTTTTAAATAAAAACACAACGCATATTTGAACATACAGCAAACGAACACATACTTATCATTCTCTATGACTAAATCAGGAGGTTTTAAAATGACATGCCACAGCAGTACTGAGGGATTGAATTTTAATTAAAGGCCCAATTTTATTGGGAATATGTACATACAAATTCTGAATGGTATAAAAATATATATATACATAAAAATCAAATGTCGTTCGTTCGTAATTGCATCAGTTCAGAACGGCTTTGGAATTTTTTTTTTAAATGTTCACCATAGACCAACTTATGTTTTTACGGAAAGAAAAATTGACCACGCACACTTTTTAAATGTTCGAAGTAATCCAATTTAAGTTTTTACTATAAGAAAAATTGGCCACAGAGAGTGTACTTTACTGAGGAGAATGTATTGCAACTAGTTGATCGGCCGCCATCAACAACATTGACCAGATTTTTTGAAATGTGCCGGAATGATGACTTTGCCCGAACGCTTCTATACTCCGAAATGCCAATATATTAGCATTTCGGAGTACAGCAGCGTGGAATCAATCGTCAAAGAAATTTCAACAGCGAAAACAAGGAGATACAGTTCAAGATTTCCCCCAAAGGGAAATTTACAACGAGGCGTTGATAATAATTGAGAACATGTGCTTGATGATGTAGAACAAGGTATTATCCTATGCATAACTGGCTGTAGCTGAGCAAATAACATTGGTTGCGAAAAACATTTATGTCAGCTACTTGAATTTCAAGATTCAAAGTGAAATTGCTGTCGAATTGATGACGTAAAGAAGTGACCAATTAAAATCTGTACTGTAGTAATCATAACAACACCCCTTGTTATCAAAATGAAAATGATTTAGATACGTTTTTAAAAACAAATCTACCATTATTCTACAATGAATTGTAAGTCATTACACAATGGAAAAAGAAGCTAGAGCAAAAAATTGTACACAAATATCTAGAAAATCCGATTTTGTCGGGTTATAAGATAGCCAAAATCTGATTTTCGGCAGATATCAGATCAAAAATTTTACGTCTCGGCAGCTCGAGGTTGTGTGGCATTTAAATATGAATACGTAAAATTGAACAAAAATATTAATTTTGCAGGCAATCCGCAGACACATAAACCTATAGTTATTTTTAATGCTTAATAAATTACCTTTAATTTCATGTATAAAATGTTAACATGCGTTGTTTCATTTAAAAGTTATGCTCGCTTTAATCTGTACCGATTTTAAGTGGCCACTTCTTTACAAATCGGTGGATTTCGTTACTTCTCAAGATGATGTCATCAACTATCCAACAGAGTTTATAAACTCGCTGGAATTACTCGGATTACCGCCTCACATAATACATAACTTTTTTCATTTGCATTTGTTTTTGTCGCAGTTTGCTGATTCCCCAAAAAATTATCATTTATTTGTATCCTGTAAGATTCGGAAAACTTTTTGTTGCACGAATTACCCCATTTTTTGTTCCTACACAGATTAGCTGAACACTTGCGTCGTGAACCTATAGATTTTGCAAATCTTTGCCTTTTAAATCTTCTCTGTCCCACACATGATTCTTCATAAATGTAATTTTCTGCAATTGTTCACCAGAAGAAGTGTATGAATCGCTATGTGGAACGAGGAAGTGCTTCTTAAACTTCATATGGGTTATGGCTTGATATGAGAAAAAATATATGAAACAAATTTGGAAAAGCATTAAAATTAAATTCAAATGTAGTGTTTATAATCCGGTTAAACAAAAAACTGGGTTTTCTTCGCATAGTTTTTTTGTTGAATCTGTTAATTTAAAATGTTGATTTTCGGTTAATCGGTTTACCCTGCATTTATCACAAAGTTTTTATAATTTGCCACTAAAGAAATAAATTTCAAGTTTTAGTGAAGTTTAGGCAAGGGTATATATAAGTTTGCCTTTCCCTTTGTAATGTCTACATCTATATAGATTAGAGTTCGTTTGTGACCAGGTCACGTCATTTGATTTTCCGGTATCATAATTTTTCTGAAGGTTTTTGCGCAAATAAAAATAATGGCGTCCTTTTTTTTGGAAAATTTTCACTCTTTGTGGTGGTTCAACGCACATAAAGACGCGCATTTTGAGCACATTTTTCTGTAGAGCAAAAACGGTTGAATATATTGCAAATCTGATTTCACTAGTCGATTGTGCATCAGGAATTAATACAGTTGATGTATTTTGAATCCTTAAAAATTGTCCCAAAAACCCACAACTGGAGGCGTAAATTTCATAAAAAAAAATGTTTTATTAAGGCAAGTTAATAAAAAGATGTCAAAACTTTTTTTTACTAACTATTATTTTCTTGCATGTTTAAAAAACTAAAATTCTTTTTGCTATTTTTTTATGAGATTTGCACCCCCAATTGTGTGTTTTTGTAACTATTTTTAAGGATTCAAAAAACATCAATTATATTAATTTTTGATTCAGAATCGAATGGTGAAATCAGATTACCAATATATTCAACCATTTTTGCTCTACAGCAAAAACGGTTTACTCAAAATGCGCGTCTTTAGGTGCGTTGAACCACCACAAGAGTGAAAATTTTCCCAAAAAAAGGAAACCATAGACAATATGATCTAACGATATACGTTTCAAAGACATTTCCACTGACATATAGCCAATAGCCAAGTCTGTCTCTATGTTGAATAATTACATACATGGATCAAAGGTAGTCAAAAATTGATACGTTAATATATCCGCTATAGTCCAACATATGTAGGTTCCAATTTAAAATCGATTTTATTTTTTACCAATTTCTTGGTTCACAAAACGTTTTTTTTCACCAAAATTTTTTACTGACAAACATTTTTTTTCACCAAAAATAGTTTTTAATATTTATATAAAAGATTTTTGTTACAAATTCAACATATTTGCGACATAAAGTTATATTTCTAACAATCCCCAAAAAGGCCCTTCAAAATTACGTGCCTTTTAAATGTTAAACCGCACACCCAGCCAATTGTATATGTAGAAACATATGCAGAAAGTTACAAAAACTATTTCAACTGCAAAATTGCGTGTCCATAGTTGTTATAGAAAATTGTGCGTAAAATAAACATAAAATGGAACGTCACCAAGTACCCTATTAAACAATTGACCCCCTGTCTTTATTCTTCCACCTCATATCACACAGCAATCATAATATTTTAACAAACTACTCTACGCGGACGACAGTGAACACACAAAAATACACACGCACATACCAACTGGCTTATTTTATTCGACAATCTACCGGAAAACGTACTAAATGTGCGTGTTTATAAAACTTTAACTGATGTATCATCACACACACACACACTCACTCGTACATACTTAAGGTGCCCGTCTAAATTATAAGGTCACTTAAGTTTCGTTATGTTTATTCAAAAATACAAATGATATTAAATGTAAAATACTTGTTGCTAAAACGTTAAGAAACCTTTGCTATCATTTGATTACTGTTGGTTATATTTACAAAACCAAAATATCAAAATATATGAAGCAAAATATCAATTTCCTAAAAAAGGTTCCTGCACGCACAGCAAAAATATAGTTGTACATTAGAGTGTCCCTTAGAAATAAATGTTTGAAATATTGAAACGGTACCCGCTGAATACTATCGCAATGACCTAAAATACTACCAAAATTCTTTTAGCTTGTTCTAAGAAGGGCAACCCGTGCCCCTCATCGCTCAAAGTGTTGTGGCTGAACAGATTTTACTTTAAATTAATAACAGTAAGGAAATTGGGCTCATCCGCCAAAATATGGCCAAAAAATTAGTTTTTCTCGAAAATCGCAAAATTTATATCGCAGGTACGGAAAAACTATAGCAGGTATTGTCATACTTTTTTCATATTTTTATTCCCTATTATGTTGCCAATAAATCCCAATGAGATGATCAAAAAATTCTGAAATTTGTTTAACAAAATTTTTAAAAATTTGAAAATGGAGTTTTGAAACTGCAGTTAAAAAAATTATACCTATACCTGCGAATAGGTTAACGATTTCCTACTAAGACAAAATTTCATATACAAGTGAATATATTTATATATAAGTGGATATATTTTAAGTAAAAATGAGCTTTTATTTTAATATGTTAATTTTGTTCGTACATTTCTTGTTCTAGTGGCCTGAGACACGTTAATGGCCTGGCGATTTTTTAATAACTTTAAAATTTTTTAACCAATTTTTGTCTTTTATATCTTATTATAACGAAAATTACGTACACATTTCGATTCTTTTAAATTAAATTGTTAAAGTCATTATTTAATGGCAAAATTTTTACAAAAACTGAAAAAATTGCATTTTTTTCCCCTTGTAAATGCACCTCAAAACTTCAGCGTCGTTGCGGCACCAGTTAGCGTTATCCTATCATCCTAATATTTTACACAACGTGTTTCTGCAATACATAGACCAATTCTAGAGGGGGTAAATGCGGACTGTTCTGCAGGTATTATCGAATTACTTGGTTAGCAAAAGTTTAATGATTTCTTGCAAGTATTAATTTGTATTCGTAACTGTCTTGCAGAAATTAGGCGGTGTACGGGGAATTTTTTGAGGTACGATCTAATGTTCAGTGTACACTAATATAACAATATATCCAAAAGAAAATTAAATACGCAATAAAATGGAAAAATATGCTAAATAATATGCAAAAATATGCAACAACAAATCTATGCCATTTTGTTGCAAATTCTTCGATTCGAAAAGATAAATTGTCAAAAGTGATTTTGAGTTACTGACTACAAACATGCATTTACATAGAAATCCATGCCCTGCTTATCAGCATTTAAAAACTCCTTCAATCTAACCCTTTTCAAGTTGTAAGATATCTTTTGCCTGTCAAATTGTTTATCAAATTGAACAAAAAAAAGTTTTACAAAAATAACAATGATCCAGCATTGTTTGCAGATTTAATAGCACTGATCTTTTAATTTTGACGCACTTTAAAATGCACTTTTTTGATAGTTTATCAATGGAATCCTATTTCAACAACATTTGGGAAACAAGTATTGTACCCAATAGTACCAATCACTATTAGCATGTGACCTTAAAATTTAGACGGGCACCCTTATGTACATTACAGTTAAAAAGAGGGGGAGAAAAATGAACATAAAACAGGCATTTTATAAACAAAAACAGCAACTACAAGCACAAGTACAATTACAACAACGACTACAACAAGTGAATATGTATTAAACTTAAAGAGGTAGAGGACAGTGCAGCACTTTTTGCGGCTGTTGCTGTTGTATTTTTTGTCCTGTTTAATAGTTTATCAACTTAAAATAACTGCCAAAGCAAACTATCCCCATTGCTTTTAAATAGCAAGTATGTAAGTATGTACGTTTGTCCTTATGGCTTTTTCTCTATAACATTTTGTTTTTGTTTTCGTTTCATTCGTTAGTCGTCCATCATATTCTAATACTTAAAAACGGTTTGGTTACAAGTTTACTTATACAAATACTCTTTGACATATACAGACATACATACTGACATTCAAATGCATGTTTGTATGTATGTATGAGTGTGTTTGTATCATGTCAAATGTGCCTTTTAAATAAATTAAGCATAAAAACATGCTGTACTGGACGCCATTATGTCGCTGCAAGAGTATTTGAAAAATATTGTGTACTTATACGCACACAAACACGACAATTCGCGCTTTACGCTATAAAACTTTCTAATTTATTTATGGTTTGTCCATAAACGCAAAGCTTTTAGTTTGATAACATGTTTAGTAGGGATATTCATAACAGTTTTTGAATTTCTTGTAAAATATCAAATAATTTAGAGCAGATACATATCGGCAATTCCATGTCATTGTACGTGATATTTGTAGGCCTACAGAGAGGAATAAATTTTGCAAGAATAAGAGAATCTGAAAAATAATTTGGTCCTTATGTTCCATTCAGAGGGTAATATATTTTAAACAAATAATAAGTTCTTTTGAAACAACCAGCGAATATGAGTAAAAAACAAGTAGCAGAGCTATATTCGGCAGTGCCGAATCTTATATATACTTCACCAAAGTATAACTTAACTCCTTGGTGACCAAGGCTTTAAATCGTTAAAAAAGTTTTATATTTTTTATGAAATACCAAATTTTATGATGATCGGCCCATAATTGGTCACAGCCTCCATATAAGAATCACTTCCGGAATACACATTAATATACATAAATATAAAAAAAAATATGTACTGAACCAAAATTTTAAAGCGATCAGTAATTTGTATTCAAGAATCATACTACAAGCTTTTTAAATATCGGTCCATAATTCCATAACACCCGTATATGGTCCACTCTTGATAAGAGTTATTTAAATGAAATTCTACAAAACTAGCCTTCAAATACTTAGAAATCACGTTCCACTTGCGATAATAACTAGAATAATCATATTTTATTGTAAAGATGAAATTCGATTAAAATACATAGACATCACGTAAAAGTATTTTATGACAATCGAATCACAAGAGGTCATAGCTCACATATAAGTCCCGCAATCCAGAAATACATTAAAAAAATCCACAGAAATTAGTTTCAAGTACACAGAAATCATACTGCTTGATTTTGTGACTATGGCTAATATCAGGAAAATTCATTAATCGCAAATATATATTAAAATTTTGTCATATAACTCATTTTAATATGCAAAATTTTGAACTTTGTCTAAATATATTTGTATACCCTTTTTTATACACTGTTCTTTCACTTGAGGTTAATAAGGAAATATTTTGAGCCAAACATGTGATGTTAACAATATTTAATTGGTTAACATTACACGTTTCGCTCAACATCTATATATAAATGACAATCTCTGTTGAAATGGTAAGAATGGTGAGCCTATGGAGTGCTGAAATTTTTTTAAAAATGTAAGCTAGTTTTGCTATAAAATTCTGAATAAAATCAAAACAACTTGCTAACGGAGGAGGTTGAGTGTTAATGTCTACCACAAAATGTATCCCATAAAATTCAACAATATAACTCTAACAATACGAATTCTTTCGATAGGTCAAATGTATGTGTCTTGCTCTATCGCTTAAGAAATCCCGACCCTGTTATTTTTTTATTTTTTCACGTTGTAAATGCAAATTTTTGAAAATAAAATGATGTAAATGCAAAATTTTTGGAAAATAATCAAAAGTAATCTTTGAAAATAGTCGAATTATTTTTTGATTACTTTTGATTATTTTTGATTATTTTCTCGTAATCGCAAGTAATCTTGATTATTTTTGATTATTTGTAATCGTAATCAATTAGTAATCGTGCGAATCTGAATATAATCGTAATTTAATCATTACTTCACCTTATTTATGTAAATAGAAGCAATCTTTGGATGATTTTATAAAAAATTAAATATAACATCGTACGTGACATACCGTACGTGACGGATTTGTCTCTGTATATAAAATTTAAAAAAATAAATTGAAAATATATATTCGGGTTCAATAAACAATTTAAGTCAAAAACAATCACAGTAAAATTCATTTCATACTACATGCCAATTGGGAGCTTAGTTTTCACCATTGTCTTAGCCTAAAACATACGAATTAAATTGAAAAATTTAATATAGTCAGTTTAAACTATTATTTTTGTGTTTTCTCCTATTCTTATCATCTTTAAAAAATGTTTAAAGGGTTTTTGATTTTTCAGTTGCGGTTGCCTTTCTCGTAGAATTGCCCATATATAAATATCACAATACATATTACATAAATTTTCCCCCTCCTCAATGATAGTAATTTTCAAGTCTTTTTTGTGTTCTTAATAACAAATGTTTGGCTTCTTTTGTCGCAGCTGCCATATCAAGAACTTTTTGGGAAAATTTTCTGCTTTTGGGTCCTAAACTTTTCTACAACATTTCCTCGAGCATGTGCTACATAAAAATATTGATCCGGAAGCTGCGAAAAATGTTCCAGAACATATGTTTCGTCATCCATTATGCAGCAGATAAATTTTTTTATAAAACTTGACTTAATTTCCGTGCTCTGTCTTTGGGCTCTAATTTTTTAGCAGCGTTCCTGTCACGAACTTTTTGAGCCTTGTATGTTTTTAAACCTGCATTGGCTTTATCTTTTCGTATCAAAGAGGAGATCTTTTGAAAATGCTTTCTATGTATTGGCTATAGAAACATCATGTTCACCATTCCTTCTACATGAACCAGGTTTTATATCAACGGACAAGTTCATCCGATAATATTTAATGACATTGGAATCACTTTGATGGAAGGATTGTTTGGCCAACTTTTTGTAGCACCATGATGGGTTTTGTTGGAAATATTTAATAAGACCCCTTTCACACTAGGCAATTTAGTTGCGCAAGTCTCTTGCCCAACAACAAAACAGCATGTAAGATTTTCTTCTCCTTAA
The DNA here is from genome assembly GCF_958450345.1 of Calliphora vicina. Taxonomy (NCBI): domain Eukaryota; kingdom Metazoa; phylum Arthropoda; class Insecta; order Diptera; family Calliphoridae; genus Calliphora; species Calliphora vicina. Next base: position 138,277,281 of record NC_088780.1, on the reverse strand, counting down.
CCCGACATTACCTCTGCCATCTACAAACACAAGAGACTTGGGTTTAAAGTTTTAAGGAAAAACGTGTGTTAAGGTTTTTTCGATCTCACTCCCTACATAGAAACAACATTGAATTGTATCAGGCAATTATGTTTACGCCGAAGTAATTTTGTTTCAAAATAACTGAAATGAATGAAGAAGTTGCGGCTTAATACATAGTGTTGGGTTTTGGTTATACTCCTAATGTGTAGTCTCAGTCCCTGCATCATATTCGTTTTCTATATTGCTACAGTTTTACTTGATATTTGTGCACATACCAGTTTATAAAAATTTTCTTATTCGAACGGAATGATCAATCAAAACTAGTTTCATTATATATAGTTTATGATCCTAAAGAAGTCATTAATCAAATTTACGCAACGCTTCTAAGTGCAGGAAGAACCAGAACCTTCCAACAAGTCACCGGAGATAACCCGTTCCAAATCTGTTAAAACTTGGTAGACAGTATCATTATGGTCATTTAAATTCATGTTGGTTTGCCTTTTATCGAGGTCCAAAGTCCAAATTTTATATAAGAATTATGCAAAAATGCTCAAATTTTAAACGTTTATCGATTTTTAACAATATTTGTCGCATTTTTCTATGTTTAAATATTAATTTTATTAATATTGCAAACGTTTCATTTTCTCAATTATAAACTATTTTATGATAGATAACACATAAAAAAGTCAGAGTGGAACCATGAGAGGATCTCGGCATAATACACATTTAGTAAAGTAAAAAGTTTAAATATATTTTTAGGCACATCTTTGTAATTAGTTTTTCGATTGTTATAAACTTTGTTCCTTATGTATTGTGTATTATTTTAAATATTGATTTTTACTCATATTTTCTATAAAAATGGAAATATCATTCGTCAAGAGAATTTTTTAACATAAAACTAAAAGCAATTTATCTATGTTTTTCTCATTATGGAGACAGTATTGTTAATCTTTAACTTTTAAGTTTATGACCATATGTATAAGTATGTTTACATATGGTCATAAACACTTTTCTTTTAAAATTTATGCAACCGACCTATATTCTACATTGCTTCTTAAGTGTTTATGAATTTGACATAATAATTTGTAATAAGGACGGTACTAGTAACAGAATTGCAATATTTTTAAGAATCCAAAGTATATAGCTCTATTAGTTATAGTTTCCTAAAGTTGAAGACATAAAAAAAAATTATTGAAACGAACGAGTTTTTTCGTTTATCTAATTTTTAAAATATTTGGATTTAGAGTTGTGTAAACGAACTGCTCAGCAGATGTGTAGGAGCAATATTGCTGTATGCGTTATTACTCAATCACCATCCGCTTAAAAGTTATAATTTTTTAAAAACTCCGTAGATTTTGGGATACAGATTGTTAAAATCTTAACCTTGCATTCAGATTATTTAAATAATTTTTAAACTCTATAAATTTACTAAACTATAACTGCTTTGCTAGTAAAAATTGGTTCAACAAAATTTATAAATTTTATGGAATTTTCAAGTAGTACTTAAAATGTTTGCATTTCTTAACTTTCACGGTCCCATCTGTTTAAACAAATACTCTCTGTTGATAAGTTTTGTTTGTTACTGAAAATTGATAATATGAATTCACCTTGATTATGCGGCGATCCTGATCAAATTGTTCACAAATACGTTCTAAATACTTTGAAATTATACTGTAAAGTATGGCCAAATTCGGGCCACATTTGTCCCAAAGTCCTCCTCTAAAATGACTTAAACATTAATAATTGTCTTATAATAAATAAAAACGACCGACTCAGAATCAATTTCTCGTCGAATAAACCATGTCTGTCCGTCCGTCTGTCCATGTAGACCTTGGTACATATAATTTTTTCTTATTGAAATTGGCTGAAATCTGATCATTATTTCACCTAGCCCCCATACAAAAAATGCAAGTGCAATATTTTTTTTAACAATCTAAAAAGTCGACTTTTATCGACTATTCGACTTTTTTCGACTTTTATCGACTATTTTCGACTATTCGACTTTTATCGACTTTTGAGATAACATAATCGATTGTTCGACTTTTTTCCGACCAAAAAGTCGATTGCGACTTTTCGACTTTTTTCAGGACTTATAGAACCCTAGAGTGGACCCTCAATGTCACACATTTAAAAAAAATCGCCAAAAAGCCATTTGTGATCCGAATGATCTGAAATTAAAAATATAGATAGTCCTTGAGAAGGTCTACAATATGCTTCTGTAGGTTATCTCTTTTAGTTCAAGAGATATTTAGGTTTAATTTTTGTTTTTAAATTTTGCTCGATCTTTTTTTGTATTTTATATATGATGGGCCTACGAAAAGTCGAAATTTGTTTTTTATATATGACGTATATTTGCGATAAAATTCTAAAGAAAATAAAACCAACCTGATAACAATTATTTCGTGCCTATAAAAAGTTACACGCTTCCAAAGTTGAAGCTTCTTTTTATATAATTCAACTTTGTATGCGTGTGTTTTTTAAGTTTTTTCCCAAAAAAGTCCACATATTTTTTCTTTTATAAAAAACTAATTTTCTTCGTGGCTATACACATTTTTTATGATTTGGAAAGAGAACTTAACGCAAAAACATATAAAGTAAAATTTGACTAACTTAAACGGACATTGTACTCCCCAGCCCTATCCAAACTTGGCCAATTTTGAAACAAAATTTTAGGTTTGAGTAAAAAATTCTAAAAACGCAAATCACCGATCCTCAGAAACTCGACATATTTGTATAGCCCTATATGTTGTTTATGTACATACAAAACGTTTTTACTATCATACTGTAAATTATGTCAAAGTGGGCTATTTTCTAAAAAAAACTCAGTTTTTGGAACACATTTTCCCCGTTTTAGGAATTTCGATGTTTGAAAACAAAGAATGGCAACATTAGTGATGCCATTGACTTAAGAACATTTAGATCTATATTACTTCCAAATTTTATTGTGATATCTGTAACTGTTCAAATTTTTCATTAATTCAAAGTTTTTATTTTTCTTGGTGGAAAATCACCATTTTATAATATTGTTAGTTTTTAAGGTAAAATACGTCCGAAAAAACACAAAATTAATTCATTACATTAAAATGTCAATCCACAAGTCATTAGGTTTCCACCGATATCAAAAATTTATATAAAAAGCTTATATTTACTCTTCAGAAGCTCCACAATCCATGGCCACTTTCAAAAATTTTAATGTTTTTTCATATCTTGCATCAAGCCGGTCTTGCGTGATCAAGATTGGACAAATGGATGCGCCCGTATCATACCGATAGTGATTTGCCCATTCTTCGTTATTAAAGCACAATACACTCGAACATAAATTTTTAACAAAAAAAATTTTGTTTTAAAGACAAAAAATAGTAAAAAACTAAAATTTGTATGCTACAAAGTGATTTTTGACAGCTATTTAGAATGCCTAGATATGTTGGGATTGCATTGATACGTTCACTAGAGTTATTCAGATTTACCGTATTTAAAACTTTGCAAAATATTATTATTGAAAAATTAGGAGTCCCTGCACAGAAAAAATTATGACTAAAATATTTTCAAACAAATGCATGTTTGAAATCAGATTTGTATTTAATTATTTATTTTATTTGGTTTCATAAATATTTTAGTTGGTTTTAAATTTGATGGTTAACAATGCTAACAACTTTTTTTAATAATGAGAAACGTCTATTTGTTTTGTAAATATTTTAACATAATGTACTTAAAATCAAGCACGTTTTCATTTTGTGATACATTTTTATAATATTCAAAATAATAGACAACACTTGTACATAACAAAATATTTTCTTTATTAAAATTTTGTTTGAATTTTTTTATAAACTCAAACAATTTTTTAAATTATTGAAAAAATGTTTGTTTACTTTGAAACAAAAACAAATTTATAGTGAATTTTGACAAACAGCTGTAAAATAAAAATAAATTATACATATATTTTGAAAAAAAATATTTACATATGTACACAATTTTTAAGTTTTGGTGAAACAGACTAGGAGTTCAAGGGCTCAATAACTCCTCACGTTTCAAGATTGGTAAGTATGTATGAACTTAAAATTCTTTATTATATCATTGTTAAACATTCCGGTATAATTGCAGACGTTGTTAGCTTCCTATGACAGAAATTTGGGAGAATACGACATAATTGGTAAGACGATTGATTTTCATTAAGATGAATGTGAAAACTGGTTTATCTTCCCACAGGTGAACAACATCCATATAACTTGGATTCCCGTTTGCTGGATAGTCCGTAAGTGGGAGAAACTAGTTCATATTTTATATGACAGTATTTTCTATAGAAAATATTGTGTATAACAGTATTTTCTTTAGAAACTATTATATATAACAGTATTTTCTTTAGAAAATATTGTATATAACAGTATTTTCTTTAGAAAATATTGTGTATAACAGTATTTTTATATAGAAAATATTGTCTATAGCAGTATTTTATATAGAAAATATTGTGTATAATAGTATTTTCTTTAGAAAATTTTGTGTATAAAGTATTTTCTTTATAAACTATTGTGTATAAAGTATTTTCTTTATAAACTATTGTGTATAACAGTGTTTTTCTATAGAAAATATTGTGTATAACAGTATTTTATATAGAAAATATTGTGTATAACAGTATTTTCTTTAGAAACTATTGTGTAAAACAGTATTTTCTTTAGAAAATATTGTGTATATCAGTAGTTTATATAGAAAATATTGTTTATAATATTATATTATAATATATAATTAAAATATTTATTGATTTTGAATTTAAATGTTATTAATATTTTAATTGATTTTTTTATTAAATATTGTTTGAATATCTAGTCAAAACCAATTATTTGTTTCTATGGTTTTATTAAAAATATTGTTTGATTTTATGTGGAATTTCATATAAATGTTTCATTGATAGTTAAAATATTTTAATAAGAAAAAAAAATTTTTTTTTTCAATAAAATATTTACAAATTTTGTTGTTTGATTTTGTGATTTTTGTGATAGGTCCCATTTCAATAAAATATTCAATTGACTTTATGAATTTTGTGATTGGATTTGAATTTTTGTTTTTTCTGTGTGGAAGTTATTCTAAAAAAAGTAAAAAAATAAATGTTATTCCTATATTTATTCAACAAAAGTGCACGAAAAAGCTATTTTTTGGAAACAAATTTTAACAAAATTTATTTGGCGGGCTCTTAGCTATATTATTGCCATATATAGTTAAGCCATATCACAAAGTCTGAATTAGCTGTTAACCAAAAACTGATGACACCTTTTTTAGAGGCCCTACTGATTTTCAGAAACTTTGGGGGCCCATAAAAAAAAATCGGTCACCAAAATGGACACACTGAGAATAGGGTTTTACTACCCTTTGGTAGTAGAGTCGAATCTATACTGTCATGATCTTGTGTTTTTCCAAAAGTCTTCATTTGTTGCATAGTGTAATTAGTCAAAAGCTTCCATATAAGACTCGCTTCCGATCAATTTAACGTGCGTAAATCTCTAAAAAATATTGGTATACACATAAAATTCAACATAAAAAACTTTCATATAGATATAATTTCATGATGATCGGTCCATAATTGGTCGTAGCTCCAATATAAGGCCCACTTCCGAAAATCACTCACGAATATAAATTATTTAAATTTTGAAAAGAAAAATATTTTTGATCATTTACGTAGTGTAATGTATTATATGGTCGGGCTTGACCGACCATACCTTCATACATATAATACAGTAAGTAATATTTCCCTAAATTTCAGTTATCTCCAGAACGCCCCAAGGTTCCATTCGGAGTCTTATACCTATATGTTTGTAATCCTGCAATAGCTTATATTAAAGTAAAATCATTGAAAAATGGAATGTGGTTTTTTTGAGATATCCTTCGACTAGGGACTGTTTATTATGATATGTCCTGTTTTGATGAGAAATAGATGTCTAATAAGTTTTGCTTTTGGTTTTTTTGCACGCATATCTTGAAAACCTATATAAAAACCAAACTAAGGCGAATTTCGAAATTCTGTAGAGTATTAAATTTTCTATGTGCATGAAAGACATGCTATCGAAATATTATCGAACTCAGAAGAGCAAATATTCAAAAATTATTTTTTTTTATCAACATTTTTCACTTCGTACTTTAAAAAATAAAAAAAATTAAAATTTTCAAATATTTATCAGCTATTTCCTTAAAATTTTGTGGGTGTTTCAAAACATTTCAGTTTATTAAATGAGATCCATAAAAAATTTAATTATTTTACTAGCTGTTGATACACATCTCTGTAACCCCTTCTAAATGTTTATCCTTTTTTGGTATTGAAGGGTTTAAATGAGATTGTGTGTGTGTGTGTGTGTGTGTCGGTTTGTGCGTGCGTATTCTAAGTGTGTTCGTAATCTTGTTCTAAGCTTTGAGAGCATGTATACAATTTTAGTGTAGTGGCTGTTCTGGATGTTGTTGTTAGTTTTGGTTTTAATGCCTCATATTCGAAAGCCACTTGCATAATGCTGGCATTTTTAAGAACCCAATTTATTGCTGATAAACTATCATTTAATCATTCTGTATTGTATGTACATGATTTTAATTTAAACAACATAAATACAATCAACCACACATATGAATGTGTTTACATACGAGTAAGTAGTTACAAATATCATTCAACATAATACTTCTGTCCGAAGAGTTCTATGCACGTTTGTGTATTATGAATTCCACTAGAAAAAACTAAATTTGTTGACCTATGGTCTTCCGATTTTTATTATATTCGGTATACACATACTCTTCGGTGTACTTTGAACACTTTCATTTTTATTCTTTTAAATTTCAAAAAACTCGCGATAAAAATCACGAAGATTTACATGTGATGTAAATTTAAATAGACGTATTTTAGGAACCCGACGTCAGATTTTATTGAATTAAGATGCATTTGAAAGACAACGTAAATAAAAATAAGTAAGAGTGATACATATATTCGGCTGTGACAATAAAATATTTTTCTAATATAGTGGTTCAATTATGGACCGATCCAAACAAAAGTTAGTAGAAAGATTTGGGTTCACTTTTTTATATTCAATTTCATCACGATATTGATTATTATACGACAATTATGAATGTTCAAGTCATTTTCTGAGGCGGACCTTGTATGGGGACTAATGTTGCCCGATTTTGCCATACTTTACCGTATAATTTCGGAGTATTTAGAACTAAAAATTACCGAGGAAGCTGTTGAAACTGTTAAAGATAAGTCCATTATTTCAACGGGATTTGTATAGATATCCACACAAATAAGTTCTATATACAAATAATGTTGACCTGAAGTTGACCGGCCAATTTTTGGTTCAAAGGAATCAGTTGCGTTCAGTAAAGGTTCCCTGTGATGGTCTGGCTATACTTCAGCAGCTCATCCCGGGCTAAACATTCGATCTCTTACGCTGTGGGTTATCGTAATGGATCCAATTTTCATCGGATGTAGTGATTCGGTGCAAAAGTTATTCTCTTTTATAGTTTTCCCTGCTTTTGGATGAATCCTGCTGAACCCAAACATTTTGAAGTAGCTGCCTGAGTGGCTCCTAATGATTTTGTAAGGACTTGTTGAGTTTTACAAAAGTCTGCATTTTTGGTTTTCAAACATTTGTAGCTGGCCTGGGCGATCTTGGTCTTCCGTGTCGAAATCACCACTTCTGTACAAAAAACACATTGAAACTGATGGACCTTATTTACAATAAGCTTTTTTAAGCAAACGGTGTACTTCAGAGGTACTTTTTTTTAAATTAAAGAAGTAAATCAAAACTTCCCACATATGACGCTTTGTTACTTTGGCTGTTTAGTCAATTTAATAACTTTTAAGGTTATTTAGAAAACTTTAGATTTTTAATGAAGAACATTTCCAAAAGTGCATATGAGAAGAGAATATAATTATCTTTCAGATGCATATTAAATCAATAAAATTCCATCTTATGAAGCACGATTATTTGAAATTACACAACAACTTTCATTTTATTTTTCGAAATTAGAAAATATGAAAATGTAAATATGGAAATGATACTAAAGAGTATTTGTTTAAGAAATGTGATTGGAAACAGAAGACCGAAGGTCAATTTGTTTGTGATGTCCTATGGAATTCTTGATATACATATCGCTCATTTGCTGCAACGTTGTCATAACTCAAAATATGTAATTTTTCAGGAGACTCGTTATTAGTTTTTAAACCGAATTTTCTGACGATCATGCTTTTAATTTTAGAAACTAGTTCACAAGACTTTGTCAGTTATTAAAACAGCTTATTTAGCAATGGTGCTATTAATTCGAAATTGGGATTTTTTTATTATGACGTTGTTGCAGCAAATGAGCGATATGTACGTGCATTTAGTGTGTCATTATTTGTTTGCATATATTGTATGTCAATTTAATTAAATTTTGTTTGATGTAATACTCAAGCTTCTTTTACGAATGTTGGACATTTCCGTGTAAATACTAAGGCTTTAAGATAAATCAAACGGAAGAGTAATAAACAAATTATTTTTGCCATGGACCATGGTATTGTTGCATATATGGTTTATATGTATTTCAGCTATAATTATAATACCGTTCGTAGAATTAATAATTAGAAATGTTGTAACAGACATTGTTGCACGTAATTGTTCTGATATAATAACTGCAATGGTGTAAACTTGAAATGTGGACACATATTTATTTTTAATCGTTAAGCTAAAGAGAATAATTGTTAAGTTTGTGTTAATTATTTATTAAATAAATCTTAATGTCATATTTATATGGTACGATCCCACAACATTGAAAAGTTTTGGTAAAGTAATTGTCGATGTTGGTAACAAATTTAAAAGTATAGGGAAATTAATGTAATTCCTTGAATTTCCAATTTTTTTTTTTTTGCTTAAATTCAACCAACGTTATTATGAGAAATCCATGTTATAATATTCTCAACAAACATTAATATATCTAAGTCAGAAATATTATAGTTAATTTATTATATTTTGTTTCTTGATTTATATATTATTAAACTTATTTATTTATTTATGTATAACAACCTTGGCCGGATATAATTTTCTTATTTAGTTTTATATCTATGGATTTAAAAATTATTACAAAAACTAAATACTAAACAATAGTAACAACTATAGATGTTTTAAATACTTACAATGGAAATTATTTACAACTAACACTGCTGTTACAATTTCTCCTCAAAATGGATGCAAAAGTTTATAAATATATATATCTGTGTGTGTGTGAGCATGTAGAAAACATCAAGTCCCAATGCAAAAATATAGTCAAGTTAACAAAATAAATTAGATAACAAGTGTAACAAGAATTAGAGAAAATACAAACGTTACCGAAACAATATAAAGATGCCAGAAACCAACAAAAACGTTAGAGATATTAGCAGCAACAAAAACAAAAAAATAGTAGCAAAAGACAAACAAAAAAACTATATAAAACAAAAACTAACTACAGGAGGAATAAGAATTGTATATATTTGGTACAGTAGTAAATTGTATGCACAAACTACAAAATACAATATTCAGTGTAGAGTTAGAAACGTATCATCATCATACTTTTTAAACACAATCAAATTAAACATTGTTTTAAAATTGTACAAGTAAAATTTTCTATAATTTAGAGCACTAAGGGGACCTATTGAAGGGAAAATAACTACATTTGAAGTCTATTTAAACTAATATGCAGATACAGCAAATAGTTTGTCGAAATTAATTGCATGAAAATCAAGTGTTCTCAGCTTTCCCAACTGTACTATTGTGTCTAAAGTATAAAAATAACTAAATAAACAATACTAGTTTGTACTTCTATTCTATACTTTAGTTGAACAGTGGTTTCAACGGTAAATGATTTACAATTTTGAATTTTAATAATACAATTTGACCAACTCATATTAGCAGAACACACTTCCCTCATAAGCGGATTCAAAGGGTGACGTGGGTATCAGCCGATCGCGCAACCGAAAATCTAGCCTCTGCTGGATGTGCTTAACAGAAGTGGTGCGGATATATCGAGTGATGACCATCTATAAATCGGGATAAAGTTGCTGCCGTGAGTAAAAATAAAAAGGATTTCCAGAAAAAATTGAATACCATTAGGCTTGAATACATTGTCACTGAAGTTGTTTTACCAACACCATCAGGGAACAAGACAGTGAGAGAGATAAATGGGCCCACATCAAAAATATCCTGATCAAGACACAAGAAAAACACATAGGCTGCCGGACCTCGCCCAAGAAGCAACAGTTGAAGGCAAATACGTGGAATCTTGTAAACCAGCGTGCAAAAGACGGAGTAAATTGTGCCAAAACTAGAACAGCAAAGGTTCTGGCCCAACAAGAATACGCCAGATAGGACAAGATAGTGAAGAAAAGCAGATACCCACATATCGCAGCCGCATTCTCTACCACCAAACTTTTAATGGATAATATCAATGGTGAAATGATTACGTAGAAAGAGAGACAGAAGAAGATATGGGAAGAATACTATACAAAACTTCTCTCTGCACCACCTCAAACACAGACAGCATGCGCCTGTAATCAACACCAGGAGGACAACTAATTTGACACCGCACATCTGAGTATCTCCAAAATATATTTTGCGATTTCATCCCTGAAGTTCAATAAAATACCTGGTCCTGACAACATACCTTCAGAGTTACTTAAAGCCGACTGCATCCGCTTATATCGGACTTCTGGGATGGCGAAACACTGCCAAATGAACTAACCGGGGGATTATAACTCTGCTGCCAACCTCTCTGATTGCAAGTTTTGGAGACGATAAACATGGTGAAAAAATAGTAGCGACTATCAGATCATCTGTCACCTAGTTTAAGGAATGAGCAGGATGATTTTAGTGCACATCAATCATGCGTCCACAATGAAGAAACATTGCGCATAATAGTGGAGCAAGCCGACGAATGGCGCACACCACTTTAACTGTACTTTATAAACACCGAGAAAGCGTTTGACACTATGAAAAACAAGGTAATATTGAGATCACTATAATGCAAAAAAGTCATCAAATGCTTGTACGACGGTGCCACCTGCAGAATAAGGCAAATTCGAGTGTGCGCCAAGGATGCATCCTATCTCCATTGTTGTGTAACATCAAACTTGATGCCGTAGTTACCCGTTTATCTCAAAATAACAGAGGAATTACGCGAGAACCACAAGGCAATCTTGGATACCTAGCAGATGCCGATGACATCTGCCTTCTCTAGAAAATATATGGAAGTCCACATGCATCACATGGATAACAATATGAATTAGTTAGATTGCATGGGATCTAGGAGAAAAAATTGACCAAATGAATAGACCCTTGGGCCGAAAAACGCATATACCAGATATCATCGAAATATCTTCAACATACTTTGCGCACAAATTTAGATGGAAAGACGAATGGATATTGCTAAATTGGCTCAGAAAGTGATTCTGAGTAGATTTCATTATTCAGGTTCAATTGATAAAAACATATAATAGCTATACTTTGGAAGGAAGCAAATTAGTATGACCAAGGAATTTGTTGTAACATCATATCATTTAAATATGTACACACCACTGTTATTTTCTAAAAACAGAACTGAAAAGGGTCGCAAAGCAATTTTGATATTTCAAGCAACAAAGTCCAAAAAACTTTATACAGCAATACTAGTATGTATACGAATTAAAAAGTATATATATGGATGAGTGTGAATAATATATAAATATGAGAAAAATCAAAAATGTTTGGATAGTCGTTGAAACTAAATTCAGATGGCTTGTATTTCTTTTGTGTTTCCAAATGCATAAAAATTATTTGGTAACCATTTAAGATAACTTATTTTTCACTCATAAAACGCCGCGAATTATTAATATTGAATATATTCATATTGAATATATATATATATGTACATTAGAGTGTCCCTTAGAATTAAATTTTTTGAAATGTTGAAACGGTACCCCCTGAAAACCTTCGTAATTACCTAAAATACCAACAGCTTGTTCTTTCTATTAAGTTTTGAGGTGCATTTACAAATTCCAAAATGCAGTTTTTGTCAGTTTTTTTAAAAAATTTAGCTATTAAGTAATTACTTTTGCAATTTAATTTAAAAGAATCGAAATGTGTACGTAATTGTCGTTCTAATGAGATATAAAAGCCAAAAATGTTAAAGTTATTAAAAAATCTCCGGGCCATTAACGTGTCTCAGACCACTAGAACAAGAAATATTTGAACAAAATTAACATATTTTGAGAAATATTAAAACAAATGTTTATTCTTACTTAAAATATATCCGTATTTACTTGTATATGAGTTTTTATCTTCATACAATACAGTTAACCTATTCGAAGGTATAACCAAAAAAAAAATATTTTTTTAACGGCAGTTTCAAAACTTCAATTTCAAATTTTTAAAAATTTTGTTAAACAAATTTTTTGATCATCACATGGGGATTTATTTACAACATAATATGAAATAAAACGGAAAAAAATATGTCAATACCTCCTATAGTTTCAATGGTTTCAATAGTAAATGTTTGGAATTTCTAATGGAAAGGTAGCGAAATGTTATACATTTTTAGACCGATTTTGATGAAACTTAAGAAAAATATAACATGAAGTCTAGTATTAACAATAACAGCAAAAAAATGGAAATTAACCCTTAAGAGCACTTGGAGTCAAAATTACTGTGTTTTTCGTGATTTTAAAAGTACAGGGTCATTTGGACCCCAAGTGCTCTTAAGGGTTAAGAGCAAAATTTAAAAAAAAAAAACTGAAAAAATGCATTTTAAAAATAATCTAATATACATATTAGAATATACACAGAAAAAATTATATTTCAATTCAAACATTTATCAGATATTGAACTGGTTTCAATTATGTCATAATTGAATCAAGTATTCATGTGCTCAAAAACAAAATTTTCTGATATTTTCTATTGAATTTGATAATTTTGACAATTGAATATACAATTTTCGTTATTGGTTGAAATTTAAATACATAAATTATTGAATAGATAATTTTCGTAATTGAAAACACATTTTTGTTATTTTTTGTGTTTTCAATTACGAAAATTATCTATTCAATAATTTTTGTATTTAAAGTTCAACCAATAACGAAAATTGTATATTCATTTGTCAAAATTATCAAATTCAAAACTCAAAATTCAATAGAAAATATCAGAAAATTTTGTTTTTAAGCACATGAATACTTAATTCAATTATGAAATAATTGAAACCAGTTCAATATGTGATATATATTTGAATTAAAACGGTTTAAGAAATAGTTTTTTTAATGGTGTTATAATTTTTTTTATATAAAGTTTTAAGCATATCTTTTTTATGGCTGAGCACTAGGATATTCTTCAAAATATTAAAGAATTGCCATACATTTTTTGAAAATCATTTGCGTAAACACAATTTCTCAAATTTCAAACTGAAAATGTTATATGCAATTTTTAAAATATTTAAAATTTAGAAATTTTAAATACACTTCACCAAAGTATTCTTTTGTTACAACAAAATTTTGATAAAAACTAAATTTAGGTGAAAACTAATTTTAGGTGAACATAATTTTAGGTGAAAGATGGAAATTAGGAAAATTCTTAAAAAAATGTTGATTTACTCATATAAATTTATGTACAAACATTTATGTATTTACATACATACATATATAAGAGTATAGTATGAATGAGTACCAAAGTATTTTTTGTTTTAAAGTGAGTTGTACAGTTTTTATACGTTATTTTAAAAATTAAATTGCAAAATATGCAAAAATTTCAAATGTTGTCATAGAGTAAGAATATTTTTTTTATATTTTATTTCTTCATCTATCTATGCCATTTTCAAATGAATGTTTTTGTCAATACCAAAATTAAACCAATTTAGGCTTCCTACAAAATTCTAACTGGACAACACAAAAAACAATATAATGAAGCAGTGTGTAACTATGATTATATTGGTAGTCATACTCATCAAATTATATTTATTTTGTTTTAAGCTATAAAATGTTCGGTATCAACCAACTTTGCCAATGCTCTGTGGTAATGATATGAAGGAGGCTCATAAATTTACTTGAATCAATAATATCACTTTTAAAGAGGATATATTTTAGAAAATATTATTTTAAAGTCATAAAATGATACATAGTCCTTATTTGATGACTATGTGTTAGGTGTAGGGGAATTTTTAAAATGTTTAGCTTTTATTTTGAAATATTTGTACAATATTTTTTCAAAGTATTGCCTAGAGTGTCCCTTAGAATTAAATTTTTTGAAATGTTGAAACGGTAACCGCTGAAAACTTTCGTAATGACCTAAAATACCACCAAAAAATTGTTAAGCTTTTTCTAAGAAGGGCAACCCGTGCCGACTTTCGATTCAGTTTTGAGGTGCATTTACAAGGGGAAAAATGCATTTTTTATTTTTTTTTTTAAATTTTTGCCATTAAATAATTACTTTTGCAATTTAATTTAAAAGAATCGATTAAATGTGTACGTAATTTTCGAAATAGCGAAATGTTATATATTTTTGGGCCGATTTTGATGCAACTTAAGAAAAATATAACACGAAGTCTAGTATTTACAATAACAGCACCAAAATGGAAATTAACTTTTAAGAGCACTTGGGGTCAAAATTACTGTGTTTTTCGTGATTTTAAAAGTTCAGGGTCATTTGAACCCGAAGTGCTATTAAGGGTTAATTTCCATTTTTGAACTCTTATTGTTAATATTAGACTTCATGTTATATTTTTTTCAAGTTTCATCAAAATCGGCTCAAAAATATATAACATATCGCTATCTTTCCATTAGAAATTACAAATATTGAAAATTTTGACCTTTGACCTTCACGATTTAAAGGTTAACATTTTCCGATTTTAGGAAAACTTTCAGACTATATTTAAAATTACCTGGACAATATTAAATTCTGAACATATTTTACTTAAAATGTATAACAGTAAGGAAATTGGGCTCATTCTCCAAAATAGGGACAAAAAATAGTTTTTCTTGAAAATCGCAAAATTTAAATCGCAGCTACGGAAAAACTGTTAGAGGTATTGATATAATCTTTTTATTCCCTATTATGATCTCAATAAATCCCCATGCGACGATCAAAAAATTCCGAAATTTGTTTAACAAAATTTTAAATTGGAGTTTTGAATCTGCCGTTAAAAAAAATATTTTTTTTGGTTATACCTGCGAAGAGGTTACCTGTATCCTATGCAGATAAAAACTCATACACAAGTAAATATGGATATATTTTAAGTAAAAATAAACATTTGTTTTAATATTTCTCAAAATATGTTAATTTTGTTTCTATATTTTTTGTTCCAGTGGCCTGAGACACGTTAATGGCCTGGCGATTTTTTAATAACTTTAACAGTTTTTAACCAATTTTTGTCTTTTATATCTTTTGTCTTTTATATAAGAACGACAATTACGTACACATTTCGATTCTTTTAAAATAAATTGCAAAAGTTATTATTTAATGCTTAATTTTAAAAAAACAACCAAAGTTTTCAGCGGTACCGTTTCAACATTTCAAAAAAATTTATTCTATGGGACTCTATAGTATTGGCCATAGTTAGCTATAACATTTTCTCATCTTTCTGACAATATATGGATTCCGCGCCAAAAGAACTGCTTATCTTTAGAGTTTCCACTGATTCAGTAGCTCCTAATGATTTTCAAATGTCTTGTTGAGTTTTACAATAATCTCCATGGAGATTGTTGTAAAATATCCTTTGGTGAGCAATCGGTATGCTTTAGCGGCACTTTTGTTTTCTAATTAAAGAAGTAAAGCAAAACTTCCCGCTAATAACGCTTTGTTGGTACAAAGTTTGACATTTTCGAAGAGAAAAAAAACTTTGTTGTTTACACTATAATGGTCAATAACAAAGTGAGAATAAGTGATAGATATGTATCTTTCAAAATTATATACTCACAACATCAAAAGTTTTTTTTAAGATAATGAAAATCCTAAAATCTATCCATCGATTAGAATTTAAAAATTTCGGTTTATAGGGCTGAATAATAGATTCGATTTTGAAAAAGATTTAAGTCGGCATAAGTTATTAAAAACAAAAACCGCGTTCAAAAGATACGCGCATTTTGAATTTATAAACCCTTTATTACTTAAATTTTAGTAATTCAAGTCTATTTAATTTAGTTTGTATACATGAATGTAAAGCTATCATTTCATTGACTTAGTAAATAACTTTATACTTCAAGTTTTTCAATTAGTAAATATCCAGTGTCAACACATTCAAATAAAAATTAAATAAAATTCAAAACATCAACGTCATTTTTAATTTTACCTTATGTAGCAGTTAATTACCATAACTCAACCCCTGTTACACACTTCCTGAACTTTTGCTTAATCACCCACTCTCCAAGACATTTCGTCTAATTATTTTCAAAACTAGAGACAACAAAAGCACTTTTGTTACTTTTTTTTTTATTTAATAGTTTAATTAATGCCCCACCCTTAAGTACTTAAGTACACACAAAATAACAAGCCTTCGTAACGCCAACCTTATAATTTCCTTTAAAAAATTCATATCATTCTATAGCCTTTTGCGTCAAGAGCGTTAACTACAGAACGCTAGAAATTATTCAATAAACTAGACTTTGTTTTTTTTTTATTATTCTTTCATTATGTACATTTTTAATTATACGCATTAAATGCGAAATAATTATGTAGAATTTTTATGTCCGTTTTTATATATTACACCTGAGAAAAGACAAGTTGTGTGACAACAATTAAAAATATTTTCTAACGAAATGTATAAACAACAATTCAATTTATGGCAATTTTGTAGCTGTCACAGTTGTTAGCACACTAAAAATTATTGTTTGAACATAATAAATAAATTATAAAAATATGCATATACATATGTATGTATAACAAATTTGAATATACACACAAATATCCATATAAAAAGTGGGAGAATTGATAAATACATTGGGCCGGATAATAGATTTTAAATCAGAAGAGATTTAACAAAATATACAACAAAATCGCCCTTATATTTTCAAAGTTTGAAAACGGTAACTATATAAGTAGAAACAAAACGTTATTGTCAAAAACCTAACTCTTGTTACATTCAATGTATTTTTTTGTTGTATCACACATACGATTTGTTTCGTTTTTGTTTGACAAAACGGAGTGTTGCCAATACATTCAACGTGCATGATGACAGTTTAAATCATGTTTTTTATCTCATATTATTTTCATATTTTAGGTATATAAAGTTAAAGGGCTTTTAAAGTGGAACTCAATGCCTTTAGATAAAGGATTTTGACGAAATTAACGGATAATTTTCAAAGAACAGAATACAATAAAATAAAGCTCTAAGCTTTTTATACAAAAATACGATAGCTTTACGAACTTATCTTTCAGTTAAAATAATTATTTAATAATAACACTCTGCTACCAAATAATACTTTTTGTCAGAATAATGGTTGTAGGCCTAGCTGAGGACATACATACTTAAAACGTTTTTAAAGATTTTAAAACATCCTCAAAATTTTTAGTTATTTTGAAATAACTGTTTTATAATAAGTGGTGGTACTTTAGTACCTCTAACTCACACATTTTTAAAACGATTTGCAAATTTTAAACTGTTATGGAAAAGCAAAGAATTAAGCTTGAAATATATGTATATACTAAATGTTTATTCCAAGTAATTAAGTAAGTTTTTATAAAACGTTTCGCATTTTTTTCAAATTCAAAAATAGTTATTTTAATTTTTTTCTATGAAAACCTATTTCTTTCAATTTTATATAGAAAAAAACGAGACATTACTTGTTAAAATCGGTTTATATTTGCAAAATTTATTAGAAAGTTCATTAAAAACTGTACAAATATTTTTTTATAGTTTTTTACTCATATGCGCTGGGAAAGAAAATACTAAAAAAGGTGTTAATGAATTTAAAATTAAGCGTAATCAGGTTTCTGACTGACTGACTGACGAAATGAAAAATTTCAATCAAAATATCTATGAGTATTAAATTTGGCAGTGCGGAATCTTATATATATGCACCACTAATATAATTTTTGTGCAATTCGTATACAACTTTAATCTGGTTCTCCCGATTTAGTTAGTTTTATATTTTCTATTACTATATAATATCAATGTTAGATTTCACCTTGCATTAAAATATTACTGGGATCAAAATATGTATAGCGGCCCCAACAAAGTTTTTAAATATATCCTTTAACTGTCGAGGTGAAAATTTTGGGACATAGTTAATGATGTGGTGGTAAATTTTACCCCTCTTAATTTTACTAAACAAAATTTAGTAAAAAATATTTTTTTATAATTATTTGCTTTTTAAAAATAAGCTACTATATTTTTAATTACATAAAATGAAGAAAACAAGAAATATATTATATTTGTTTGAACAAAACAGGTACTTTACTTCACAAACCTTTTTTTAGTATAACAAAAACGTATATCAAAAACTTATAAAAAAAATAATAATTTAAAGAAAATCAAAAACTTAAAGGACATTTTCTCATAGCCAAATATATACATTTAAAGATATAAAAGAGATCATAAACAAAAATAATCAAGTGTAGAAACTACGGGTCATCCTTTCTGGAGGATTTTACTCATCAAAATCTGTATGCGCAAAAACTCATTTGTCTTGCAATCTTTTTTAAAAAGTCTGAAAAATAATGTAAGAGTTGACACAACAAATATCCACAATAAAAATTCTATGAAAATATATCGTTAATTTTGATGTGGGGTAAATTTTTTTCTACTAATACTTCTATAACGCTGACGTGTTGGTAAAATATTTTCAAAGACAAAATTACATAAATGCTGACGAGTGGTAATTTTTACACCAGGATGTCCGTAGCTCCGCTCGTGAAATGTCTAGCTCTGCCAAAACACAACTGAGAAACAACGATCATGATATGAGAAGATAATAAGAGAATTTAATTGATAGAGCGCAATGGAAGAGAGTATTTTAAAAAAAATGTAAAGAGAGGGTAAAATTTACCACCACCTCAACAGTTAAAGGATATTAGCAATAACTATTTGTTTCATATTTGGTATTCTAGGTCTCCTCCTATTTTAATTATTTTCAAACGTCGGACGGATATTTTGTTCTAAAATGTATATGGCCCATGTTCGACACCAAATATTTCAGATCAACAAAGAATATTTTCGTAAAAATAGCTAAGGAGATAGCTACGTTGTCTTAGAATTTTCTAAGGACTCGGACCCATATACATATGTATATACTTTTGTGTGTCCTCGACCAATAATTCGATATGTTACAAATGTAATGTCAAAATCAATATATCTTGCATATTTTTGGTGGATAGCTACTTATGCGGCAATAAATGTGAAGTAAAACATACTGATTAATCCCTTTCCACTTATAATATCCAAAATAATGGTAGTGGCGCCCTGGAAACAATCAGCAGCTATAATCTTTGCAAAGGCTCTACTCTATATTTGGTATTAATATAATATAGATAGAGGACTCACCCTAGAAATTTTTGATGGTGTATATTCACTTTTCATATTTTCGAATTCTTCGAAAAATTCAGAAAAACATAAACCTAGTGTGAAACTTCAAATTAATTTTACCTAAATATTTTTAAATTTACCCACTTATGTATTTGAAATATACAAATTCTATAAATCCAAATAAAAACCATGAATAATATAATTATATTCATCGTTAAACAAATACTATTTCTATAAAATACAAGCAAACATTTAAAATACCAATACATTTGAAATACACAATTTAACAAAAAAAATATTTGTGGACGTGTTTATATAAAATTAAATTAAATTTATTTCTAAAATGAACAT
This sequence comes from Calliphora vicina, assembly GCF_958450345.1. Lineage (NCBI taxonomy): Eukaryota > Metazoa > Arthropoda > Insecta > Diptera > Calliphoridae > Calliphora > Calliphora vicina. The sequence continues at coordinate 138,257,451 of NC_088780.1, read as the reverse complement.
TTATTGACATTAAACAGACACATACCAAAACAAAGCAAAAAAAACAAAGGAGAATTTGTGGAAAATGTAACGAAAATATAAAACACCTTTTAACAGTTACAGTTTAAATGTGTGTCACTGGAATCGTAAAATAGAGTGCGTGTAAATTATGATCAACTAATGTTGCCACTATCTGGGTGTAGACACTCGTCTATATGCTGCAATGTGTTAGTGGTTGAATGTCCTTCCTAACTAGCTCACTCCCTAGAAAAACAACAAGTAAAAAAAAAATAAAGCTAAACAAACACCTTAAATACCCACTTTCATCAAGTCAATTGAGCAATGTTCATGTTCATTTAATTTCTTTAACACGAATTACTGCAACCAACATTTGCTGGTTGCCACTATTTGATATCGTGGCAAATGTCTATTAACCACTAAGTTTTGTATTGTTTTTTTTTGAACATTTTATTTCTCAAAACTTAGTTTGTGTCCAACTCATACCAAATAACGCATTTTTATGGACATTTTTTTGTATGTTTTGTTTTAAAACACAATAACTGTTGTTAAATTGTAACTGGTGTTACAATATTCATACGTATTCATGGCTAAATAAAGGTAATATGTTGTTCTATCGATTGTTCGCTCTTTAGAAAGGAAAAACAATTCTGTCACTAATAAGTAGAAGAAATACAGAGACAATTTAATGGAAGCCACCAGTCAGTCACCCAGCTTGTGAGCCACTCAACCGAGACGCCTGAATGAGCATTTAGCTTGCATTGATTAGTTTGGTTTGTATTTTGTCGCGACAAATGATTGCCATTAAATGTTTTCTCTAATGTCATAAATTGCTGTCAATACGTTTTCCTTTTATACCACTACATCCATTGCGACACTAAGGATTTGATAAAAAGAGGTCATAACAATAAAAAAAAGGAAATGTGCTCCACGCTTTTCTTTCTCATCCATAAAATTTTGGTTGAGGGTAAATTTAATTTCTTGTGTCAGTATTTTTTAAAGGATGTATTTCATTAAAAGTTTATTTGTATGTACATTAGGCCGGGTCGATTTGTATGGACGATCAAAAAGTAAAAAATGGTATAGCAGAAACGCTTTCTACGGAAAATTCTAAGAAATTTTCCCCAAGAAACCATATGTCTAAAATCAAATCCTATCTTGCGCATATCGTCTTTTATCCAATAAAAAACTATTAAAAAAAATATGTTTTGAAATATCATTGGATAAAAGACGAAATGCGCAAGATAGCATTTGATTTTAGACATATGCTTTCCTGGGGAAAATTTCTTAGAATTTTCCGTAGAATACGTTTCTGCTATACGATTTTTCGTGAAAAAAATCGACCCGTCCTAATGTACATGTTTCTTATAAGCAAAATTCACACAGTTCTGTACTTTCAAGTCGTAGTTCAAGTTAGCGTAAATGACCATGTATTATATGAAAACCTGTCATTAAAAACAAAGACAAATAACTTGCTAATCCAACACAAATATATGAGGTTTTCTTGTGTTAATTAATTTTATTCTTCTCCAAGTAAAGGAAATGCAACGGTGAACAGGATTTATTACTTTTCCGCATGGTATAATTGTAAACCGCAGTAGTGAGTTGCAGAATAAACCAATTGAAACAGGTTCAATTAGCCCTCATATCATCCATGTGTACGAAACCAAACAAAACTAATATTTTTTATAAATTTTTAAACCAATTTATCATGAATTTAGAGCAGAAAATACATACATTTTTTTCAAAAAATATTTGTTTACCCATGTGTCGTTTTCCACACATACATATGTATGTAATTTATATGAATTTTGGGAAATAATTTTTTTTGAAAAGATCTGCAAATTTTTCGGTAAATTCTTTACAAGTTTTCTTCTTAAATTTACATTATTATTTCTGCGCAGATAAAATAGATTTGCCGTGATTTGCTTCAAATCGAATGATTCCATTATATCCATAGATTTCTTCGATATTAAGAGAACTTCAATTGACACTGAAGAACTAATATTTAACCCATTAATGCCTGACCCCCGAATCCGTTGTCCGATTTTAATGAAATTTTGTACAGACATTACCTCAGGCATTTATATTGCCGTGAATATTTTTAATTTTTTTTCCACCCACTTCGGCACATATGGGTTCTAAAATGTAAGTGTTTTTTTAGTTAGCTACTTAGAAAAAGGAAGCCCTTAACGTATTGTTTTCGATGTTTTGATGATTACGTTGTAGACTTATCAACACCTAGCTACAGGCGAGGATCCAGAGGGGGAAATTGGAATTCCCCCCTTCCCAAAACCAAAAATTTTTCATATAAAAAAGGAAAAAAAAAGGAATGGTTGACCAGCATCCGCGCCTGCCTAGCTTTCATATAGATGGTGAAAAGTTGAAACAACATATCTTACTAGTTGTGTAATGTTTATCATTTACCATTAATAGATCTAGTCTGGCTTAATAAAAAATCTTGTGACTTCACCATTCAATAATAAGTCGTTAAAAATTGCCAAAGTTCTAAAATTTATCGAAAATTCTTCAACATCTTAAAGTTTTAACAGTTGTTGCTAACAATTATAAATTGATGAGGAAAATAATGGTGCAAACCACAGATATTGCCCATCAGATAAGGTTGATACTTTCAGAAAATATTATTTATAATGTCTGATGATATTCAAATAACTAAAAAGACTGGTAGGTCAGAGATGGAGTGTATTTATAAGATCTAATGTTGTATCTTGACGTTGAAAATAATGGAAATATTGGTCTCCATCATATAGAACTATACATACTTTTGTTAATGAAGAGAAAGTCTAGGAAACATTATATAGAAAATATATAGGTTTATGGCAATTTCTGCATCACTAATAAGCCTATTCAACTTTTCTATGACTATTGTTAAAAAAGTTTTCACAAATGAATAACAAATTGAGGAGGAATGGAACTCTATAACACTCCCCAGCAGTTCGACAAGGACACAATACACCCGTAAAATACACTAATTTTTACTATTGTATAAACACCTGGTTGACTCTAACTTGTATCATTAGTCAATAATTTACTCATTGTAATGCAGAGAGGAGACAGTGGTCTCCTCGTCACTTTAGTGGTCCTAAGTAATCTAGAGATGGGGACATTTGAAACTTGTTTTTTATATTGTACTTCAGAAAGCAATTATTTTACCTGTCATAATAAATCGAATGCAGAGTAAATTTTCCATTTGCAATCGACAAAATGCTGATGCTGTCTCAAAAGAGTCAATTGACTTCCTCATTGGGCAAGCCTATGTCACCTAACTAATTCTGTGGTAACCCGAATGTAGATGACATTGCTGGTTTCGGACTGTCACATCGAACTGTGGGGTCTAAAATCCCCTTCACACACATCACTGCCATTTTTTTCAACATAAGATAATTGCGGTAATCACCATCAGTATAAAATAACAAGTTTGGCATCATTATTTCATGGTCGAAAAAAATTTAGTTAGGTTGTGTCAACCTTCCGACATCTAAATATTTTATATAATCATGTATTCTTATAACCTTAGATGTGTTTTATTATGATTTTCTAAAAAAAAAACTAAATTTTTACTTGAAAAATTAAATTCATATTTCATATGTTTTAGAACCCACATATGCCGAAGTGGGTATTTTTATACCCAATCCACAAAATCGTACTTGTAGCTTAAGAAAGTGGGTCTAATCACTTAGTTATTTTTTTTTGCTGATAGAGGACATTCAAGACTAATGGGCACAGGGTGGACATTGGGGACTTCCACTCCCCCCGTTTTCTAGAGCAATTTATTTTCGAATTTTGGGATTTTGTAAATCCCAAAAGATTCTAGATTTTTCTAGAATTTTTAAAAAATTGCTCTATTTTTAGGTATTTTCTACCCATTCGGCGTTAATTGGTTAAATTATCCAATTTTTGTCATTCCAACTAAGATGTTTCAGCCACAACAGAAGAACTTGGTCATATAGAGTGAATCATTTAATTATCAATTAATTAGGTTATCAGAATCAAAAATATTTTTTCTGAGAGACAAGCACAGACAAATGTTTATTTAAAACTGGAAAATTATCATTTCTAGTAGGTCGACTTAAAACTATTTAAAATTTATATTTCCTAAAAGAATTATTGGCATGCTTAAAATAAAAACATCTTAAGATGTTCATATTTTATTAAAATAATGAATATAATATTGATTTCAGAAATTTCCAATTATATTTTAGAAACTGAATTTCCAAAATTTCCATTTATATTTTAGAAATTTCTAGCTTCATTGAGTAATGCCTCCAATTCTTGGTCTTCGAACTTTTTTGGCTGGCCTGGCGATCTTTGTTTTACGTGTCAAAATCACCACTTCTCTCGCACGTTGAAATTGATGGAACGCATTTACCATAAGCAAACATTGAGCTAAATGATGCTCTACTGCACGCCTTTTTTGACACCTCTGCATAGTATTTTAAACTTCCAGCATCCCTGTTAAAAACAGCATTTTTGAACAAGTCTATGATGAATATATATAAAGAAATAATCATGCCAAAATAGCTCAACAAAGTTAAAGTTTGTGATCTGGCAATTGTTTCCAAAATACTCCGAAGATGGAAATTACTTTTGCCCCCATTTAATATAAAACATCTGATGCCTGTTAACAAAATGATTAACCAATAACTAGAGATTTCCTTTAGACATACATATACATTTTATAATGCCTTAGCCTTATAAAATACTGAGCGTCTTTTTTATGACATAAATCTTTAAATTATTAAAAGTTGTCATAAAAAATGTATTAAGAGTTAATTTTACGGGTAACAGAATATTCCCTTGAACAGATTTTATTTATAACACTTTAGTTAGGTCATTTTATAAACAAAAGAAAATTAGACACAATCAAAACAAGTAAGGAAGTATAGTCGGTCAAGCAAGACAGTATAATACCCTACATTGTGTATATATGAATGAGCAAAATATTTTTCTTTTAAAATTTCATTAATTTTTTCCTGAGTATTTTCGGAAGTGGGTCCGATTGTCATGAAATTAGGTCACGCGATTTCTTAAATGAAAACTTAGTCTTAAAGTTTAGGTAGACACCAAAATGTTTAAGAGATTTATGCTCGTTAAAGTGATTTTCGGATGTTGACCTTATACGGGAACTATGGTCAATTGAATCATTTATTTCAAAAGCCAGTTAAACAACAAATTATTGACCTACCAACCTAAAAATTATTTTTTACTAATTTAATATTTTTTCTTTTGAAATTGTATCCATTTGTGTAACTGTTTGATAAACATAAAACATTTTTGTATCTGTATTTTATTTAAAAAATAAAAAAAAGCGTGCACTTGTCTGGTTTCTGAAACAAAAAAACATCACTATTGAAAATTTCAATGAAATATTCTAATTTTATTAGGAACTTCAAAAGTAAAAGTACAAATGAAGTTTTTAAATAGTTTAACATCATATTCATACCTACAATGTAGGTACCCTTAAGTATACTAGGGATCAAAATTAACCTCAATTAACGTGATTTTAAAAGTTGAGGGTCATTTGGAATCAAAGTGCTTAATTTTTGTACTATTATTGAAAATCTAAGACCTTAGGTTATATGTTTCGCAAATTTCAATAAAATCGGCTCAAAAATATATAATATTTCGCCATCATTCATTTAGAAATTCCAAATATTGCAAAATTTTACATTTGACCTTCAAGATTTAAGGGTTAAAAATGTCCGGTTTTAGTAAAACTTTCAGATTATATTTAGAATTATCTGGCCTATAATATTCTGTATAGGTTTTACTTAAAATTCATAACAGTAAGGAAATTGGTATCATTCGCCAAAATATGTCCAACAAATCGCAAAATTTAAATCGCAGGTACGGAAAAATTGTAGGAGGTATTGATATATTTTTATTCCATATTATATTCTCAATAAATCCCTGTGTGATGATCCAAAAGTTCTGAAATTTGTCTAACAAAATTTTCAAAAATTTAAAAATTGAATTTTGAAACTGCCTGAGACACTTTAATGGCCTGGCGAATTTTTAACAACTTTAACATCTTCTAACCAATTTTTGAATTTTATATCTCATTACAACGAAATGTGTACGTAACATTTCGATTCTTTTATATTAAATTGCAAAAGTAAATATTTAATGGCAACATTTTTACAAAACTGAAAAAATAGCATTTGTTCCCTTGTAAATGTTCTCACGAACTTTAACTCTCGTGCGGCACGCCAATTTTAAACGATCGAGCTCAAACTTTTGTCAAATTTGTTTATCCTAAATTCACACAAAACTGCCCTTCGAAAATAAAAAATAAGGTCCACCCTAACCTACATATTTGTTCTGAAATAACTATTTGCCATCATAGATTCGTTCTACAGTACATTCTGCTTCCATTGTAGGCCATTGAAAAATATTCCCATAAAACTCTTCATATTCAACCAAGTAGGGGTTAAAGCTTGTAAATCTTTTTTCACATTTATATGTTTACAATATTTACAACTTTTATGAAACAAAAAATAGATTAGAGCTTTGTATTACATTGTAGGCGCTGTCGCTTACCTTCATTCTGTAATTAGCACGTATTTTTCAGTTTTTCTTCATCATAATATGAGGGAAGTATATACTTTTTTTGCATTAAACAATGTATTTACCTTTACAAAACAGTAATCGCTCAATAACTCAATTTTGAGTTTTTTGTTACTTGACTGGTTTTTGAAATAAACAATTCAATTATGAATTCTTCCACAAAAAAAAATAAATGTGATTTGTTAAGCATATAAAAAGATATCTATATAAATCAGATAATTATGACAAAAAGTTCTGTTTCTGTATGACATTTGTATGAGGAAAGGTGAAATAATGAACCGATTTCAACCAGTTTCAATAGGTTTTGTCGTTGTTGGTCCGAAAAAAAGTATGTGGGAAATTTTATTGAAATATTTGATGTGTACTTTGCGCAAAATTTTTACATCGACTTAAAAAGTGATTCTGAGTCGATCGGAATACTTTAAGGTGGGTGTAGGAGTAATATTTTTGGGCATTACATACATCAGAACAAACCCATAATAATTACATTCCCCCAAGATTAACAGAAAGTTCAACTATATTTTGAAAAAATTACTGTATTTTTAAACATCGATATATTTTATTTTATTAAACATTTTTTTATTTTAATTAAAAAAATGCCATCAATTTATTCTCATATTTTTTTTTGAAATCATCAAAGAATGCACTTTAATCTTTTGTTTGATTTCATTCATTGCCATATATAAAATATATATTGCAAATGATATTTAATGTTTGGCTATCAAGTGAAATATTTCTCCTCTAATTTATCATTTCACTTTGTCACAAATATGAAAATATTTTCATTATACGACTATGAGCACTAGTATATATTGTGATTTAATGTTTTCATAAAAAAAATTCCAATTAAATAACTGCTCCACCGAAAACGGCAAAAAAAAAAACAATGTTAAGAATTTTTCGTAATATACAATGACAATGAGAAAGTTAAAAGAGAAACAATGAAACCAAAAAAAAAGATAAAATAAAATAAAAATAATTGAAATAGAAGTCACTGTAAATTATACAAGAAAAAATAATAAATTTTCATAAAATTTTGTATAAACACACACACACACATATAACATTTATATATATGAGTACACGAGTACAATACAATATTATCAACTGAGAAAAAAAAACAAAAAAACTAAAGGGCTAAAATAAAACGCGACACGGGTACACAAACTGAAACTTAAGTTAAAAATACTACTGTACACATACATTCATATATACATATGGATCTGTGTATGTTTGTATGTTCATGCATTAAGACTCATACAACACTTGTTCTCTTTCAGTTTATGGGGAACACTGGCTTAGAGGTCGTTGGGTTGAAAACATTCAAAAGTACATGTATACTGAATAGTATGACAAGTAGTAAATCCAACAAATATATATTTTTTTTGATTTAAAGATGTGTTAAATTCGCATTCAATTAGTCTTAAATATGTATTGAAGAACACAATTTGAACCATCCAAATATTTCCACAATTATATACTTGAGATGCAGGTGGTATGAATAATAAAATATTAAGTATACGCAGTGTTGTACGAAAAATTACAGAATTTATGGGTACTTTATTTAAATTTTATTTATTTTTTAACAAACTAACAAACTATTTACAATTACTTTATCTTACAGCTACGTTGTTCATAATTTTGAGTTTTTTTTATTATTATAAGAAGTGCTCTCCCCAAAAAAATTTTCAGTCGCGAGTTCTAGTTAGGGTTAAGTCTTGCATTGACGATTATGGCTATAAATTCACCAAAAAGAAAACATGGAGAAAGTTTTTACAGATTACAATTTTAGCTAAATCAAGCATGTATGAGGTAGGTCAACCTCCTAGTTCATTTTATAAAATCATACTGACATGTTAATCCTTCCAGAAAAGGAACACAACGTGATGTTGTCGAAACAGTTCCTCTTGTAAATGAAGAAAAAATATGAAGGTATGTGCTAGATCCATTGGATCGCAATTCGTATACAGCAAATTTGAAAGACATTCATAGAGACGCCATCAATACCGCAGTTGCAGGATTCCGCAGGAATGTTGAATGGAGAAGCGGTCAAAAATCAATATCTCGAAATATAAAAAGTTTTAGTTTTCAATATTTATCATAGCATGTCCGCGGATCTTAAAGTTTGCAAATTTTTAGGAAAAACTATAAACAACTGTAGTCACAGTAGCCTTTTGATATCTTAATTGGCTTATATATTTCGTTCGTTTTAAACAATCTTTGTAAATTTTTATTCCATTTTAATTCATTTGAAATATACACTGAAAAAAAAATTAAAATGTTATACAATGTTATATAATGCAATATGAAGTATTATATAATTTTTGATTTTATATGTTCACAATTTTTGTTCTTTATGCCTCAGAGAATAAATCAATATTCCATAAAAAAGTGCATGACTTTAGGCAAAAGTGGGAGACACGGGTCTTATTTTTTGATCTTTTAACACGTAGTGGTGTCCGTATATGGTTATATTTCCATGACTTAAAAAATCACACACTGTATTATTAAGTAATATAAGGTAATAAATAAGGTAAAATATCATATTAATATATATCAAATATAAAGAAAATTTAAAACTCTTTGACTTTAACTACTTGTTTTCTGTGTTGGTAAGTTTCGAGCTCCAGAAATAAATGGATCTGAAGTTAAAAATATCCTATTTAAAAGATCAATATTTGTAGCAAGGTACGATATTTTTCGTGTATGTTGCAATCTAAACTGTTTTATATCCTTATTTTTGTGTACCGACGGATGGAGTTTTCTTGACTGTCTATACAGCATATTCCACAAACTTTACGACATCAGTTTCAAATACAGAATTTATAGCTTGGAGAATTGTGGCACATCTTTGCAAAATATCCTTATCGATTCCTGTTATTTTTAATGAAAGACCAACATTTTGGAAAAATCTCCACGCTATGTTGCATTATTTCGCAACCACCAGCTTTTTGCCTATCTACCAAAAGTACCATTTAGGCCTGAAATCGTTGCTGAATATATTGCTTTCTCTTCAAAACACTTGACTTTTCGTTCTTACTGTTGTTCCATTTTTTTAGCTTTAATTTGTACAATAAGTGAAAAAATACTCAAAAAATGGTATGTTGGCAAAATGCGATTTTTCATTATTTTTTGTCGGATGTCTATGTAAATAATATCCATATGCGAAAATATGCAATTTTAACAATAAGCTAAAATTTAATGTTTGTAGGGCTTTTGGATACCTCTGCCACAATATCGCGAATAACTTTTTAGATAAATTTAAGTTTTCTTTTCTGACTATGTAAACAAAATATATGAAATATAAATATAAACATAACACCACTTTCAACGAACAAAAATATTAAATCTCGCAGAAATAACAACAAAGTTTGTTAGATTCATAAAATTTAGTGTGTTGTCAATAAATTTAGTGCAATAAAGCTTAGAAAAAAAAACATTATTGTTTTTGATTTTTGGCCACTGACCAGATTAGACTGGCCCAGATTTGAAAATTGTATAATTTAAGCTGTAACAACAACCTTTTCCTTGTCTACTAACGAAACAATATGGCTGTACAATAAAACTATATAACTATATCATATTCACAGTAATTATACAATTGTCAAAATCATATATATGGGCAATTCCATGAGTATGTAAATCACGTCTAAAAACAAAATAGTAAAATGTTACTATGCTAAAGTATTTAGAGTTTAAACTGACTATCTTTAATTTTTTTAATTTAAGGTAGGGGCGAAAACTAAGCGCCCAATTAGTATGTAGTATGAAATAACTTTTACTCTTGGAGGCATTACTCCCTGAAGATTGCTGTAAAACTCAACAATAGTTTGCAAAATCATTAGGAGCTACTCAAGCAGCAAGCTCGAAACATTTTGAACTTGTTTCAGGATTCATGCAAAAGCATGGAAATTGGGTACCATACGAGTTGAGGCCGAAAAAAAATAATTTTTGCCCACGGTAACCCGATATCTTATCGACGCCAAAGCTAAGTTTCCAGGACGCTAAGGTAATTCTGTGTATTTTGTGGGAGCAAAAGAGTCCTATCTATTATGAGCTGCTGAAATCTGACCTGACTTTTAAAGGAAACCTGTACCGAATGCAACTGATTCGATTGAAGCGAAACCGTAATTGTTCAATACCTGTTAAAAAGTATTTAGATTGAAGTGGTTGGGAAGTTTTTCCTCACCCGCCTCATAGTCCAAACCTTACTCGACTACTATTTATTTTTAACGCTATCTCTTAAAAAAATATTCCATTTTTTTTATTTTTTTGCAACAAGTTTTACACTAATTTTAGTTCATATCTAAGCTATCTATTCTAGAAAAAATTAGAACATTTTAATGGTTTAAAAAAAGTTACAACTGAATTTATTTAGGTAGCATATAAAAACATACATCGGTACAAAAAATATTTCTACAAAAATATTTTCTAATTTAATCAGTTACGACTTATTTTGGCAGGTTTGACAAAGTGCCTTAGATCACTGGAGGCAAATTGGCTTGAAGCAATCACAGCTACAATATCTAGTTACCCTATGTTTTTTTGAGGGACAAATAGAGCAAAATTTTCTTCCACTTGGTGGATTATATTGAATAATTGGTGGTGGAGGTGATAGATCATTACCGAGAACTCTGCTGATCATCATTCTTAGTTCTCTTGGCAACCTTTCATTGTATGCCCAACATTTTTGTCTAGTAGACACTATTCTGTTCAAAACGTTGCATGCGCTCTCATTGATCTCGTTCGTCACAATAAATTACACTTGAAATCGTAGTAAGAATGTACTGAAAATGTGAATGGTATCTGTTAGACTACCACGTCAGTCGCATAGAGTTAAAAGCACTTCCGTTTTACGTCACGGAAGTGCAACAGTGTTTCGAATGTGGGGTAGAAGAGGGACCATTCGTCATAGGAGCACATCTGCCAACACCGATTAACTTGAGCAATCGATTTTGTTACATTACAAACTGTTGTTTTCGTTTATCGATCATGTACCATCCTTCAAAGTTTGACAGTTTAATTTTACATATGTATCGCTCATTTGTTTCTTGATCTCTTTTATATATTTTTTTATTTGTGTAATTAAAATTAATTAATAATAAAATAATATGGGAAAATTTTCATAATAGAAATTATTGTCACTAACAATATTTACTGCAATCATATATATGCTTGCTACAATCAGGCGAATAGTAACTTTACAGTATCATGGTAACCTATTGTCAAAAACTTGCAAAAAGTTTGAAATGTTTACGGTAAGTGTGTGCAAGCTTTCTGATATTATATGTAGTTTTAAATTCTTCTTTAATTTTTAGCATTCCTAAATTTACATCTGTATCAATCTTTCAAACCTACTATATATTAATTTTCAAGATGACTGCTACCAAATCTCTTCCAAGCCGATATAAACAATATGGTTATGGTATTATTTTATACTCGTCACTCTGTCTACAACTACCTATGGTCATAACTCTAGGGGGCTTATATATTTGTTTGTATATATGTATGGATGTATAATGTGTTTGTTTTATATACGAGTATTTGTATAATTTAGAACTGGTTGTGGTGGTGCATTTATAATAATTAATTGTGCGCAAATATATGTATATGTTAGGGTAAACGTATATTTATATGAGTATAGGAAAGTGTAAAATTGTGTTAGTTTTAGTAATGGTCAACAACCAAGAGACTACTAAATGGCATCATACCACAATTTTAAGGCAAAACGAAAAAAACAAAAAATAAATGAAAAACAAGACACACATACTCACAGACTTGTATAGTTTTATAAAAGAGTGAGACTGTGTTGTTGTGTAAGTACATATATGTATATATGTTTGTTTGTTTACTCCTGTAACAAATGACACATTTCACACAATAACTTGTCGTCTCTTATTTCTGTTGTATATCTTATGTTCAAGTATGAGTGTGTGTATCTATGCATGTTGATATGCAGTGTTGTAGAGGTGAACTAGTAGCCAAAAATATATTTTAAGGATCACACATTTATACATTTCCACACACATTTCAGTATGTATAGACCGATGTCCAAACACAAACACACATACGTTTTAGATAAAACGTGTGCTTACATGATATGGTCATACATATGTATACGAAAACACAAAATTCCACACGCTCAAGCAAACAGGCAAACACAAAATGGACCCTTTTGCTGTAAAAAAATAAACACTTTGTCGCCACTTTTATGGAGTTGGTTTCCTTTCCGGTGTGTACAAAACCAACAAATTACAACATTTATTTCCAAGATGAATGGCTTGACAATTTATGTATGTATATGTATACATAAATATGTAAACCTTTTTGTCTTCTATAAAAAAAAGAGAGAGAGTAAGAGAAAAAACAACAAATGTTGTGGTACCATTACATTTAAAATTAAAAAACAGCAACAAACAGAAAAGAACAAAAAAAAAACACAAACCAAAATACCCAACCTCAAAGTGAAGCAAAAACCTATAAGAACAACATACAAACTAAAAGGCAAAAATACGTTTATACTCGTAAAGTGTAAAATAAAATAAATGAGCGTCACACAAAGGAATTCACAATTAAAATATAAAACCAAAATGCTCATTCCGTACATAAATGCCATTTTGTTCATTCTTTTGCCGTTTACTAATTTATTTATTTTACAAATAATGGTTTGTGTATTTTACAGTCAATATGTAATAATTTATCAAAATCCTTATTTAAAAATATGGGTCTAAATTTTTCTGAAAATTACTTAAACTGATAGATAAATAAATAAAATATTTAAAATATGTCTTAAGAAAACATTTCATACACTTTATTTTGCTTTTGAGAACTGATTGTTAGTTTTTTATGTGGGACATTCATAGTTTTTTTGATATCTGGTTTGTCTGGTGTGGTGTATTTTTATACACCACCATAGCTGGGAGGGTATATATTTTTTAACGTGCAAAAATTTATTCCCAGCATTAAGTTAAAGCATATCAATCTGTTCAGTATCACTTTCTGAGTCGATTAAGCGAAGTCCGTCCGTCCATGTAAACCTAAATCAAACTACAGGTCGCAATTTTATAGATAATTTGACAAAATTTCGCAAAAACTTTTATATCTCCCCAAGGATCCTATTGAATTTGGTTAAAATCATTCCATTATTTCTCCTAGCCCCCATACAACTTCCCTATCTGAAAATATTTAAGATCTAAAAAATATCTTAATTATAAACATATTCAAACAAAATTCAGCACAAATACGTTTTATAAACGCTGAACACATACAACCAAATTTAGTACCGAGTTCCATAGGGTATATTGGGGTAGTGCTGATGTTTGTAACGTGCTAAAAATATTGTCCCAACACCCAACTGCTCAGGATTGAGCGATGTCCGTCCGTCAATGTGAACCTTGTAATCAAACTGCAGGGCGCAACATTGAAGGTAATGCTATGAAAATTGGCACATGCTGTTTTATTGGCAAAAGAACAAAGCCTTTTTAATTTGGATATAATCGCTCTATTATTTCTTCTAGCCACATATAAAAGTCCTCCCGAAATAGAACTTTGTCGGTCATAAATGTGTAATTTATATAGGTATCTACAAAAATTTCGCTACAAATACCACTTATATCAACAGAAATCACATATAAAAATTTTGTGCCGACTTTTGGAAAAACACACGGAATTATATTCAATTGTATTACCAAAGGGTAGTAAAACCCTGTACTCAGTTTGGCGATTTTGGCCTCCAAAGATTGTAAAAATCACTGGGCCCTCAAAAAAAAAAGTTGTCATCAATTGCTGACCAACTGTTAATTCAAACTTGGTGATACCGCCAAACAAATTTTGTTTACATTTTTCCCAAAACATAGCTTTTTCGTGTTATTTTTCTGAATCATATACAGGGACTCCTAATTTTTCACTAACAATATTTAGCAAACTTATAGCTACGGTAAAGCTGAAGTAGTAAACATACATATGAATGCAATCTAGCCTAGGCACTCTAAATAGCTCATAAATATCTTTTTTTACGTAAAAAATTTTTACTAATTCAAGTGCACACCTTTTTGTTGTGCTGCAATAGCGAATAATGGGAAAATCAGTATCAGTATGATCACGGGCCCATCACGTTACCCAATCTTGATAACGCAGGAACTGCTATTCTAAGCATTCATGAAAACCCTCAAGAAGCGTCTCATTACTTACAAGACCATATATCTGAACTAGAAAAATGGTTAACACAATGGAAAATAAAAGTCAAAGAATAAAAATGTACACCTCTAATATTTACAATAGTTCAACAGTGGGAAGTAAAATACCTCGGAATACATTTCGATCGTCGTAATGCAAATTGACTCAAATGAAATCAATTCAAATTAATTGGCTCATTGCACAGTGGGGTAGAATTAAATTTGTTTGTAAATAAATCTGGCATTTCTAAACTGCTGATCCGATTGGTGTAAAATTTGACGTGGGCATAATTTAAGTTATACAAATTGACCCTACAACTGCTCCAGGGGTGGCGATATGGTGACCCAAATTAGGGTACCTTCGACATGTAAAATTTTGTTGTTTCCCATCCGATTTCAAACAAATTTTATATTTTTGGAAAGCTCTCAACAATTTATCTCTTATAATTTCCGACATTTCAAAATTGAAATTTTAAATTTTTGACCGAATGGACTCAATTTTTTTTTGTTTGAAAACTAAATTACCAATAATATCCAAATGATTTCAGAGCAATATCAATTACGAATCCAAAAATAAACGATTTTCCATTTAAAAATTCTAAAAATAGTAGATTTTTGCTGTGTTTTGGGCGGTAAGGTAAGACCAAAAATTAACTTATCTAAAAACAAGTAAGAGAGCTATATTCGGCTGTACCGAATCTTAGATACCCTTCACCAAATTACTTAAAAATAATCTTTTTTTAAATATTTTTAGGTAAACTAAATTTTAATTCTTTTTTTCGAAATTTTTTTTATAAAAATTTTTAAAATTTTTTCATTCCGAAATTGTTTTTTAATTTTTTTTAAAAAAAGTTTATTTTGATTTTAAAAAAAAAATTTTTTGGAAAAATAATTTATGACAAAAAATTTAGATGAAATAAAAATTCGGTTTAAAAAATATTTTTCCCGATTTTGACCCATTGTAGGTCCAACTTACTGTAGCTTTATGGACTTTAAAATATTTATCATTAGATATACATATTGTCTATATTAATGACTTGGTAATCCAGATATAGATCAAAAATAGGCCAAAAATCAAGGTTTTCCCGGTTTTTTCTTTATATCTCAGCCATTTGTGGGCCGATTTTGTCGATTTTAAATAGCAACCGAGCCGACATATTGATGTATGAATCAAGTGTGTAAGTTATTTAGGGGCTACGGAAAGTTGATTTCAACATACAGACGGACATGGCTATATCGACTTCGCTATCTATAACAATCCAGAATATATATACTTTGTGGGGTCGCAAATGAAAAATGTAGAAATTACAAACGGAATGACAAACTTATATATACCGTTGCCACTCATGGCGAAGGGTATAAACAAAATTAGCTTGAAATCCACACAAATTCACGCAACATATTGAATACAGTGGCTACATTCCATTAAGAAAAGGAACTCAGCAGACCTAATCAAATGACAAGAAGGAAGAATACTAATTTAGTCAGAGCAACAATGGATAAACAAACTGTCGTAAGGCACCATCGCCATCTGAAGATGGCTTTAGATACCTAAAATAGTACATTAGGTCCATTCTTAAAGCCGATTTTCACACACAAACATTTTTCGCATGATGTGTAGATCCACTATGAAGGGAAATTCGAATTTTAAGGGGGTAAAAACAGGATCTATATATCTCCGGAACTAGCACTAAAAGTCGAATTTAATCTAAATTAATGCAAAAAGGTGGTCATGTGTGTGGTACTTTTTGATTTTTGTACATTTAAGGAGATAAAACGGGTGAAACCCAAGTTTTAGTACTTTTTTGTATCCATATCCAAGAAATTTAATTCAAATAGAATTGTAGTCCTTCTAAAAATAATTCACATGGATTTTGTTACTTTTTAGAAATTTTAACGTGAACAAGGGTTAAACTGATCTCTCTTTTTGGTACTTTTTATACATTAATATGGCACAATAATGTTTATTATCAAACCCCTCTATTAATAAATAATGTTTAGCGTAGTAATTAGGGTTTCTATCCCGGGAATTCCCGGTACAAATTTCCCGGAAATTTTGCCAATTTTTCACTACACGATTCCAGGGATTTTTAGTCGGGATTCCCGGGAATTAAAAACTGACGAATTTACAAAGAAAACATGTTAGAACTCTATTTTTTTTTTTTAAAAAGTGAAAAGTTTTTTTTTACAATTTTTCGTTTATATCTCGGCAATAATAGACCACTTATTATTATTATTTATTTGGGGTTTTGCGAATGAACATTTAAAAAAGCACATGGAAAACTGCACGATCTAGAAATAAA
Source organism: Calliphora vicina (assembly GCF_958450345.1). Lineage (NCBI taxonomy): Eukaryota > Metazoa > Arthropoda > Insecta > Diptera > Calliphoridae > Calliphora > Calliphora vicina. Next base: position 138,240,389 of record NC_088780.1, on the reverse strand, counting down.
GGTGAATAATCTTCAATGCCAAGATTGACCGGTGCGAATTATTCCAGAAAACACTAGTAGAACAAAGGCCCCTAATTTTGATCGCGGCACACCATTTGATATTTTCAAGCATAGAATTGATTTTGGCCTTGAAAGGAAACACAGCAATAGTCCTTGGTAACATTGTCAGCTTTATAATGAGTGTGTTTTGCAGATGTTGTATAATAAAAATTCACCTTTGAATCCTATAATATGGAAATTTTCGAGATCAATAAATTTTATCTCTTAACTATTCAGTTAAATGTATTGAATTCGTTCCTTTTACTAAAATTCATTCCTTGAAATATTTATTGTTAGTTCATTAAGTAATGAAGAACAATAAATAAATAAATAAAAATTAAAATAAGACCTATCTCAGTGGCCAAAACCTTGTAGTTTCCACTCTGTGTATATTTCGCTATCATAGTAGTTACATTTAAAATTGTGAACTTTTTTCTGGGTACTATAAATTAAGTAAATTTGCAGGAAAATTTATAAACGTGTAGTAATAACAAAATATTGAAAATATCCAGTCAAATTCATATAATAAAAATATAAATTTTTCAAAATAATACCTACTTTATTTACTAGTTATTTCTCTACATTACTTTTGATTAGTTCTACTACAAACCATTTTTTAATAAATAATTCATTTTATTTAAAATTTGTTTTTTCACATTAGTGTAACACAAAAGTGGCGGTTTAACTTCATTTTTGGTCATCAATTCCAGTAGTTTATAAATATAAATTATGTAAGAAGTATAAATACAAACCAAATATGATTTATCACTTCTTCTTAGATAATACTAACATGTTGAAACAGTGTAACAAATATTATAGACAACAAGAAACAGGATAAGAAATAAAATATTTACTTATGAATGTTTATTAAAAGTAATAATTGCATAGAGAAAAAGGATAAGAAATAAATTATTAAATAAATTATTTACTTAAGAATGTTTATTAAAAGTAATAATTGCAGTTGTATTTTTTTGGGTTTTTACCTTTTTATCCAGTAGTAATGTGAACATAATAATGCTGGTTATATTGTTTTTATGTCCACAGTGAGTATGTGTTTTGTAAATTACGTTGTACTCAACACACATATAACAAATTTGATTAGAAAATTTTGTATGTTGTTCGTTGTTTTTTTCTTTGGTTTTGTTTTTTTTTGGCGTTAACCTTTTAAAACCTTTTTGTAATATATTACCATACCTATGGTGTAGTAATATGTTGTTTTGTACATACACACGTGTTCTTTTCACAACATACTAGTTGCTTTTAATAATAATAATAATATTTGTACTTCTTATTATGATAGATAACATAAAAAGGACTGACATTATTAGAACAAGAAATAAACAAAAATTAAATTTCTTTTACCCCAAACATATAGTACTTATTTACATGTGTATGTAAATAAGAAATGAAGGTACTACATTTGTTTGGGATAAAGAATAATTGGTATTTTTGTTTTCAAATATAATTTGTAACATTCTGAAAGGCATATCGATGTCATTATATCTGGAATATCAAAGAAATATGGACCAGAGACAATGCCAGTCCAGAAGCCAAACGAAACATTGACTTTTTCGGAATGGATTGACACTCTTTGTTATCATTTGAATTCTTAGCGTCCCAAATTCAATAATTTTGTTTGCTGACGTATCCATTCATCCAGAAATAAGCATTTCCGTAAAATGGACAAAGCGCGCGAAAATTTGACCGAACAGAACACAATTTTTTAATTTGAACTTCCATGGTGATTTGGCAAAACAAACTGAATAGATAACGGTCAATTCGACAGATTTAGCTTCAATAATACGGCTGCTAACAATTCTCAAACTTTGGAAGTCCCTTTATTTGAAAAAAATGTATTTGGGCAAAAACACAATTTTGTTCAAATTTTAGTGATGTTAAATGTTGGCTGAATTACGGTATTTTAATATCGGGATGCTCGTCAACTAAAGCGAAACAATTACAGTTATGTTTGTTATCTTTTTAAAAAAAAAAACACGTAAGCAGTTGTATGAAAACATCTAATCACAAAAATTATCATATCTCATTTATGATTTTTATTTACTTACATGCCTTGGAAAGCTATTTAACTATTTCTTTTTATTGTTGGGTGTATGGCTTAAAAATTGGGGATTTTTTAAATTGTTTAGCTTTTATTTTGAAATATTTGTACAATATAAATTTATGCAAAGTATTTCTATTGTGAGCAATAATCTTTTCCAATCTTTCTGCCAACATATGGATTCCGAGCCAAAAGAACTGCTCATCTTTTGAGGCCAAGAACGAATCAAGCCAATTTCGAATACTCTGTTCTGAAGTGAAGAGTTTCCCAGATCGAAACAAATAGCAATCGGACGACGCAAGGTCTGGACTATAAAATTGAAAGTGAGGAAAAACTTCCCAACAACTACTTTCTAAATAGTTTTAAAAGTTATTACAACATGTGGACGAGCGTTGTTGTGATAAAATATTACGGTTTTATGTCTGGCTGCGTATATAGGCCATTTTTCTTTTACAGCGTTCAAGCAGTATTTCAGACATACAAAATCGTCTTTCAAGGTCTCTCAGCTTCAATTCGTATGTCACCCAATTTCCCTTCATTTGCATGAATTCTAGTGATTGCAATTTTCTTTTTATCTTCAAACATTTTAGGCTGGCATGGTTAATATTTGTCTTCCGTGTAAAAATCACTACTTCTGAACCGCACATACTATATCTGGCACTGAATCAAATGGAACACTTTCATGCTTCAGCGGCACTTTTTTTTTAAATTAAAGAAGTAAAGCAAATTTTCCGCATATGCAGTTTTTTTGCCTCAAAATTAGACATTTTTGAAGTAAACAAATCTTTGTTGCTTACACTATAATTTTCAATAACAAAGTGAGAAAGAATGGCAGATATATAACCTTCTAAATGATATATAATTTATTAAAAACAAAAGCCCAATAAAAACGATCATCTTATACCGCGAAGAATATGAAGTTTTCTTTGAAAAGGGTGCGTTTTATAATCTTGTTACTCAACCATTTTCAAATAGATTTTCATAAAGTTTCTTCTGTAGGAAATAAGCAATTTTAAAATCAATTTCAGTATTTCATTACATTTGCTAATAAAAAAGTAGTAAATGAAGTGATCGAGGAAATCTATATATGTTTTTGAATTCTGTGGACTCCAGTAAAATTCCTTTTTATTTTTGGTGTAGCATAGTGTAAATAATTGATATTATTTTCAACTCTGTTACAATAATTTACGTTATTTTTAAGAATTAAAATCAAAAGATCTAGTATTGAATGTTATTACATGCATTCTTAAAATTTTAATCTTGATATACATGAATTTTAGAAGAGATGAATAGTTTTTTTTAATTTAGCTAAATCGAATTAAGTTTTAAAAGAAATTATAGATACGATTTCTATTTTTATTTTTGTACATTAAATCATCCAGTTGAAATTGTTATTTCGATTCAATCGTTTCAATATTACACAAATATTATTAATTTCAATAAAATAAAACAATTTTAAAGTAATTTCATGTCAGTCTTGACCAATAGTTTTTCATTGTTCTTAACTTTTGTTTTCTCGTCTTTAATTTAAGGCACATGAATGTTATAGAAGTACATACATTTATATTAGGTTTGCCCTAAAAAAACTTATAGAATTTTATAACTAAAATTAATCATTATCTCATTCTAAAATTAAGATTTTCAATTTTTGTAATCTAGCTATAGCTGTTTGTCAAAAGGATCTAAGAACAAAATGTTCCTTTGGTTCCATTGTACAATTTTTTAAGGAACTCTGATGTTTTTTACAAATATTTTTTATTGAATTTGTCATTCCGTTTGTAACAAATCTGGGGCCTTATAAAATGCTAAGATGATCGAGCCATGTCCGTCCGTCCATTGTTGGCACCACAGGGCCTTAAGGGAAGAACGTAGTGGGATGAAATTTTCTGCTTTTCTTTGTTGATCAGGAATGGTATTGGACAAAGCGGTCATGTAGAACCGAGTAGAAAGGTCGAAATGTGAGACAACCTCAAAAAATGTTTTGCTATTTTCATTAAATATATTGCAGATAATATCATAAAATGTTGCACACATTGTTCCTATGATAAAAGGAATACCTCTGTTGCAAATATTAAGGATCCATTCCATGATATCTCCCTGAAGCCATACAAATTTCTTATGGTACATTAATGCCTACATCAAAATTCCATTTCCAAACATGACTTAATCTTGCAAAAATCTCTGATAAATATCGCTACAAGGGTAAAATTCGAAGATATGGAAATCGCTGTACCGAAATTTGTGCAGACGGGATCATAACTGGTAATAACTTCCGAAAATCACTTAAATACGCTTACGTATCTTGTAAATATAGTTATCAGGTTAAAATTTGACAGAAAATATTCCTAATATACATAAATATATCGAAATAATCCAAACAAAAATTTCGAATATTGGTGTATTAATTGCCATAGCTCCCGTAGAAGGACCACCTTCAAAAAGCACCGAACTTCGAAGGACCGAAATATTACACAGATAAGGAATACGTATGAAAAAATCAAACTGCTGGACTTTTGTGAATGTAGGTCCATATTAGATCCACTTTTAAAAATCACTTATATTCGCATAAATCTCTTATAAATATCGTAATACGTTTGAAATTCGCCGTCAATAATCCACATGTACACAAAAATCTCCTAATTTTATGAAGATCGACCCAAATTTGTCATAGGTCCACTTCCGGAAATCACATTAACCAACATAAATATCGAAGAAAAAATTTACAGAGGTCAGTTGTATGTAAGCAAAAATCATACAACTGTATTTTGTGATGATCAGTCCATTATTCCCTATAAGATCCTCTTCTGAGAATAACTTTAAAAGAAAGAAAAAATTCAAAATCAAAACCAGAATAAACAAGAAACACACACAATTTTTTGTTTGATAAAGATCCGAAAATATTTTGAGAAATTCTATCTTTAAATAAAATTGGCTAAATAAAATCAAGACAGCACTAATGTGCATGCATACATACAAAAACCATATACATGAGTATTAATGTGTATGAGGTTGTTATTTTTGATTAACATATGAAATAAAAACTGGAGAAAAAAAAGCTTTTACAAAGAGTTGATTACATTTTCTATTAGGGTTTTTACGCAATAAATTACCTGTAAAGAAATAACTGGTTGTATTTTTTTTTATTTTCTACAAAAAGATATATTTTTACATTGGCTTGAGGAAAGGAAGTTGTTATAAATGAGGTTTAGAAGTGATGACAATGTATTAGAAGGGTATAAATATATGTTATATATTTTGTAAAACAAGTATATTAGTTTTAGTGTTATTTTTTGTGTTTAGTAAGTGACATAACACTGAATACTGAATTTATATAAAGAAATACTTATGTATATACAAATTTATATACATATTTAATAAGGAAGATTGAGTGAGAAGGATACTGGTTAAAAATATAGCATAAGTTGTGGAATATCCTTAAAGGAAAGGGAACCGCCATAGAACTGGTCCTATATTAGTTATATGTTAGTAGTTACATGTTTTATGACTAGGTGTGGTAAGCTAATACCTTTTAGACACCCTATATCAGGTAATACGACTAACACAAATGACTTGTACTGTTTTAGACATTTTAATTAACTACAATCTGTTAGTTTAAAACTGTTTTGATTGTAGTCTATTAATTTTTTTAGTGTAATCAAGTTCTCTTTTAAAATGTCACCTTATAATTTAGCAATGTATACATGTACAGAATGACACAGAATAAATTATATGGGTTATAATAGCTTTTTTATTTATGCGATTATTATTTTTTTTTTTTTCATTTACTATTTAAAAATTATATCGTGTCGGGTGTAATGGCCTTGATTTCATTTTGAATATTGGTTTCTAGTTGGGTTTAATGGTTCTTGGATTGTTAGCATACACTCTTTCTTTCAAACATCCACAAAGAAAACTGTCATGAACTGTTAATTTTTTAACACTAAATTAAACCAAAAACCACAATTTTTTGAATAAATTAACTTATAATTGTACCAGGGTTTTAAAAGATGTGAAAAATAACTATATTTGGTTGTACAATGTTCGTCCAGCCTTTATAAGGGTTTCTAATTTAATAGTGACATTTTGTCGGTATTATCACAGTCGTAATTTTAATCAGTATAAAATCAATAAATTCTTTGTTTAATTAAAAACCTTAACAATTTCGACTATGTTAACTCTATAAAACATGCGTAGTTAGAAACATTTTTCATATCTGATTGTAGATAAATAAATTTGAACCACAATTATTGTTATTATTTTCTCTAAATATGAATAATATTCATTGAATAGACCTAAAAGTTGTAATGTTAGGCATCGTAATAATTCCTTGAAGAGCATAAACTTTAAATTAGTTCATTCATTCATTCATTCATTCATTCATTCATTCATTCATTCATTCATTCATTCATTCATTCATTCATTCATTCATTCATTCATTCATTCATTCATTCATTCATTCATTCATTCATTCATTCATTCATTCATTCATTCATTCATTCATTCATTCATTCATTCATTCATTCATTCATTCATTCATTCATTCATTCATTCATTCATTCATTCATTCATTCATTCATTCATTCATTCATTCATTCATTCATTCATTCATTCATTCATTCATTCATTCATTCATTCATTCATTCATTCATTCATTCATTCATTCATTCATTCATTCATTCATTCATTCATTCATTCATTCATTCATTCATTCATTCATTCATTCATTCATTCATTCATTCATTCATTCATTCATTCATTCATTCATTCATTCATTCATTCATTCATTCATTCATTCATTCATTCATTCATTCATTCATTCATTCATTCATTCATTCATTCATTCATTCATTCATTCATTCATTCATTCATTCATTCATTCATTCATTCATTCATTCATTCATTCATTCATTCATTCATTCATTCATTCATTCATTCATTCATTCATTCATTCATTCATTCATTCATTCATTCATTCATTCATTCATTCATTCATTCATTCATTCATTCATTCATTCATTCATTCATTCATTCATTCATTCATTCATTCATTCATTCATTCATTCATTCATTCATTCATTCATTCATTCATTCATTCATTCATTCATTCATTCATTCATTCATTCATTCATTCATTCATTCATTCATTCATTCATTCATTCATTCATTCATTCATTCATTCATTCATTCATTCATTCATTCATTCATTCATTCATTCATTCATTCATTCATTCATTCATTCATTCATTCATTCATTCATTCATTCATTCATTCATTCATTCATTCATTCATTCATTCATTCATTCATTCATTCATTCATTCATTCATTCATTCATTCATTCATTCATTCATTCATTCATTCATTCATTCATTCATTCATTCATTCATTCATTCATTCATTCATTCATTCATTCATTCATTCATTCATTCATTCATTCATTCATTCATTCATTCATTCATTCATTCATTCATTCATTCATTCATTCATTCATTCATTCATTCATTCATTCATTCATTCATTCATTCATTCATTCATTCATTCATTCATTCATTCATTCATTCATTCATTCATTCATTCATTCATTCATTCATTCATTCATTCATTCATTCATTCATTCATTCATTCATTCATTCATTCATTCATTCATTCATTCATTCATTCATTCATTCATTCATTCATTCATTCATTCATTCATTCATTCATTCATTCATTCATTCATTCATTCATTCATTCATTCATTCATTCATTCATTCATTCATTCATTCATTCATTCATTCATTCATTCATTCATTCATTCATTCATTCATTCATTCATTCATTCATTCATTCATTCATTCATTCATTCATTCATTCATTCATTCATTCATTCATTCATTCATTCATTCATTCATTCATTCATTCATTCATTCATTCATTCATTCATTCATTCATTCATTCATTCATTCATTCATTCATTCATTCATTCATTCATTCATTCATTCATTCATTCATTCATTCATTCATTCATTCATTCATTCATTCATTCATTCATTCATTCATTCATTCATTCATTCATTCATTCATTCATTCATTCATTCATTCATTCATTCATTCATTCATTCATTCATTCATTCATTCATTCATTCATTCATTCATTCATTCATTCATTCATTCATTCATTCATTCATTCATTCATTCATTCATTCATTCATTCATTCATTCATTCATTCATTCATTCATTCATTCATTCATTCATTCATTCATTCATTCATTCATTCATTCATTCATTCATTCATTCATTCATTCATTCATTCATTCATTCATTCATTCATTCATTCATTCATTCATTCATTCATTCATTCATTCATTCATTCATTCATTCATTCATTCATTCATTCATTCATTCATTCATTCATTCATTCATTCATTCATTCATTCATTCATTCATTCATTCATTCATTCATTCATTCATTCATTCATTCATTCATTCATTCATTCATTCATTCATTCATTCATTCATTCATTCATTCATTCATTCATTCATTCATTCATTCATTCATTCATTCATTCATTCATTCATTCATTCATTCATTCATTCATTCATTCATTCATTCATTCATTCATTCATTCATTCATTCATTCATTCATTCATTCATTCATTCATTCATTCATTCATTCATTCATTCATTCATTCATTCATTCATTCATTCATTCATTCATTCATTCATTCATTCATTCATTCATTCATTCATTCATTCATTCATTCATTCATTCATTCATTCATTCATTCATTCATTCATTCATTCATTCATTCATTCATTCATTCATTCATTCATTCATTCATTCATTCATTCATTCATTCATTCATTCATTCATTCATTCATTCATTCATTCATTCATTCATTCATTCATTCATTCATTCATTCATTCATTCATTCATTCATTCATTCATTCATTCATTCATTCATTCATTCATTCATTCATTCATTCATTCATTCATTCATTCATTCATTCATTCATTCATTCATTCATTCATTCATTCATTCATTCATTCATTCATTCATTCATTCATTCATTCATTCATTCATTCATTCATTCATTCATTCATTCATTCATTCATTCATTCATTCATTCATTCATTCATTCATTCATTCATTCATTCATTCATTCATTCATTCATTCATTCATTCATTCATTCATTCATTCATTCATTCATTCATTCATTCATTCATTCATTCATTCATTCATTCATTCATTCATTCATTCATTCATTCATTCATTCATTCATTCATTCATTCATTCATTCATTCATTCATTCATTCATTCATTCATTCATTCATTCATTCATTCATTCATTCATTCATTCATTCATTCATTCATTCATTCATTCATTCATTCATTCATTCATTCATTCATTCATTCATTCATTCATTCATTCATTCATTCATTCATTCATTCATTCATTCATTCATTCATTCATTCATTCATTCATTCATTCATTCATTCATTCATTCATTCATTCATTCATTCATTCATTCATTCATTCATTCATTCATTCATTCATTCATTCATTCATTCATTCATTCATTCATTCATTCATTCATTCATTCATTCATTCATTCATTCATTCATTCATTCATTCATTCATTCATTCATTCATTCATTCATTCATTCATTCATTCATTCATTCATTCATTCATTCATTCATTCATTCATTCATTCATTCATTCATTCATTCATTCATTCATTCATTCATTCATTCATTCATTCATTCATTCATTCATTCATTCATTCATTCATTCATTCATTCATTCATTCATTCATTCATTCATTCATTCATTCATTCATTCATTCATTCATTCATTCATTCATTCATTCATTCATTCATTCATTCATTCATTCATTCATTCATTCATTCATTCATTCATTCATTCATTCATTCATTCATTCATTCATTCATTCATTCATTCATTCATTCATTCATTCATTCATTCATTCATTCATTCATTCATTCATTCATTCATTCATTCATTCATTCATTCATTCATTCATTCATTCATTCATTCATTCATTCATTCATTCATTCATTCATTCATTCATTCATTCATTCATTCATTCATTCATTCATTCATTCATTCATTCATTCATTCATTCATTCATTCATTCATTCATTCATTCATTCATTCATTCATTCATTCATTCATTCATTCATTCATTCATTCATTCATTCATTCATTCATTCATTCATTCATTCATTCATTCATTCATTCATTCATTCATTCATTCATTCATTCATTCATTCATTCATTCATTCATTCATTCATTCATTCATTCATTCATTCATTCATTCATTCATTCATTCATTCATTCATTCATTCATTCATTCATTCATTCATTCATTCATTCATTCATTCATTCATTCATTCATTCATTCATTCATTCATTCATTCATTCATTCATTCATTCATTCATTCATTCATTCATTCATTCATTCATTCATTCATTCATTCATTCATTCATTCATTCATTCATTCATTCATTCATTCATTCATTCATTCATTCATTCATTCATTCATTCATTCATTCATTCATTCATTCATTCATTCATTCATTCATTCATTCATTCATTCATTCATTCATTCATTCATTCATTCATTCATTCATTCATTCATTCATTCATTCATTCATTCATTCATTCATTCATTCATTCATTCATTCATTCATTCATTCATTCATTCATTCATTCATTCATTCATTCATTCATTCATTCATTCATTCATTCATTCATTCATTCATTCATTCATTCATTCATTCATTCATTCATTCATTCATTCATTCATTCATTCATTCATTCATTCATTCATTCATTCATTCATTCATTCATTCATTCATTCATTCATTCATTCATTCATTCATTCATTCATTCATTCATTCATTCATTCATTCATTCATTCATTCATTCATTCATTCATTCATTCATTCATTCATTCATTCATTCATTCATTCATTCATTCATTCATTCATTCATTCATTCATTCATTCATTCATTCATTCATTCATTCATTCATTCATTCATTCATTCATTCATTCATTCATTCATTCATTCATTCATTCATTCATTCATTCATTCATTCATTCATTCATTCATTCATTCATTCATTCATTCATTCATTCATTCATTCATTCATTCATTCATTCATTCATTCATTCATTCATTCATTCATTCATTCATTCATTCATTCATTCATTCATTCATTCATTCATTCATTCATTCATTCATTCATTCATTCATTCATTCATTCATTCATTCATTCATTCATTCATTCATTCATTCATTCATTCATTCATTCATTCATTCATTCATTCATTCATTCATTCATTCATTCATTCATTCATTCATTCATTCATTCATTCATTCATTCATTCATTCATTCATTCATTCATTCATTCATTCATTCATTCATTCATTCATTCATTCATTCATTCATTCATTCATTCATTCATTCATTCATTCATTCATTCATTCATTCATTCATTCATTCATTCATTCATTCATTCATTCATTCATTCATTCATTCATTCATTCATTCATTCATTCATTCATTCATTCATTCATTCATTCATTCATTCATTCATTCATTCATTCATTCATTCATTCATTCATTCATTCATTCATTCATTCATTCATTCATTCATTCATTCATTCATTCATTCATTCATTCATTCATTCATTCATTCATTCATTCATTCATTCATTCATTCATTCATTCATTCATTCATTCATTCATTCATTCATTCATTCATTCATTCATTCATTCATTCATTCATTCATTCATTCATTCATTCATTCATTCATTCATTCATTCATTCATTCATTCATTCATTCATTCATTCATTCATTCATTCATTCATTCATTCATTCATTCATTCATTCATTCATTCATTCATTCATTCATTCATTCATTCATTCATTCATTCATTCATTCATTCATTCATTCATTCATTCATTCATTCATTCATTCATTCATTCATTCATTCATTCATTCATTCATTCATTCATTCATTCATTCATTCATTCATTCATTCATTCATTCATTCATTCATTCATTCATTCATTCATTCATTCATTCATTCATTCATTCATTCATTCATTCATTCATTCATTCATTCATTCATTCATTCATTCATTCATTCATTCATTCATTCATTCATTCATTCATTCATTCATTCATTCATTCATTCATTCATTCATTCATTCATTCATTCATTCATTCATTCATTCATTCATTCATTCATTCATTCATTCATTCATTCATTCATTCATTCATTCATTCATTCATTCATTCATTCATTCATTCATTCATTCATTCATTCATTCATTCATTCATTCATTCATTCATTCATTCATTCATTCATTCATTCATTCATTCATTCATTCATTCATTCATTCATTCATTCATTCATTCATTCATTCATTCATTCATTCATTCATTCATTCATTCATTCATTCATTCATTCATTCATTCATTCATTCATTCATTCATTCATTCATTCATTCATTCATTCATTCATTCATTCATTCATTCATTCATTCATTCATTCATTCATTCATTCATTCATTCATTCATTCATTCATTCATTCATTCATTCATTCATTCATTCATTCATTCATTCATTCATTCATTCATTCATTCATTCATTCATTCATTCATTCATTCATTCATTCATTCATTCATTCATTCATTCATTCATTCATTCATTCATTCATTCATTCATTCATTCATTCATTCATTCATTCATTCATTCATTCATTCATTCATTCATTCATTCATTCATTCATTCATTCATTCATTCATTCATTCATTCATTCATTCATTCATTCATTCATTCATTCATTCATTCATTCATTCATTCATTCATTCATTCATTCATTCATTCATTCATTCATTCATTCATTCATTCATTCATTCATTCATTCATTCATTCATTCATTCATTCATTCATTCATTCATTCATTCATTCATTCATTCATTCATTCATTCATTCATTCATTCATTCATTCATTCATTCATTCATTCATTCATTCATTCATTCATTCATTCATTCATTCATTCATTCATTCATTCATTCATTCATTCATTCATTCATTCATTCATTCATTCATTCATTCATTCATTCATTCATTCATTCATTCATTCATTCATTCATTCATTCATTCATTCATTCATTCATTCATTCATTCATTCATTCATTCATTCATTCATTCATTCATTCATTCATTCATTCATTCATTCATTCATTCATTCATTCATTCATTCATTCATTCATTCATTCATTCATTCATTCATTCATTCATTCATTCATTCATTCATTCATTCATTCATTCATTCATTCATTCATTCATTCATTCATTCATTCATTCATTCATTCATTCATTCATTCATTCATTCATTCATTCATTCATTCATTCATTCATTCATTCATTCATTCATTCATTCATTCATTCATTCATTCATTCATTCATTCATTCATTCATTCATTCATTCATTCATTCATTCATTCATTCATTCATTCATTCATTCATTCATTCATTCATTCATTCATTCATTCATTCATTCATTCATTCATTCATTCATTCATTCATTCATTCATTCATTCATTCATTCATTCATTCATTCATTCATTCATTCATTCATTCATTCATTCATTCATTCATTCATTCATTCATTCATTCATTCATTCATTCATTCATTCATTCATTCATTCATTCATTCATTCATTCATTCATTCATTCATTCATTCATTCATTCATTCATTCATTCATTCATTCATTCATTCATTCATTCATTCATTCATTCATTCATTCATTCATTCATTCATTCATTCATTCATTCATTCATTCATTCATTCATTCATTCATTCATTCATTCATTCATTCATTCATTCATTCATTCATTCATTCATTCATTCATTCATTCATTCATTCATTCATTCATTCATTCATTCATTCATTCATTCATTCATTCATTCATTCATTCATTCATTCATTCATTCATTCATTCATTCATTCATTCATTCATTCATTCATTCATTCATTCATTCATTCATTCATTCATTCATTCATTCATTCATTCATTCATTCATTCATTCATTCATTCATTCATTCATTCATTCATTCATTCATTCATTCATTCATTCATTCATTCATTCATTCATTCATTCATTCATTCATTCATTCATTCATTCATTCATTCATTCATTCATTCATTCATTCATTCATTCATTCATTCATTCATTCATTCATTCATTCATTCATTCATTCATTCATTCATTCATTCATTCATTCATTCATTCATTCATTCATTCATTCATTCATTCATTCATTCATTCATTCATTCATTCATTCATTCATTCATTCATTCATTCATTCATTCATTCATTCATTCATTCATTCATTCATTCATTCATTCATTCATTCATTCATTCATTCATTCATTCATTCATTCATTCATTCATTCATTCATTCATTCATTCATTCATTCATTCATTCATTCATTCATTCATTCATTCATTCATTCATTCATTCATTCATTCATTCATTCATTCATTCATTCATTCATTCATTCATTCATTCATTCATTCATTCATTCATTCATTCATTCATTCATTCATTCATTCATTCATTCATTCATTCATTCATTCATTCATTCATTCATTCATTCATTCATTCATTCATTCATTCATTCATTCATTCATTCATTCATTCATTCATTCATTCATTCATTCATTCATTCATTCATTCATTCATTCATTCATTCATTCATTCATTCATTCATTCATTCTTGAATGAAAAAAATTCGGTTATTTCAACAGTAATACATCTTTGCAAACTTACTATCTGTTGCTAGAACCGAAATATCTATGGATATAATAGAATGATTCAATTAGCAACAAATTTGGCCATGGAAACGAATCTGAAAATTTTAAGAAAACTTATGAAGAAATTCCCGACAAACATTTCCCGAAAATTAATAAAAATATATTCCCGGGAATTCCCGGGAAATTTTTATCGCATAGGAATCCTACATGGAGGCCAGTTAAAATCGCATGTGCGCCAATATGTCACTTACCAAAGCTATTGAGGAACCTGCAGTCTGTGCTGTGGTTCCTCCTTGTTGAAACCAACATCGCACAGTGGGTTCGATGGTACCCAAAGTAGCGATTAATTCATAGAAGCCGTAGTTTTAAAATATTATATTTTTCTACTGATAAGTTTTTATAATTACATACAAACACAACATTTTAGAAAAAAATAGTAAAAAAAATTGGTTAAGCCGTTAAGCGCATTATTGTTTTTTGGAAAAAGAAACAACTTAGTTCACAATTTATGCTGTATCTTTGAAGTGAAAACCGATAAATTAATGAATAAAAATGGAAATTAATGCATTATTTTATGTATGTATTTTAAAATCAAATATTTGTTTTTCACAAAATTTTATAGATTTAAAAATTTTTCAAAAAAATCCCAAAAGACAATATTATAATTTTTAGTAATGAATAATCAGAAATACATAAAAATACAGCTTTTAAAAAAATGGAACAAACAATTTTTTAACCTGTTAGGAGTTTTTTTTTGTTTTTCGGAAAAAAAAACTTCATCCACAATTTTCGCTGTAACATTGAAATCGAAATAAATTTAAAGAATAAGTTAATAATATGTATTCCTATTAGTACAAATTTGTATCCAGTTTTTGTCTTTACAAAATTCATCAATTCTAAAAACTAAATATATTAAAATATTTTTATTATTCTAAATTTTGAAATTCAGCACAAATCATCATTATTATCATCACTATCTTCATCGTTGTTATCATCAGCATCTATATCTTCATTTTCATTACCATCATTTTTATCATAATTTTCATTAGAAATATCTGCCAAAATTAACTCATATTTCTTACTCATTCTTACTTATATATAAATGGGTCAGAACTAAAAAGAATTGAAAATATCTTCATTGAACTTTTCCTGGCTGCGTTTGCGGGCAAAGTGCTCTCTATAATTTTTAAAATATTTGTTTCTTGGTTCTTGCGCATCTTTCGATAATTCTCCCATTGGTAATAGTGCTCGTTGTATAAAAAATTTATGCAAAGTGGGAGGTATACAAAACCATGGATATTTTTCAACAAAATATCAAGCCGTATTGGGAGCAGATTTACGAAAATTTTCCAAATGAATCTCATGGCCACAAGAAACAACAATTAGTATTGTACGCATTTTTTTATCAGTGTTAAGTCCACTTTTGTGTGTTTCTGTCATTCATATTACCTAACAAAGCCGGGTTTTGGCTGATCAACAATCAAACCAGTTTTTTCTCGAAACTCAATTTGGATACGTAATTTTGTCTCAGCAACAATTTGTTTGTCTGCCATTTGTGATCGTGAATTGAATTTAGACATTATTTTTATAAAAAAAAATTACTATATACTTTAATACCTGATGTTGAAGGTTTCATTATAAAAGATTTACTTTTAATAGATTCAGTACTAACAATAATCGCTTGAATTTTAAAAATTTCCAATTTTTTCACATTTTGTGAAAAATTTTGAATAAAAAGTAAATTTCTTTAACTAAAATTCGTATTTATAAATTTAAGTGAACGACCTATGTACTTATCTATTTATACAAAATGCGTTTGTATGTTTATGTCTTTGAACATTGTAGTTGTTATTGTATAACACATACTATTACATGCTGTTGCTGTATGTAAATGTATATTTCACATTTTTTGACAGTAATGGAAATGTATGTCATTACTTTTAATTAAAACAATGACATTTGTAAAGAATGAAATGCCCTCAACAAAAGAAATGTTTTAATTTGTTTATGTATATGTAAGTATGTATGCTACAGATACTACCTCATGTGTAATGCAGATAACATGCCACATATGTATACACTTTGGAATTACTGTACACTCCATTTGTATTTATTTGTGCGTGAGCCAATTTTTAGGACAACAATTTTTTAGCCAGTTATCCATACAAGCAAGAAGCAAATAATATTTATTCTATTAAACTATGCGACAAATAGTAGGGTCAGTGATCGCCGGAGGTTCTGCCCACCGAGAAATGTTAGATCGGTAAAAAAAAGTTATACGTGTCCCGGCGTTTCGCTGGGAATCGAGATATATCGATTTGAAATTAGTATGTATTGTATAGGAACAAATGTATTTTTTTTTGTTGCTTTTTTCATGCATTTTGACCATCTAAATGTGCGAATATCGCAAAGTCATGTTCAGTAAAGTTGTCGGCTACAACATAGTCAATAAAGAAAAGTGGTATTTTTGGTTTTCTGGAAAATTGGTTTTTATCATTTTTTCGTTAGTTATTTTACAAAACTCAATTAAACTCATCTAATACTATACTCAGAAATAAAATATAGTTGCACATGTTTACCATAACCATTTCATAATTTTTTTTAACAATATTATGGTTACTGTAATTATGTATATGATTGCGGTAATCATAATATATCTTTACTTTTGACAAAACGGCTTCTTTCGAAAACATCAACTTTTCAGGAGAGCAAAAAAACTGTAAAAACTCCTAACAAAAGTTTTTGTACAGAAAATGAAAGAAATGAAATGAAACTAGTTGGCCCGCCCGGCTTCGCCCGGTAGCATTTACTAATGTTAATTCTTTAAGTTTCTCCAACCCACCTGCCTGTTTTTATTTATTTGCAAATAAAATATCTAAATTTGTACTGCATACATTAGAGCAGAGTACGGAAATAAACAAATCGAAACGTTTGCTATCGTTTTGTTCTTTGCAGTGAATAAAACAAAAATCAAACAAAAACAATGAGAATAATTGTTCCATTTTGTTTTGTATTGTTTTTGCTCATGAGCGCAAACTGTACATTAATATAAACGTACGCAGCTATAAAAGAAAAGAGTAAGAACAATATTGAAACATTCTGATAAAAAACGTTTAACAAACGTTTGGTAATTGATTTACTCATTCTAATAGAGAACGCAGTACAATAAAAAACAAAACGAATAAAAAATACGTTTCTCTATCTGTTTTGTACTCAAATGTACGATTGTAACGGTAAATTAAATAATGAAAATGAGTGAAAAGCTAATCGTTTCGTTTTCTCTCTTTGTCACTTGAAAAGTTTTTGTTTTGTTTTTGCTCATGTACAATACAATATACAAATTTTGATTACATTTTGCAAACGTTTGCGAAATTTTTTGTTTGTTTTCATATTCTGCTTTAGAGAGCTTTTTTTTATTACTGGACTAAAAAAAGATCTGACTTTTACCAGGAATTTTTGAATTTTTTTTCTTTACAAACCATCTCCTGAAAATTTCTAACCGAATAAAAAAAAATCAGCCAAATCGCTTCAGCCGTTCTCACGTGATGCCATTACATACATGGACCATTTTATTTATAAATAAAATGGTCCATGTATGTAATGGCTATATAGATAGACATTATACAAAAATACCTAATAAACAATTAGCGTCTTTTCTGTTGCTTGAACTAAAAAATATAAGCTTTTTTGTCAAATGGATTTTTAGCTTGTACCATATAAGTCGTTTTGTTAAAATTGTTTTAATTAAATTGGAATCCGGCTATATAGAAATATGTTGTTTTGTTAAATTGAAATATAAAAAAATAGTCGAAAGAAGTTGATTTGATATAACATGATATAAAAATTATTCCACTTTTTCGGTACAATAGCCAAATAATTAATCAAATTTAAAATGTTTTCTCAAAAAACAGTAAATATTTTGTTAGACTGAATCTAAACATAAAAATTCACTTTTAAATAAAATAATAATAACTTTTTACTGGAATTCATAAACACAAGCCATATGTGTTTTGTTTGAAAAATATTTAATTTTTTCAAATATTTTCAAATTTAAAATGTAATTACATTTGCATACAAGTCAAATGCCAAGAAATATTCAAGTGCTTGAATTTTTGGGGCTTTGGTGCTTATTGGGTATTAACTTATTATGATAAGGAAACAATAAAAAATCATATTTAGCGATTTACTTTACGAAAGTTATCGTTATTGAGTTTCTGGTTCTTCAAGATCCATATCGATATCAAACAATCTTTATGCTTTGATAAAAACTGTGTAGATGCGTACTTTGTGGCAGCATATCCAACAAATAGCGTTTTTTGTTCTGTGAAATGCTAATGGAGACATGTAAATTCGACCAATTGTGGAATTGGCATCTTTGAACGACGAGTGTTAATGTCTACTTAGTGATATAGTGATGATTTGTACTGAAAAACTTTAATTTTACTTTCCTCGTACCGCATCCATCGAACCAGTTTTCACTCTAATTTTTCAACTGAAAATGATATACATAGTACATATGTACATTAGAGTGTCCCTTAGAATTAAATTTTTTAAAATGTTGAAACGGTACCCGCTGAAAACTTTCGTAATGACCTAAAATACCACCAACAAAATTTTTAGCTTGTTCTAAGAAGGGCAACTCGTGCCGACTTTCGATTTAGTTTTGAGAAGAAATGCTATACAAGGGGAAAAAATTAATTTTTTTCAGTTTTTTTAAAAATTTTGCTATTAAATGTGTACATAATTTCCGTTTTAATGAGATATATAAGACAAAAATTGGTTAAAGTTATTAAAATATCGCCAGTCCATTAATGTGTCTCAGGCCACTAGAACAAGAAATGTAGGAATAAAATTAACATATTTTGAGAAATATTAAAATAAAAGCTTATTTTTACTTAAAATATATCCATATTTACTTGTATATGAGTTTTTATCTTCATAGGATACAGTTAACCTATACGCAGTTACAACAAAAAAAATTATTATTTTTAAAAATTTTGTTAAACAAATTTCTGAATTTTTTGATCACCACATGGGGATTTATTGACAACATAATAGGGAATTAAAATGTAAAAAAGTATGTCAATACCTCCTATAGTGTTTCCGAACCTGCGATTTAAATTTTGTGACTTTCGAGAAAAACTAATAATTTTTGGCCATATTTTGGCGAATGAGCCGAATTTTCTTATTGTTATGATTTTTAAGTAAAACCTATTCAGAATATTATAGTCCAGGTCAATTTAAATATAGATTTTAGTTTTACTAAAATCGGAAAACGCTAAGCCTTAAATCTTGAGGGTCAAAGGTAAAATTTTTCAATATTTGGAATTTGTCATGAAGAGATAGCGAAATATTATATATTTTTGGGCCGATTTTGATCAAACTTAAGAAAAATATAAAACGATGTCTAGTATTTACAATAACAGTACAAAAATTGGAATTAACCCTTTTTGATTGCGGTGTGCGTATATGGTTATATTTCCATGACTTACAAAATATGAAATATGCTGAATTTTTCTGTGTCTAGGATAGTTTCTTATTATTATAAAACAAAATAAAAGTCCTTAATATAATTTAGGTGGGGTAAGTTTTCATGGACGTTATGATAGTTTTTAATGCATCACAAAGTTCAGGGACTATATTTTGTTTATTTGAGAATTATGTTACAATATTTTGCTTAGATTTAATTGAATTTATGTAGCCCTAATTTGGGTTAGGTTTAATCTTCAGCATTTCGACAATCCACAAATATTCTAACTTTTTGGAAGGACGAAGGCCTCAGTAGCCAGTTCCTAATTTATAATATTGATATGTAAATTTAATTTGCTATTAGTAAATAAAATAATAATAATAAGTTTTTGGAAATTTTTTACTGCAACATATAATGGAAATAACTGTAATATATAATAGTTTAAATTCCACTAATATTACACATCTAAAATATCCTTTGAACTCTAAATATATTCTGCCAGCTTAAATAAAATACTCACTGGCTTATTCATTATATTTTTCCCTATAATGCCAGCAATTTATTTTCTACTTGTGTGTATATTACGATTAAAATAACACCATCATAAGCAAATAAATATTTATTAGATACATTTGGAAAAAGATTTTACTTTTTGTTTTTCATCTAAACGCAAAAAAAAACAAATAAATGTATAAAGTGTTTGTATTTTAATTTTAATGCATAAAATTGATTGTGGCAATGATTGGTGATGTGTTAAAAAAGTAACAAAATAAAATCGTGTTAAATCAATTGTTAACAAAGTATCAGCACATAATCAATACATAAAGGTAAATATGTATTTTGAAAGGTGAACGAAAATATACAAATAAATATAGAAATATACACATCCAACACATACTACGTATACAATAGTATAGTCGTATTGCAAGGCAACATGCAAACAGTGAAGAATAAAATTAGATAGTTTAAGGAAGACTTGAAATACAAATGAATATATATATTCTAAACCCTATATCTTAAAAAAACACAACATTTCAAGAGAGCCAAAAACAATTTTTTTTTTGTGTAGTACTTGATTTATTAAAATTCGGTATTCTACAATATTTTTTTAAAGCAACTACTGAATTTCACTTATAATTGGTTGCAACATTTAGTGCAACATTTTGGCATTACTGTGGACTTTATGATGAATGTATGAAAATGATAAAATAGAGGATTTAGCATTTTAATAAAATTAAATTATTTTAATTTCATTTATGCAATCTGTCAGTTTTTAACGTGGTTTATTTAAGATAACGGCCAATAATACAACATAAGATAAAAAATGAACAGTAAACAATATTAAACAAAAAGTTAAAGAAAAAATTTTTGTTTTTATATTTTTAAGTTTTTTGGAGTTTGATTGGTGTAAATTATCGTAAAATAATAGTTGACACTTTAAAAGTAGACACGTTTTTAAGCAAACTCCAACTTTAACCAATTATTTTTATGCCATAGACATTATGTTTTCCAAAAACAAAAAGGTAAAACAATTTCATGGTAATTCAATTCAGAAGCGGAATTCGCTATTTTGATAAATTATTGAGAAATGTAAAATTTATGTTCAGCATGTTTATAATATTTGGGTTGAAATCTTCTAGAAAAAATCAATTTCTCAATTTTTTTAAAATTTTCAAAATTTTCTGCGGCTCCTCAAATGGAACTTTTTGGACCAATCTGTAATAGATAGCCAAATTTTTTTTGGTTATGAAAATCAGCACAAACGCGTATTACGATTCCTATTTTTGGTGTGTGGGCTATAACTATATGTGCTATATTTTTAAATAAATTTAAAAGGATTTTATTGAAATGCGAGTGAATTTCCAAATAAAATCACTTTAAACGCTGCTGGTGTTCAGCCTTAAATAAGAGCTTAAGAAGAATTTTGAATATTCAAAACTAAAAATGCAAAAATATAGACTGTAAATGTTATCATGATATCAGTAGACATACCGATATAAAGAAACTAAATTTTATACTCATTTAAAGGCAAATCAGCAGAATTGTCAAAAGAAGCAATATAGATATAAATATTGCAATCGAATTGAAAATAATCGATTATATCTGAAGATGTAGTGAAGAGCACATTTACTCTTCACTGTATTGAAAGTTTTGTATGTGCAAAAATTCTATATTAAACATTTAACACATTATAAAAGATATCATTATCGATAAGCGGTAATCATAATGTTATTTTGATTTGTTTGTATGGTTGTTTGTCTGCTATACAAAAGCAAATACATACATACCCATCGGCGAAAAGAAGTAGTAAGCAGGCCTTCTGGAAGGCCTTATTTAGCAGACACAAGGACTTATTGCCCCATTCCATACTCATACATTTTTTACACACGATGTCCTAGCCAGCCAAGGCCTTCTGCTTTACATTCTTCAACAGGCCTGATAGTAGGCCTTCTTCACAGGCTTGTTTTTAGGCCTTTTGTAAATAAATTTTGTTAAATAAATTGTTTATTTGATTAATCCTAAACTATGTTTAAAATTGAATAACTTACCCGGCCTAAGCGATATCTTATTTATTTTAATTTTTTTTATAATACAAACCAATAATGATCAAGTAAAAAATTCGCACAACCGCTTTGTCCAAGAATTTAAACAAAACTATTTTAAGTTTACTTCTTTTTTTCTCTTCACTTTTTGCATTTTTTTGTATTTGTAGTTTTGTCTTTGGAATGTGAGTTTTTAACGGTATTTTCTGCTTGTACTACGTTTGTAGCAACAAAAAGAAGGGAGCAGGTAGGCCTTCCATAAGATCTTCCTGAGAAGGCAAGCGAGCATGAGTACTGGATCTAAAAAAAGGTCCAGGAAGGTCTTATAGAAGGCCTTATAGCTGAAGGCCTCCAAAATTTCGCCTCTGGGAATATGTATGTGTACAAATGTATACTAATACATATACACACACTTTAGTTTGATATGTGTCTTGCTACTGTTGCAAAAATTTCCTTTTGAAATCCGATTGCTTGCCTTCTTATATAAACAAGGACCTTTTTCAATATAAGTATATTTGTGTTCAGACTTCAGTAAGTAAAAGTCTTTCACATACACAGTCAATATATAAATATTACCTTTATGATACTCATTATAAGGGTATTGGTTATGTGTGCGAGCTGCCTTATTTAAACATTAAATTACTTTGTTACTACACAATACACTTATATTTCATGGAAATGTTACTTTTTGTATTTTATGAGAAGCTGAAAAAGTATTAAAACATTTGATCGTTTGAACGTTTACAGTCTTTTACGATTTGTGTTTAATTTAGTGATTTCTTTATCAGAGAGTGTGTATGAGTGGGTACTCTTTATTTATGTTTATTTTTTAAATTATAGATAAAATGTGAAATGCTTGCAGGTTAAGTGGTGTATATGAGATAATATTTATGGTTTTTTAGGAGTTGTGAACTGAAAATTGTGCGCATAGATTTTGTTTGCTAAAATTATGCAAATTTGTCTTTTATACTAAAATAAATGGTAGCAACTATAAGAGAAGCTATACTACTGATCTAATAACATTCATCAAAATGATATTTGCTCTTACATTTTTATAAAGGTCTAAGGTAAGTTCACACATATCAAATATTTACTCAACAAAGTGTAATCACTTTTTTTAGCACACATTTTTTAACATTGTTTACTCTTACAAATGTTTTGTAAGGTGAAACAGCAAAACATTAAAATCGTTAATCACAATGAAAGCATGGCACAGAAAAAAGGGTAATTATACAAAATTTGCAACAAAAAAAAAATTCAATTAATTTGTTTGTAAATTGTCATTTAAAAAAAAATTATTTGTGTCAAAAATTAAAGGACATGAAATAAATTAAATTGGTGAATACAGAGAAAATACTCTGTTGGACGCAGAATTTTTTAACAAAATATTTTTCTTGTATCGATTGAATTTATTGCGATATCACAGGTGATCTAAAAATGCTAGATTTTTTATAATTTTTAGTTTTTATTTTGAAAGATTTGTACAATATAAATTTATTGTTAGCTATAATCTTTTCCCGTCTTTCTGGCAACATATGGATTCCCAGCCAAAAGAACTGCTCATCTTTTGAGGCCAAGAACGAATTAATCCTATTTCGGATACACTGTTCAAAAATAAAACGTATCCTAGAGAGAGCATTCAGCATCGATCGAAATAAATAGTAGTAGAGCGGGGCACAGAGGGATGGCTTCAAACATTTTTTGGCAAAAATAATGAGTGGTCGTAGAGCGCTGAAATTTGGCATTGAGAATTACATGAACCAAGTAAAAGTCTAGGAATTTGGTACATATATTTTCTGAAACAAAAGAAGAACGTATGCCGAGTTCCATTAAAATCGGCCATGCCCACCGCATACCGCCCATGAAATCCAAATGCAATACATTTTTGTGTAAAAATTATAAGGAATGGTCGTAGAGCATTGAAATTTGGCACCGAGAATTATTAGGACTAAATTAAGAAAAAAATAAAATTTTATCAAAATCGACCACGCCCACTGCATAAAATTTTTCCTATCCAAGTAAATTAACAAATTATACATATATAAACCACTGAATTGCTTGAAAATATAAGTTAAATTTTGCTAACACCCTTGCATACACTTTACTTCAATTTTTTAAAAATAAAATTTTTCTTAAAACTATAAGTGTACATTTCATGTTTAAACATTTCTCTACTAAACTGCTTCATTTGATTTTTGAAATTGAGTGTTTGAAAAATTTACTTTTTGACACCAAAATCCCTCTGTGCGCGGCACGGTCTGGACTATAAAAACTTCCCAACCACTTCACTCTAAATACTTTGTAACAGGTATTGAAACATGTGGCCGAACGTTGTCATGTGAAATATTACGGTTTCATGTCTGGACGCATAGTCTGGGGTTTTTTTGGCCAATTTCTCACTTCAAACGGATCAACTTCATTCCGTACAGGTACCCTGTGATGGTGTGGTCAGATTACCGCTACTCATAATAGATAGGACACTTTTGCTCCCACCAAATACAGAGAATTACCTTAGCGCCATGAAAATTTGACTTTGGTGTCGAGCTTCACATGCGATCTATTACGCATCGTGTTATTGTAAAGGATACATTTTTATCACAAGTAATTATTCAATTTCCCTGCTTTTGTATGAATCCTGCTGTTCGCAAAGATTTTAAAATTTGCTGCTTCAGTAGCTCCCAATAATTCTTGGTATTCAAACTCTTTTGGATGGCCTGGGCGATATTTGCCTTCCGTGTCAAAATCAACACTTCTGAATCGAACAAATCATCTCTCGTATATTGAAACCGATGGAACATATTTACTATAAGCGTAGTTCAGCAATCGGTGTGCTTCAGCACCACTTTTTTTCAAATTAAAGAAGTAATTCAAAACTTCCCACATATGATGTTTTGTTGTTCTGTCAGACATTCAAAATATGCGCAGATTTGTGTCCCAATGATTCATGAGAAATTTTAAAATATTTTAAGGACTTTCAATTTTATAACCTCAAAAAATAGCCTCTTGCACATAAACTAACATTTAACCAAAATACTAATTTTTGAAAAACTAAAATCGCGTACTTTTTAAGTAAGATGTAGGAAAATGATCGTGTATATTAAGTAAGAGAAAAATTATCAACGCGAACAGAGTTTGCATTCCTAATTATCATAAGAAAAAAAATCTAAAATATTTTAAGTCAAATTCTCCAAACATATGTTTGTATCGTCACCTTAAATGCAAACGGACGTTAATATACAAAAATTCAAAAACGAATTTTAGATTGATTATGGTTCTTTTTATTAAACTACATGCGATCCAAAATTACAACTTTATTGATGAAATTCGAACGCAGAAAATTGCCAATAATACTTTATTATTATTGATTTTTTGCTCCTCCTGTAAAAAAATAAAATTGTTCTTACATCCGTTGCATTTAAGGTGACGCTATAACAAATGCATAATAGTCCTGATGCGTATGAGCAATATTTCAAAAAATTATCATACATTTATGTAGTATACGCCTGGGGATACTCATAATAGTTTGGATATTAAATTATTCGCGTTTTGGTTTTAACGAAATTTATCAAACTTTTAAAAACATCTGATAATCTCTTATTTCAAACAAATTTTACTCTCTGCAATATATTAGAATGGAATATGGAAATCTGAAGTGATAATTATATTTCCCATTATTTATGGGAAACATTTTTATACTTTTTTCATTAATAAAATACTTAACACTTTTAATTTACATGATATTATATATTTTTCATCGTTAATGAAGTTCTAAATACTTTAAATTTAAATGACCATAAAAAAATAAGTTCGCATACTATACATTTTTTAAAAAAATTATACTTTAAATTAATACACTAGAAATTGTGTTTAGTTTTTGGCTACAATTTTATGATTCTGCTACCAATCCATCAGAAATCATTTTTAAAAAACCAGATTCAAT
The DNA here is from genome assembly GCF_958450345.1 of Calliphora vicina. Taxonomy (NCBI): domain Eukaryota; kingdom Metazoa; phylum Arthropoda; class Insecta; order Diptera; family Calliphoridae; genus Calliphora; species Calliphora vicina. The sequence goes on along the minus strand of NC_088780.1, from coordinate 138,213,482 downwards.
TTACTTTTTCCTTAAATAATTTATAATTTTATACATAACTACGCAGTACTTTCTCATATGTTAGCAGTTCATTTATCTTAGATACAATTATGTATGTATTTCATCTTCTACAAATAAATTTACATGTTTATTACAAAAAATTGCTATTGTGCTATTAGTTATGTTTAGTAAAGCTTTAAAGGTAATGTTCGCACTGACATACTATATAAATATATTTGCAATTCTGAAATAAAATTAATTTAATTTTCATTTACCATATATTATATTCATTTAACTACCTTTATACACATGATTATTTTGCACACAAAAGCCCCTGACATTAAATTGTATATTTATACTCCAGTTGGCATATAACGCAAAATGCCACATCATTATCTACGCACCAAATGAAAGCTAAATTGTAAACGAAGGTCAGAACTAAAAAAAAAAAATAATGTCTGTATGTACTTAAACAATTTAATAAAATGTCTAATATTAAATTATTATCCCTTTAAGTCCAACAAAATACAAACATATTCTTACACACATTTGTTACGGACCCACACAAACAAATGACAACATGGAACGGAGAACTAAATAAAGAACTACAACCCCAATATTCCCTTTAGTGTGCCACTTAAATTAACAGTATCAAGTTAGTTACACTCAACGAAATTTTTAATAACTTGTGCGAATATTTAGGTACTTAGGTATGTTTCTGGTTTATCCAATATATATTTTAATTTGGCTAAGAAATTTCAAAATAAAATTGCTTTAAAGACACTATATATAAAATAAATGTAATTTAAAGGAATTTAGAATGTTAGAATATTTATATACTTGTATTTATTGTCTTTAATATAGATTTTAAATATTCACCAGTTCTGATAGTTACTTAAGAACAAAACATTTACAATAAAAAACTTAGTTTTTATACCCCACACTAACATAGTGGGAAGGGTCCCAGCAGTTAAGCAAGTAGTCAATGTATCCCTTAAAGACAGTAATTGTCACAAATGTCTTATTACTTGGCTGACTCCAATTTATATATTTGGGTCATTTTGTAGTACAGAGAGAAGACAATTGGTTACTTTATAAATCCCAAGAAATCTAGGGTGAAGACAATTGTCACTTAAGTTTCTCTAAGTAATCTAGAGTGTAGTCACTTTAAACGTTTTGTGAGTAATTTGTACAAACTGGTTTTGTACAAATTGCTTTGATATATGTATACATATATTCCATGTAACATAAGTCACTTTAGTGTCTCTAAGTAACCTGTAGTGAAGTTTATTTTGTACTGCACTTTAGAAAGCAATCCATTGGAGAGTGGTCGGATGAAGGTTTGTTTACAAGCAATGCTTTATTAGACTGTCTATGATATGTATTTATAGCTGTCAATTTGAAGTAAATTATCACTCGTACATGTTAAAACAAGTAAGAAATTATGGTCGGTCAAGCCCGACCATATAATACCCTACACTAAGTAAAAGAGCAAAAACATTTTTCTTTTAAAATTTCAATAATTTATATTTTTTAGTGATTTTCGGAAGTGGGCCTTATATGGGGGCTATGTCTAATTATGGACCGATCACCATGAAATTAGGTCGTGTGATTTATGTCTATATGAAAGTTATTTGTGTTAAATTTTGTGTGTATACCAACATTTTTAAGAGATTTATGCACGTTAAAGTGATTTTGGGAGTTGGACCGATTATGCACCGATCGTAACAAAATTTGGTGACATGAATTTTGTGTATATAAAACTTATTTGGAGTGCAATTTGTGGAGATACATTTATAAATTAAACATTTATGACCGATAAAGTCCAATTTCGAGAGGACATTTTTATGGGGGCTAGGTGAAATAATAGACCGATTGCAGCCAGTTTCAATAGGCATGGTCACTGGGCTAAAAAAATTACATGTACCAAATTTTATCGAAATATATTCAAAAAAATAGAATCGGTTGCAGTAAAGAATTTTATAATAGCAAAACAACAAATATAGTCAAATGCGTTTCATACTAGAGTAACTTCGGGTAATGTGGACTACCGTTTTGTTTTTTCTAAATTTTGGCCACAATATATATGGATATTAAAAGAGTTGTGAAGCAATAAATTAGCTAATGTATTCTCTAATGGTTTTTGCAGTTGAATATTTTTTCCGTTAAAGGATAAAAAATTTATGTGAAAATAATGTAAGGAACCCAAAAATCAGCATTAAAAAAATTGGAGGGTAATATGGACCACTATATGAGGCTAATGTGGACTAGTATTTAATACATAAAATTCATGAACCAGCTAATCATGAATGATTAAAAAATTTAATTTCAATATATTTTTATTAATACAAACTAAAAAGTCCCGTTCTTGGCTTAGATAGATTGCTTACAAAGTGCATAGTTATTGTCGGGTAATATGGACCAGTAGTACATAATCAAGTAATTTAAGTGGTCCACATTACACGAACTTGGGTTACAGTGGTAAAAAGTTATTTTTACCTAATAATCTAAATGTGTTTAAATTCTTACCAAATATATGCAAAACTACGTGTCCACTTTAACTATCTAAAACAACCAAACATTAAATTCTACCAAGTAACTGTACCAAATTTTGTTTCTTACTTGAGCCGAAAAAAATGTTGAGCTGTCGCATTAATTTCAAGACAAGAATAAAAAGTCAACATATCAATAACTCATGAAAGCAAATGTGTAATTGTTGTTTCAAACAAATTGTAAAATGTACGACAAATCAGTTTTATCATACCTTCAATAGTTTCTGAAAAAATTGGGAGCTTAATTTTCGCCGCCATCTTAGCCTAAAATATACCAATTAAATTAAAAAATTAAATATAGTCGATTTTTATATCCTTCACCTTCGTGAGAAGGGTATATATAAGTTTGTCATTCCGTTTGTAATTTCAACAATATAATTTACCGACCCTATTAAGTATATATATACATAACGGAGTCAATTAAGCCATGTCCGTCTCTCTGTCTGTCCTTCTCTCTGTCCGTCTGCCTGTCTGTCCTTCTGTCTGTCCGTCTGTCTGTCCTTCTGTCTGTCCGTCTGCCTGTCTCTTGAAATAAATTTTCTGAAGACCCCAAGTCTTCAATAATTCTGTCAGACATTCTTTCGAGAAGTTTTCTATTTAAAATTAGAAAAATCCGTCCATAAATAACGGAGATATGAGCAAAAATCCGAGACAAAAAAGCAACTAAACGTATGTTTGGATGTGTGTTGGTTTCATTGCATTGCGTATTTTGTTTTTGTTTTTTTTTTTTTGTTTTTTGTTTCGTTTGGCGTTGTTGTTTTTATACCCTTCACCTTCGTGAGAAGGGTATCTATAAGATTGTCATTTCTTTTGTAACTTTTGCAATTAAATGTAAAATTTTTAAAAGTTTTGTTGATATATTTTGGATGCTATACGCTGAAAGTGTATAAATAATAATGCATCCACAACAAAGGTGAAGGGTATATAAGATTCGGCATAGCCGAATATAGCACTCTTAGTTGTTACTGTTATTTTTGTCCTTAAAATGTTGTAATAATCTCTAAATACTTACACATAGTAACAGATACATCCAGCTCAACATTTTAACCAAACAATGACAGTTTATAGATGAATTTGTTTTTCGTCAATGAGTTTCCAAAATGTAAATGCGGAAATTTTGAACGATTAGAAAAAGTGAAAATGTTACGATATTATTTTCTACGAAAGATTTGAAATGTGTTCGCCAAACTGCTTAATTTTTAAGAACATGGTAAACTAAACAATCATATGATACATTAATATTAATATCTAATGATAGAATTAGCTATATTTCTATTACAGAAGTCCTATGTTCCTAAATAAAATTAATAAAGGAACATTAATATAACTTAACACTATTTATTTTGTCGAGTGTAGAAAACGCAAAACCAACAAAGACTATGGAAGTAAGAACATAAATAGCATCAACAATAGTATCTACCAATACAAATATATACAAGACAGTAAAAACAAGAATAACCACAGATACTGATACACTGCTTGCTACACACTTTAGCGTCTAAAGTAACATTAACTACCGCAGAAACATGCTCTCATTCATCTTCAACAAACTAAACTTATCTTGGCTGTTACGTATAGTAGTTATAGTATTACCACTGCCACAGCCACAGCCACTACAACTATTGGTATGTATTTCTTTTGATGCTGCTGCTGTTGCTGCTGGTGTTGCTTTTGTTACATTTTTTCTCAAATCAATTAATTATTTATCGCTTAAATTCTTCTCCACTTGTCATTATGTCATTGTTTACTCGTTGTCCCTGAGGCAACTTTTTAACAAACTACAAGCAACAACAACCAAAGAGACAGGACCAAAAAAATACTAAATAAGAAGAAAATGGTAAAAATAACTAAAATAAAATGATTGTATAAATAAGATGAACAAAAAAAAAACAAAAACACAACACAAGACTATAAGAAATCATCAGCACACTACATAAAAGAAAGACAAAGAAAACGCCAACAGAAGAAGTAAAAAAAAAAGAAAAAACCAATTCAACTTTATCAATTCTCAATTGAGCCTTGGTGTGCAGAGCAGAAGAAAAAGCAAGAAATTAAATAAAATACTCATGCAGCTACAATAACATCACGTTGTACATGGAATTGTTGCAAAAAACAAAAAAAGAACAAGAAGATTTCTCTTTATATACGTAAGTATTTTCAGTATTGACACGAGCCATAGTATCAGCCCATATTGACCCTTAATGATAACTTAAGCTTAACATTTTATACTGTAAATATTCAGGTTTTCTTTTTGCCAGGTTTATAGGTCGTTCGTTTTGGTTTGGTTCTTTAGAAGATTTACAATTTTTTCTTTATATATTCTTTTTACTACAATTCAGTTGCTTTGTATTGAGAAAACTACAAAAGAAATAAACTAAAGTTGTATGTTGTTTTCTCAACATTCGCAACAATTGAAATCCCCAATTGATGTGCAAAAAAAAAAAGAAAGAAAAACCAATTTACTAGACAGTGACGACATCTTAAAACATACGCTAGATAAATTCATCAGGTGAATACCTTTGGTAGAGGAATGTTAACGGCAACATTTTCATGAACCGACGTACAATTATTTTGAACACTTACAATGATAAAGATACTGTGCAAGATATGAAAATGGCAGACATTTATGAAAAATACAATTGTTTTAAGAACTTTAAAGTAAAATGAAATTATATTAAAGTGTGAAAATAATATTTGTTCGAGGAGAGATGATTTCAGATAATTTAATCTTGCTATAACTTTTGCCCATAGCACTATGCGTCCCATGTTTCTTAGCATTCGTCATTCTCCAGCCAATATGTTGCTTTGACCCTTTGACGGCGAATGGTCGTCATTTGCTTTTTTCGTCATTACAGCCACAATTTTCATTGGATTTTGATCTAAGCGGTGTTGTTCGATGAAAAGCAAATGTGTTCTTTGGTGTTAATGTTAATACTAAGGTTAAGTTGTTTAAGTTTGGCTTAAGGGATTCTCAAAGTCAGAAATTCGTATATTTTTTTGACAATTATAGTTTTCTTATATCTCGAGTTCTAATTGATACTGTTGGATAAACTTTTAGCATTAGATGTACCAATGCCTTACGTAAATTTATTGACCAACGCATTTTGAATCGGTTCTATACTTTTCCCGGGGGGACTGAAAATATGATGGGACATATGTGTCCCATTCGTCGTCAAAGGTAAAAATAAAGGAGTTTTTTCCTTCAAATTTTTTTATTTTATTTAATATTTTATAATTCATAAACAATGAAAACACTAACCATAGAACGGAAGGAGAGAGTAATATATATGGAAAAATTACTCTCTTTTCACACATACGGGTGATACAAAAACAAAATACATGCAATACATTCTCATTAATTATGTTTTTGACAATAGACTTAGGTTTTTGGCTCTCAGTTACCTATCTAGTTGTTGTCTATGACACGAACAATTCAGTAAAAAACATTAAAAAAACACAAAATATTCATTTAAAATTATGAGATTTTGTATATGGTTAATAAAATCTAAATCAAAATTATTTGTGATAAAATTCAAACCAATTTCTGTTCCAGTAAAGCACATTAGTTTTTTACATGCGAAACAAATTGTGTTTGTTGGACTATCAATTCAGTTTTTTGTCTTGACTCCTCCATTCTATCTTGTTTGATAATGTCCAGCTACAGCCATCAGAAAACACACGATCATAAAATCTGATCTTCGATTGATAAGTTTATATAAAAATATTGGATTCTTGGAAATGTTACGAAATATAACATTTTCCAGGTCTGCTGTCATATCTTGAACCACGGATTCGCCAATGCCAACCTCTCTCTGCACATTTTTGCCTGTGTATATGTATATCAGTTTTATATAAATAACCAATTTAATCTCGTAACTACGCCCAAGCTTATGGGTTTGTCTTTCATATATTGCGGCCCTTAAATTTTACAATATGCTCGTATATAGACTGATAAGTATTTGCCTTGGGTAAAAGTTTTTCCAAATGCTGAGTTGAAATGATTTATTATTAGTCGTATTTTTAAGGCTCAATGGTATAATTTGTCGACTGCTTAGCTGTTCAGCATTGTTAGCAAAATGTAAGCTTGAAAGAATATTTGTTTAAAACTGTCTCGAATCATAACCTTGGACATAAACAGCACTGAATATATTCCATTTTAGACCAGTACAATCTTAATTCTGCCAATTTGTGGATACTAATTGCTTTCAATTCTTCTTTACTTATGGAAAATATTGTACACAAGAACGTTTCGTTTGGGGAATTATGTACTATATTAGTGTGTCGAACTCTCAAACTGTATTAAACACTTCTAAAATACCTTTGGGTATAAAACCTGCCCGTATATGCAATCAGGGTCGGTATTAGCTTTCGAAATGTAATTTTGATTGGCTTTTTTCTTCTGAAATTTAACTAAAAATTTTATGGTGGCTTTAGGTTTGGGAACACCTTATGTCATTGTTCGATTATATTCGTTTTCCAATGTAAACAAAGCAGTACTCTACTTTTTGAAACGAAAAAAGTTTTTAATTGTTCAATGCATTTGTTCCCAAATTTTTTACCTTTGATGACGAATGGGACACATATGTCCCATGATTTTTCTCGTAGAAGGAGTAATAATTTTTAAATTTTGAAAACACTTTAGTCTATTAATGTCGCCTTTCCGAGTAAGAATCTGCAATAATATTTTAAAAATTTCCAGCGGAAAATTCTTCGTCGTCAAAGGGTTAATGAAGGTGTGAATTTTGCTCAAATCGCTTCTTAAGTGACATGATTTATCGATAAGTGTTTGTTGCCCAAAATGCAGGAGAGTTATATAGCAGATATACAGTGAACTCTCTCGAATAATTCCAGAACGACAGCAGTGATGTTCCATACCTGATATCTAGGAAGAATTATTGCAAATCGTGCAGAGAAATCCATATTATGTCGGATTTATACAGTCTCTTTGCAAGAGGGTTGTAGTTTCCCTTCGTTCCTTTGCATTTAAAATAAGTTTGTGTGAGATCAATTATTTTCCACACGACACAATATTTGCACGTCGGGTTTTCTTATAGAAGTCCAAATGCGGGAGGTATATTACACTATCTAGCTTCGATGACCTTTTCAATTTCATATTGAAGGTTCTTGAGAGTTGTCCAAGCAGTGAAATTGTAGTTTCTGGTGATTTCAATGTTTTAACTCCTCTTGTCTTCGCCACTCTAGCTATATGACTACAGAAGGCCAATATGTTGAGCTATTCGCCTCATTCAACCACCTTGTGCAATTGACGAATGAACAAACACACATGTGTTGAAAGACACCAACATAATACATTTCACCTGAAAAGAATGAAGTGGAAGTTTGTACCATTTTCGCCTACTTTTACCTTTCGGAACTTCGCAATGTTTCACAAACAGCTACGACACGTTAAATTTTTATCTACGGAAACTTTGTTTTCGAAAATAGTTGAGAAGGTAATAATGTTGGGAATAAAAGCTTTCCAACAATTTACTTAACAACAACCAGTATGTTTTTCGTAGAGGACGTTATACGGGAGACTTGATAGTCTTCCTATCGAAAAAATGGTGGCTCTAGATATTTCCAAGTCAATCGATAGAGTTTGGCGTGGTGCACTTTTATCAAAATTTATTGCTTTTGGTGTTGGTATTAATTTTTCTCGATTTATAACAAGCTTTCTCAGATGGGATCTCATCAAACGAGTTCATGATAAATTGGGGGGTACGAAGGCAAGGCTCCGTTCTTTCTACTGCTCTATTCCTTATTTATGTAAAAATTGTGGAATCAGACACTCTTGTTGTTCTAGGCATCAGAATGTGATGTCCACTGGTCTAAACACATTTTCAAGTGTCAACAGAACCAACTCCCATGTATAGGCCGGTGCTTCAAATTCTATTCTGAAGCTTCTCGACCGTGAACAGAAGAGGGTGAAGGTGATTATTGGTGACAGTAGGGAATCCAACTCTGTTAATTTTCTGGAGCACCGATACAATGTGGGCTGCGATTCACTGTTCTATCGGTACTACAATGGATATATATTCTGGTGAAATTAGGGAACATACATGTTTTTCATCAAGAACCCATTCCTTTGATTGACCGGTAGACCGCACAACACACCACAGGGAAAATTCGTTCTTTTGCCGTACAGTTCGTATGTGGAAGAAACTTCCCGCTGAAGTGTTTCCTGATATTTTAAATGTGAAATGGATTTTTGAAAACAAATCTCAATAATTTTTCATTTTGATCCAAAATTTGTATATGACTGAAAAATTTAATTAAAACTGATTCATAAACAAAACTTTTATAGCTTTTTAAATATTATTAATATATCCAACATCGCACTAGATAATTGAATGAAAACTAACTGAATTTATTAATCATGAAATGTTACATCTTGAATCTACAGCTGAACAATTCAGAATTTAATTTATCTGAAAATGTGGGCTAAAGATATAATATCTACAAGAACTGAAGATTGCGATGTATTCTAAAAATTAAGTATAATAATTTAGGTGTAATATAAGATTTTGGATTTGTTAATACTTTGTACCTTATTTAAATTATCCGAAGTTATCACTGATAATAACCACATAGCTAAGTGCTGTCTCCAAAAACCACATTCCAAGGGTTCAACCTCAAATATGTGTACAGCCTTCGTGTTAGATCAAATAACAATTGAATTTACTTCATTTAAGTTGTATCAGTAATTGTTGTTGGCAGCTAAACACAATAAAATGTAACATATTTTTGTATAAAGTTAGAGTGTCCCGATAAATATGTTTCTAAAGATTTAGTATAGGAATAGCACTGAAAAATTGCATATTGGGTGGCTAAACAAGGAACATATTAGCAGGAAAAATTTTTAATAAGATCTCAAGTTAAGTACCAAAAAAAATTATTTTTTAACTTTATTTACTAATAACAAGGAACGGAAGACCTAAACAAAATACTGTTTTTGGATTTTTCCCATATTATGCATATCACTACACATCGTTTAGCATATTCCTACATATACATATTTGTTGTATGGGACACTCTAATGTACAATTTGGAAAACATGTCTCTAAATATATGTAGTAATTCTTTACAAGACTTATTCAAAAGGTAGTTCAAATTAAATTTGAACCAAAATTTGCAAGAGCACTTCTCCTATTCTATTGAACTACAGATATTTGTTTACTTTTTAATGCATCAATTAATATAGTCATAATTGTAATATATATTACATAACTAACTGACCCGACAGACGTTGTCCTGCTAAAATAAAACAAGTAAGAGTGCTATATTCGGATATGCCGAATCTTATATACCCTTCACCTTTGTTGTGGATGCATTATTATTTTTTATAATTAGTATATAGGTATGTACATTGCCCACTTTCAGCGTACAGCATCCTAAATTTATCAAGAACACAAAAAACAACAACAACGCCAAACGAAACAAAACACCAAAAGAAAAAACAAAATACGCAAGCCAATGAAACCAACACACATCCAAACATACGTTTAATTGTATAAAAAACAACAACGCCAAAAGAAACAAAACACAAAAGAAAAACAAAATACGCAAAGCATATGCTTCCATCCAAACATACGATTTGTTGCTTTTTTGACAAAAAAACCAACACACAACCAAACAAACGTTTAGTTGTATAAAAAACAACAACAACGCCAAAAGAAACAAAACACTAAAAAAAACAAAATACACAAAACTTGCACATCCAAACATACGTTTTGTTGTTTTTTTGTCAAAGCATGCAATACATTGTGTTTTTTGATGAAATTTTCAGAGGTTGTCTCGGATTTTTGCTCATATCTCCGTTATTTATGGACGGATTTTGCTGATTTTAAATAGCAAAATTCTCGAAAGTATGTCTGACAGAATTGTTGAAGATTTGGATCCCGGAGATATCTGGGGCCTTCAGAAAATTGATTTCAACAGACAGACAGACAGACGGACATGGCTTAATCGACTCCGCTATCTATAAGGATCCAGAATATATATACTTTATAGGGTCGGAAATGAAAAATGTAGAAATTACAAACGGAATGACAAACTTATATATACCCTTCTCACGAAGGTGAAGGGTATAAAAAAGCTTGTGTTCGAATTGTGAATTTGAGAGAAGCGGTTTGAAATGGTTAAAAATAGTTAAAAAGAAAAAAAAAACGTATTGTTGAATGATAATTTTTATTCATATATGTTCGGGTTATCTTTGATTTACATTTGATTTTAATATATGTACTTGAATGAATCTTACGGTCATAGAATAAAATATACATAGAAGCATTACTGAGAGAAAAAGACCCTAAGTCTGAATACATGTAAATCAATTTTTATTCAGAAATATAAGTGACCATGTATCGAGCTCCTTTTCTTGATTAAACGCTTAATGGCCAACTTATTAGCGAATGTAGATATTTTGTGTTTATTTTTTATTTTTTTATTGGCCAAGTTATTAGCGAATTTAGATATTTTGAGTTTTTATATAAAAAATCGATTTTTGGTCAGAAATATGAGTGATCACAGATCGAGTTGCTTTTCTTGATTAAACGCTTATTGGCCAAGTTATTAGCGAATTTAGATATTTTCAGTTTTTATATAAAAAAAACTCTATTTTTGTTCAGAAATATGAGTGATCACTGATCGAGATCCTTTTCTTGATTAAACGCTTATTGGCAAAGTTATTAACGAATTTAGATATTTTGAGTTTTTACATAAAAAATTAATTTTTGGTCAGAAATATGAGTGATCACAGATCAAGCTCCTTTTCTTGATTAAACGCTTATTGGCCAAGTTATTAACGAATTTAGATATTTTGAGTTTTTATATAAAAAAATCGACTTGTTGTCTGAAATATAAGAACAGAACGAGCTCCTTTTCTTGATTATACGCTTATTTTCCAAATTATTAGCGAATTTAGATATTTTGAGTTTTTATATCAAAAAATCGATTTTTTTGTCTGAAATAGGAGTGATCACAGGTGCAGCTTATTGTCCTTAAAATACCAGTATTTACGAAGTTATTAACGATTTAATATCTTTGAGTTGGATGGAGCTTATTTTCTTTAAAATGGCAGTATTTACGAAGTTATTAGAGGTTTAAGATATTTGAGGTCTTTATACTAAAAATCGATTTTTGATATTAAAAATGAGTGATATCAAATGGAGTTTATTTTCCTTTAAATCGAAGTATTTACGAAGTAATTAACGATTTTAAGATACTTTATTTGTTTTTAGTAAAAATGGATTCTGGGTATAAAATATGAGTGATCACAGATTGAGCTTTTGTTCCTTAAAATCGCAGTGTTTAAATCAGTAATAAAGTTATTTGAATTTTTATACCCTTCACCTTCGTGAGAAGGGTACATATAAGTTTGTCATTCCGTTTGTAATTTCTACATTTTTCATTTCCGACCCTATAAATATAGGTAGCGGAGTCGATTAAGCCATGTCCGTCTGTCTGTCTGTCTGTCTGTCTGTCTGTCTGTCTGTCTGTCTGTCTGTCTGTTGAAATCAATTTTCTGAAGACCCCAGATATCTTCGGGATCCAAATCTTCAATAATTCTGTCAGACATGCTTTCGAGAAGTTTGCTATTTAAAATCAGCAAAATCGGTCCATAAATAACGGAGATATGAGCAAAAAAACCGGGACAACCTCGATTTTTGACCTATTTTTTATCTATATCTGGATTACTAAGTCATTAATAGAGACAATATAGATATCTAATGATAGATATTTCAAAGTTCATTGCAACGATGTAGATAAGTTGTAGTAAGTTGGACCTACAATGGGTCAAAATCGGAAAATATATTTTTTAACCCGAATTTTTTTTTCATCAACAAATTTTTTTGGTCATTCATTTTTTTTTTCCAAAAAAAAACTTTTTTTGGATTTTTGAAAAACAATTTAAAAAAAAAATTAAATTTTGTTTACCTAAAAATATTTAAAAAAATGTATTTTAAAGTATAATTTGGCGAAGGGTATATAAGATTCGGCACAGCCGAATATAGCTCTCTTACTTGTTTATATTAAAAACCGAATTTTGGTATCATGATAAATTGAATCTACTTGTACACTACAGCAAATTAACTTATTTTTATTGAAATAATTTGACCGATTTAAAAGATCTTTGGATGCTTCATTTGGAAGACTCTCTAATATTTTATATACACCAATTCTCGAAAATCACAGAATGCTATTTTTTTTGTACTTAGTTTAGTTGAAGTTTACAACGTATTTACCATTTATTTCTTTCATTTTCAATATATGTACAATACATAATCCGTTTATTTATTTGTATAGAAAACTACAATATATAAACTCTTCAATAAACGTATTCGTTTTTGTGTAAATGTCACTTATTCTTTGGCATTCTAACACAGCATTATTTTATATAATTGCACGCTCTAAAACTGTTATGGGTCTATTTGTAAAGCATTTATTTTTAAAGCCCACTTCTTTGTCTATCATTAATTTATTGCAAGGCTAAGTACATTCAAGTTGTTTATATGTACATAGAGTCATATGTGTGTTAGTAAGGTTTGTATCTGTGTGTATAAAGAGGTAAATTAATACATACAAACAACCATAGATACAATATAAGTACCATATGGCAGGGCCACGTGTTTATCTGTAGTTGTTAAAATAACAGAAACAAAAAACACAAGGATACATTTAAGTTTATGTAGCCGAAATATCTCTCAACCAAACTACATACAAACTACATGGTAAATAATGTTAAATGTATAGAAAATCTATAGAAAAATAACCTAAATAAAGGAAAGGGAAACAGAATTTGAGATAAAGATAAATTTATACATATTGATCAAAAGTTCATTTGTGGCAATATGTCTATTTTATGGTCGTCACACATTCTTGTCTCTAACATTAGTTCTCTTTTTCTGTACTTTATATTTGTATTGAGTCTATGGTCATTGAAATATTTTGTTGTTGTATTTGTAAATGTATCTTTTAGTATTTTGTTGTTGTTGTTCCATTTGTTTGTATTTAATTTTATCATATTATTTTTATTTTACTTAGTTTACTGGCCTTTGGTTTTGGTTTGTTCGTTCAATTAATGTCAATTTAGTTGTCTACATTTTTTCTTTTGCCAACCTACGGTATTTTAAGAACATTGCTGTTGCTACTTTTTATACAAAAAGAAAATAAATAAAAAGCAAAGATAATAACATGAAGCTATCAATAGTCAGCTGCTGCTATCTAAACCTATTTAAGTTATTTGTCAAGTGATTTTTTCTGTTGTTGTTATTTTGCTTGTTAGTTAATGCTGAATGAAACTTGATATTGTTCAGAGTCACACATAGAAAAGTTAAGGGAAAATAATATTGTGATATATTAGACAAAGGTGAGTGACATTGGTATTTCTGTTCTTTTGGCAAAAAGATTTATTAACCGTAAATGTATTAATTGTGATTGTTATGGTTTATTTTTATCTTTTTCTTAAATGGTATTTAATAACAGCGATTGACTCTCACCAAAAACACTGAAGACATCGTATGTGTATAGTTAGATTCCCAAAATGAACCAAATCCAACAAGTAAGAAAGTATAGTCGGTCAATTCTAACCATATAATACTCCACACTGGGTATGTGAGCAAATTATGGATACAAAATTTTTTAGCATGATTTCTTTGCCTATAAAATTTATTTAAGTTACATTTTATGTCGATATTAACTCATTAACGCCTGACTGCCGATTCTTTCATCCGCATTTGACCAAATTTTATACCAAAAGTAATGAAAGTATTTAAATTTTTATACATTTTTATACCCATTTTTATATAAGGTGGTGTACCTTTGTGGGGGGGGGTATATTGTGATAGAGCTGATGTTTATAACATGCAAAATTATTGTCCCAACACTCAGATCCTGAGCAAACTGGTATACTTAAGCGATAACCGTCCGTCCATGTAAACTTTGTAATCAAACTACATATCGCAATTTCAAAGATATTTCCACAAAATTTGCTACAAGCTCTTCTATTGCCTCAAGGACGAAGCCTATTGGATTTGGTTAGAATCAGTTCATTAGTTCTCCTAGACCCCATACGATTGCCTCATCTGAAAATAGTTAAGCTCTTAACAATACCTTAGTTATATAGATATCCAAATCAAATTCAGCAAAAATATGTTTTATATAAGCCGAATTTGCCTCACCAAATTTTGACACGATGGGTCCATAATTAGTCATAGCTGAGATACAGTCCCATTTCCGAAAATCACTATAAGTAGCATAATTCTCTAAAAATGTTGGCATTCAAATAAAATTCAACACAACAAATTTATTTATATACAAAAGTCATGTCACTAAATTTTATAATTATTCCCATATAATGCCCACTTCCGAAAATAATAAATTTCTTAAAAATATTGGTTATTTATTCAAATAAAATTCAACTCAAATAGCTTTCATATATACAGAATTCTTGCCAAATAATTTTATGGCGGTTGCACTATATTTAAATTGGTGTCGGACTTGACCGACTATACTTTTTTACTTGTTTTTTTTTTTATTTGTATATGTGGCATCTGAGTATTTTTCTGCACAGTGGGTCATAATTGGATTCTAAAATACATAGTTTTTGTTTAGATACAAACCTGAAAAAGTAAAAATAAACTCATTTATTGAGTATACGGCTTGTTAATACATGTATTTAACCTTCATAATCAAATCAAATTTACTGACGTTAACGATCTTCGGTTCAAATTTTACTCAATTAGAAAATATATATTTTTTTGGAACATTTTTTTTTCTAAAAACCTAACATAGTTGCTGACATTAGAAATTAAAAGTCATTAAATATCAAAAATATCAACCACTCACATTTAGAAAATTCAATTTTATTTTCAAATTAGGTCAAATGTGACCTGAAGACGCTGTACTCAATTGAGTACAGCTAAATATTAGGCGATATTTTTAAAATTTTAAAAGTTTTTGTGATTTTTTCGCCTTTTTAGCTTTTACTGTGTTGCTAATTTACTTTTTATTTTCTAAAAGAAAGCATTTATATTTATAAAATATGTAAAAATAAATTGTCTGAAATTTGCTTTTAAAAAGTTATCCTATTTTAAATATAACTGTAATCAATTGAGTACAGTGGCGAAATCCATATACAAATTTTGCCATCACTGTTATGTTTACAGAAATATAAAAGCAATATTGGAAGATAGTGGCAGTGATTCTTTCTATGATTTCGCAATCAATTAACAGATGAAGAAGAAGGTGGTGATGAGAACATGACAGCTGACAACTTGCCGAGAGATGTGACAGGCAACATTGAGGTATTTAGACTCGACTTAAAAAATGTATGGGTGTCCTGATATTGATTTGATATTACAAATAACCCAGAGAGGATATATAGTGGTATTATGATAAAGATATTGGCACGGAAATTGTATTGAAATCAAATCGGAGGCAAAAGTAGTAAAAAAATTACTTGAGAAAAATGAGAGGTATTTTTTGATAACTTTTTTACTAGTTGTATTATATTGATTGATCTCAAGAAAAAAAGAATTCATGCGATTGGCATAATTTGAGAGAACGCAACAAAAAATTTTCCATTAAGATTTGCGAAAGAAAGAAAACAAAATGAAATTCTTTTGGTAAAATGGAAACACAATAGTGTCTGTACAATGGCAACAAACTATGATACAATGAGCTATTAGGAGCTGTAAAACGTTGGCCTTTTACACAACGACAAAAAATGTATGGCAACATACGAAAGACATTTAAGTCTCATTTCACTCTACAGAATTGCCATTCGTGGTATGAAAGGTGGGGGCATTGTTTAACTATGTAAAAGATATGACCATTATATACGCATGGCTGTTATATGTTGACTCTATGCAGCGATAGCATGGATCAAATTTTATTCTGACGATCCATTACAAGGTACTATTTATGCCAAAACGCGAAAATAAAGCTCGACTTTCATCTTCATTGTTTCTAGATTACAGGTTACTACCCCAAAAAGTTGAAAAAGCTATTAAGATGTGTTTTATGTCATGTAAGAGTACGCTGACAATGCAAGAAATGTTTAAAAACATTATGCATTAAACAAAAATATTTTGAAATTTTCCACCTGAATCCCGCCGCTGTACTCAGTTGAGTACACCCATCCTACTCCTCCAATTTTATTTTTTTTTTTTAATTTTTTCATACTTTTATATTAATTATATATACAATGAATAAAAAAATTAACTTTTTTGTTAATTATCGCTGCTGGATTCATTTTGGCGGTTAATGGGTTAAACCAACATAAATTTTGCACGTAACGAGAATCGACGTATATAACTACTAAGTGGCTTAATGTCATAAGAAACAAATTTTAGCCAAATTCTCCAATATGTTTAATGTTCCTCATATATAAATTATTAAATACAAGATTAAATTTGTGTATAATTAAAAATGCCCATTTGCATTCATTTGCCAAATTTTATATTTAAAGTTGTTCTCAATTTATTTTTTTTTTACTGCAATTTCATGTTGATTTAAATCATTTGTGGCACACAGCTTGATACTATTTGGTAATTCTAAAACGTCAGTAAATTATAAACTTAGCTTTAGTTTGTTTCTCATTTTAATTTAACAAGCTGCATAAAAAGGCGGTAACACACACGCCACTACATTTTTATTTTTAATAATAAATGATAAGTTTCACGATTTTTAAAGTCACTTGCACGAATAAGGTAGTGCATACATACACTTACATATATGTCTAATCACATACTGTGCAAAACACTTCCCTATCCCAGCTGTTCTAGGAAACTGTCTCGAACTAGTGATTATACCTATCATTTAGGATGACATGTAGTTGCAAAACTAGCTACATGATTAGTTATTGAACTATTGACCCTTCTAGATTATAATGAAACTGTCTGAAAGCTGGTTCAAATCAGTCAATGCATTGGATTCACATACCGATTATATAGCGTCCAGGTTACTTGATCAGCTACATAACTAGTTATTATATAAAGTGCGAGTGCTAATTGACTTCAGATCGTCGTTAAAATAGGCACATTAATAACCGATTATTTGCAAACAACACTTTTTCCGACTACTTTTTAAGTGACTACACTCTAGACTGCTTAGAGACACTAAAGTGACAATTGACTTCACGCTAGGTGCAATGCGATGTCAGTATACTTAAGGAAAATAAACTGTATGAGAATTATATCAACATAACAAATAAAGTGCAGTACAAAATAAGGGTTTACAGAGACTACACCCTAGATTACTTAGAGACACTTAACTGGCAATTGGCTATACGCTAATAACAAACAAGTAAGAAAGTATGGTCGGTCAAGCCCGACCATATAATACCCTACACTAAGTAAAAGAGCAAAAAAAAATTTCTTTTAAAATTTCAATAATTTATATTTTTGAGTGATTTTCGGAAGTGGGGTTATATGGGGGCTATGACCAATTATGGACCGATCACCATGAAATTAGGTCATGTGATTTATGTCTATATTAAAGTTAACTATGTTGAATTTTGTGTGTTTACCAACATTTTTAAGCGATTTATGCACGTTAAAGTGATTTTCGGAAGCGGGTCTATATGGGAGCTATGACTAATTATGGACCGATCGTAACAAAATTTGGTGACATGAATTTTATGTATATAAAACTTATTTGGAGCGGAATTTGTGGAGATACATATATAAATTAAACATTTATGACCGATAAAGTCCAATTTCGGGAGGACATTCGTATGGGGGCTAGGTGAAATAGTGGACCGATTTCAGCCAGTTTCAATAGGCTTGGTTCTTGAGCCGAAAAAATAATATGTACCAAACTTGATCGAAATATCTTCAAAATTGCGACCTGTACTCTGCGCACAAGGTTTACATGGACAGCCAGCCAACCAGACAGACGGACGGACGGACGGACGGACGGACGTACGGACATCGCTTAATCGACTCAGAAAGTGATTCTAAGTCGATCGGTATACTTTAAGGTGGGTGTTAGACTAATATTTTTGGGCGTTACAAACATCTGCACAAACGCATAATACCCTCCCCACTATGGTGGTGTAGGGTATAAAAATACGATAACAATTACTATCTATACGGGATACATTGACTACTTTCTTAACTGCTGGGTTCTAATCTAACCAGAAAGGTGTTTCTTAGACTTAAATTTTTTGAAATGTTGAAACGGTACCCCCTGAAAACTTTCGTAATGACCTAAAATACCACCAAAAAATGTTTAGCTTGTTCTAAGAAGGGCAACCCGTGCCAACTTTCGATTTAGTTTTGAGTTGCATTTACAAGAGGAAAAAAGCATTTTTTCAGTTTTTTTAAATGTTTGCTATAAGTAACTACTTTTGCAATTTAATTTAATAGAATCGAAATGTGTACGTAATTGTCATTCTAATGAGATATAAAAGACAAAAATTGGTTAAAAAATTTTAAAGTTATTAAAAAATCGCCAGGCCACTAATACAAGAAATGTAGGAACAAAATTAACATATTTTGAGAAATATTAAAACAAAAGTTTATTCTTACTTAAAATATATCCATATTTACTTATATATGAGTTTTTATCTTCATAGGATACAGTTAACCTATTTGCAGGTATAACCAATCAAAAATATTTTTTTTAACGCCAGTTTCAAAACTCCAATTTAAAATTTTGAAAAATTTTGTTAAACAAATTTCAGAATTTTTTGATCATCACATGTGGATTTATTTACAACATAATATGGAATAAAAATGTGAAAAAATTATGTCAATATCTCCTACAGTTTTTCCGTACCTGCGATATACATTTTGCGATTTTCTAGAAAAACTAATTTTTTGGCCATATTTTTGGCGAATGAGACCAATTTCCTTATTGTTATTAATTTTAAGTAAAATCTGTTCAGAATATTATAGTCCAGGTAATTCTAAATATAGTCTGAAAGTTTTCCTTGGCCAATTTCGGATTTTTTGTTTTAAGTTTTTGAATATTTCTGTATCGAGTTAAAATTGTTTAGTGATATCAGAAAATTTGTATATTTTAACATATATCGGAAATGAATAACTACTTTTAGTTTAACATTTTTCTCAATATAAATTTTTTGCAAATATTGCTTCTCGAAATTTAAAGTAAAATGTTGTATTTCTAAACGTTATTCGATTTTGCTAAAATTTTCCACATTTGGTATGTAGATGAAGGAGAACAATTAGATCTTGGCAGCAACGAAAATCAAAAATGTTCAACAAAAGGGCCACCCTAATACATATACATTCATACATAAGTATGTGCACATGCAAATGCATATAAACGTAAATTTTAATCTAAAGTTGCCAGAAAAATATAAAGCTGAATGCAAGAGATGATGATGACAATGACGATATTTATTTTGAAATGTTATGCAAAAATGTGTGTACGTAAATTTTACTAAAATACGAAGACAGTAAGGAACAAAAGTATAAAATTCTAAATTTATTTCTAAACTTTACGCCATATAATTTGAATATCATTCGCAGTACTTTTCGATTTATTAATTTCTTAAAATCAACGATTTTTAAATTTTGCCTGAATATAAGAGCCTTTTCATAACCGATTACAAGAGCGCTATTCGGACAAAGTATGAAGAATCCTGCAATTATAGTTCTCAAAAGATTACCAGATAATCTATAATAACTATTTACTTTTTATGGGAAGTACTATAACGTGGTTTTGTCGTCGGCTGAGGTAGTTCAGTCGAGTCCAGGGTAGACTTACGGATCCACAAACCTTAAGTGATAACACAATTGATTTACCCTTTCTGGAGTCGATAATATCTTTCTTTATTGTTTAATATTTAATACAGTTAATATATAATAAATGTTTATATATAACGAAGTATGAACAACTTCGATAATACATTCCGGTGTTGTCGGATTTCTGGTGATGATTCTATGTTCGGATGTAGACGGTTCTGGTGATGTGTATTTCGGATTCTTCGGGATCTCAATAATCGTCGGCGGTACGATGTATTGATACGACTCACTAACTGGGCAGTTTGTCACAAGCGGTAACTACGGGTTTCTGCTGATCATTCTACTTTCGGATGTAGACGGTCCTGGTGATGTGTATTTCGGATTCTTCGGGATTGCATTAATCGCCGACGGTACGATGTATTGATACGACTCACTAACTGGGCAGTTTGTCACAAGCGGTAACTACGGGTTTCTGATGATGATTCTACTTTCGGATGTAGACGGTTCTGGTGATGTGTATTTCGGATTCTTCGGGATTTCAATAATCGTCGGCGGTACGATGTATCGATACGACTCACTAACTGGGCAGTTTGTCACAAGCGGTAACTACGGGTTTCTGGTGATGATTCTACTTTCGGATGTAGACGGTTCTGGTGATGTATATTTCGTTGGTACAGGATCGGGTGATAACTAAAACTATAATATTTTAGATACTTAGCCTATAATACACTTAACTAGGGGTACAGTTAGCCAAAGCTCCTGTATTGAACAGTCGACCAAAGTCTCTGTATTGAACAGTTGGCCGAAGCCCCTGTATGCAACAGTCGACCGAAGTCTCTGTATTGAACAGTTGGCCGAAGCCTCTGTTTTGAACAGTGGACCGAAGCTCCTGTATTGAACAGTCGACCGAAGTCTCTGTATTGAACAGTTGGCCGAAGCCTCTGTTTTGAACAGTGGGCCAAAGCCCCTGTATTGAACAGTTGACCGAAGTCACTGTATTGAACAGTGGGCCGAAGCCCCTGTATTGAACAGTCGAACGAAGTCGCTGGTAAAATGTATTATCGGTACTCGAACTATGTTCGTGTCCCGAAAAGGAAAAAATGGGTTGACCGATTTATGTCTGTCTACTTTGATAAATTAATATCAAAGTGGTTGGCAAATTCTGTCTCGTATGAACCGCTCATTCAATGTGTAAAATTTCGTTACTTGTATACAAATTATTATAAACTAAATGTGAATTACTAGGTGGTAATTTAATTATTATGATTTAAATGGTTTTATTATAAAATTCATTATTTTATATTATGTACGGGGAAGTAGGTAGATACTTATCCACGTTACAGTACCACGCCCACTTGAAATTTCAAAATAAAGAGTTGGCTATTGTTCCATCCAGATATAGAGAAACATGCATTACAAATTTCAAGAGTATCGGTCCAAATAAATAAATAGACATACTTTCATTTTCATATATGGGGGATATCATGGCAAGTGAAATCGATGTCATCCG
Source organism: Calliphora vicina (assembly GCF_958450345.1). Classification (NCBI taxonomy): domain Eukaryota; kingdom Metazoa; phylum Arthropoda; class Insecta; order Diptera; family Calliphoridae; genus Calliphora; species Calliphora vicina. The sequence continues at coordinate 138,191,730 of NC_088780.1, read as the reverse complement.
ATCGGGTTTAAATTTGTACCAAGGTTAGTCTTATTGGATAGTAACTTAGACACAATGTTTCAACAAGATCGGTCAAGAACTCTCTGAGTGTTTGGCCAAGTTACATGGATGTGGTGTTCTTTCTCATCCATGTAACTTATTACCTATTGTTCTTAGCAAAATATGCCCCATATAGTTTAGATAGCTATTTCTTCAATCATTAGAAAAATAATTAAAAAAAAATAAAAAAAATTTAAATTTTTTTCCAAAATCAAAAAGTTTTTTGACTTTTTTTTCAAACTGTACCCTTTTTCTCAAAAGAAAGCTTAGGTCTTTTCTTTGAAAAGCTTTTTGGTCGCTTAGTGCGATGCGAGTTGGATATCCATCAAAATAAATCTTTTGTAAATCAAAAAATAAAATTTTTAACTTTTTTTGCAAAATCAAAAACTTTTTGATTTTTTTTTTCATAATAAACCCATTTTTTTAATTTTGTTTTTTGTCGCTGAGTGGGAATCGAAATAAATGTTTTGTAACTCAAAACATTTATTTTTTTGGCAAAATCAAAAACTTGTTTGACTTTTCTTAAAAATGGCCTTTCTTAATTTTTTTTGCTCAATAGAAAGCTTTGGTCTATTCATTTAAGAACTTTTTGGTCTGTATGTATATCAAAATAAGTGTCTTGTAACTCAAGATATATAATTTTTGATGTTTTTGGCAAAATTAATAACTTTTTTTACTTTTTTTCAAAATGTTTGTCAGAATTACTTTCCATGTTAACCTTGTGCGCAAAGTACATGTCGCAATTTTGAAAATATTTAGATAAAATGTGGCACATACTTATTCTGTGGCCTAAGGAATCCATCCATTAATTCATCTAGCCCCCACACAAGGTGCTTCCCGATATAGGGCTTTTTTGTCTTAAAGGTCAGATTTATTTCTCAACAAATAAGTTTTATATAAAAGGAAATAAATTTTTATGCGAATCGATCAATAACCTACCATAACTGCCATATAAGGCGCACTTCCGAAAATCAGTTCAACGCACATAAATGTAATAAAAATGTGGGAATCTCTATTTATCTGTGAAAACTGATAACCTTAAATATAATGTTTCTAATCACAGGAAGTTAATAGATCAAAAGATATTGCTATTTGTTTTATGATCGTAATCAATTTTTCATCAAGAAATATTTTGGGAAACAAAATTTATTTTAACTAATAAGTTTTTTAGATTTTTGTAAACAATTATTTTATAAATTTTATTGTAATTAATTTTGTTAATTGCGGCATTGGTTTCAGTTAATTAGAAGACATATTTTTAATATGATTTTTAATATGAAAATTATAAAAAAATATTATAAATTGGTAAATAGTTATTCGTCTTAGCATATCATCATCAAAAAACTTTTACTTTAAACTGTATTTAATGAATAAATGTTGATGATATATCATGCATAGTTATGGATGTCATTGAGCCAGAGTAGAGGCGCCAAAAGTTTGAGCATTTTGGCAATTGTTTTTTTTCCTCAGATTTTATATTATTTTATTTTCTTTGTTTTATCCTCTTTTATAGTGGCATAAAATTATGAAGCTGCGGAAACGGATATGTTTTGGCAGTGAAGAAATACGGGACAGGCATACACATACAAATATATAAGTAGAATGAAATAGGCAGACAGCTGGTTTACAAAAATAATAATATGTATACGTACATATCGTACATATAACAAAAAAGTATTTTAGATTATGACAGCGTTAACTTTATGCATATTATTCAATATAATATTGTAAGGAATATGTATAATATGAAGTAGTAAACTATAAGTAAGAACTCGTATAAAATGTTAGTGTTTATTAATGAAAATTAAGTTAAATTTGAGTTTTAATTTATTTATGTGAGTAGTGCCTTTTTATTTGTTGATTTTATGCCAAATACCCTTTCAGATTTAAGTGTATGTAGAGCCATTAAGTGTTATTTGAACAAGCATTAAAACAATTTGCAATTATGCCACGACACATATTCGAAATCACCTAAATGCTTAATAAACTACACACTAAACAATCCGCACATAATCTAGCGGCCACCAAAGTTATTTGCATTTACAAACAGATATATAATCATATATACATACATGCATACATATATATGTATGCACATACATGCATACAAACGTATTAACTGCCTTAAGTCCTTTTGAGTGTTTGCTCACTGTTTAATTAATGTTTGACATCAAGTGGTTCCTCGTTCCTTAACACCAATTTGGCATTAGTTGTTTGGCTGAACTTTAATGAAATGGGGATTTAAATATTTATGTATAAATAATTTGTTTTAGCCTTATAATGGTTATAGTTTTTAAGAATTGTTATTATTTGATTACCCTCTGCTATTACTTATTATTTAGATTATATTTCTGAAACAAATCTAGAACAATTTTGAAACATAATTCTCAACAAATCCCTTGGATTATTTGGACTAATGTTGAAGATTGTTTGCCATACAAATTTCCGTTAAAAACCATCTGAGAACTCAAAACTCAACTTAACTGAAGTATTAAGTTGACAAAAGATACACCGAAGGATAAGCTCGAACTTGGGACCTTCTAAAATAATTCACATTGTAAGTAGAACAAAATCACAGAGACCGATGACTTTCACCGATCTTATGGAACTTTATTGGAATATTTGAGGAAAACATACAATATATTTATAGCCTTCACCAAAAGTAACATGGGTATATATAAGTTTGTCATTTCGTTTGAGAATTCTACATTTAGGGTACTAAGGTATTCAAATTATTCTATTTTTCTCTGGTTCGAACGAATAATTCAAATAAGAGATTTTAACTTGTTCGAATAATTCGATCACATGTTTAAAATTAATCGAATTACACTAGTTTACAAATCAAACATTTTTATTTGCTCATGGAATGAAACTTATACTTTTGAGAAGAGCTAGAGACGCTAGTTAATTGACCATTTTTTGTTTCCCACCTATACGTCAAAATTTTGAGATATATGGGTTTTTATTTTTCACCTGCCCTGAGTACTACTAATGCATACTGTAGTGAACTGAAGTTCAAATAATGATTCAAGTCAAGTTTTGACATAAAGTGTTATTTGGTATCAGATTATTATTATAAGACAATTATGAATGTTCAATATATTTTGTGAGGGGGACCTTGTGCGGGGACGAAGGATAAATGTTGCCGATTTTCTATATACTCAACATTACAATTTCAGAGTACTTAAAAGTAATTGGTGATAAATTTTGTCAGGATTGCCTCATATTCAACACATTTATGACTTATCAAACAGTATTCCGGGGTGCATTTGTATTGTGACAAGGTGATATTATGGACCGATATTGCCCATTTTCAATACCATACAACCTTATCAAAGGAGAGTATTTGTGGAAATCTTCAGTCAGTTACCTCCTTTCGTTTGGGCCCTATTGTGTTCTCAATGGACTGCTAGACGGACGGACTTAGCTAGATCGTATTTTAATCTTATAAAGTCCCAAAATATATTTATATACTAATGTGGGTCTTCTAAAAATATTTTTATGTTTTACAAACGCAATGACAAAATCAATTTTGTCATATTTTTTGATGGTGGGTATACAAATTGGTCTAAATATTCTGCACTCGTGGGCCATTTGGATATCGTATTAGTTTGGTTAAACATTCCTGAAAATCGTTGCCGTGGGTCTGATAAGGTTGTCCTCAATTCAATACCAATTACACGATGCATTGATAAAATTGATTATTCGAGCCCGCTGTGGATAACCAAAGGACTGTTTTCCACATTTTCATATTGGGACTCCAAAATATCCGAAAATATGTGCTTTATATTCGATGAATTCAGCAGGTTTTTCATGAAAAGCTTTAACACTAGGACCGCTCCCAACCATCGAAGAGCAAGTCATATCACTAATTTTGTGCCAGTTTACTTAGCCCCATGGTAAATACATTGCATGCCAATTAAATAATTCCATGACAATGAGTAGTTAGTAAATAAGCATTTATTAATATTCATGAATACTTTACTGACGTACAAATTTTTCACTTAAGCTGCTATATATTTGATTGTGTACATACTTAAATCATACATACGTAATTCTAATAAACCAAGCTTACAACTGTTTCATCGACTTAAATGAGTCCAATAAATATTATTTAACTGCTGCTTTATTTTATATTGCATGTTGAAATCAACTACTACACACGAAGATTAATGTACAACAAGTATTATTTTACAAAAGCTAAGGCAAAAAATAATTGTAAGTTTAAGTTGAAAAATAATTATGCCGATTTAAAAAGATTTTAATATAAATTTTGATAATTATTAAATAATCTATTAACAATTTGATCATCTTTTCCACACAAGGTAGGAAACTAATTAAGCATTGAATAGTTTTGAATCACAAGTTATCTATATATTCATTCCTATGGTTCCAAGGTACAACTCTGGCCCAAAAAAGTTTTTCCATTGTAATCTACCCTGTGCTATCAACTTCACTTCGGCTTAGGTCTTTCCAGTTGAGTTTGTTTCAGTTTCGATTTGTCTCCTCCTGGTGTTCGAGGGTCTGTCTTTTCTTCTACTACTATGGGTATTCCATTCAATTGCCATCTGGGCTACGTTGGTGCATCTGAGAACATAGCCAATCCAACTCAATTTACGATTTTTGATCGGTATACGTATTGGTGTTTCACCTGCTCTTTCCCACATTTCTCTGTTTGAGATAACAGTCGTCCAAAATTTCTTGAGTAGTTTTCGCAGCGAGTGCATAATAAAAAGAGGTGGAGCTTGGTCCTCAGAAGAATTTTAGGTGATTTCAATACTTTTTGCAGTACCCAAAATGCTTGGTTTGAATTTTTGATACTATTTGTAATATCTTCTCGCGAGCTGCCTGATGCTGATACCCAGATATATAAACGATTGGATATTTTCAAGATCTACGTTGTATATTTGGAACTTCTGGGAGTTGGTGGTATTTAAACGCAAGACATTGATCTTTTCTAAGTTAACATATAAACCAGCAGGTCTGTTGACACTTATTTATATTTAAGAAAAGACAAAAGTAGAAACTTAACCCATTATCGGCCACTACCAGAATCCGACGGAGCTTATTAAATTCCTTTTAAAGGCATGGTTTAAAAGCTCCAATTAAGAAAAAAAAATTAAAATTTTTTGCCCCAGGGTTGCCATATTCCTAGTATGGCTTGGTCGAAAAATCGACCATTGGCCGAAAACGATATAATTTAAGAAATATAAATATTTGCAATTAATAAAAGAAAATCTTTTGTTTGAAGGAAAATATTAATGTAATGCGGTTTTATTTAAAATAATTATTATTTCTGAATATGTGACATTTAAAAAGAATGTATGGTATTCATCAAAACATTTGATGTGTAGATAAATATTGCACTTCTTACATGTAAATAAAGTGTGCTTCTTGCATAACTTACACCAACTATGTTTATTCTATGCGCTCTTTGATACGGCGTGTAATTTCTCATTGATTCGAGGAAAGTTTGTGGGATATTCCAAGTTCTCATTTTCAGACTCATTTTCGTATGTCAATAGCTTACTTATGTCTTCAGAATGAAAATCAATTTGAGATAATGGTTTGTTGTTTTGAAGTTTTTCTATTCATTTATCACTTTCGGCTATGGAATTGTTATGGTTTTCTTTAGCTTGCGACAATATCTTTTTGCATTGACATGTGGTTCAACTGTGGAGTTATTGTTACAACATTACTATTGACTATCAACTAAAGGAACAACTTCTCCTCGCTACCTTTCTTTAGATTTTGCAACGTAACATTTTCCGTATTCGCGTATAGTTCCAGTTGCATAAAATTTTCGCACAAAAAGACACATAGCTGATAAGTAGAATAAAAAATTGTCAAAGGAAACAGTATGAAACTCAGGATCAGGTACGTTAGCAAGCAAATTTAAAACTTTTTGGGCACCAGGACATATGCTCTTACTATAAGATGTGGCTGAACCACCGTATAAAATACTATAAAATAAATAGCCCTTTTCTGAACATAAGCACCACGACTTAAAGCGGAATCGAATTGACTTTTATTTTATAAACATCTTACATGAATGCAACAAAACGATCTGATATATCCAAATTAGTATTATCGGCAAGATGCAAATACCTGTTTCAATATTGATAATGCCATGTCGGATTGAGAAGACCAATAATGATCGATATGTGGTAAAGTATGATAACCAGACAAATATAAAATTCCAATGAACCTACGCAATTCTGTTGGTGTAAGGTTAGCAGTAGCATTATTTTCACGCGCATAGACATTTGCAAAAGCCCCCATCCAAATATAGTGCATAAATATCAAAAGGAGATTTAGGTCCCACAAAACAAAATGATATGTATTTATCACACAAAAATTACCCAAGGGTAAAAATAAAACATACGTCATGATTTTGAAGCATTTTAATATAAGGAGTGAGATCGAAAAATTCTTAACATACATATATGTTTATAAAAAAGAAACCACTAAACTTACAGCTTTAATTTTTTTTTTATTTGATTGAAATTATTATTACAATTTACAAAAAAAAATATTTTTATAGTTTTAATCACTAGTGATGAAATTTTGAACCTTTTTCGGAAACCCTTCCATTAACGTTTTTATAGTGCTTTCTGTCACTTTGCTCGAACATGTAGTCCATCTCCGTTTAAAATCTACCACACTTTTGGACACCTATTTTGTACTCTTCAATTCTCTTTTAACAAGAGCCCAATATCTCTCCACTGGCCTTAGCTCCGGGCAGTTTGGAGGATTTGCCTCTCTTGGTACAAATACCACATTATTGTTCTTGTACCACTCAAGGGCTTGTTTGCCAGGAGTGACAGGATGCCAAGTCAGGCCAAAAATAAGTGGACACATTATGAAGTCTTATGAATGGAAGCAGCCTTTTTTGTAAACATTCCTTGATGTAAATTTCGGTATTTATAGAGCCCGTTGTAACAAATGAGTGGCTTCTTTTGCCGCAACTGCATATTGCTTGCCATACCAAGAACTTTCTGGGAAATTTTGTCTGCTTTTGGGTCCTAAACTTTTCTTCAACATTCCCTCGAGCATCAGCAACATAAAATTTTTGACCTGGAAGTTGCGAAAAATCTGCCAGAACATACGTTTCGTCATCCATTATGCAGCAAGAATATTTTTTTATAAAACTTGACTTCAATTTCCGTGCTCTGTTTTTGGCCTCTAAATTTTTAGTAGCGTTCCTGTCAGGAACTTTTTGAGCCTTGTATGTTTTTAAACCTGCATTAGCTTTAACTTTTCGTACCAAATAGTCCGAGCACTGAGCTAACCGGGCTGCTTTCCTACCGGATGTGTTGGGAGCTCTTTTGAAAATGCGTTCTATTTTTTTGGCTTTAGAAACATCATGTGGACCATTCCTTCTACCTGAACCAGGTTTTCTATCAACTGACAAGTTCTCCCGGTACTGTTTAATAACATTGGAAACAGTTTGACGGCAGACCTTTGTATGCTTGGCCAACTTTTTGTAAGACCAAGTTGGGTTTTGTTGAAAATATTTAATAATTTCAGTACGCACTTTTTTCTGGTCACTCATTTTAATCAGATTAACAAAAAAATTAATATAATTGACATTACACATAATAACTGACATGTTTTTCAAAGGTAACTTGATCAAAAAAAAATTCAAATAATACTTGGGTTAAAAAATGTAATGAAAAACGTGTGTTAAGAATTTTTCGATCTCACTCCTTAATAAGAAAATAAAATAATTAAATTAGTATGCATGACGCTATATGATGGGTTTCGGCCATTGATCGAATTTTCGACCACCAAAAATTACGAACTCTCAAAAATAAGAGTTTTATCATTTTGAATTTTATTTCTTTCTTCTCTTATAATTTGGTATTTTGTCTTCACGGAAAAGTAATAAAAATAAATTACTTTTTTATTTTTTTAATTTTTTTAACATTTTAGAAAAGTGACTAAAAATTGCATTTTTTGCTTCATCAAGAACAAATTCTGGTTTTACTTAAAGACAAAAAATAAATATATCAAAGATGTTAAAAAAATATAAAACTTCATTTCTGTTAAAACACATTTAAAAAAATATGGTCAGCTTCTTAGATATTCACTTACAAAGTTGCTGGTCGAAAATTCGACCACCAGCCGAAAATGGGTTAAATTCATTTCCCATTATAAATAAAAATCTGTGCTTTTGTTGTTGATGGATCGCATTATAGTTGGTTTCAAATAGTATTTCAATACGACGAGTTGATTTCTTCTATAGCAGCTTTTGAATAATGACATGGAGATAAATCCGAAAACATTACTGAAGAGTGCTGATGTCTAATAGGAGGCAGTAAACGTTTCAGCAGACATTCTTTTATATAAATATCCGAAATCATAGCTGAACAAATTACAAAAGGGTTACTCTTCAGACCACAACTGGAAATTTCTTGCCAAATTTATTAATAATACCCTTCACCATGAGTGGCCCTTCACCGATTGTAATTTCTACATTTTTCATTTGCGACCCCACAAAGTATATAGTCTGGATCCTTATAGAAAGCGAAGTCGATATAGCCATGTATGTTGAAATCACTTGAATTTGTTGAATAACTTACAAACATGATTGATACATCAGTATATCGGGAATTCTTCCGGATCGGTTGCTGTTTAAAATCGAGAAAATCAGCCCCTAAATGGCTGAGATATAAGGAAAAAACCGGGACAACCTCGATTTTTGGCCTATTTTTGATCTATATCTGGATTACTATAGACAATATGGATATCAAATGATAGATATTTCAAAGTCCATTGCAACGATGTATATAAGGTTATAGTAATTTGGACCTAGAATGGGTCAAAATCGGGAAAATTATTTTGTAACCCGAATTTTTTTATTACTAATAACATTTTTTTTGTCATAAATTTTTTTTTTTCAAAAATAAAATAAAAAAAAATTTAAAAATTTAAAAAAAAAATTTAAAAAAATTTAAAAAAAAAATTTAAAAAAAAAATTTTTAATTTTTTTTTAAATTTTATATTTTAAAGTATAATTTGGTGAAGGGTATATAAGATTCGGTACATTCGAATAAAGCTATCTTACTAGTTTTTTTTATATTTATATTTTGGGTCGACATCCCCTTGCTTCGCTGCAATATACAATTTTGGTGCCGGTAGTTGTTTGAGGTCCACTTTTACATTCATAACATTCAATCATTCATAATAATGTATTTATTGATAGCATTGTGAGTTTTACTACGATTTGGATATTTAATTACACGATATGTTTGAAAGCCATCATATTTTTCTTGCGGTACTACACTGGTGCTGTATGTTTTTGCCGGGTCATTGTCGGAGCGACCCGAATTTAGCTTTATAGACCGTAGTATTTTCTTTGCATCTTTCCTTTTGCTTACGACCTGTGTTTATATAGCTTGTATAGCTTTTAAAACTTTTTTGAAGTTTTAGATTTTTTAAAATTAACTTCAGATTTTTTTTCACCATTTCGATTTTTCATGGCCCAGAATTCGTGAAATTATATTCCGACTGATTAATTTTTTTAGCAGAATAATGATACATACATATATTTAAAAAAATAATAACCAAAATAAAAACCATTAAAAAATCTTATGTAGTGTGTCTGGATTTTGTGTGAACAATGCATTACCTTTATTTTTAAGATCCCATCTGATTTCATTTCCTGAAATTAGAATATATTACTATTACTGCTTTTGATTTCCAACCACCATCGTATATCATTTTCAATTGCCCAATTATTAAAATTTAGTATTCATGTTATTACCCACAATGCTAAAGTCTCTTCAGATTAGTTTGATCTCATGTTGAAGTTTAACATGTTACATTAAAATAGACTCACATTCGTGCAACATAATGACACAGCAAAGTAACAACAACCGCCTAAGTAAGACCGGTAACAAGTCCCTGATGAATAATTTGTTAGCAACGCATGTATGTCTTTATAAGTATGTACTATATAGTGTAATAATCAGCGACAAAATATTATCCACCATAAAAAAAGTCTAATAAAAAAGGTTGTTTCCCTTGAATATTACAAGTGCCTGTAATGTGTTCAAGTACTTGTTTGTGTGCAAATTTCCACGAATTTTAACAAACATTCACATGTATATAGACAACATAAGATTCGCTACTAACGCCGACATTAATTACACTTACAACATTTGTATGTTTCACAATAACAAGAGTATATTTGTTTGTGTAATGGTTGTTTGCTATAATCGAGTTAAAGGACTCATTGATCCACTGTGTGTAAATAAAATGTCCAAATTCAATGCATGATGGCCTCACGAATATAAGAATTTTTATCACCATCTAAGGACGGAGACATAATAATTGTTCAAGAATCTCTTTCTCGTTTCCATCTCCCTCAAATCATTGTATTCATCAAATTGTGTACAGTAGCAGCGCAGGGATGTACATGTGTCCTAGTTAGTCATTGGGGGTCTACTAGTTGCCTGGCAATTCCGCAAGTCCTATGTTACAATACCCACATATACCAAATAAGAATGGAAACGGCACCAATGCAAATAATATTCTGATTCTAACAATTTACAATTTTATGAAAAATATATTTAGTTTAATTAAGTTTTGCCGAAACCATATACTGGCTCTATCTACTTTTAATTTAATGCATTACCTACCTGTAGATTTAAAAAAAATGTTTAATAAAATTTGGCTTAAGGAAGAAACATAAGCTTGCGGACCGGTATGAGGTTGCGTTTTTATATGAAGTTTTGACAACTAAAAACTCAGGAATTCATACTTTTCACTCTCTCAGTTAGAATGGTCATGTTTTTCTAATATTTTGCGATCAAACATCGAATTTCTAACATTTTTTTGTGAATGACAAGGAACAATAAGAAATACGAAATTCAAGTTACTATATGCAAATAAAATTAAAATTCTTACTGCTTCATTTAATATGCATTTTCTCTGAGAAACGGAATCCGCATTAAAATCGACGAGCTTGTGTTTTTTATCCCATTTTGTGTATCAATCTGATATGATAGCGTCCTAGTAAACTGTCCATTAAATCAACGCCACTTATATGGCGTAGTTCATTTTTATATAAACTATGTAAAAAAACTACAAATTAAATTTTCAAAATTAAATATATGTATATGAAAAATGTTTACTCAAAAAAGCTGAACTTTAAAGGCGCATAACTTTAAAATACGAGCTAACTTTTTAAAACCCTTTGGGGGTTTTGGTCTACTGATGTTCTACTATCACTTCCCGTTGGTCTCATTCGGGAATGATTTAATGACCCGAAATTTGATGCACAGTGTTATATTCTTTGATTATATTTTGGCAGTCTACTTCAACGTAGGATATATTTCGATAAATCCAGTACCGCTATGACCGTTCTTTCGTACGGTTTAAGCTGGTTAAAAATTTGTAAAACTTTGTTTTTTTTTTGTTCGAATAATTCGATCACACGTTTGAAATTAATCGAATTATTCGAATAATTTAAATTTTTTTAAAAAAGTAAAGAATTATTCGATTTTTCTCTTATTCGAATAAAACTAATAATTCGAATAAGAGATTTTAACTTGTTCGAATAAATCGATCACACGTTTGAAATTAATCGAATTATTTAAATTTGTTTAAAAAAGTAAAGAATAAAGTTTTAATGTCGGTTTTTTAATATTTTATTGTTAAAGAAAAACAAAAAATAACGTTAAAGTTAACAATTCAAGTATTGATAATGTTAAAAAAAACATTCGAAAACAACAGAAATATTCTCATCAGATTAACTCCCGAACAATATACAAAACAATTGACTAGCAAACCCTTTAGTTTCCGTTTTGGAGCTATGCTTTAAATTATTTGATTTGATCCTGAATTCAAATACAATATAAACGCATTAAGAACTTTTTATGTCGTTCATTAATTCGGGTTTTAAATTGCGTAACTAATACTCTAATAAATTAATTATTCACTATTTCTGAATTATTTATAACAAATTGTATTATACATCAAGCTCTATCAACGTTGCTGAATCTTTGCTTAATAAAGTGGCCTTGGAGATTTACACAATAAAGTGAATCTGTCCAAAGTTTGATATCATTGTCAGTGAACGTGGATAATTTGATCATGATTGATGCATTTACAAATACGCAAAAAGTTTATTACCATGTTTGACAAAAGTATTCAACGATGTTCAGAATCATGTATAAGACGAACTCCATGCTTTTCTTGCAACAAAACGTTAGTTTGCAATATTTGTGTTCATCATTCGATTAATTAAATATTTTGCAACACTTACGTACGCGGTTAATAACATCACTTATATACATATATTTTAGACCATGGGATTCATCTATTTCAATGTAATCATTATAAATGTTATCCTCAATATCACTTTCGATGACCGTTTCAAAATCACATTCTCCATTACATTCAACTCCACTTTAATCTAAGTTAATATTTTGATTATTAATTGCGATTCTTCTAATATTTCGCCAGCTAAATAACAAATATTTTATTCCGTATCTTTTATTTTCATTGCTTCAAGTCATATGTTAAAAATGTTTAAAGATTTGTTTTTAGAATTGTAACTTCTTGCAGTATTATTTATATATTTATAGAAGGAACTATCGGAACACTCATCTACAGTGATCGAAAGTCCATTTGTCTTTAATTATTTGTCGAATTTCAGAAACAATACAATTTTTGTAGTCATTATTAATTTGAAATTATGAAAAATTTTAAGCAATTTAATAAATTTAAATGTAGTATATGAACATTTATTCGTTTAATTCGATTATTCTACATAAAATTGTTCGAATTATTCGTTATTCGAAAATGGCCATTTTTAAATTGTTCGGATAATTATTCGTAAGAAATTATTCGATTAATCGAACGATCATTAGTCGAATGAATACCCTAATAAATACATACAGTGATCATAATATTTGTACAAAACTTTGTAAATATTTAAATTATTAAACTTGGGCCGGGTAACTTATCAAAATTTTAAACATAATTAACGCTTAATCCATGTATAAATTTATATTTTTTTCATAAAAATTAAATAAATTGCATCCTTGATTAAGCCTAAACTCTGTTTAAAATTTAATAAGTTACCCGACCTTAAACTTTTTAAATATTCGTTAATTGGTCTGTTCAATAACGAAAAACTATTGGTTGTGTGAACTAAAGGCGGATTTTTTTTTTTTTTAAATTTCTGTGATAGTCTGGTCAGATTTCAGCAGCTTATAATAGATAGGAAACTTTTGCTCCCACCAAATACAGATAATTACCTTAGCGTCATGGACATTTGGCTTTGGTGTCGGTTCGGCTGGTTGGCTGTAAGTAGTGTATAGTAATGGATCCATTTGGTTGGTTGATTCGGTGCCAAAAAGATTTTCTTTTATATCATTCAGGCATCATTTCGAACATGCAAAATCGACTTTCAAGGTCTCTTGGTTTCAGTTCGTAAGGCATCCAATTTTCCTGCTTTAGGATAAATCCTGCTGCTCGCAAACTTTTTGAAATTGCTGCCTAAGTAGCCTCCAATGATTTTGCAAGCTCTGGTTGAGTTTTACTACAATCTTCATAGAGTAATGCCTCCAAAAGGTCTTTAAACTTTTTTTTTGTTAGAGAAGTAAACGTTGTTGTTTATACTATAATGTTTAGTAATTAAGTGAGAATAAATGGCAGATATATACCCTTCAAAGTTATTTACAAGTTATTAAAATCAAAAACTGTGTTCAAAAGATACGCCATCTATTGCAAATCCCGGTGGGGTGTGGCAGAATCAAATGCTTACCCTATATCGCTAATGACATCAAAAAAATAGAACAAATTTTTTAAAAAAAAAAATATTGTCTTCACAATCCTTAGAACGTGCAAAATTGTCAATTGGGATGACACATAAGAAAGAGCTCCAACCGATGGGAGGCGATTTGAATCGCCTCAATTGAAAAAATTCCAATTGATCCCGCCACAAATGAGATTTCTTTCAAAAATTCGGATTGGCTGTGGGAACATGCAATTCTGACACCAAAAAATTATGCTGTCAACAAGCTCAATGAGTAACGTGTAAAGAGTAATGAACAAAGAGCAAGCCGTCATTTGAATTCATTCGAACTAGCCGAAATAATACCACATGTTGGTGTCACTGAAGGTTGGATCACCGATAATACTTCTCCGCAATTTAAACGCGCCAAAATTATGAAACGGATCAACAGATTGACAATCAAAAAATTTTTACCAAATTTAATTGAGGCATGCAACAATCATTGGTGACAGATTGAAACGCGAAGACGTAATGATTCCACTCTTACCGATGATTTGCATCGACTTAACATTTGAATTCAAGGGGATCCAGTTCACAAAGCACAAGGCCAATCGTTGACTATTGATGGCTTACATTTGGAAAATTAATGTTTTTCACACGGTAAATTGTATATGGCTTGCTCCCGAGTTGACATACTAAATAATTTGTATATCCCCTGGCCTTAAGATAATTCATAAATATATTATCCCATTTGCCTTAAATAAATTCCATTCCATTGCATTAAATGGCCCTGTACTTATAGAAATCTGCTACATCCGCCGTCATTTGGCTACAGATAATAAGTGTTTCGGGTGCGAAATCAGGTCAGATCAGTCCGTGCTTTTGTTTTGTGCGACACTGTATATTAGAATCAATATCGAAATGCCTCAATTAGAATCAAGATCGTAAGGGCCAGCAACGCGGACCGAGTTCAGCTGGTGTTCAATAAATTGTAATAGTTTTAGTTTGTTACTGTTTCAAAAACGTACAATTGTTTGATTATTGCTGAAACATTTAGTAATTCCTGTATTGCATCCCCGATATGAGTACAAGAAAATAAATTGAAACGAATGTGTTTTTTTTTTTCATAATTACTTATACTCATACAAATGGATTTACATAAAACATATATACATACTTTGATATTCATAAATTAACAATGTTATATTTAAGAGCGTGTGTGTTTGTGTGAGCGAAAATGAATTTAATGTATAACGCACGCTACATTGCTTTTGTTTTGTTAGCAACCGTTAACAACAAAAAGTCATTTAGTTAAAAACCTTTAATTTTTGTGGTAGGTACTATTCAAACTACAACAACAACAAAAATAAAAGCAACAAGCCACATATGCATGACGTATGCGTGTTAGTAAAGTAACATGGTATGTACGTTTGTATATGTTTATAGGTCTGCGTTAGTATTTGATGAGTTTCATAGGTTTTTGTATTTGTTGCTTTTCTAACTTTCATTTGATATTTACACAAAATTGCTCTTATAAAAATTAATAAATTCAACTTTAGCCTGCTCATATTTTGTTGTAGCTGTTGTCGTTTTTTTTTTCTCAAGTAATAAACTTAATTGAAAATGTGAAAACGTGTTGCATACAATTTTAACTGTTGTTGTTGCTGTCGCTGCTACTATTTTTGAATGACAACGTTCGTACTAAATACATACATTGCGAGTACAATAATAATTATTATTTTAAGAATAATAATGATCATGACGTTGATAATAATCCCTAAAGTAATTAAGTAAATGAATGTTACAAGTAATGTGTGTTAGTACTTAACATACGAACATCTATCTAACTACATACATTATTACTTACATACATATAAGAGTGTATGTATGTTTATCTGTTTTTAGTATATAATTATGTAATGTGATGAGGTATTACTAACGTACAAATGTTAATAACAAGCCTACCGAAACCATCCATTAAATTATCTATGTATGTTAGTCAGTTAGTCAGTCCTGCTGTACATTACTTTTAGTTGTTTATGTTTCTTAAAAGGTGTATTTTTGAAATCGTAAAATGACAAAAAATAATAAACGAAATCATAAAAATTATGGTTAAAATATTGCACTTTTGAAAAACATTGTTTTTATTTAGAGTCTCAGCTCGTTCAGTAATTAGTAATAGCCAAGTTAAAAGTATGTATTAAGGTTTGGCTCAAGTGACTGGGGGTAAATATGTAAAGGCAACAAAAATTCTTTATCGTTTTTGGTACAAGTGACACATCTTTAAAAATTACATTTATGTATGTTAAATTGGTTTCGTAATTCACAAAGAACTAGCTAAACTCGTTGATGGCCTTTTGACAACATCTGTTTTATGTTCCTTCTCAATCTCCATTTTAATATACAGTGTCGGACAAAACTAACACGGACTCGCCCGACCTGACACTGCCATGCTACGCCCTTAAACAAAAAGAAACGAATGTATTTAACCCTTACATGTGTGAAAGGGTACCCGGGTAACTTTTTGAAATGTAATTGCAACTTTCTTTGTACTCTTGCTCTTGAAACTACCTGAGAACTCATAACTTTTTGTCAAATTTATTTTTTATAATGGATACTTTTGTGTATCGACTAGGGAGGGAGTGGTAACTCATATTACATTTCATAAAATACAAATTATATGGAAAATATTACTCATACGCTCACAACACAATACTGAGTAGTCTTTCTACTTGCTGAATTTATTTGAGTACTGTGTATATAAACGGGAATCCACATTTATTGAGTTGACATTAGGCTAAACCTAAACATTATTTTTGAATTTCATAATCTGGAGCATTAGTATATATTTCGCATTTATATGTAACTTCATAGGTTCTGTATGTTGGTACCCAGGTACCCTGTCACCACGTTAAAGGTGTTTTTTTTTGTCACAAGGGTTAAGGCAAATGGGACTTTATATTTATGAATTCTTCTTAAAGCCATGGAAGTACAAATATATAAATTATTTATTGTGCCAATCTTCAATGTTAATACATGTGGTGGCATTCCGACTGGTTCCAATGAATTCAAAACATCAGTAGGATTATTGACGGCTTGTTCTTCGTTCATTACCGTGTCAATTGGTTTGTATTTCATTGTTTCGCCATGCAGTTTCAATTGAATTTAATCATTGAGCTTTTTGACATCATAACCCGATTTTTTGTTGGTTGTAAGACTTGTCGACAACAGCTTAAATATTCATTTGCATTTGGCAGAAGTTCGGCTGGAACAAAATCTCATTGGTGGAGGGAGCGATGGTAATTTTTAAAATTCCTATGTCTAACAATTGTTTTGAGAATGTTTCAGCAGAAGGATCTTGCAGCAAATGCACACGAACGTTCCTCTCAAGCCTTCCGCATCTTTGGCTTCATTTCCCGTGAATTAAATTTGAAGGAACTTCGTACCATCAGTGGAAAGCGGAAACAATAATCCAATTCTGCGATACATTTGTCATTGAACTTTAAAAGTGAGCATGAAGCCGTCGCACGTTGGGTTGAATCATGGTCAAAGTGGCGCTTAATTGATTTTTTAGAATTAATATTTATTTATTAAATTTGATGCAGGGTAAAAGTAGACAAAATTCTACATCACTAATAGCTAAAATCGTTATCTAGGTTGCATACTTTTTTTGCAATATTCTGTCAAAGTGGAAAAATTGTTCGTATTTTTAGATAAAGTAATAAAAATTGAAATTAAACACACTTAAAATAATTTTTTTTTGTTTAAAACATTTAAAAGCTAACTTTTTATGATGGAACCATGAACTTCAGATATTTGAGTATATGAATAAGAATCTTTTATTTAGATTTTTTTTTTAAGTATTTTTATTTTTTTTTTCTAAATGTTCCAAATTTAGAGTATTTTTAATATTTGATGGATAATAACTAAATATGTTTGTAGTTGTTTGTTTTTAAATTATATAATAAAAAAAGTACAACATTTAGGCTTTTATTTAAACAAAAAAATGTTGCGTATTTTTGCGCGCTTTTCTTCAAATTAAGATTTTATTAAAAGACTCGAGCTGCACTGTGGCGAACATGAAAAACTGGAAATAAATGAAAAAAATGGAAATAAATCTGTAAATTCTAAACGTATTGTCCAATTTTAATAAAATTACCCATGGCTATAGAGGAGGTGTAGCTAAGTTTAAGTTTTAAATTTGGAGTTATATCACTAATACGAGCCGAAGCCTCAATGCCTCAAAGTGAGGTAATTCGGGATGAGAAAAAACACCTGTTTGGTCAAAGTGTCAAATTTGGAATCCCTCTAACTCAGAAAGTTCATGACCGATCTTGTTGAAAAATTGTGTCTAAATTACTATCCGATAGGACTATCTTTGATGCAAATTTCGTCCCGATCGGAAGACATCAGTTTTAAATTTATTTTCAATGGACTTGAAAATTTGTTCTTTTGTGAAAATTTTTTTTATAAAATTTTTTATTTAAAAGTTTTTCTATTTTTTTTACTTAATAAGGCATAATCTTTAAAAAAAAATATATAGAAAAAATCTAACATTATTGCCTGAGTTAAGCGTCACTTTGGATGCGATTCAACCCAATGTGTGACGGCGGATGAGTTGGTCATATGATAACGTTGTAGCAGATATCTATAAGCACACTGACATGCTACGCCCTTAAACAAAAAGAAACGAATGTATTTAACCCTTATATGTGTGACCGGATACCCGGGTAACTTTTTGAAATTTAATTGCAATTTTCTTTATATGCAGAATTCCTAGGCTCTTGAAACTTTCTGAGAACTCATAACTTTTTGTCATATTTATTTTTTATAATGGATACTTTTGTGTCTCGACTAGGGAGGGAGTGGTAGCTCATTTTTATAGATGGGATTCTACCCGGTATTTACCCATACATCGGGTAAATACCAGGTATGTTTCTTTTTTAATCTTTTTTTGGGTATTTATAAAATGATTTTAATATCAAAATATTTTCAAAAACTGAATGTTAATCAAACCTAAAAATATTTTTATTCATATTAGAAACTAAAAAACATTCAAAAAGGCGAATAAAATTTGTAATTCCGCGAGATGGTATGTGTTTATTGTGCTAGTAGTTGTAAAATGCAACAAATTTACATAAATAGGTTTTAGGTTTTAACATGGGAAGACCAAATATAAATAAAGTGTCCAAACATATAATAAATTGTCTAAAATGTCCTAGTGTGGCCATAAGGGAAATTGGTAAAGCAACCGAAACATTTTTAACTGCGAATTCATTTGAATGCACTGATAGTGTAAGTTCTTCACATTCTTCAAATTCACTCTCACACTCATGCCCAGAAATTACTGAAAGCCTAAATGAGAAACTAGCCAAGGCCATTATTGTTTCCGGAACACCCTTTTCAATTGTGAATCACCCACTCTGGGTACAATTTTTCCAGGACTTACAACCCTTATATAAATTACTGAGTAGAAAATAATTTCGAATAAATATTTCAATAAAATTTACATGGAAATGCAAGTTGACATTAATACACAGTTGAAATCATCGAGGTATAAATGGCTGCAACAATATACGCAATGAAGGAGTTATTATTTTTTTAATTTCTAAGCCCGATATTGTTCGGAGCTTATCAACAGAAAGCAACAGCCACAAGTCTTCAGGCCTTTTTTTTACAACTACTATATACAATTTTTTCTTGTTCTTTATAAAATTATATGAAAAAAATCATTCTCTTGAACCATCCAATGTTTTTCTGCTCCACATAATCTTCAAGATAGTTTTTACCCACATTTTTAGTAAACACTTGGGTATTTACCCATTTTACCGGGTATTTACCAATTGGGTTTTTATCCATTTTCCATCTATACTCATTTTACACCCTTAATAGGGTGACAGGGCACCCGGGTACCACATACAAATTATATGGAAAATATTACTCATACGCTCACAACACAATACTGAGTAGTCTTTCTACTTGCTGAATTTATTTGAGTACTGTGTATATAAACGGGAATCCACATTTATTGAGTTGACATTAGGCTAAACCTAAACATTATTTTTGCATTTCATTATCTGGAGCATTAGTATATATTTCGCATTTATATGTAACTTCACAGGTTCTGTATGTTGGTACCCGGGTACCCTGTCACCCCGTTAAAGGTGTTTTTTTGTCACACGCATAAGGGTTAAGGCAGATGCGACTTTATATTTATGAATTCTTCTTAAGGCAACGGAAGTACAAATATATAAATTATTTATTGTGCCAACCTTCAATATGTTAATACATGTGGTGGCATTCCGACTGGTTCCAATGAATTCAAAACATCAGTAGAATAATTGACGGGTTGTTCTTCGTTCAAACCGTCAATTTGTTCTTCGTGTCAAGTTTTTTGTATTTCATTGTTTTGCATGGCGAATTTCAATTGAATTTAATCATTGAGCTTTTTGACATCATAATCCGAGTTTTTGTTGGTTGTAAGACTTGGGAATCACTTGTCGACAACAGCTTAAATATTCATTTGCATTTGGCAGAAGTTCGGCTGGAATAAAATCTCATTTGTGGCGGGAGCGATGGGAATTTTTAAAATTCCTATGTCTAACAATTGTTTTGAGAATGTTTCAGCAGAAGGATATTGCAGCAAATGCACACGAACGTTCCTCTCAAGCGTTCCGCATCTTTGGCTTCATTTCCCGCGAATTAAATTTGAAGGAATTTCGCACCATCAGTAGAAAGCGGAAACAATAATCCAATTCTGCGATACATTTGGCATTGAACTTTAAAAGTGAGCATGAAGCCGTCGTTTGTTACGATATTAGTTGCTCCGAAGGACGTAAACTGAAATCGCGAATTATACCTTCGGATATTTTGAAGGAAGTGCTTGGAAATCGGAGTGGTGCCGGAAAAGTAAATTAGAATTGGTGGCAGAATAACTTTGCCATTACACATTCCTGGTAATTCCTTAGTCAACTTCAAAACACTGTAAGCAAAGTTTGTTTATTGCGCCAATCAGTACGTCCTTGTCATTAGTGTAGTCATCAATATTTAATCGATTCTTTCTTTTGATTGAGCCATTCGGAAGATATTGGCTTGTACTCTTTCGATACGCTGATGGGGTGTTTCTGCGGCAATCGATGAAGATGCACTGCGACGCATTTGCTGAAGCCGTAATTCTCTTTCCATTTTTCCCGACTCTAGACGTTGATGGCCATTTCCAATTTTCCTGAAGACGTGATTCGCGTTGTCTTTCTGTTTCCGCTTCTCTAGACGTAGATGATCTTTCCCGATTTTCCTTAAGACGTGATTAGCGTTCTGTCGCTGTTTTAGTTGCGTTTTTACCAATCTTTTTTTTTTGGTGGCATTTTTTGTAAATTTTCACTTAAAATAAAAATTTTTAAACCAATATTATTGTAAAAAATTCCAAAACACTTGTTACTTACTAATTTGATTTAAATTATAGCTTTTTAAACGCAATGTTCCAATGGACTTTAAATCATTTTTCAAACTTCTTTACATGTTGGAACCAGGATGTAAATATGAGCAAGGTGAGAGGAGACACAGATTATATGAAAAAAATACAGTAATGTTCGTCAACTTATCGACTGTGACTCAACCAGTTTTTGTCCGATTTTAACGTGCTTGGAAAGAACACTGATTACACTTTCAAATGACATGCATTTATCGATACATTTGTAAGTTATAAGCATAGTTTTGTTAAGAATATCTAAAACCAAAACAAAATTTATCAACTTTTTTGATTTTAGTCGCTTTTCATTGATTATTTGAATATGATAGGTTATAAAAATGTATATCAATGTATAAAGAAAATTTAGTTCTTAACAGGACATGGTATAATTTTTCAAATCAGATGAAAACTGTAGAAGTTATTCAAGTTTTCATTAATACATTTTTTAGTATTTTCTCCCCCAGTGCATATGAATAGAAAAAAACTATAAAACAAATATTTCTAAAATTTTTAATTTACAAGGTAAATTTTTTTTCGAAAAATTTTAATAACTTTTGCAAATATAAACCGATTTTAATAAGTAATATCACGTTTCTGTCTATATAAAATTATCTTTAAAACACTGTGCAAACCAAAATTGGTTTCATAGAAAAAATTTCAAATAACTATATAAACGTACACTACTTTTTTTAAAAAAAGATTTTAAAAATTAAACATGAACATATTTAGGGGGCTACAAATTTGTTTATTAAATTATGTAAGACTTCACTTAAAATATTGTTTACAAAAAAAATTCATTTGTACTTTATTTATTTTTTTTTACTTAATTTTCGAGATTAACAGCCATTTTTATGGGTATTTTCCTATAAACGCACTTTAATTTATGGGCCACTGTAGCATTATTAATAATGTGTATATGATCCTTTGTTATGGATTGTTTCAAAAATACGGTCAGGCATTGATTCCACTAATTTTTTAAGCAGATTGAAATCAATTTCCTCCCAGACTTGTTTAATTCTTAGTTTCAGCTCTGTCACGGTCATTATGCTTTCATTCTGGAAATTATTTGCATAAACTTTACGGGCCATATATCCCCACAAGTTATCCATTGGGTTTAAGTCCGGACTACAAGCCGGCCAGTCCAACAGAGGAATGATATGTTTATTAAATCAAGATTTCGGTTGCTTAGAAACATGGATTGCAGCATTATCTTGTTGGAATATGCAATCTCCATCCATTTTTTCATCCACAAATGAGAGAAGAGCATCTTCCAAAAGTTCGTTATAAATCGCACTATTCACACTAAGAAAATAAAACTAAATTTCTTTCAAAAAGTACCGTTGTCTCTCATTAAAAAAGTTAAATTTTGATTTTGGATAAGAACAACAAAGATATAACAAAAATACAGAAAAAAACAAGTAAGAAAGTATGGTCGGTCAAGCCCGACCATATAATACCCTACACTAAGTAAAAGAGCAAAAAAATTTTTTCTTTTAAAATTTCATTAATTTATATTTTTGAGTGATTTTCGGAACTGGGCCTTATATGGGGGCTATGACCAATTATGGACCGATCACCATGAAATTAGGTCGTGTGATTTATGTCTATATTAAAGTTAACTATGTTGAATTTTGTGTGTTTACCAACATTTTTAAGCGATTTATGCACGTTAAAGTGATTTTCGGAAGCGGGTCTATATGGGTGCTATGACTAATTATGGACCGATCGTAACAAAATTTGGTGACATGAATTTTGTGTATATAAAACTTATTTGGAGCGGAATTTGTGGAGATACATATATAAATTAAACATTTATGACCGATAAAGTCCAATTTCGGGAGGACATTTGTATGGGGGCTAGGTGAAATAATGGACCGATTTCAGCCAGTTTCAATAGGCTTGGTCCTTGAGCTGAAAAAATAATATGTGTCAAATTTCATCGAAATATCTTCAAAATTGCGACCTGTACTCTGCGCACAAGGTTTACATGGACAGCCAGCCAGCCAGCCAGCCAGCCGACCAGACGGACGGACGGACATCGCTTAATCGACTCAGAAAGTGATTCTAAGTCGATCGGTATACTTTAAGGTGGGTGTTAGACTAATATTTTTGGGCGTTACAAACATCTGCACAAATGCATAATACCCTACCCACTATGGTGGTGTAGGGTATAATTAAGTGCGTTTATAGCAATATGCACTATTGTATATTAAGTATACTTCATACTTATATCACAACTTTATATTTTTATTGATCACTATCTTCATTTAAATGGAACCAACAACATTTATAAAAAATGGTTTTGTTACTAAAATAAATTATTTTCATAAATTTACCTGAATTTACTGTTAGATATAAGTTGCTTTCACAGTTAACTAACCAGTTGAACTAATGTTGAAATAAAAATTAATTAATATAACTTTACCAGTTGCCTTCTTAAAATAAATAGCTCATAATGCAATTCTTTTTTATTATTTTTGGCATTATTTGTTTATTAAATATAGGCAAAAAATAAAGATATTTTGATTACTTTTTATTCCCCAATGATAATTTTGATGAGTTTTTTTGTTAAAAGATGTCAACCTAAGTAAAGGCCTTATTATACGAATATGACAGAGGGTTTATAGATATGATGGAGGTTTTTTAGTTACTATTTTTTTTTTTGGCCGCTAACAAATAAAACGAAAATAATCTCCCATAGCTCATTTATAATTTTGGTATTGTGAAAGTCAGTATCAAATCCCTAAACGTCGGTAGATGTCTATTAAACTTAATGAATAACACATATTTTTATAAAAAAATGTATGTGTAGTATGTGCAATATACATTGGCAATGTCTACTTTTATGTGCAGATATAGATATCAGACAAATTAGTCAGCTTTTGTTGTTTAATAGAAACTAACTAAATAGTTGAATATTTAGCATCATACAAGTTATTAAATTTAGTTAATAGTTATACTATATTTGAATGTTAGTTTTATAAGGAAACTTATTCTACTATTGGTTGTACTCATATACATAAATATCAACATCAGAAAACATTTATATGTAGTGTTTTGTTTACAGAACCCAATTTATCATTTTGCCACGTAAACAGTGTTTGTATAAGCGTGTTAAGCATCGCGGTATTTGATTCACTGGATTTCACTTAAGTTACATTTATTCACATAATCATAGGTACATATGTATGTAAGAGTGCTTGTATTGCAGTAGTTTCAGATTATCAGTTGGTATGCGTGGGTATTAGGATGGCCCTTAATTTTCCATTTTATAATTTTCGATGCTCCAAACATTTTAAATGATAAAATAAAAGGAAAATCTGATAAGGTTTAGAAGAGATTCTATTTGAAGTCTTGAGTCAAATTAGCAATATTTTAAACAAAAAAAATTAAAAGAAGAAAAAAAATCATTAACACCGTAGCATAAAATTTAAAAAAATCCAATAATCTCGAAAAGATGATTAAAACTGCAAATTTTGACTACTGTACCCTATTAAGGTTTAGCGTGGATACCGATTTCAAATTGTTGGACTTCGTGAAACTTAGCTTTTAGTCACAAATTTGTTTAAATAATTTCTTAACAATTAATTTCGTAACACATTTTCTGGGGTCAAAACTATGCAATATATCAAATATAGACCACTAATCAAAAATGATTAAAAAATATAAAATACTAGTTGACCACCCCGGCTTCGCCCGGTAGTATTTCCAAATGTTAGTTCGTCAAGTTTCTCCAACCCTGTCTGTTCTTATTTATTTGCAAATAAAATATTTAAATTTGTTCTGCATACTTTAGGGGCTTTTTTATTACAGTTGACTGGACTCACAATTTTTAATTTTTTTTCTTTACAAACCAGCTCCTGAAAATTTCGAATCGAATAAAAAAAAATCAGCCAAATCGCTCCAGCCGTTCTCACGTGATGACATTACATACATGGACCATTTCATTTTTATATATATAGATATGAAATTTGTTTCACAATATAAATTTGTGTTGCCACAAAAATAATATACTTTTTAGATCTTGAATAAAATCGCGATCTTTTTGAAATTCAAATGAATTAAAAATGGATATGTTGAAAGGACATGAAATGGTATGTGTTTAATCAATATGGTTAAAATTTAAAGACCCAAGGTTAAAAGCTTGGCATATAAAATTTTATTTTTATGGTAGCAAATTATATTGAAGTCACTAGAGTAAGTTCGGGTAATGTGGTACACCTATTTATACCCTACACCACCATAGTGGGGAGGGTATTATGCGTTTGTGCAGATGTTTGTAACGCCCAAAAATATTAGTCTAACACCCACCTTAAAGTATACGGATCGACTAGAATCATATTACTTTTTCGGCCCCAGGACTAAGCCTATTGAAACTGGCTGAAATCCGTACATTATTTCACCTAGCTCCCATACAAATGTCCCCTCGAAATTGGACTTTATCGGTCATAAATGTTTAATTTATCTATGTATCTACACAAATTTCGCTCCAATTAAGTTTTATATATACAAAATTCATGTCACCAAATTTTGTTACGATCGGTCCATAATTAGTCATAGCTCCCATATAGACCCGCTTCCGAAAATCACTTTAACGTGCATAAATCGCTTAAAAATGTTGGTATACACACAAAATTCAACATAGTTAACTTTAATGTAGACATAAATCACAAGACCTAATTTTATGGTGATCGGTCCATAATTGGTCATAGCTCCCATATAAGGCCCACTTCCGAAAATCACTCAAAAATATAAATTATTGATATTTTAAAAGAAAAATATTTTTACTCATTTACTTGGTGTAGGGTATTATATGGTCAGGCTTGACCGACCATACTTTCTTACTTGTTTTTATTTGACTATAATTTTTATAATCTTAATTCGATTAGAACAGTTTTCAGCTGGTGTTTTACTAAAAGTGTTAGGTTTACATCCATGAAAGTAAAAAAGTCTTTTAAGTTCAAGTTTCAGAAAAATTTAGGAAAAAGAGAAAACACCCATAAACAAGCCATTGAAAAAATTGGCGGGTAATTTGGTACAACATGTTCTTTTAATATTGTATACCAAACCGCATAACCGATACATAGTATTTTAATTTGTAAATGAGTTGCGTTTTATTTAAATCATCTTTAATGGATGCGGTTATAGTTGGAGGCTGACCAAGCTTACCAGAAGCTCCTCAATACATTCTTCACTTCGTAGGAGACATTGAATGACTGATACGAAAAAAATTTCCATTTGTAATAGCTCAGATAGCGTTCTTCAAATCTTCCGCTGCCCATTTTCATACTTCACATTATTTGCTTGACAATTATTATAAAATTAAACATATACACTAAATATACTATACTGTCACATATGTTCTTCAATAGTAAAATATTCCCACTTGACTTTAAAATTAAATTAATAAAGTTTAAAACACGTGATTGTAGCAAAAAATTAATTTTTAACAGATCACAAAAAAAGTCTACCATAAGATAATGCTGATTTTTTACAACTGACTATTAATATGACCTACAGAAATGAAGTGCACTCACCCAATGTGAATTTTCTGAGATCATAAAACTCTTAAGCGTGGTACCGCTACTCATATGCCGCTACTTAGAGAAAAGCAGCTATACCACATTACCTGAACTTACTCTATATTAGAAAATGTTTATGTTGTACATTTAAGCATCTATAGAAAAATGAACTAAAAAAATACTTTTAACCCATCTTGTACCACTACCCGAAATCGTTTATCTTTTCTTTACAAATTTTGGTATGCTGCTTCCTATTAACCTCCTGATTACTGAAACCGAAAATGAAAAAAATCGGGTGGCCATGTTGGGCGTGGTGAACTGTTGCGAAACCGCAACGTTAGTTAATAACATGCACATCACAATTTTGGTATTAAGAACACTGTGCACGAATTTGACACTTTTTTATGTCAAATAGGGCACCCGGGAGGTTAAACTAATTCGGGCTGAATCCATTGGTGCCAACCGTATTTTGCATTAACTCTTGTTTTCGAGATATACCGTTAATTCGAAAATGGAGGAGGTTGCACAACATATATTCGCGTAACTCAAAAACTGTTTAGCTTATTGAATAAACTAAAAAACCGAAATTCCGCAATAAAATTACCTTTAAGTAAGACTCAAACGTTTTTCTAATCTGCGCTGTGGTTTCAGAAGTATAATTTTTTTTTTGGGGAAAAAAGATTGTATACAAATTTCGAAATTTTAGTTTTTTAAAATGGTATCAAATATTGGAAAATTCAGCTACACTATCCACTTTTTCTACGCACATAGAAAACAAAGTTCCTAACAAAATAACTGTCAGCTACTTTTGATTTTATACACACAAGAAAAAACAAATACCCCCTAATACCATATTAAAAATTTTTCCCATATTTTTGCAAAAAGTCTTCTATAAATTTTTGAATTCTTATAAATTGTATATATTCTTGAAATGAAGACAGAATTTCCTACACATTGATATATAATATATGTATATATTAGCTTCAAGCAAATATCCAGAATCGGACCAAAGACACCAGTACTTGTTCGAATAATTCGATTACAAGTTTAAAATTAATCGAATTATTCGAATAATTTAAATTTTTTTAAAATTTAAAGAATGTAAAGAATATTGTTAAAGAAAAACAAAAAATAACGTAATTGTTAACAATTCAAGTATTGATAATGTTTAAAACATTAAAAATCAAAGGCCTTCATTAAATTTTCAACAGAAATATTCTGATCAGATTAACACCCGAACAATCCACAAAACAAACCCTTTAGTTTCCGTTTTGGAGCTATGCTTTGAAAAAATGTAGCTAGTTGGACATGAATTCAAATAACTACAATATAAACGTATTAAGAACTTTTTTATATCGTTCATTAATTCGTGTTTTAAATTGAGTAACTAATTCTTTAGTAAATTAATTATTTACTACTTCTAAATTATTTATAACAAATTGTATTATACATCAAGTTGCCGAATCTTTGCTTAATAAAGTGGTCTTGGTTAATTACGCAATAAGAGGAATCTGTCCAAAGTTTGATATCATAGTCAGTGAATGTGGCTAATTTGAAGTCAGGCAGTGCATGATTGACGCACTTACAAATACGCAAAAAGTTTATTACCATGGTAGACAAAGATGTTCAAAACATGTATAAGACGAACTCCATGCTTTTCTTGCAACAGAACGTTAGTTTGCAATATTTGTGTTTATCATTCGATTTATTAAATATTTTGCAATACTTACGTACGCGGTTAATAACATCACTTATATACATATATTTTAAGATCATGGCCTTCATCTATTTCAATGTAATCAGTATAAATGTCATCCTCAATATCACTTTCAACGACCGTTTCAAAATCACATTATCCGTCACATACAAATCCACTTTAATCTAAGTTAAAATTTTGATTATTAATTGCGATTCCTCTAATATTTCGCCAGCTAAATAACAAATATTTTATTCGGTACCTTTTATTTTCATTGGTTCATGTCCTAAGTTAAACATTTTAAAAGATTTGTTTTTAGAATTGTAACTTCTTGCAGTAATATTTATATATTTATGGAAGGAGCTATCGGAAGACTCATCTACAGTGATCGAAAGTCCCTTAGTCTTTAGTTATTTGTCAAATTTCAGAAACAATACAATTTGAGTCATTATTACTTATTTAAATTTGAAATTATGAACAATTTTAAGCAATTTAATAACTTTAAATATATAAATATAAACATTTATTCGTTTTATCCGATTATTCTACATAAAATTGTTCGAATTATTCGTTATTCGAAAATGGCCATTTTTAAATTGTTCGAATAACTATTCGTAAAAAATTATTCGATTAATCGAACGATCATTAGTCGAATGAATACCCTAATATCAACCATATGAATGCAAAATCAACCAAAAAAACACAGAATTATTGTAGTTTCATTCAAGATATAATAAAAACATAATAAAATGAGAAAAGTTCTGTCGAATAAAGGCGACCTTAGAAGGAAAAAAAGAAAAAAGTATTTTGCATGCAATTAGCCATTGTTTTGGGAAGACTATACTGAATAAAGCGGATTATATTTTTGCTTTTTGCTATACATTTTTCAATACTTTCTGAAGCTAAATTAAAGAGCAGAATTTTTGTTTATATTTAAATGGGCATAATGTTGTTTTTTACAAAAGCTTTTTTTGCATTGTTTTTAAAGCTTGTTTGCCTTAGGAATATCATTAGAAATATCATTTTAAAAATCAGATCGGAATAGTAAAGCCTCCAAACTAAGGACAGAAAGCTAAATGATTCAAATCGAAGGTTTAAAACCAGTTTTATTTGCATTTAAAGATGGTGTTAAAATTTGTTTCAAAATTTAATTTTTAATTTTTTTTTTAAAAAGCTTGAACATTTAATTTTTAGATAACGGAGAACTATATTAACCCTTGGAAGCATCAACAAATTAAAAAGTGCAAAATAAGGGCCACCCTAGTTTGTATACATATGTGATTATTTGGGTTACTATTATTGTTTACTGCATGTTAGTACATGAGTAAATTTAAATTAACTATAGTAAATTATTTGGGCCAGTGTAAACAAACAGGCCATATGTTCACACATGTATGAGTAAGTATTTTAATGTTTGGGTGAAGTAGTGTCGTGTTTTATCATTTGCTCTACTTTAACAAACTACTAATTAAATAAAATTTAACAATACACACGACAAGATTTTAATGAAAAATAAACAATATTTAAAAAGTAATTACAATTTATTAGCGGCCACTTCAAAGCCCTCTCACATTGAGTACATTCATTTGATAGCTTGCTTTAGCTATTTTACAAATTGTAAAACTAGTAGAAAAATTAGCAGACTGATTGTATTTTATAAAAACAAAAATACAGAAAGAAAACTATATACAAAATAAAGGGTTGTCCAATATGGAATTCCGAACTTTAGCAGTTGCTAGCTGCCTTATTGTTAAAGCTATATCTAGCAAATTGCCTGGTATTTATTCTCTTTGTTTTGTCTAATCATCATGGCCGGATATGGCGTTTAACAGCACGAGTAAATGAAAAAATTTTGTTATCAAAATTAGTGTTTTGTTCGAGCAACATTCCGTGCACTTCGCCCATATTATGATTAGTCACATTTGTGGATGAATGGGTACCTTAACAAACAAAATTGTCGAATTTGTGAAGACACCAACCCACATGATATCCATAAGCGCAACCCAAATTTGGTTTGGTGGCGTTATCGGTCAATATTTCTTTGAGAAATACGGCCATCAACGGCGAGCATTATAGTTCGATGATTGCCAATTTCTTTTTTCATGAATTGGATGATATAGACACCAAAGACATTAGATGACATACAGCTCATTCCACATTGAACATTCTGCACAAGCGATTTGAGGGCATGATATCGTGCGACTTGACCCCGTTAGACTCTTTCTTTCTTTCTAATTCTGGTCCAATATTTTCTAATATTTAACAATTTAAACAATTCATCTGTATTTTACACTTGCTTAAAACATATAAATACATTCACAACCCTCTTCGAAAACTTTCAAATTTCACCAGACCAAAACAATATAATTATCTAAAGAAAATATCTACAAAAAACATATTTTCACTTATCTTAAAACATAACACACTTGTAACAATCTATTTATATTAAATTCTTAAAAACACATTAAAATGAAACTTCATTTATTATAAAAAATAATAATGTTCTAAATTCTATTTGCAACCTTTTTCGATGCCAACAAAGTCATAGGTGATGTCACAAAAGGCGTTACCAATAGAATGTTTGAAACTACAAAATACAAAAAAAAACAAGCGAATGTAACGGCAACAATAGCAACAGCACCAGCAACAACAAACAGCAACAATATAAAACAACCTTCGTAACTTAATGTTTTAATCTTAATCTAAATGATTTTATCTAGTTCAAATTGATTTTAGTTTTGGCATTAGCTGCCTAAATGCTGGCAGAAAATGTAACATAAATATTTATACCCTCAAACCACTTAAAACATTCTGGAAAACATTGTTCAGATACAATGTAACGTTCAAACCAGAATGTGTCCTTTTTATTAAAAAAAAAACAAACAGAACATTTTCGTGTTTTATACAGTGACAAATAGAAGTGTTAATAATTATGGCTTTATTTCAAACTGTAAGTAATAATTAATTACACTGTCCAACAGCATTTTTGGAACAGAATACCGACCCTATAATTCTGAAAGGGCATGTTAAGTAGATAATTTTTGTAGAATAAACTTATAGTCCAGCTGGTCTGAATTTTTTTTTACAGTGGGTCAAAGTTTTAATTTTTTGATCGAAGGTAGAATTATACTAACTGAAAAAATGTTGTAAGTTAATATCTGAGAGAATTCTTATTGTCAGAGTTATATTGTGGAATTTTATGGCGATCATTTTTGTGGAAGATCTTAACCCCCTATCTCCTCTCTTTAGGGTTTAACAAAAAGGACATTTAAGGATTTAAATATTGTACGAAAATTTTGGCGTAAAATGTGTCTAAATACAATTAGTAAGGAAAACCGTATTCGGTCTTGCTAATCGCTCGACTGGTTTGCTTCTAGTCAATATGGGACGAAGCATTATTTGGGCCTTGGCCTTTTAATGTTCGAGTCTGATATGAAGCGACAATTTTTGAATGGGTACAGGTCGTCCCTTTGAATTCATGAGTCCACTACTTTTCGGGCTGTAGAGCTTGGGTGAAGCGATCTGCCCAGATTGAAGGATACATATCAGAAATGCAAATAGATGCTTTACACAAGTAGGTTTTCATTAAAAAAAATCATTGGGGGTCACCAAAGACACAAAAGTTGTAAATGGACCCTTTTACGCTTAATTAGTAAAATTACACGTCATATCGGGTCTCACATTTTTTATAAATATCTCCAAAAAATCAAGTATGATCCGAATGAGCTGAAATTTAAAATTTAAATAGTCCATAAGGAGATCTACAAAAAATATGTAAATATATGTAAGTTATCTCTTTTATTTCAAGAGATATTTAGGTTTATTTATTTATTTTTTTAATTCTGCTCGATCTTTTTTTGGTTTTTTAGATATGGCGCACAGTGCTTTGTTCAATGGACAAAAATCAAAAACAAGATCATGTCTTTGATGTTAATGAAATTTATATTTTTCAATGGACAACTAAATAACTTATTCGCAAAAAAAAAGACTTTTTTATAAATATCTCTTTTTGTCGTCACTAGATGTCGCTAAAGTTAGTACATTTTCAACATAAATTTTATGGAGAAAAATATATGTTTTTTATGGTTAACTAAAATAATTGTTAAAAGTTCGTTTTAAAAGGTATAAACTCGCGATTGGTTGCAAATGAAAGAATATGAATGTGGAATTATGGAAAATTACTGTTTATGTCAAAAACGGTTTAATAGTTTTATCTGCGCAATTTTTAATAATTAACATTTTTTTTTTTGTAATCCTGAAATTCTAAAACTTTGTTGGAATATTAGTATAATATATGTTAATCTATTTTGATTATGTTTTACTATAGAATAGCCTTAACTATTATCTATAAGAAAATATAAGCATTAGTTGGCCTTTCGTATGAAAACTATTAAAATTTTGTTTTTGTTTAAATGTATAAATTACCATTTCGTAAATTTTCAATTTGATGGTTTGCGGAAATAGCTCCAGATTTTTGGTATTTTTATAAAATTATACCGTTTCTTTCAAATACCTAAGAAATATTGCGTTATTTAACAAAAGTAGTTTAATGGCATAAAGTGTATTAATAGGTCTTTATTTGGTTCTTGATGTTGTACGTTTTTTTTCTGAAATCAAAAAAAATGCCAAAGTTTGATTTAATTTTGAAAGAAAACATGTTAATAAATTTTAATTTTATCTAATGCCTATCTCTTATTTATTATAATGTGAAATCATTATTTGTCCGTTTTGACTAGAACGTTAAAAAAAAATTGTTTCTGATGGCATCCATAAATAATACATTTTTACCGTAAATGTAAGTAACTCAATAATTGAATATAACCTACATATTCTTAGGTTGAGATAGTAATATGAGCTTCTGTTTCTAATATTACAGCTGAACTATAAGGCTATCAACATTTTAAAATGTCCGTCCATCCGTCCTTCCGAATTTAGAAAATATATACCATATTGCACTATTTTTTAAAAAAATTAATGCTTGGTTTCAAAATAAAAAACGATTTTTACGAATTTTTTAAAAAAAAAATTAGATGTTATACAGGATATTGAAATATTGATGTCTTGGAATTATGAATATCCTTCCGATGAAATTTTCATAATTTTGCATCTAATATTATAAGAGAACAATAATTTCTAAAAATTAATAATTTTTTTCAGGTTTTATATCTATATTTGCTATAAAATTTCGAAAACAATAAAATTAACATGCTAACAGTTATCTCATCCCTATAAAAAGTTACACGCATCTAAAGTTGGAACATGAAAAAATGGCCATATTTTAAAGATTGTTAAGATCTTCCACAAAAATGATCCCCATAAAATTCCACAATATAACTCTGACAATAAGAATTCTCTCAGATATTAACTTACAGCATTTTTTTCAGTTAGTATAATGCTACCGTCGATCAAAAAATTAAAACTTTGACCCACTTTAAAAAAAATTCAGACCAGCTGGACTATAAGTTTATTCTAAAAAAATGATCTACTCAACATGCCCTTTCAGAATTATAGGGTCGCTGGTCTGTTCCAATCAAAAACTCTCAATTTGTTGAACATTGTTATTTATGATTTTTTCAAAACTGAGTTAGAGAGATTTCATTAGTAGTTATTGCAAAAAAAAAAAACCTTTTCGGACTTTAAAGCTTTAGATGTCCTTTATTTAGGTATGGAATATATCGATGGCTTAATAAAAAAAGGCGTAACTCATTTTTTTTTTAAATTGGATTTTTTTGTTTATTCCGGTAGACATATGTCATATGCCTTGCCTCAAAATGTCAGGGGGGATATAATTGCAAATAACGGATTTATAACGATTTCTAACTCATGGTTATCACCATGACAATAATAAAAGGTTAATCTCTCTGCGCAGCTGTACCTATGCGTTTATATTTTACAAGTATCAAATTCGCTTCTGAATCGGATTATTTCACCTATCAGGAAATTTAACAGCTTTATGTCGCAGAATGTGATTCAAAAAAAGAAAATGAAAATATAAAATTGTTCTATACCATATTTAAACCTAGAAAAAAAATAATTCCTCAACAAAAGACGACTCAAGCCATTCTCTTATAGAAAGAAAAAATTAAAAATTTGCAAATAAATTTGCTATCGCAATTTGTGCAATTAATAAAGGACTTAATAAATCACAATTTGCACTACCACTATTTTCTAAATTAAAGACATCCTCCCTGATTCACTTTATAAGAAGTAAAGTCATTACGAAAGTTTTCTGCGGGTACCGTTTCAACATTTCAAAAAATTTAATTCTAAGGGACTCTCTACTGAGTATATAAAAGTATGTACGGATGGAAGTTTCCTGGAGCCATTATTTAACCATCCTGTTTCGCTTAGATCTAGAATATCCAGATTATATGAATTGAATTATATGTAAATCCCGCATTTTTAATGCAATACAAAAAAAAGTTTAAAGCATTAGGCAATTTAATTTTTTTTTAATAAAACATTGAAATCTTACAATAACCAATTATATTTAAGAGCATATTTTGTATATTATAAGAACATATTTTTCGTTTTGAGTGCATATTTTATTTAATATTTATATTTTTAAGTTTTTTGCAACATTTTCTGATAAAAAAATGTTTTCTTAAAACTATTAGAAAATTCCAAAAATTACTTATACATATATTTTTTGTATTGTTTTGACAAACACTGTTTGACCATCAATAAGTATAAACATATTCATACATATACTGTGTAAGTTAAAAAATATTCGTATTTGAGTGTTAATTTTACATATATAGTTAGTATAGGAATGTGAGAGATATTGCAGACCTGCCTTTCAGAAATGCAGCAAAGAAAAAATAGTTGGTTGTTACAACTGTGTGTGAATTATGACAGTGACTCGACTCAATTGAAGTGCTAAACTTGTTCTTTTTCTTAATTTTTTTTATTTTTCATTTTGGATCACGGCCAAATATAATAATAAAACGGTAATTCGTTTATAGTTGAAATTTGTATTTTCTTTTTTTGCTTGTACGTTTTGAAATGGAACAAAAATTTAATAAAAAGAAAATTTATGATTATAAGCAAAATAGAAAAGAGAGAATTGCAAAGAACCAGTGTATATGTATATGAATTTTAGAGCACTTAAGTTTAGTTTTAGTTCATTTCTTTGCCTTAATAAAACTATTTGAAATATTTACAATTAATGGTTTTAATTAAAATTAGTTCATTATATACCATGTACTCATAGTTGTTGTTGTTGTTGTTGCATTATTTTCGCACTATATACTCGTTTATGTGAACAATATTAGTATATAGGTACTTGTAGTGAAGGCAGTGGTAGTTGTAGTTGTTGCAGTTGTTTTAGATGATGCTATAAGCAGCGAGTACCTCTTAAGGTTCGTTTGTATAAAGTATTTAATGCCTCGATTATAAAACATTTTTTGTTGTAGTTGTTGTTGTTTTTTTAGTATTCCTCTAGTGTTCCACTCTCTATTTTACAGATTTTTTTTATAGTTATTTTTGTTTTGCATCAGCCATTGGGTACTTATGTATAAAAATCGATGTGTATCCTTCAAGCAACGTGCTGCTGTACAGGGAGCAAGAAAAAAATCATCAGAAGAAAGAAAAAGTTTTTGCTTTTATGTAGCTGCTTTTAACCCCCCTATTGTTGTTTTTATACCTATATATTTGTAATAATATTTACAGTGATTCCTTAGATGACATGGTATTTTCTATAAAACTGTGATACAAAATTTAAGGAAAAAATAAGCAAATTGCCCTCATGTAGCAATTCCGTTTTGCTGGAGTCTATAGAGTACGGAAATACTTATAGTTCTGCTCGATCAATTCTCGTCTTAAAAATGTTGGTATCCAAATAAAATTC
Source organism: Calliphora vicina (assembly GCF_958450345.1). NCBI lineage: Eukaryota > Metazoa > Arthropoda > Insecta > Diptera > Calliphoridae > Calliphora > Calliphora vicina. The sequence goes on along the minus strand of NC_088780.1, from coordinate 138,155,406 downwards.
AACATGAATATGTCGCATATATACACAAATATAGTCCCTTAATTATGTGACGATCGGTTCATAATTAGTCAAAGTTCCCATATAACTGGTATCCAAATAATGCCAATAATTAGTAAAAGTTCCAATATAAAATCCATTTCAGGAAATTACTTTACCGATCTTATATATATCTGTGGACATTTGACAAAACGATTTCTCTCGATATAAGAAAATTTTACAGGATTTTTGTAGTAAATATAAAATTTGAGTGCGCTTTTTTTTGGTCTTATCGCCGTATTTCTATGACTTTTAAAACATAAGATACGCAATCGAAAAAACGAACTCTTTCAGGTTTTTCCCCAATTTCAATTTGACAAAACAACTTCTCTCATAGAATTCAAAACATTTTAAAAAAAACTTGTAACTGCCTTTTGACATAACAGCCTATCTCTATTTAGTTCTAGCACATTTTTAACAATTATTTTTTGGTGAAACAGCTTCTTTCGAAAGAAGTCGTTTTGTCGAAAGCAAATATTGAAAAACTTACCACTTGTCTGAGACAAGTCGATTTTTAAATCAGTTGATCGTGAGTTTTAGTTTTGACAAAACGTCTTGTATCGACAGAGGGTCTTTTACAAAAACGAAAATTTAAAAAAGTTAAGTCTTATCTTAACATAAGTGCTTTTAAAAATGGAAAAAAGAAGCTGTATTGCTACTTAATACTAGAATAAATAAAAATAAATTAAAATTCATGTAAATGAATGAAGTAAAAACTTGAGGCTATATCCAATAAAGTGAAAAAAAACACGTAAATATGCCTGTGTTTTCGACCAAAGACCTATTTTGGCTAAAATGTATGGTTCAAGTGATGGAAATACTTTGATTGCCAAAAATTTCGATCATGTGAATAGATTGACCATACATTTCTAATTGTGGATCATACGCATCTTGAGTTTGACACAGTGCATGAGCAAATTGAAAAAAATTAAGAAAAATTCATCCTTTTAAATATACCGTATACACGACTACAAATCGTTCACGAATTAAACCAAAACTATTTATACCCTACACCACCATAATGGGGAGGGTATTATGGGTTTGTGCAGATGTTTGTAACGCCCAAAAATATTAGTCTAACACCCACCTTAAAGTATACCGATCGACTTAGAATCACTTTCTGAGTCGATTAAACGATGTCCGTCCGTCCGTCTGGTTGGCTGGCTGTCCATGTAAACTTTGTGCGCAGAGTACAGGTCGCAATTTTGAAGATATTTCGATCAAATTTGGTACATATTACTTTTTCGGCCCAAGGACCAAGCGTATTGAAACTGGCTGACATCGGTTCATTATTTCACCTAGCCCCTATACAAATGTCCCCTCGAAATTGGACTTTATCGGTCATAAATGTTTAATTTATCTATATATCTACACAAATTTCGCTCCAAATAAGTTTTATATATACATAATTCATGTCACCAAATCTTTTTACGATCGGTCCATAATTAGTCATAGCTCCCATATAGACCCGCTTCCGAAAATCACTTTAACGTGCATAAATAGCTTAAAAATGTTGGTACACACACAAAATTCAACATAGTTAACTTTAATATAGACATAAATTACACGACCTAATTTTATGGTGATCGGTCCATAATTGGTCATAGCTCCCATATAAGGCCCACTTCCGAAAATCACTCAAAAATATAAATTATTGATATTTTAAAAGAAAAATATTTTTACTCATTTACTTGGTGCAGGGTATTATATGGTCGGGCTTGACCGACCATACTTTCTTACTTGTTTTTAGATTTTATTTGTCTGATGAAAGATAAATACTAGAGTGTACCTTAGAATTAAATTTTTTGAAATGTTGAGACGGTACCCCCTGAAAACTTTCGTAGTGACATAAAATACCACCAAAAAATTGTTAAGCTTGTTCTAAGAAGGGCAACCCGTGCCCACTTAGCGATTTAGTTTTGAGGTACATTTACAAGGGGAAAAAATGCATTTTTTTCAGTTTTTGTAAAAATTTTGCCATTAAATAATTACCTTTGCAATTTAATTTAAAAGAATCAAAATGTGCACGTAATTGTCGTTCTAATAAGATATAAAGGACAAAAATTGGTTAAACATGTTAAAGTTATTAAAAAATCGCCAGGCCATTAACTTGTCTCAGGCCACTAGAACATGAAATGTAGGAACAAAATTAACATATTTTGAGAAATATTAAAATAAAAGCTTATTTTTACTGAGAATATATCCATATTTACTTGTGTATGAGTTTTTGTCTTCTTAGGATACCGATAACCTATTCACAGATATAACCAAACAAAAATATTTTTTTTAACGGCAGCTTCAAAACTCCAATTTCCAATTTTTTAAAATATTGTTAAACAAAATTCAGAATTTTTTGATCATCACATGGGGATTTATTGACAACATAATAAGGAATAATAATATGAAAAAATATGACAATACCTCCTATAGTTTTTCCGTACCAGCGAGTTAAATTTTGAGATTTTCGAGAAAAACTAATATTCGGCACTGCCAAAAATGTATTCTGTGACCGAAATATTTATCTAAAATGTGTTGAAGATAAACTAATTTGTTGTAAAAGATAAAAAAATATATTAGTGAGGGTAAATCACGATTTTTACCACACAAAAAATTATGTTACTGTTGTAAATTTCATAGTGTGTGTGGGAAACAACACACGAGGGTAAACAACCTATGTTGTTTTAAGAGTGCGATGTGGGTAAAGACTATTTTAAAATTAATGTCAACACAATAAACATATGATTTAAATAAATTTAAAGAAAACTATAAATATTTCTGTTATCTATGCACTCGAATAAAACAGCATTGCTATATGAGACCCTCAGCATATTTATGATGTAGCATAGTGTAATTTTGAACAAACGTAAGAATATAGTTTTTATATTTGATACAACTTATGTTGTCCTTTGTACGATACGCAAGGGATATTGAATTATCTTGAATTGTTATAACATAAACATTTCGGATAAAAACGTGCCGTGCCCTATCATACTTGACTTCTAACTCCTACGATTTCATAATTACGTTACCAAAATTTATGCACGATTTGTAAATATAAAATATATCAATCTAAAGAGAAAATTATATTTTGTTTCAACTGATCTGCCTGATCTGAAACAAACTTTCCCAATTCTAAAATATAGTGACAACTGTAAAACGGTTACCTATTTAGGTAAAAGTGTGTGTATCAATGTGTATGTTTGTATACATACACACTTAGGTACATAAAGAAATGTGTACATATATAACAACAATAATAACACGCAGATGAAAATATAGAGAAAAAAAAACAAAAACACAACTACGCTTAAATCATCGATTGAAGCGTTCATAATATTTCCATTTGGCTGATTTTCAATTGAAACTTTGCTTCGTTGCAATGCAAATCGTTTAAAAGCTTAAAAAACTGTTTAGAAAACAACAACTATAACAAAAATCTCAAAGTGATTTCATTTATATTTGTACATTTGAGCAATTCCATTTCTTTTGATGAAGATTTTTTTTCTTCTGTTCTGTAAATACATACATTATTTTCTTTACCTGCAAAGCTATGGTGTATTGAGCGTTAAATAATACAGGCTTCCACTATCAATTAATTTAAGAAGTGTATAAATTTTGGTAAGTCCTGTGAGTTTTTTAAGTTTAGATTTAACCATTATAAGGTCTTCAAATTTACTGATGTTAACAATCTTCGGTTCAAATTTGAACCGAATAGAAACTAGATTTTTTTTATACCTAACGTTGTTGTTGACATTTGAAATTAAATAAAAGTCATAAAATATCTAAAATGTTATTAATCAATCCCTTTTTCCATGAATTTTACGAAAAAATGGCTAGAGTCAAGATTTGCGAAAATTAAATATAAAAAAAAAAATATCTGTGGAGCCAGAAATATTCTGTGATAAGTATTTAATTAATAAATCAGCATTTTAAAACATTATGAAAAAATCTCGCGAGACAGGTACTGTTAAAACTCAACATATGGAAGGACAAACTAGTATTAAGAGAGTTTGGCAAATTCAAAATAATTACTATGCCAGAGTTTATCCATAATCTTAAATGGGAAATTGGTTCTTGGTTCAGGGCAAATGAGGCTGGTCATGATTAATATCGCCTCGTAAAAAAAGTCTTATTTCTAAATTTGTACAATTTTCCCAAGAACATTAAAATTGATCGATTTGAGGCCAGATCTTCTCCATGTTGTTCATTGTCGTCTCCATTGCAGATTCCATTGTAAACTGGCCTTTGCTATGTTGGAGATGTCTTTAAGCAGCGTATGGACAATCCACCATTTACGATGGCGGATTTCTTTCGCGACTGGAGCTTGGTTGCTAATTGGCAGTAGGTCGGCGTTTGTGATGCGGTTTGGTAAAAAATATTTTCTTTATTTTGCGTAGACATTTATTTACAAACACTTGTAGTTTTGTTGTTAAGGACTTAGTGACTTTTCACGTTTCACACCCGTAGAGAAGGTCCGACTTTACGCTTGAATTGAATACGTTGATGAGTGCCGCTTAGAAATTTGGGAAGAATTCTAAACTTTACTACCCGTTTGATTTATTTTGTTTACTGCATCTTCATCTGCGCCTACATCTTCACTTATAACGCTGCCATGATAGGTAACTTTATTTACGTTTTCTATGTCGGTGCCATTTAAAAGTATTGGGTTAATCTTTTCAGTGGCGATTCTGAGCGACCTGGTTTTGGCGATGTTGATCTTAAGCCCGACTCTTGCAGCGAGTCGAGTTTTGTGTATCTTTTAATATTTGCATTTTGTCAATATAATGTCGGATTTTACTAATTGAATGATAAATATATCCTCTTCAGACTACATAATGAAAAATTTTTAATTTCAAAAAAGCATTCATGATGCTTATTATACAGTGAACATTGTCAAGTATTCAATTTCTAGTATTCTGCCCATTACTTCTTAATGAGTAGATTTTGTTATTGTGATGATCAATGATATAACTTTATTAACTAACAATTTTAGAACCAATGGGAATCCCTTACTTTACATTCTGTAAAATTTAAAAAAAAATCATTAAATTTAGTAGATGAGTACAATTCAAACCGATTGAAGAGAAATATGGTTTGATAATCAGTAACCCTTCTGATTATACATAAAATTGATTGGCTAATCAGTAAAGTTAAGTAATATACATATAATTTATTCATTTCAAAATCTAAACGTTTAATTTTACTATTTTCAAAAGAACCTACAATTTGAATTTTAGAAATGGCAAAGATACATTACAATTACAAAAAAAAAAAAAATAACTTGAAACTAAAATTAGAACATACCTATACGAAAAGTAGGAAAAAACCCTTGGTATTTGTGTAAATTGCGTTTTATTATTTTTCGTATTTTTGTTTTGCCAAGTTTTTTGGTGCGGAAATTACATTCATGCGGTTGCGATAATTAAACGAACAAGTATCTTCTAATTTTCCCTCTTTGATTTTCAATTTCATTCTCAAAATAACTAAGAACTTTTAGCTTTTTCACAAACAGTTGTTCATCTGAACACACATGTATACACAGGCAAATAAACAGACATTTGCTAAAATGTAATATGCGTTCATATGTATGTAAAATAGAAACTACTATAGATATTCTCATGTATGTTTGTTAAAGTATGCATAAATAGTAGTGGTATTTAAAGTAACACTAAAGCTCTGAACACAATGTGGTTAAAAAGTTTTCATTTCTAAACGGTTTTAACTTCGTTGGCGTACTATTTATCCCATGGCTTTCTTCTACTCTTTGTATTTTCATATGATTTTCTTCTATTTCGCATTTCAGTTTTTATTTGGTTTGTTTGTAAGCTGTTCTATTCCTTATGTTCAATTTACATAATGTGCAGCGTATGCTGTGCAGCAGCGTTCTTTACAACTTAGAAGAAAATACGAGAAAATTGTAAATATAAATGAAAAAGTTTAAGACAGTTTCTTTTTTATTTAAACTTACATACGGTTGGCATTAAAAGCCTGAGATGCATAGGAATTAACATTGGTAACCAAATGAGTAAAATTTAGTTTAGAAATAATGCAAAATTAGGAAATGCTTTTTTACGAGGGCTGTATTCCAAAATTTACTTTAAAAAAATTGTTTAAATCTTGCTATGTTTAATAAAAAAAAAATTAATTATTAAGTATACGCAACCAGTAACACCCAAATATCAAATACACCTAATTTGTAGCATACGTTTGGGGCTGACAAAAAAATGTCCAGCGATACGTATGATTAATATTTATTTTTATCATATTAATAAAGTATACTTAATTTATGCATATTGAAAGACTTTAAAAACTTGCATATGCATAAATGTAGTTACATAAGTTTCGAACAAAAGAGGAAACAAAAATTAAGCAGCCATATTATTAATTCACTTCATAGATGTACATTATTTTGATTTATTTTAAAAAATTATTTTCTAAAATAAAATATTAACATCAAGTAAAAAAAAACAAATCAGAAAAAAATTTAAATAGTACATGAAATAATTAGAATAAATTTGTCAATAATTAAATGCTTCAAAATATCATCCGAAAAAGCTCTCAAATGTAATCTGGGTATTTCAATATTTCACTGCAATATAAATTTGTATAATATTAAAGAGCATATCGCTTTTTATCAAACTTTCACTTCTCTATGCTGCACACTGGGTAATTTGAGCTACTTTTTAGGTCATAATTAATTTGTTTTTCCTGATATTGTTAACCAAAGGTTAACTACAGCAACAATCAACACTATAATATAATACAATTTGTTATAATTAGAATATACATGGGGGATTTCATGTCAAGTGAACAAACTTTTGAAATCGATGTCTTTCGATCGAGATGCATTCTATTGGTTGGCACTAAGGTTAGTTCTATTGGATAGTAATTGAGACACAATTTTTAAACAAGATCGGTGGAGAACTCTCTGAGTTAGTGGGGGTCAAAATATTACATTTTAGCCAAGCAAGTGTTTTTCTCATCCATTTAATTTATTGTTCCTATCAAAATATGTCCTAAGTAGTTTGGATTTCTTCAATCTTTCGAAAATTTTTTGTTTTTTTTTAGCCCTTTTTTCTCTCAAAATAAAGCTTAGATATATTCCTCGAGTTGGATATCTATCAAAATAAATGTTTTGTAACTCAAAACATAAAACTTTTTTTACAAAACCAAAACTTTGTTGACTTTTTTGATTTTTTTTTTTGCTCAAAAGAAAGCTTAAATATTTTACTTGAAGACCTATTTTTTTGCACAAATAAAGCTTAGGCCTTTTCCTTTAAGCCTAGTTGGTAGCTTAGTGGAATGCCAGTGGGATATCTTGTTTGAAAATTGTGTTGGAATTACTATCCAATAGAACTATACTTGGTGCAAATTTCGTCTAACTTACAAAGAGAATATGTATGAATTTGGCTACCCATATTTTAATTTCTAATAACAGTAAGTTAAATATATGATATTTACCATAGTCCTTGATAATAAAAATAGTTGACGATGAATAATTACAGACTAGCTGACCCGACAGACGTTGTCCAGTCCAAGTTAAAAAAATACTTGTGTTCGATTTGTGAATTTGTGAGAAACGGTTTGAACAGGGTAAAAATAGTTAAAAACAAAAAAAAAACGTATTATTGAATGATAATTTTTATGCCTATAGGGCATAGAATAAAATATGCATAGAAGCGCTACTGAGAGACAAAGAACCTAAGTTTGTTGTCAAATATGAGTGACCACAGATCGATCTCCTTTTCTTGATTAAACGCTTATTGGCCAAGTTATTAGCGAATTTAGATATTTTGTGTTTTTATATAAAAAATCGATTTTTGTTCAGAAGTATGAGTGATCACAGATCGAGTTCCTTTTCTTGATTAAACGCTTGTTGGCCAAGTTGTAAGCTAATTTAGATATTTTTAGTTTTTATATAAAAAACCAATTTTTGTTAAGAAATATGAGTGATCACAGATCGAGGTCCTTTTCTTGAATAAACGCTTATTGGCCAAGTTATTAGCGAATTTAGATATTTTGTGTTTTTATATAAAAAATCCATTTTTGTTAAGAAATATGAGTGATCACAGATCGAGGTCCTCTTCTTGATTAAACGCTTATTGGCCAAGTTATTAGCGAATTTAGATATTTTGAGTTTTTATATAAAAAAATTGCTTATTTGCCAAGTTATTAGCGAATTTAGATATTTTGAGTTTTTATATAAAAAATCGATTTTTGGTCAGAAATATGAGTGATCACAGATCGAGGTGCTTTTCTTGATTCAACGCTTATTGGCCAAGTTATTAGCGAATTTAGATATTTTGAGTTTTTATATAAAAAATTGAGTTTTGGCCAGAAATATGATTGATTGATGATTGATCACAGATCGAGCTGCATTTTTTGATTCAACGCTTATTGGCCAAGTTATTAGCGAATTTAGATATTTTGAGTTTTTATATAAAGAATCGATTGTTGTTAAGAAATATGAGTGATCACAGATCGAGGTCCTTTTCGTGATTCAACACTTATTGATTAACCGCTTATTGGCCAAGTTATTAGCGAATTTAGTAATTTTGAGTTTTTATATAAAGAATCGAGTTTTGTTAAGAAATATGAGTATCTCAGATCGAGGTCCTTTTTTTGATTTAACGCTTATTGGCCAAGTTATTTGCAAATTTAGATATTTTGAGTTTAATAAGAGTGATCACAGATCGAAGTCCTTTTCTTGATTAAACGCTTATTTTCCAAGTTATTAGCGAATTTAGATATTTTGAGTTTTTATATAAAAAATTGATTTTTGGTCAGAAATATGAGTGATCACAGATCGATCTCCTTTTCTTGATTAAACGATTATTGGCCAAGTTATTAGCGAATTTAAATATTTTGTGTTTTTATATAAAAAATCGAATTTTGGTCAGAAGTATGAGTGATCACAGATCGAGGTCCTTTTCTTGATTAACCGCTTATTGGCCAAGTTATTAGCGAATTTAGTAATTTTGAGTTTTTATATAAAGAATCGAGTTTTGTTAAGAAATATGAGTGATCTGAGATCGAGGTCCTTTTCTTGATTAAACGCTTATTGGCCAAGTTATTAGCGAATTCAGATATTTTGATTTTTTATATAAAAAAATCGATTTTTGTTAAGAAATATGAGTGATCACAGATCGAGGTCCTTTTCTTGATTAACCGCTTATTGGCCAAGTTATTAGCGAATTTAGATTTTTTGAGTTTTTATATAAAAAAATCGATTTTTGGTCAGAAATATGAGTGATCACAGATCGAGCTGCTTTTCTTGATTCAACGCTTATTGGCCATGTTAATAGCGAATTTAGATATTTTGAGTTTTTATATAAAAAATCGTTTTTTGGTCAGAAATTTGAGTGATCACAGATCGAGGTCCTTTTCTTGATTAAACGCTTATTGGCCAAGTTATTAGCAAATTTAGATATTTTGAGTTTTTATATAAAAAATCGAATTTTGGTCAGAAATATGAGTGATGCTTTTCTTGATTAAACGCTTATTGGCCAAGTTATTAGCGAATTTAGATATTTTGAGTTTTTATATAAAAAATCGATTTTTGTTAAGAAATATGAGTGATCACAGATCGAGGTCCTTTTCTTGATTCCACGCTTATTGGCCAAGTTATTAGCGAATTTAGATATTTTGAGTTTTAATATAAAAAGCGATTTTTGGTCAGAAATATGGGTGATCACAGATCGGGGTCTTTTTTCTTGATTCAACGCTTATTGGCCAAGTTATTAGCGAATTTAGTTATTAGCGAATTTAAACCGATTTTTGGTCAGAAATATGAGTGATCACAGATCGAGCTGCTTTTCTTGATTAAACGCTTATTGGCCAAGTTATTAGCGAATTTATATATTTTGAGTTTTTATATAAAAAATCGATTTTTGGTCAGAAATATGAGTGATCACAGATCGAGCTCCTTTTCTTGATTAAACGCTTATTGGCCAAGTTATTAGCGAATTTATATATTTTGAGTTTTAATATAAAAAATCGATTTTTGGTCAGAAATATGAGTGATCACAGATCGAGCTGCTTTTCTTGATTAAACGGTTATTGGCCAAGTTATTAGCGAATTTAGATTTTTTGAGTTTTTATATAAAAAATTGAATTTTGGCCAGAAATATGAGTGATCACAGATCGAGCTCCTTTTCTTGATTAAACGGTTATTGGCCAAGTTATTAGCAAATTTAGATATTTTGAGTTTTTATATAAAAAATCGAATTTTGGTCAGAAATATGAGTGATCACAGATCGAGGTCCTTTTTCTTGATTAAACGCTTATTGGCCAAGTTATTAGCGAATTTAGATATTTTGAGTTTTTATATAAAAAATCGCTTATTTGCCAAGTTATTAGCGAATTTAGATAGTTTGAGTTTTTATATAAAAAATCGATTTTTGTTAAGAAATATGAGTGATCACAGATCGAGCTGCTTTTCTTGATTAAACGCTTATTGGCCAAGTTATTAGCGAAATTAGATATTTTGAGTTTTTATATAAAAAATCGATTTTTGGTCAGAAATGAGTGATCACAGATCGAGCTCCTTTTCTTGATTAAACGCTTATTGGCCAAGTTATTATCGAATTTATATATTTTGAGTTTTTATATAAAAAATCGATTTTTGGTCAGAAATATGAGTGATCACAGATCGAGCTCCTTTTCTTGATTAAACGCTTATTGGCCAAGTTATTAGCGAATTTATATATTTTGAGTTTTTATATAAAAAAGCGATTTTTGGTCAGAAATATGAGTGATCACAGATCGAGCTCCTTTTCTTGATTAAACGCTTATTGGCCAAGTTATTAGCGAATTTATATATTTTGAGTTTTAATATAAAAAATCGATTTTTGTCAGAAATATGAGTGATCACAGATCGAGCTTCTTTTCTTGATTAAACGCTTATTGGCCAAGTTATAAGCGAAATTAGATATTTTGAGTTTTTATATAAAAAATCGATTTTTGGTCAGAAATGAGTGATCACAGATCGAGCTCCTTTTCTTGATTAAACGCTTATTGGCCAAGTTATTAGCGAATTTAGATATTTTGAGTTTTTATATAAAAAATCGCTTATTTGCCAAGTTATTAGCGAATTTAGATAGTTTGAGTTTTTATATAAAAAATCAATTTTTGTTAAGAAATATGAGTGATCACAGATCGAGCTGCTTTTCTTGATTAAACGCTTATTGGCCAAGTTATTAGTGAATTTAGATATTTTGAGTTTTTATATAAAAAATCGATTTTTGGTCAGAAATATGAGTGATCACAGATCGAGCTTCTTTTCTTGATTAAAGGCTTATTGGCCAAGTTATAAGCGAAATTAGATATTTTGAGTTTTTATATAAAAAATCGATTTTTGGTCAGAAATATGAGTGATCACAGATCGAGCTCCTTTTCTTGATTAAACGCTTATTGGCCAAGTTATTAGCGAATTTATATATTTTGAGTTTTAATATAAAAAAGCGATTTTTGGTCAGAAATATGAGTGATCACAGATCGAGCTCCTTTTCTTGATTAAACGCTTATTGGCCAAGTTATTAGCGAATTTATATATTTTGAGTTTTTATATAAAAAAGCGATTTTTGGTCAGAAATATGAGTGATCACAGATCGAGCTCCTTTTCTTGATTAAACGCTTATTGGCCAAGTTATTAGCGAATTTATATATTTTGAGTTTTAATATAAAAAATCGATTTTTGTCAGAAATGAGTGATCACAGATCGAGCTCCTTTTCTTGATTAAACGCTTATTGGCCAAGTTATTAGCGAATTTAGATATTTTGAATTTTTATATAAAAAATCGCTTATTTGACAAGTTATTAGCGAATTTAGATAGTTTGAGTTTTTATATAAAAAATCGATTTTTGTTAAGAAATATGAGTGATCACAGATCGAGCTGCTTTTCTTGATTAAACGCTTATTGGCCAAGTTATTAGCGAATTTAGATATTTTGAGTTTTTATATAAAAAATCGATTTTTGGTCAGAAATATGAGTGATCACAGATCGAGGTGCTTTTCTTGATTCAACGCTTATTGGCCAAGTTATTAGCGAATTTAGATATTTTGAGTTTTTATATAAAAAATTGAGTTTTGGCCAGAAATATGATTGATTGATGATTGATCACAGATCGAGCTGCATTTTTTGATTCAACGCTTATTGGCCAAGTTATTAGCGAATTTAGATATTTTGAGTTTTTATATAAAAAATCGCTTATTTGCCAAGTTATTAGCGAATTTATATATTTTGAGTTTTAATATAAAAAATCGATTTTTGTCAGAAATATGAGTGATCACAGATCGAGCTTCTTTTCTTGATTAAACGCTTATTGGCCAAGTTATAAGCGAAATTAGATATTTTGAGTTTTTATATAAAAAATCGATTTTTGGTCAGAAATGAGTGATCACAGATCGAGCTCCTTTTCTTGATTAAACGCTTATTGGCCAAGTTATTAGCGAATTTAGATATTTTGAGTTTTTATATAAAAAATCGATTTTTGGTCAGAAATATGAGTGATCACAGATCGAGCTCTTTTTCTTGATTAAACGCTTATTGGCCAAGTAATTAGCGAATTTAGATATTTTGAGTTTTTATATAAAAAATCGCTTATTTGCCAAGTTATTAGCGAATTTAGATAGTTTGAGTTTTTATATAAAAAATCGATTTTTGTTAAGCAATATGAGTGATCACAAATCGAGCTGCTTTTCTTGATTAAACGCTTATTGGCCAAGTTATTATCGAATTTATATTTTTTGAGTTTTTATATAAAAAATCGATTTTTGGTCAGAAATATGAGTGATCACAGATCGAGCTCCTTTTCTTGATTAAACGCTTATTGGCCAAGTTATTAGTGAATTTATATATTTTGAGTTTTTATATAAAAAATCGATTTTTGGTCAGAAATATGAGTGATCACAGATCGAGCTCCTTTTCTTGATTAAACGCTTATTGGCCAAGTTATTAGCGAATTTATATATTTTGAGTTTTAATATAAAAAATCGATTTTTGTCAGAAATATGAGTGATCACAGATCGAGCTTCTTTTCTTGATTAAACGCTTATTGGCCAAGTTATTAGCGAATTTATATATTTTGAGTTTTAATATAAAAAATCGATTTTTGTCAGAAATATGAGTGATCACAGATCGAGCTTCTTTTCTTGATTAAACGCTTATTGGAATCGATTTTTGTCAGAAATATGAGTGATCACAGATCAAGCTCCTTTTCTTGATTAAACGCTTATTGGCCAAGTTATTAGCGAATTTAGATATTTTGAGTTTTTATAGAAAAAATCGATTTTTGGTCAGAAATATGAGTGATCACAGATCGAGCTCCTTTTCTTGATTAAACGCGTATTGGCCAAGTTATTAGCGAATTTAGATATTTTGAGTTTTTATATAAAAAATCGATTTTTGGTCAGAAATATGAGTGATCACAGATCGAGCTGCTTTTCTTGATTAAACGCTTATTGGCCAAGTTATTAGCGAATTTAGATATATTGAGTTTTTATATAAAAAATCGATTTTTGGTCAGAAATATGAGTGTCACAGATCGAGCTGCTTTTCTTGATTAAACGCTTATTGGCCAAGTTATTAGCGAATTTAGATATTTTGAGTTTTTATATAAAAAATCGCTTATTTGCCAAGTTATTAGCGAATTTAGATAGTTTGAGTTTTTATATAAAAAATCGATTTTTGTTAAGAAATATGAGTGATCACAGATCGAGCTGCTTTTCTTGATTAGACGCTTATTGGCCAAGTTATTAGCGAATTTAGATATTTTGAGTTTTTATATAAAAAATCGATTTTTGGTCAGAAATATGAGTGATCACAGATCGAGCTCTTTTTCTTGATTAAACGCTTATTGGCCAAGTAATTAGCGAATTTAGATAGTTTGAGTTTTTATATAAAAAATTGATTTTTGGCCAGAAATATGAGTGATCACAGATCGAGCTCCTTTTCTTGATTAAACGCTTATTGGCCAAGTTATTAGCGAATTTATATATTTTGAGTTTTTATATAAAAAATCGATTTTTGGTCAGAAATATGAGTGATCACAGATCGAGCTCCTTTTCTTGATTAAACGCTTATTGGCCAAGTTATTAGCGAATTTATATATTTTGAGTTTTAATATAAAAAATCGATTTTCTTTTCTTGATTAAACGCTTATTGGCCAAGTTATTAGCGAATTTAGATAGTTTGAGTTTTTATATAAAAAATTGATTTTTGGCCAGAAATATGAGTGATCACAAATCGAGCTGCTTTTCTTGATTAAACGCTTATTGGCCAAGTTATTATCGAATTTATATATTTTGAGTTTTTATATAAAAAATCGATTTTTGGTCAGAAATATGAGTGATCACAGATCGAGCTCCTTTTCTTGATTAAACGCTTATTGGCCAAGTTATTAGCGAATTTAGATATTTTGAGTTTTTATAGAAAAAATCGATTTTTGGTCAGAAATATGAGTGATCACAGATCGAGCTCCTTTTCCTGATTAAACGCTTATTGGCCAAGTTATTAGCGAATTTAGATATTTTGAGTTTTTATATAAAAAATTGATTTTTGGCCAGAAATATGAGTGATCACAGACCGAGCCCTTTTCTTGATTAAACGCTTATTGGCCAAGTTATTAGCGAATTTAGATATTTTGAGTTTTTATATAAAAAATTGATTTTTGGCCAGAAATATGAGTGATCACAGATCGAGCTGCTTTTCTTGATTCAACGCTCATATTTTTGGCCAAGTTATTAGCGAATTTAGATATTTTGAGTTTTTATATAAAAAAATCAATTTTTGGTCAGAAATATGAGTGATCACAGACCGAGCCCATTTCTTGATTAAACGCTTATTGGCCAAGTTATTAGCGAATTTAGATATTTTAGTTTTTATATAAAAAATCGATTTTTGTTAAGAAATATGAGTGATCACAGATGGAGCTGCTTTTCTTGATTCAACGTTTATTGCCCATGTTATTAGCGAATTTAGATATTTTGAGTTTTTATAAAAAATCGGATTTTGGTCAGAAATATGAGTGATCACAGATCGAGCTGCTTTTCCTGATTCAGCGCTTATTGGCCAAGTTATTAGCGAATTTAGATATTGTGAGTTTTTGTATAAGTAATCGAATTTTGGTCTGAAATATGATTGATCACAGATCGATGTATTTTGCAGATGTATTGAATAAGTGGGCGTATTAGTGGACGTGGACAATTTTTTTTGGACTATGTATTGCGAATATTATAAAAAAAATAGTTAAATCGGTCCAGGCGTCCTGCGAACTGGTAATTGGATTACTATGATCATTTAAACAAAAAATTAGCCAAATCGATGTAGCCGTTTTCCAATTTTAGATAAATCGAAAAAATTGGGAGTAAAAGTGGGCGTGGTCAATTTTTCATTCCGTAAAAACCTAAGTTTAAAAATTTAATTTTAAAAAAAAGGTAATGATATAAACATTTATGAAACTTAATAAATTTCCAGTGATCTTCTAAAGTGGGCGTAGCACGGCGTGGAATTTTTACTGAAGACTTTCGTCTTCAGTAAAATATTGTCCCAATACCCAGCTTAAAGTATACCAATCTGCTCAGGATTACTTTCTTATTCGATTAAGCGATGTCCGTCTGTCCGTCTGTCCGTCCGTCTATGTAAACCTTGTAATCAAACTACAGGTCGCATTTTCAAAGACAATTCGAAGATAAATATCTTAGTTATATACATATCCAAACCAAATTCAGCAAAAATAAGTTTTATATAAGCCGAACTCGCATCACTAAATCTTATGATGATGGGTCCATAATTAGTCATAGCTCCCATATAAGACCTACTTCCGAAAATCATTTTAACGAGTATAGATTTCTTAAAAATGTTGGTATTAAAATAAAATTCAATACAAATAAGTTTCATATACAGTGGTGGCCACCAATTTAAGACAAATACTTGAATTTTTTTCATCAACTGAATTTTAAGTGCGATAGAGCCAAAATAAAAGGACCTCTAAGGGTATGAAATTTATTATTAATGTTTCTAGTTTCTGAAAAATGTTTGAAAAAATCGGTAGAACATATATGGACAAAGATATGTGGAAATACGTTGACCCACCTCAGCGAACATCCGCTGTTAATAAGATGATATGACCGAAACTAATGGAACTAAAAATACGAAATTTGGTACGAATATTTTATAATAATAAAAATATAATGATATAAATGTGAGAAAATATGTTTATTTAAAAAAAAAATTTTTTGGTCAAGTTGTAGAAAAATTTTATGTGTTCGTGGTGAATATGTATGAATTGACACAGTCGAATAAAACACACTTGTGTGTTAAAACAGTCCTCATGCTTACATATTTGTGGAAATATTTGAAAAAATAATTGACAATCACGTGGAATTTAGCAAACAATTTTTGTCTTAAATTACTGGCCACCACTGTATATAGAAGACATTCCACCTAATTTTATGGCAATTGGTCCATAAGTAATAAGTTTACAATCATCTTCTCGGTGGAGGGTATCATATGGTCGGGCTTCGCCGACTATACTTTCTTACTTGTTTCAATATCGACATGATGGCCCAACGTACGTGACGATAATTTTCATTAACGAACAAATACGATTCAAATTGCTAACCAATTTTTAATTAAATGCAGTTTCTGGAAGCGCATGTAGATTAATTTGTCCAATATTCTTATCCTGCTTCTTGACAAAATAATCTTAAGAAAAAATCATTGCAATTCATTTCTTTAAACTATCGCACAGCCAAATCATAGAAAATTTCCATGCGACACTTCAATTCTCGTATTAATTTAACCCCTGATTCTGAAAACAAATTGTCATAAAACTTTTTAAAATAAATTTCTTGTCCGTGTTTCTGAAGCAGGTCATTAATTTGTTAGTCATATGGCTGACTAAAAAAAAATCGGTGTGAAATCGAATGATTGGCTTACTTTGATTTGTAATATTGTATCCAAAATATCAAGCTCAATTATTACTACCAAAAATTGGAGTAAGCGTTCTTAATGATGCGATTACCGAATCAAAAATTTGGTTGTAATTTTAAATAATTTTCAAACATCTGTCTTTGTGAACATCATTTGCTTGATGAACTGTTTAAGGGTATAATTGCACTAAAATACAATAAGAAGTTTTACTATGTCAATTTTCTCTTAATTTATATTTAGTTAGATAATAAATTGTTTAGTAAGTCTTGAAATTTTTATATTTCAATTTATAGTATTGTTGTTTCGAATTTCTAATAAATTCATTTGTTTCTTCATGATTTTACTGTACTTCAATTCTCTGAAAACTATAATTTTTAAAAATGTTTGTTTGTTTTGTTTTTCTTAAGAAATATAGGTACTAGGAAAACCTACACGAAATTACTTCATTTATTGAGAATTCTATAAATATTTTAATTGACTTTTTAAAACATGCAAAGTAACTTAGTAACACAAATATTACATTAATATGTATGAATGCAGAAAACAACTACAGGATTAAGGTTCGGTCTTAGGTCCAACAAATTAAATTTACTTATATAAAAAGTAGTTAATTCTATTCATTTATTATTTTAATTATAGCAAACAAGCTATAGTTACACTTTTGTTCTGTTGTTTAAACTACATATCTTTAAAATCCAACAATACAGCAAATGAATATAAAAGAATACAACATAATAGCTGAAGAGTAGATAGGCGCCAAACAAATATGTCCATGTTTTTCAAACTAACATGAAAGTGTACCTCATTTAAGGAAGCCTTTAATTAAAGAGCTAGAACAATAAACTTCATTTCGATTCTAAAATTGTTTTAATTTTTATAATTATTTATTTAGAATGAAGCAGACCTAACTCATCAATTCATAAAGTTTTATTATGAGCAAATTTATGCAAATGCGATTTTTTCATTTATGTAGGGAACATCAACAGATAGTTATTGTTGGCGTCATCCTAATGTATTTTTTTTTAAGTTAAAACTACAAAATCTTAAACATTTGTTTGCATATGCAACTGACAAACTCACATTTATATTTATATGGGTGTCTGTATTGAACTAATACATACAAATGTGTCTGCTTTTGTATGCGATGGTGGTCCCAGCTCAGCTAGCATTTTCAATCGTCGAAGAGTCTACTGGGAATCTCATGAAGGACATTTTTGATTGTCGATGAGCGCATTTTTTAATAGCAGAAGATCCCTTGCTCGGGAGAACTATTTGGTCAGCTGCTTCTTCTCTGAGATTCTTCCATAACACAGCGAAAGACTCTAATATTAATCGTAGAGAGAATCGTTTGAGATTTGTGTAGAGATTATCTAAGAGTATTTAATAAAGCATGCAAAGAATCGTATGAGACTCATGTAGGGATTATCTTACGAAGAAATGCTCAGCCGTACAATTCTTAAAAGACTAAAATCATCGAATAGATTTTAATCTTAGTTTTTAATTTCACAAACACTTCACATTTTAATTATTGGCTTTTTTAAGCAATTGCAAAATAGATATGTATTACAAAATCACCAGCTGAACTCTTTAAATTCAAAACTTAAATAAAAGGTTGATGAAAAACGAAGAATAAACTAGAACACGCTGTTTGTTTCTGTTTATCTATAACAGTAAATTGCATATTTTTAAATAATACAATTTCAAGATTAGCATGTTAAACAATCCAAGATTATAAATCGAGCGTGTCTGAAAATCTGTAAAAATTTAAAAAAAAGTATAAGTTTTTGTTATTGTTACTCATCAGATCATCATCAGAAGATTCTTTTAAGAATTGTATATTAAAAACAATCCACTAACAAAGAGCCAATGCTATCTGGGAGCAGTTCTAGGAGACTTTCACATAGTCAGAAAAAGATATTCTGGATTTGGAAGCAATAAATATGATTACTGCATCTTCTACTGCTACATTAATTGCATCCTAAAATTATTGCCTTACAAAACTGACTTTGGAAGGCATACATTAAGCTATTCGTATATGTGGTGAAGAACTTAGAAAAAATCAGCGCTTCTTGTTAGGCAATCACTGGGTCTGTAAGATTTTATTGCTTCTCAGCAGCTCTAAAATCTATGTGCACAATTGTTTGCACATATTTAATTCGATGAAATCAGGTTAATTTTAAAGCTGTGAAATAAGCTTATTTTGGATTCCTTATGCAGAGCCTCTACTCGAGGAATCTCATATAAAAATCATGTAATCTTTCATGCGAAGTGGTAGCAGTATACAAGTGCTCTCTGCCTTACAAACTTGCTTCCGAGGAAGCACCATTTTTTGCTGGGCAGTCCAATAACCGATTGCTTATAAACAAACCTTCCGCCGCCAACTCTCCAATGGATTGCTTCTGGTGTGTAAAATAACTACTTTCTAAAATGCAGTACAAAATAAACGTTAAAAGTGACTCCGCTATAAGTTACTTAGAGACACATAAGTGACAATTGTTTTCACGCTAGATTACCTGGGATGTATAAAGTAACCAATTGTCTTCTCTCTGCACTACAAGGAGCATATACGTGTCATATGACCCAAAATATATAAATTGGAGTCCAAGTGATAGGATATTAGTGACAATTATTGTCTATAAGGGATACATTGTCTACTTGCTTAACTGGTGGGGTATAAAACCTAAATGCACATAGAAATCTACTTACTTCCCAGCAGATCAAGGAACCAGTTAGATAGTAAGGTAACTGACTCTATGTAATTCAAATAAACAGCTATCGGCAGCTCTTTGTAATCCAAAAGGATTAATTGACACTCTACTTAGAATATGCACGTGTTAAAATAATTAGTCACGTAGCTAGTTAGACCTGCGCTGATGATAGGATCTATAAATTAAACATAATTTTTCATCCAACTGTGGTGGGACGTAAATAAAAATTAATATTTAGATTTAAGATTTGAACAAATTATTGATAGTTCACATTATTTTGAGAAGATACAATAAATAAAATATGAAAAAAAAACAATTGTTTTACTTTTTCTGAAATTTGGGCGCCTCGAAAATTATTTTTTTGATAAGTCGTATTGGACATTTTTGTCCCCATGCCAAAAGCTATTGAAAAATCGATGGCAGAATATTGAAAAATGCTGGCCTTACAAATCGACCCACGGTAATGTATATACTTATGTGTATTAGTGTATACTAATACACATAAGTATAGACATGCTTATATACATAAAGTAACTAACTAACTATCTACTCATTAAAAGGTGCTGTAATGATAATAGTAATTAAAATAATGAAAACAGTTTTTGCTTTTAAGTTATTATTAACGTTAACTTAAATGATTGTTGTTGCTGTCTACATTTCAAAGAAATGAAAGGGGGGAAATATTGTTATGAACGGCTTAATAACATCCCACACCTAATATTACTGCAACATTTAACTAGTTATAGTGAAAATGTCAATGAATAATTTGAGGGATACTAAAAATCCTTTTAATTCCGTATATTAACATACTTGTCCTATTTCAATATAAAGCACTTATAAGTCTGCCAATACAAGTGATCACAGGTGATCGTCATTTTCCCATTTGGATCACGTTTTACAGTTTCTGATAATTTTCATATACAAAATCGATTTTGTGTTGAAAATATAAGTGAACACCGTATGTTGTCCCTTTTCAATTTAGACCACTAATTACCAACTTGTAGCCATTTTTATGTTTTACTCCATTTTCATATAAAAAATCGACTTTTTATTGAAAATATAAGTAAAAAAAGGTGATGACAGATTATAATACTTTTTCCATTAAGTCATAACAAAAATTAATTTTGGAATGAAAATAAATTATTTTTTCCTTTTCTATTAGCACCACTTTATTTAATGACATATAGCCAAGTTTATGTTTAATTTAAGTTTTATATGAAAAATTGATTTTGAATTGAAGAGAAAGTGATCACAGATTTATCAATATTCTTCCATTTTGATCGCCATTTACCGATTTATAGCCAAACCAGTTTTATGTGCATACATACAATTGTTTATGTAAGTTTGCAATAAAATCTACTCATAACAAACTGACATTTTGCACAAAAACTCAAACTAGCTAGAAGAAGTGTTGCCAGTAGTTACGAAAAAATTATGCTGAACCGAACTTAAAAAGGGGCCTGAAATTAAGTTTATTTAAACAAAATAGTTTACTACACTTCTGGAAAAGTTTAAAATATCTAATATATATAGCTCTATTTTATTAATCTCTGGTTATCGTTTACTTCCAATAAATATAGTATTTTTATGAAAACTGTCAGTATATGGGCATATATTTTTAATGAGCTAAGGCATTAATTCATTTATTCGTACTTAAACTTGTTTTCATCAATCTATATAAAGTTGGAATATATATAAATTCTAAAACAGTCTGTCATCAAAAAACCAAAACTAGCTAGCAAAACTGGCTAGCAGACAAAAACAAAAAAAAAACACTCTCATTCTCAATATTTAAAACATTTAATCATAATGTTGGTATATGAGTGTACCACCCCACAACATACGCCCACTTTTTACTGCATTTAATTCTCATGAGAAGTATTTAATTTTATGACATGTCCTTGTGCGTTTGCTTTTATTCATTCATTCATATTGTACAATCATTTGTTCTACTCACAGCTCTTTTAACTGTGTTGGTTGATACACGTATGCATGTTTGTGAGATTGTTTGTATGGCTGGGTGTAATGTGTATGAACGTATTAACTCTGTAAGTCTAAGTATTTGTCCACACTTCGTTTAGTTGTCTATGTGTAATATTTTATATATGTATATACATATGTATGCAAGTATTAGTGTACTTACCCTTTTTTTGCCTTTGTTGTTTTATTTTAAGACTTGAAATTATCCAACAACCTTTTTAATGCACGCACACACACTTATAAAGTCACACATATTTATCTATTTACATTAGGGTGGCCTTTGTTATGAACTTTTTGGCTTTTCGAAATTCCCAAGGTCTAAGACCATAGAGAACATAGAGCGGAAACTCGAAAAAAATTCAAACAAAAAAATTACTCAAAATAATCACACATACGAGTGTTGTTTTTGTTTTCACATAGTTTTTTTAGTAATATATTCTCACCACTTAGGTTTTTGACCGCTCTATGTGTTTTCTCTATGTCTAAGACATTTAGAAATAAAATAAAATTTTATATTTTTTAAAATATTTTGTAACGAAATTAAAAAATGGATTTCGAGTAAATTTTGGTTTTGGTCACAAACTTGTTAAAATCGGTAATCTTTGATCAATACACCACCACAGTGAGTATGGTAGGTATTATGCTTTTATGTTGATGTTTGTAACGTCCAAAAATATTAGTGTAAGATTCTGAGTCGATTTGCCTATTCTTCTGGCTAGCTAGATGGCTGTCAATCGATTAAGGACGAACTCTACTCAAACTGGTAGAACTCAGTACATTATTTCACCTAGTCCAAACACATGTCCTAACGAAATAGAACAGTATCGGTCATAATTGATTGTTTTATATAGTGTTCCACATGTTTTGAACAGTTTTAAACGGTGTTAGTCCTTAAAATTTATAATTACAAAATCGTTAATAAGCAATCTAAAATTTCACATCATATAGTCTACGAAAGGTATTTTAAGAAATAATTTTAAAAAATTTGTGGCCACAAACTAAATTTACTCAAAAGCCGCCAATTTCAAATTGAATCGTATTGGAATCGAAAACATTTAGGACTAGAAGTAAATTTTTTACCCTACACCTCCATTGGTTTATTGCTGATGTTTGTAGCGTGCAATAGTATTGTTCCAACACCCACCTTCAAGTATACCAATATGATCAGGATCACTTTCTGAGTTAAGCGATGTCCGTCCGTCCGTCCATGTAAACATTGTAATCGAACTAGAGGTCGCAATTTAAAAATAATTCTACAAAATTTGCCATAAAATTTTATATTGCCCTAAGAACTAAGCTTATTGAATTTAGTTAGAATCCGTCCATTATTTCTCCTAGCCCCCATACGATTGCCCTATTTTAAAACTTTTAAGCTCTCATGAATATCTTAATTAATACCAAATACAGCACAAATAAGTTTTATGTAAGCAGAACTCGTATTACCAAATTTAGTACCGATCCGTCCACAATGTTCCAAAGCTGCCTTTCCTTCAACAATATTGCTCACGTGGTGTTCTGCCTTTTTCACTTAGCGACGTAAAAACATAAACAGAAAATGTAACGAGCGAGACCGTAACATCGAACTGTACGTGTCTATCAGACTACGTGGGTAGGGAGTTATGGAACATCAGCTGCAGAGGGTTAATATCATGATGAAATTTGACATAAGCAAGTTTAATATGACCCTAAAACTTTCTACCAACTTTTGTGAGGATCGGTTCTTAATTGGCCCTACCCCCACGTAATCCCTATATCAGAAAAATATTTTATTGTCACATATTGATGGCACAGCCGAATGTAACACTTGTTTTTTTTTTACACGAAATTTCAAATAAAATGTGCAACATATTTTCAACATTTGCTTCTTGATTTTATTTGAAGAGCAATGGGTAAAATCGCAAAAGAGAAAAATAAGGGTCACACTAATATACATACATGCACATGTACATAAGTATGTATGTAAGTTTATAAACAAAAATAAACAGCAATAACAACAATGCTTTATAGTGAAGAACAGCCACAAAAAATTACTGTCATTTCTTGCATTAAAGGGGCACTTAAGGGAGTTACTTAATCGCAAAAAAAAAAAAGAAAAAAATCCTTTGTTATTGGTGTTGAAATATATAAAGAGGAATGTTACAAGGGGTTAAACAAGTACTTTTAAGGATTATGATCAGTCAAATAAGACCACGTAAAAATAAATTAAAAAACTCTATGGTATAGAATAATTTTTATAAAACATGACTATAAAGAACAAAAAGTATTCCTGTTTTGCTGATCTAAGTCTTCACTATGTTTTAGAATGCTTCACCAAAGCATTTCCATGAAAGTTTTTTGTTCTATTTTTGTTTCTATAAAAATAATTTAACTCATTGCTCTTTATTTAAGTTTATTCGAACTTGAGGTTATCTGTCACTATCACCTACATTATAATAACCGCTACTTTTAGAGCGGATTTATACCCTAAGAAGCTATATGCATAACACGCATATTCAAATGTATGCATGTGTAAATATACATATGGGCAATTCCACGAGAATGACAACTACGACTGAAAAAAAACCCTTGAAACTTTATTTCAAGATGATTTCAATAGGGGAAAACAATAAAATGTTACTAAGTGAAAGTATTTAGGGCTTATTACAACATTTTAAGGGAAAATATAAACTGACTATATTTAATTTTTAAATTTTATTGGAAAACTAAGCTCTCTATTAGCATGTAGTATGAAATGAATTTGACTCTGATTGTTTTGTTTGCTATTATCAACTTGTTTATTGAATCCGAATAGATATTTACAGAATATATATTTTGTTTTACTATAAGAGAAAAATCTGTCACGCACGGTATGTCACGTACGATATTACATTTAATTTATTTATTTTTTTTTCTTGGACCAGCACTCAGGGGATGATCCCTACTCATGCAAAGCATTGTGTTGGAACTAGGAAAATAGGTTATAGGAGGGAGGGAGTAGTGTTTGTGGACATTAGATTTGAATTTACCTATATTGAAAGTGACAGGAAGAACTTCAGGAGGAAGATTATTCCACATACGGACGGTACGGCTAAAGAACGAATTTTCTCTGTAATGTGTTGTGTGATTCACTGTCCAGTCGACAACGAATTGGTGAGCCCTTGCCGAAGAACGCGTGTTGCGTAAAAAACTACGGGTTTCGGAAACAAGTTCCCTAATTTCTGCAGAGCACATACCATTGTAGTATCGGTAGAACAGTGAAACACAACGCACTTTGCGACGATGTTCCAGTGAGTCAATAGAGCTGGATACCCTACTGTCACCGATAAGCACCTTCGCCCTCTCCTGTACGTGGTCGAGTAACTCCAAAATAGACTTCGAAGCACCGGCCCACACATGAGAGTTGTATTCCATTTTAGGTCGGATATAAGTGGTTTAAATAGTAAGGAGATCAGATGGAGTGAAGTAATAATTACACCGTTTAAGGAAACCAAGGCACTCGAAAAATGTGTTTTGTCCAGCGGACATCGCACTGAATACTCAGAAGCAATAAGTTTTGCTAAAAGCACTCCATGCCATACTCTATCAAACGCTTTAGAAATATCCAGAGCCACCACTTTACTTTCGCCAAAACGGTGTATGGAACGACACCATTTTTCCGATAGGAAGGCTAGCAGGTCTCCCGTAGAGCGTCCGGTCGCTGAGTAAATTGTTGGACTCTAAATATTTCACAAGATGGTAGTTAACCATACTCTCCATGACTTTGGAAAGTGCAGAACAAATTGCTATTGGGCGATAATTTTCAGGGTTGTTAGCCTCTCCCTTTTTAGGAATTGGCGTTACATTATCAACCTTCCAACATACTGGAAATTTGCCGGCACCGTATAAAGTGCTGAAAAGGTTAGCTAATGAACGAGCTAGCGTCGAAGAGCACTGCTTCAAGACCAGTGCTGGTATACCATCAGTCCCAGGAGACTTATTTATGTTGAGATCCGCTAAAACCCTTTTAATTGCGCGAGCGCGAAAGAATATATTCGGCATAGTAACAGATGCTCTTTCGAGCTCGGGCAGTGGTTGATTGCTTTCCGGTAAGTTCGAATTATTTGCAAATAATTCAGCCAAAAGGTTAGCTTTATCAACCGGGTCAGTGAATGATTGGTCATCCCTTAAAAGAGTAGGAATTGATGAACTAGCATTATCCTTAATTCTTTTAACGAATGACCAAAAGCTTTTACTGCCCCGGGGAGCAGTAAGAACATTTGTAAGTCAGAACTTATCCAAAGATTTTTTTTTTTAAATATGTTGGATTGTAAAAGAAAAATATTTGGTTTAGTGTATGAAATTAAAACAAAACATAACTCATCTCACGAGTCGCAAGTGTTCGCATATTGCTACATGTACCTCAAAATTATTTCCGTTTTATGTCACGTCAGATATACCCTTATTTTTCTCGATATTTTGGACAAAAATGTTTCGAAAGAACTAATTATTTTTGTAAAATATAGTGCCCACTGAATGGAATATAAAGAACAAATTATTTTTCAGATACTCTTTTTTGCAAAATCTATTCCTTTCTATAGGCATACAAATGACACGTACGATGAAATGGAATTGCCCATATGTAAATGTTACTTATATATGTTCATTGTACATACATTCATATGTGCAGACAATGAAGCCATTAACCATTATGTTAAACGTACCTTTCCTTAATGTTATTTTTTAATTATAGCCTTTCGCATTCTAAGTGCATATACTGTGTTTGTTATTTTTCTACGTAAATGCTATGAGTACACAGAGAAAACAGATTCGTGATAGCAACCGAATTTGTTGCCAATCGAATGATTCGGTTGCACACATAGAATTTTTCAGTTCTAACAACAGAAAGTCAGTTGATAAAGAAGAATTTCAGTTGAGGCGACCAAACATTAGTTGCCCCTTCCAAAATATTGTAGCCACAACTGTAAAATTCGGTCACTAAGACAGAATCATTCGATTGGCAACAAATTCGGTTGCTATCACGCATCTGTTTTCTCTGTGTACTAATTAATATTTACTTAAATAATTATATAATTATGAAAAGTATTAGATATATGATTTAAACGTTGTGGAATTTCCAAATTGTTTGCCTTTATTTAAAACATTTGTAAAATATAAATTTATTCAAGGTGTTGGCCAGTGTCCCATTTTTCTGGCACCATATCAATTCCTAGTCAAAGGAACTGCTCATCTTTTGAGGCTATGAACGAAACAAGCCATTATTGGATACTCTGTTCCAAAGTAAAGCGTATCCCAGAGAGAGCGTTATGTTTCGATCAAAACATATAGTAGGTGCTCGCTTCAAATGAATCAGTTGTGTTCGGTCAGGTTCGCTGCACCGAGCCACAGATACAGATCATTAGCTTTCTTGTCGATGGTTCACAAGGCTTCACGTACAATTTTCTTTTATAGAGTTCAAATATCATTTCGGACATGCAAAATCGTCTTTCAAGGGCTCTTGACTCCAATTCGTATAGTACCCAATTTTGCGAGCAGCTGGGTTCATTCAATAGCAGGGAATATTGAATGAACCCAGCTGCTCGCAAATGTCTTGAAATTGCTGCTCGAGTAGCTCCCAAAGATTTTGCAAGTTCTTGTTTAAAGAAGTGGCCACTTAAAATCGGTACGCATTGTAGTAATCATAACAATGCGTACCGAAAAAAGATTTACATATGTTTTTAACGAAAAATTTTCCGTTATTCTACAATGAATTGCAAGTCATTATGTATAGTTTTAAAAAGTGTAGACACAATGGAAAAAAGCTAAAGATAAAAAGATAGCCAAAATCTGATTTTCGGCAGATATCAGGTCCAAAATTTTACGTCACGGCAGCTCAAGGTTGAGAGGACTTTAAATATGAATACATAAAATTGAACAAAAATATTAATTTGGCATGCAATCCGCAGCTGCGGTTAGAAGAGTCAAGCTTTTCAGACATGTTTTTTCAGAATCCATATAAATATATAATTGTCTTTGTAAGTTTGTTTGTTTGTTGGTTGGTTGGTTTGTTTGTTTGTTTGTTTGTTTGTTTGTTTGTTTGTTTGTTTGTTTGTTTGTTTGTTTGTTTGTTTGTTTGTTTGTTTGTTTGTTTGTTTGTTTGTTTGTTTGTTTGTTTGTTTGTTTGTTTGTTTGTTTGTTTGTTTGTTTGTTTGTTTGTTTGTTTGTTTGTTTGTTTGTTTGTTTGTTTGTTTGTTTGTTTGTTTGTTTGTTTGTTTGTTTGTTTGTTTGTTTGTTTGTTTGTTTGTTTGTTTGTTTGTTTGTTTGTTTGTTTGTTTGTTTGTTTGTTTGTTTGTTTGTTTGTTTGTTTGTTTGTTTGTTTGTTTGTTTGTTTGTTTGTTTGTTTGTTTGTTTGTTTGTTTGTTTGTTTGTTTGTTTGTTTGTTTGTTTGTTTGTTTGTTTGTTTGTTTGTTTGTTTGTTTGTTTGTTTGTTTGTTTGTTTGTTTGTTTGTTTGTTTGTTTGTTTGTTTGTTTGTTTGTTTGTTTGTTTGTTTGTTTGTTTGTTTGTTTGTTTGTTTGTTTGTTTGTTTGTTTGTTTGTTTGTTTGTTTGTTTGTTTGGCTAAACCGATTTTATTGAAATTTGGAACGTTACTTAGAAGCGTCAATAGGCTATTTCTTTTTTCAATACTTGTACCAGAAAGGGATAAAAAGGAGAAAAGCGGGAAAAATAGGTACCTTTAGTTTTTAAACAATGAATAATTGTTTAAAAGGCAAACATGTTTAATTTAGCTCACTATAGTCACAAAAATATGTATTAGAAAGTACCTTTTCAAAAGTCTACCTGCAGGGCGGTAAAAACGGGTAAAAATAGGAATTTTGTGTTTATCCATATTTATGTCTCTTTATTTGTTTGTTTTTACCTTATAGGAGCCTAAACCACTGGTCCAACCATCCTGAAATTTTTACCCTATATTCCTACATATTTGAAACGATAATAGGCTATTTTTTAATTTACAATTTTAAGTGGGCGTGGCACCTCCCATACAAATATAATAGTTATTATGGGATATCTGGTGAACTAACATTGTGAAAGTCTTAAAACTTCGCGGGATTTACTTTGATACCATTGTGCTTGTCTTTTGATAAAATGGCCGGGATTGTATAAATGGGCATGGCACCACCCATATATAGTAAATAGTTATTTTCAAATAGTTATATGCAGAACTATAATTGTGACAATATTCAAACTTTATAGAAATCGATTTCTTATAACTCAATGAAGTTTAACCGAAAACGGGACGGATCGGAAAGGGGGTGTGACACCACCCATACAAAGTAAATAATTATTTTCAAATATCTGGAGAGCTATAATTGTGGAAGTCTTCAAACTTTGTCCGAAGTGCACCTTTAGCATTTTACATGGCTGTATTGAATTAGTGGGCGTGGCACCTCCCATACAATGTAAATTGTTTATTACCAACATCTGAAGAACTACAAATGCAAAAGTATTTAAACTTTGAATACATTAATTTCTTATCACTATACGTAATTTAGCTGATTGTATTAGTGGTCACAATCAAACAATATAAATAATTATTTTCGAATATCTGGATTACTATTATCGTGAAAGTCTTCAAATATCATACGAATAAATATCTTATCACTGCATGAAGTTCAACGAAAATTAGGATGGATCGGAACTGGGGGTGAGTCACCTTCCATACAAAGTAAATAGTTATTTCTAAATATTTTGAGAACTATAATTACGATATACTTCAAACATTGTCCGAATATCTCACTTATAGTTTTACATAGACTGGCTGAAAATTAATCCCATGCAAAGAATTTTCGAATATCTGCAGAACTATAATTGTGAGTCTTCAAACTTTATACGAATCAATTTCTTATCACTGCATACGGTTTAACCAAAAAAGGTAAGGATCGGAACAAGTTATGAGTGCTCTACATGTACATTGAAAGACAGACAAGAAATTCCGGTATTAATTATATTAATTTATCTTTGTATATAATCCTTTCATATTTTTTATTTTACTACGAGGGGTAGCGAAGCGCACCGGGTAAAGCTAGTATTATATACAAATTTAAGTAGGGAATGGCTCGAAATGTTCTCCACCATAGTGGGGAGGGTTTTATGCGTTAGTGCTGATATTTGTAACGCTAAAAATCACCTTAAACTAAAACGATCGATTCTGAATCACTTTCTGAGTTGCTTTAATGATGTCCATCCAATAGTCTAGGTAGGTGACATATGGGCAATTCCATATCATCGTACGTGACATTTGTACGCCTATAGAGAGGAATAGATTTGGCAAAAATAAGAGTATCTGAAAAATAATTTGGTCTTTATGTTCCATTCAGAAGGTACTATATGTTAAAATAATAAAAAAATTTTCGAAAAATTGTTGTCCAAAATATTGAGCGAAATAAGGGTATATCGTACATGACATAAAACGGAACTAATTTTTAGGTACATGTAGAAATATGCGAAAATATTCGAATCGTGAGAAGCGTTATGTTTTCTTTTTATTTCTTACACTAAACGAAATATTTTTCCTTTACAATCCGTCATATTTAAATAAAAAAAATCTTTGGGTGATTTTATAATAAATAAAATTTAATATCGTACGTGACAGATTTTTCTCTTATAATAAAACAATATACATATATTCTGTAAATATATGTATGTATACAAAAACTAAAAAAATTAATACAAAATATACATGCATTCGCTTTCAATAAACAATTTGACAATAGCAAAAAAAAAAATCAGAGTCAAATTCATTTCATACTACAAGCCAATTAGGAGCCTACTTTTCGCCGAAATTTTAGCCTAAAACATTAAAAAATTAAATTTAATCAAACTATTATTTTTGTCTTTAAAATATTGTAATATGATCTAAATACTTTCACATAGTTACATTTTATTATTTTCTTCTATTCAAATCATATTGAAAAAAAGTTTCAAGGATTTTTGTGTTTTCAGTTGTGGTAGCGATTCTCGTGGAATTGCCCATATGTATTTTTTTCTGGTAAAACTGGTAAGAATCGGTCATATTTTCAACTAGCCTCCATAAAAATGTCCTTCCGAACTAGGACTTTATCGGCCATATAGATATCCACACCAATTTTTATACAATTAAGTTTTATATATATGTATATAAAACTTAATTGTATATATACAAAGCATAAATCTCTTAAAAATGTTGGTATCTAGAAAAAAATCAATTCATGGTGACCGCTCCATAATTGAAAATCTGGAAATCACTTTTGATATATAAAATCCTCTTCTGAAAATCATTCACAAAAATTAATATTAAAATTTTAAAATAAAAAGAATATTTGATAATTTACTCAATGGTGGGTAGTATATGGTTGGGTTTTATTCTTACTTGGTTTTTTTTTTTCAAATGAAAGTTACCACATTTCAATAAAATTTTAATACTCACATTTGAATTAACCCTTTACCATACGCAGAGAAAAAATATAGTTGGGCATGGTTACTGTAACCATTTCAATATTGTTACAAGTTTTTTAACTATATTATAGTCACAGTAACCATTTACATGATCGTGGTAACCATAATGCGATTCACATGATTGTATCAACCATATATATGGTTACAGTAAACAAATATATGTTTGTGACAAACATTCATATGATGAAGGACTTACCATATTATGTTGCTCTCGGCTTAAGGCTTATCATAATCTGAGAACAACATAATATGATAAAATTATTCATCATAAATATTGTTACCACAAACATATGTTTGTTTACTGTAACCATATATATGGTTGATACAATCATGTGAATCATAAATTAACCATATTATGGTTACCACAATCATGGAAATAGTTACTGTGACTATAATATTGATAAAAATCTTGTAACACTATTTAAATGGTTACAGTAACCATGTCCAATTATATTTTTTCTCTGCGTGCAATTAAAAGCATGAAAAGTTTTTAAGATTTTTCTAATAACACGCCATACACAATTGTGTAACAAAAATTCTGCTCATCACATCACTTGAACCCAAAAGACAACAGTTGTCATTAAAAATTCTCTTTTCTAAGAATTTAAAATTTCCAGTGAAACAAATTTTTCAGGAATTAAACTTAAAAACAAACGTACATATATACATTTTTTTAGATTTTGATGAACTCATCCTTCGATGAGTTCATACAGTAAATATTTTTTCTACGCCTTAGGTTCCCGTACAAATTTTGTGTGTGTCTAAAACTCACACACTGATTTTCCATGGAAAAAACAACGAAAAAAGTAAAGCACAGCTAGTCTTTATTTTATTTTTTTTGGTAGCGGAATGTTAAATGATGTTTACCTAACAAAGTGATATACAAAAAAAAATATACAAACATTTATACATATTTATATGCACATACACAGTTATAGATATAAGTAATATTTACACAAAAATAAGCATACAAACAAAGTGAACGCAGTCACTTGATACACATGCAAATACATACTTGCATACATGTGTATTAGGGTGGCTCTTATTTTTAACTTTTTGATTTTCGATGCTCCCAAGATCTAAAATCTAATTGCTGGACATTTTATCAAACTCTGATAACATTTAGGAGGTGCACATTTTATTCGATTTTTAATTTTTTTTTCGAAAAAACTTAAGAAATCTAAACGTTTAATTTATTAAATTTTTTTGGAAAATAATACAATTAAAAACAGTTTTTTTATTTACTGGATCGCTCCTCACAAAATGATTCAGGTTCATATAGACATTTTTTATGTAAAATTTCATAAAATGTCATCTTATTATTTATTATAAACAAATTTATGAATGTTCAAGTAATTTTCTAAGGGGGACTTTATATGGAGACTAAGAACAAATGTTGCCGGTTTTCAGCTAAATTTATCAGGATTGCAGCACAATCAACATATTTATAACTGCTCCATACAAATGTCATCAACAGGAGGACATTTGTATGGAGGCTATATTAAAACATGGAGCGATATCAGTCGATATCAGATGGACCGATATCAGTCGGCTTTTACAATAGACAGGCAGACAGACGGATGAAAATTTAAAAAAATGCTAAACAAGTTCCCCCCTAATATACATATTTACATGTAAATATCTAACTGTAACTATGAATTTGTCTGTATATGCTAATACCACCTATACATATGTACATAAATATTAGACGTGCCAAATATGTGACTATATCTATGTGTTTATTTATATTTATATTTGTGTATGTGATATGTCTTATATGTGTATGTATGGAAACACATGTAAATATGTGGGGTATGGTTTAACATGCGTTGTTATGCGAATCTTTAAAAGTTGACAACAAAAAATCTTAGCATTTTACAGAAGTGACAATGTGTGCTTACAGTTTAACTAGCGTGTCATACTTTATTTACATTCATATCATTGCAAATGGTGTAACTTACATCGCGGTATCCTATTTCACATAGCCAGACATACACTCAAATTCATGCACACCTTTTTTTTCACACTCACATACAGCTGAATAAGTTCAATAAATACGTTTCCTGTACCCGTTGACTATCTTAGGAGATTTATCATTTCAAATTTTTTTTTATTTTAAAGTTTTACAAAATATTAGAAATACCTTTTTAATTTAAGTTTTTAAATTAGCTTTTCTTCAAAATACTCGGTGTATTCATTAGCATACCCTACATTCATTGGTATAAAGATAACAACAATGAAAAAAAACATTCACATGTTTTAATGTAAATGTTATATTCTATATTTTGATTAAATTTCGCCAAAGGCATAAACATTAAAACTAAAGTTTTAAATTAGATACTTGTGATATTCTCGAAAATTTTATTTTTATTACTGAATTATATGTTTATTATATGGGGAAGCATGGGTCAAACAGACAAATCTCATTTACACTAGCATTCAAATATGTATGGCATATTCAAATCATGAAATAAAAAAAAAAATGTTCGAGTATTAATTCGGATGTGGCGATTCTTGTATACCTATATGTAGTTTTGGCCTTTTATGGGGACATAAATCGGTTAAGGTCAGAACTGTACAGAATTTGATAGAGTAATTAATTTATTAAAACTTTAAATCACTTATGTTGATATTTATGTTAGTATCATCTATCTTCTATATAAATAAAAAAAATGTCGTTCGTTGGTAATTGCATCAGTAGAGAACGGCCAGACCGATTTAAACAAATTTTTTTTTAAAATGTTGGTCACAGCCCAACTTAGGTTTTTACGGAATGAAAAATTAACCACGCCCACTTTTTTCGATTTATCTAAAATTGGATAACGGCTACATCGATTTGAATATTTTTTTGTTTAAATAATGATAGTAATCCAATTTAAGTTTTTACTATGTCGCAGAACGCCTGGACCGATTTAACTAATTTTTTTATAATTTTCGCAATACATAGTCCGCAAAAGTTTTTACATAAATAAAAATTGTCCACGTCCACTAATACTCCCACTTATTAAATACATCTGCAAAATACATAGGTCTGTGATCAGTCATATTTCAGACCAAAATTCGATTACTTATATAAAAACTCACAATAGCTTAAATCGATAATAACTTTGCCAATAAGCGTTGAATCAAGAAAAGGAGCTCGATCTGTGATCACTCACATTTATTAACAAAAATCGATTTTTTATATAAAAACTCAAAATATCTAAATTCGCTAATAACTTGGCCAATAAGCGTTGAATCAAGAAAAGGTCCTCGATCTGTGATCACTCATATTTCTGTCCAAAATTCGATTTTTTATATAAAAACTCAAAATAACTAAATTCGCTAATAACTTGGCCAATAAGCGTTTAATCACGAAAAGGACTTGGATCTGTGATCACTCATATTTCTGACCAAAATTCGGTTTTTTATATAGAAACTCAAAATATCAAGAAAATCGCTAATAATTTGGCCAATAAGTGTGTAATCAAGAAAAGGTGCTCGATCTGTGATCACTCATATTTCTGACCAAAATTCGATTTTTTATATAAAAACTCAAAATATCTAAATTCTAAATTAAGTAGAAATTTATAAGCGATTATGGCCAATAGGCTAGGTTGTTGAAAAAATAATAAATGAAATAAAAAATAAATAAAAAATTCGCTAATAACTTGGCCAATAAGCGTTTAATCACGAAAAGGACCTCGATCTGTGATCACTCATATTTCTGACCAAAATTCGATTTTTTATATAAAAACTCAAATATCTAAATTCTAAATTAAGTAGAAATTTATAAGCGATTATGGCCAATAGGCTAGGTTGTTGAAAAAATAATAAATGAAATAAAAAATAAATAAAAAATTCGCAATAACTTGGCCAATAAGCGTTTAATCAAGAAAAGGACCTCGATCTGTGATCACTCATATCTCTGACCAAAATTTGGTTTTTTATATAAAAACTCAAAATATCTAAATTCGCTGATAACTTTGCCAATAAGCGTTTAATCAAGAAAAGGAGCTCGATCTGTGATCACCCATATTTCTGACCAAAAATCGATTTTGTATATAAAAACTCAAAATAACTAAATTCACTAATAACTTGGGCAATAAGCGTTTAATCAAGAAAAGGACCTCGATCTGTGATCACTCATATTTCTGACCAAAATTCGGTTTTTTATATAAAAACGACTTATTTAAATTCGCTAATAACTTGGCCAATAAGCGTTTAATCAAGAAAAGGACCTCGATCTGTGATCACTCATATTTCTGACCAAAAATCTATTTTTTATATAAAAACTCAAAATATCTAAATTCGCTAATAACTTCGCCAATAAGCGTTTAATCAAGTAAAGGACCTGGATCTGTGATCACTCATATTTCTGACCAAAAATCTATTTTTTATATAAAAACTAAAAATATCTAAATTCGCTAATAAATTGGCCAATAAGCGTTTAATCAAGAAAAGGAACTCGATCTGTGATTACTTAACAAAAATCGTTTTTTTAAAAAAAACTCAAAATATCTAAAATATATTCGCTATAAATAAATTATTTATTGATAACTAGCTGAACCGACAGACGTTGTCCTGTCCAAGTTAAAAATATGCTTGTGTTCGATTTGTGAAAAATAGTTAAAAAGGAAAAAAACGTATTATTAAATCATAATTTTTATTCATATAGGGCATAGAATAAAATATGCATAGAAGCGCTACTGAGAGACAAAGAACCTAAGTTTGTTGTCAAAAACCTAAGTCTTGCAACAACAGAATACATGTATTCATGTATGTATTATTGGCCAAGTTATTAGCGAATTTAGATATTTAGAGTTTTCATATAAAAAATTGATTTTTGGTCAGAAATATGGGTGATCACAGATCGAGGTCGTTTTCTTGATTAAACGCTTATTGGCCAAGTTATTAACGAATTTAGATATTTTGAGTTTTTATATAAAAAAAATGATTTTTGGCCAGAAATATGAGTGATCACAGATCGAGGTCCTTTTCTTGATTCAACGCTTATTGGCCAAGTTATTAACGAATTTAGATATTTTGAGTTTTTATAAAAAAAATTGATTTTTGTTAATAAATATGAGTGATCACAGATCGAGCTCCTTTTCTTGATTCAACGCTTATTGGCCAAGTTATTATCGATTTAAGCTATTGTGAGTTTTTGTATAAGTAATCGAATTTTGGTCTGAAATATGATTGATCACAGATCGATGTATTTTGCAGATGTATTTAATAAGTGGGCGTATTAGTGGACGTGGACAATTTTTATTTATGTAAAAACTTTTGCGGACTATGTATTGCATTATAAAAGAAATTAGTTAAATCGGTTCAGGCGTCCTGTGACCTGGTAAAAACTTAAATTGGATTACTATGATCATTTAAACAAAAAATTAGCCAAATCGATGTAGCCGTTTTAAAATTTTAGATAAATTGAAAAAAGTGGGCGTATAAGTGGGCGTGGTAAATTTTGCATTCCGTTAAAAGCTAAGTTGGGCTATGATCAACTTTTTAAAAAAAATTTGTTTAAATCGGTCCGGCCGTTCTCTACTGATGCAATTACCAACGAACGACATTTGATTTATATTTATATAGATAGAAAGATTATGAAAGTGCAAGTCATTTTTGAGGGGTCTTTTTATGATGTCGTCTAAACACATTATGATCATTATATTGTCTTTTTTGATCAAATATAGTAGTAATATTACATCTTAATATTATGATTACTAAAGTAATCATATTATGATCTAAAATAAATATAATTTGATCCAGTAATCGTATTATGGGTTAACTCTTTCCGGTTTAGTTAAGTCAGGGGAGTCTAAGGGATTTGCCAGCATTTAATAAAATTATTCAGTGTTTCTTTGTTATTTAGGCCCTAATTTTGTTAATCACTTCACAAAGTGATATTTATATGGAAAGCAAAAACAAAATTTCAAAAATTTGTTTTTGTTTTATATACAAATTCTTAACAGAACAAACGCACCAAGATTCAAAAGTTGATTTGCCTTTCATAATTTGAAAATTTTGTATAAATACAAGACCTGTCTCATATATTGTCCCTAGTGAGCAAGTCGCTGAACTAACCTAAGCGCACTTATTCAATGTCGGTTCAATGTATTTTAATAATATTTGGTAAAAAAAAGTTCAAACTATTTTAATCCTATTTGGTGACCAGTTTCATAATAAACTAAACCGGTTCATTTGTGTTCATTATGTGACCTATCACAATGAGCCGAAAAGATGTGATTTCACCACTTTCTAGACCAACATCATGCCATATAAAGAGATTGAACATAACACCAACAAAACCCAATCACAGGACTAATTTTGTGTCAGTTACCTTTCATCAGTAGTAACTACACTTCGAACACTAGTTAAGTGATATGTCTTGTTTTCACCTATCACAATTCGTTCCTTTTGGTAATAATTTAGTATTCACTGATCACAGGACAAGTGCTCTTAGAACAATTGACACAAATTTCCCGCAGGCAATTGCCACTCCTGTTTTTTTGTCATAAAGCTTAGTTCTTTGTAAATTTTTTACATCGAATATTGTAAATTAGTAAGTACAAAAATTTTTCAAAATTTGAAACAGGTTGTTTCCTCCTTGCTACTAAAATATAAAGAAAAAAACATTAAATTAGGTAAGTGTTATAGAATTTGTACTTACATATATGCAAGTAAGAGTAGTTGTGTATATGTCTAACATAAAAGGTTTAATTACATTAGACGAGATGTATTTCCAGTTTTGTTATTATTTTACTTTCTTTATTAAGTATTATTATGTGTGGGTTTGTTCTTATCAAAATGTTCAAAACCATAAATATATTCATATGATTGTCGAAAATATTTGTGGAGATTGGTATGGCCCACAAAAATAAATATATTTCAATGCTACCAACTACAGCGAATGTCATAGTTGTTTTTTTGAGGATTCTGCATCGAGATCCTGTCCAGAAAATGTATTATAAGCAGAGACCGAAAATAACGGGTTCACTTTCATTTCAATGGTAAATTCTAATTCGCAGCCATTTAAAAATAATTTTTTGTGATATATCACTGAGAGAGTGATTTATTCGAGAACATTTTAGGTTTGGGGTTGAGAGAAACAGAAAAGAAACAAACACAAATAATCTGGATGAGTGATTTATAATTTGTGTTTTTTGGTATATGGACGAGTTATTTTCGATCTCTGACTATAAGAACATAGATAAATGTATGTAATGACGATACGGTCTAAACAGGACCAGAAATAATTAAGCCTGTTGACCCTTGCTGACCTCAATGGTGGTATTCTGCAATTTAGCACAGAAAACGCATTAATTGATTCAAGAATATATTTTGAAATAGAAATATGTTAAAACTGAAGTTGCTTAGCTTGGTATATGGTTTTCCACACATATGAAAATTTCATATAATTTGCACTGGGTTCAGCAAATTTAAGAGATTTTAACTTGTTCGAATAATTTGATCACACGTCTAAAATTAATCGAATTATTCGAATAATTTAAATTTTTTTTAAAAAAATAAAGAATGAAGTTTTGATGTAAGTTTTTTAATATTTTATTGTTAAAGAAAAACTAAAAACAATGTTAACAGAAATATTCTGATCAGCTTCCCTTCCCAACAATCTACAAAACAATTGATTTGCAAATATTTTAGTTTCCGTTTTGGAGCTATTATTTAAAAAATTTAAGCTAGTTGGACATGATCCTGAATTCAAGTACAATATAAACGTATTATTATAATTATAAAAAAAATAGTTTTCGACTTGCCTATTAATTACATAAATATTAAATTAGTTTTTTTTTTTTTAGCTAGACCTTCCTAATACTTACATGGACATGAGTTGTTACTAAGAGTAGAAATATACTGCAAGCATTTGTTTGGGTCTTATTTCGATAATCTCCTAAAACGTGCCTTCTTGGCCACATTCAACACTATAAGAAGACACTAAATAGTTTTGCTTTGGTAGCATTACTGTAATTGAATATTTCTTCCAGACTAAGATCCCCACTTCTATAATAATTCGGTAGCATATTTTATAAATTATAACTACATGAGCCAACTTTTTTGGAGGCTTCCTCGATAGAAAATGCTGGCTGGTACATCCGTGTTCATATGTTTGTTTGTGTGTATTTATATTTTTGTTCGTGTGTAAATTTTCAACTACAAATATTTTACAAGAAAATGAAATACAGCAACACATTTTAACAAACACATACTATATGTATATATAATTCTGCATATGTACAAGATTCACTTGACTGAAGTACAATGCAAGTGCAGTCATTTTGTGCAACAACAAAAAACACATACAGTGAGTGTCACTCAAAATCGTACAATATATTTTTTTTTAAATATTATGAAATTATAAAGGCAATAATTGGTGATTATATAAAAAATTAAAAGTCATTTTATTAATTGGAACAAAAAATATGTATTTCAACAAAAAAGTTAACAAAACCTCAATTCGTTAAAAAAATATTGATGAAAATTAAAGAACATCACAAAATTCATATTTCACTTAAATTCGTACAATTATATTAAATTATAATTAAAACTTTAAAAATTCAAAAAATTTTAATATTAAATAATCCTAATACTTTGTAGGGTATCATTTGCTATTTTTTAGTGCCTTTACGATTTTAAATGAAGCGTTGATATTCTGGGCACTGACAGTCTTACCCAATTTTTTTATTTGTGGATAAGGGCAATTAAAATTATACCCAATTTTCTGATAGGTAATAGCACACACAATATAAAAATAGCATTTTAAAATATTTCCAAAACATCAACTTTATAAAACTAATGAATAAAATTTGACTACGATGGTGTACGATTTTAAGTGACATTCACTGTATACTCATATAGATATACACAAACATCAAATTGTATATGTACAAACATAAAGGAGTAAATGTATTTATAAAGACATACAAGCTTCGT
Source organism: Calliphora vicina (assembly GCF_958450345.1). Taxonomy (NCBI): domain Eukaryota; kingdom Metazoa; phylum Arthropoda; class Insecta; order Diptera; family Calliphoridae; genus Calliphora; species Calliphora vicina. The sequence continues at coordinate 138,115,365 of NC_088780.1, read as the reverse complement.
AATATATATACATTTATTTAAATAATCACAAATATATTTACTTATATATGTATGTATGTGCACACAAAAAGACAGTAGGAGAATTAGATGTTGGAACATTGGAGGAAACAAAAATTTTCACCTGTTCCAAATTTGGTAAAACTTTGAACATAAGATCTTTTCTTTATACAAATTTTGAACAAGCTTAAGGTAAACTCATGCATAGCAAATATTTGACGAAAAAGATGTAACCACCAAATAAAATATACTTGAATTCTTTTATTCATTTCAAAAACTTTTTATACTTAGAATGATTGAACTCAAATATTTAGTTTTATTTTATTTGATGCTTGTTTGGCATTACAAAACACTTGTAACAGTTAACAACGTCAAACAAATTTATGCTAAACAAGTAAGAGTGTTTTGTTCGGCTGTGTCGAATCTTGTATAAACACCACCAATATGTGACAATAACATATTTTTCTGATATAGGGGTTATACGGGGACCGATCTCACAAAAGTGGGTAGAAAGATTTCATTGTTATAAGCCAATTATGAATGTTCAAGTCATTTTCTGTCTGGAACCTTGCATGGGAACTATGAACAAATGTTGTCCGATTTGGCCATAATTTACAATATAATTTCAGAGTACTTCGAATTTCTAATATTATTCCGGGGGGACTTTTATATGGGGGCTAATGTGAAATAATGGACCGATATTTCCCCTTTTATATATCAAACAAACCTAAACAACAGAGAGTATTTGGACAATTTCATCCAGCTAACTCCTTTCTTTTGGGCCCTATAGTGTTTTCAACAGACAGGCAGACAGACAAATGGACGGACATAGCTAGATTGTCTTAGAATTTCATAAGGACTATACTATATTTGTGAGTCTGCGACACAGAGTATAACAGAGTATAACAGAGTTGTCAGATTTGTTGTTTCAAAAATGCCAAATCAGATGTTAGAATAGCTCTCTTAAAAAGAGCTAGCAAATATTTATGGGAACTAAGACTAAATATGAACCAAAAATACTTTGCGCACAAGGTTTACATGGACAGCCATATAGCTAACCAGCCAGACGGACGGACGGACATCGTTTAATCAACTAAGAAAATGATTCTATAATTTGATAAAATAAAATGTGCAAGTCGAATTATTGTGCTAATTCGCGCAGTAACAATTAAGATTAGTATTATATCAGGTCGAAAAGCATAACATAATTGAAATTAATGTATAACACATAAATTTAGTGAAAGCCACAGAGCAGAAAGTTTTAGCGCCTGACCTATGATCATCTATGCAGAAAATAGAAAATAGTATTTTTTCAAACAAATTATTCCTATGCTTCAAACAATTGGAAACTCAGTCATTACTTCCTAAAGTAAATTCCTCTTTTTTTCAGAAATATTTGTATTTCAATGACAGAGCCTTTCATTGTATTTATCAAAATACACACACAAAAAAATAGAAAAACCTAACGGAATAAAATACAATTTTTCATGCATTTGTTATAACCACATTTTAAGTAACTTAAATATATAAAAAAATGTAATAAAAAGATAGACGAACTTTTCCACTTTTTCAATTTTAGATGAAAAAGAATATAGTATATAAAAAAGTAAGTGTGTTATATTCGGTTGTGCCGAATCTTAAATACCCACCATCAATATGTGGTCCATTCACAAGGTCTCCTATCATGTCATATTGTCATAATGTTCTAATTTCCAATTATTGCTGCAAAAATTCAAATGTTAAACTTTCGCTTTTTGAAAAAAGATTTTACGGTTCAATTCCTAACACTTCGACGACATAAATGCCAAAAATGTATGCCAATTGGCCATTCAGTTTATAAATAAACAGCAGTGAAAGTCCACATTTTTTAAATAAAGTTTTCAAGCTGCAAAAAGTAAAAAATGTTAATTAAGAAAAAAGTGATTTTTCTTTAAAAATTAGTTATAACTAAGATTTTACCAAAATGAACTACAATACCGGAGGTGTGTGTTTAAAAAAAAAACTTAAAATATTTTACTAAATGTTTATATTATGAGTAAAATTTCGTGTTTTTATTAGACATGTTTTTTGTGAAGTTACGAAAAAGTTGTTTGTCATCTGTAGTATAGAACTTACGTTGCCTGCATTTGCCCAATGAATGATACATACATATGTATGTGGTTATTTGTGGGAAGGCCAGACTTCATTCCACACTAAAATTTTTTATTATTGCCAATTTTTATAAAATGCATATTTTAGCAACAGGGTTCTCTAGACAAAGTTTTATGATGCTAGATCCCTTGGAAATAATTTTTGCCGCAATTTTGGCTTTTGGACAAATAGTGCAATGGTTTAAAAATGTTATTATTGCCTTTGAAGCAAAAAATGTCCTAAAATAATACTACTATCGTAACCAACCAGCAGAGACCGGCACCGAACGCATAATAGTCGGTTAAGCCGAGCCTTATATGGGGATTTGCATCAGTTATGATGCGAACTGTACAGAATTTGATAGAGTGATTAATTTCTTAAAACTTTAAATGACTTATGTCGAATTTTATGTTAATATCATTATACATATATAATTATTAATTGACACTAAAATATTTTTCTGATATAGGGGTTATATGATGGTCATGGTCAATTGTGGACCGATCCTCACAAAAGTTGGTAGAACGATTTAGGTTTATATACAATTTGTTTATGTCCAATTTCATTATGATATTATTTATTATTAGCCAATTGTGAATTTTCAAGTAATTTTCTGATGGGGTTCATGTATGGGGACTAGGGCTTCCGGATTTTCTAAATACTTTACAGTATAATTTCAGAGTACTTAGAACTAATTTGTGCACAATTTTATCAGGATTGCCGCATAAACAACATATTTATGAGTGCTCAAACAGTATTCCGGTGGGACATTTGTATGGGGGCTAGGTAAAACATGTACAAACAAATCAACAGAGAGTATTTGTGCAAAAGAGCTTGTTCCTTTTGTTTGGCAATTATCGTATTTTCAACAGACAGACAGAGATAGATCTTCTTAGAATCATATAAGGACCCTGGATACATATACTTTTTGGAAATATTTCGATATGCTACAAACGGAATGACAAAAGCAATATATACCCCATATTTTTGATCGTAGGTACAAAAAAAAAGGAAAAGAAATGAATGAAACCACAATACAAAACCAAATGTAAAGAATTTTCACACAACAGATGTACATGTTGATACATACAGTCATAGTCACTCACGCGCACTCTTAAAAATACATATTCATAAACATAAATGTGAGAGTGTACAGTCGTTTGTCTATGAGCTTCTGCTAGAATGCAAGTAAAAGCAACCAACAGTATGTTAAGCTTTTGATAGCTGACTAGTTGTTGTCGTTGTTGCCATTGTTGCGTTTTGTTGTTTCTTGCAACAATAACTAGTTGGTGGTACTGCTGCCTGCCACGTGCATTTACAGGGAGTAGTAGAGAAATATTTATATGCTGCAAGAAACGAATACAACAATAAAGCCTCCAACTTTGATGTTATATATTTATGCACATTGCCATTTTTCCTTGTTATGTTATTTTTTTCGTCTATTTTCTTAATTTTTTTTAAAGAAATTTTACATCAGTGTTGTCCAATATATGTATATTAGGAAATATAAACCTATTTTAAGGGATAATATATGTTCGTAAGTATATACAATTTCATTGCAATGTATTCTTGTAGCTTTCAAGTTTTTGAAACATATAACTTAGAGTAAATCGAAATTCATGTAGCACAACTTTTTCTACATCCAAGATTTGTTTCTAAGAACGCACACAATAGCCTGGAAAATTTTCGATTGCTCAAAAGGTCTAAACACTAAATACTAAACATTTAAGCATTATCGGATAACAATTATAGGTGGCACATGTAACTTTATGTTTCGAATTTTGGGTGAAAGAAAAGGTTGCAAAGAATTAATTCTTAATTAAATCTGCAAAATAGAATTACTATTCCATTAAAAAAATATATAGCGAAATAATTCAAAATTCGTTATCATTTCAAAGGTATTGATTTCATTCATTGGAGAATTCATTCTTTATAGAATTAATTCCTTATTGAATCAAGAATTCAAGTTTTCTTTAATTCAAATACAATTTTTCTTTAGCTCATGGTAACACGAACACCATTACAAAACTTTTCTTAAAGCTTTTGATTAGGTGAAATTAATATAATGCCATAAAATTTCTCTGAACTATTAACTTATTGTGCAAAATTGATTACATACATATCACAAAATTATTGAAATATTTATTGAAAATTATGAGGTTTTCTTTTGTCGCATAAATATGTTACTTTCTGAAAAAAATTTAGTTTAGTAAGCGTAAAATGTGTTCCTATCAGATAATGTTGCCCTATAACCCCGAAAATATGCTACATGTTTCAGCCACAATTTTATCAACGATACCACTTTTGAAACAGCATCTCTTGTTATTGTTTTTGAAGCTCGTTTGTGTTAATCAAATAGTTTTTGTATTTATACCCTACACCACCATAGTGGGGCTTTCTTAGTTGACGCTCTACGAGAGACTTGCTAGTCTAGCTGTCGGAAAAATGGTATCCATTCATCGTTTTGGCAAAAGTAAAGTGGCGGCTCTAGATATTTCTAAAAGGCGTAATGGTGCGCTTTTATTAAAACTTATTGCTTTTGGTGTCGGTAATAACTTCCATCGTTTTATATCGAAATTTCTCAGAGATTGCAGACCAAACCTGTGGACTATAGGGCAAAGAGACAAAACATGAATGTTACTCTTAACCAAGATGTTGTGACGATCTCTGAATCTCTGCTCATTCTGTTTTTATGGATACTGTAAATATTAAAGTATCAGCAGCTCTTGATTTTCTAGACGTGAGTAGTCAGTACGATGTCCGCTGGTCAGAACACATTTTTAAAGTGTCGAATGGAGCATTCAAGTATCTTGATTGTCTAAAACAGTGTGGGAAATACTTCACTCCTTCTGACTACTATTAACACCTCATATATCCGACTTAAATTGGAATACAACTCTCATGAATGTTACTCAAACGCGTACAGGAGAGGGCGAAGGCGGTTATCGGTGACGGTAGGGTATCCAGCTCTATTGATTCACTGGATCATCGTCGCAATGTGGGTTTTATTTCACAGTTCTACCGATACTAAAAGGGAATGTGATCTGCTGATGTTATGGAACTTGTTCCAAAAACCCATTGTTTTTGACGCAGTACACGTTCTTTAGCCGTACAGTCCGTATGTGGAATAAGCTTCTTGCTGAATTCTTTCCTATCGCTTTCAATATAGGAAAATTCAAATCAAATGTCCAAAAACACTACACCCATTATCCTCTCTCCCATAACATAAACAAGTTGTATATGCACCTAAATCATTCCACCAACTTCTGTGAGGATCGGTCAATAATTGACCCTACCGCCTGTATAACCTCTATATTAGAAAAATACTTTATTGTCACATATTGATGGTGGGTACAAAAGATTCGGAACATCAAAATATAACACTCTTACTTATTAAGTCTTATGTAACTTTTACAAGAATCGAAAGCATTTTTTTTAATTTTATTTTTTTTAGATTTCGTATAAAATAATTTGGGATTTGCGATATGCCGTTTTATGACTTTTTTAGTATCAAGTTATCGGTTATCAATGTCAGACAATTTTTACATTTTATATTTAAACATCTAGGGGTAAATGAAATATGAAAGCTATTTTTAATTTGAATTATTTTTTCAAAATTTATTTTTTTCGAAAATATTGCTACTTTGACCCAAAACTAGAAACTGAAAATAAACTGTACAACATTTAAACGATAACCGATTTTGCTAAAATTTGCAGTATTTGTATAGTAGATGACTGAGAATAATTTTAAATCTTGGGCTCAAGAAAAATCTAAAAAGCTCGGTAGTTATAATAATAGCCATCCTAGTGTAAAGCCTTTCTAGAAATATCATCACATTATATGAAGGTTTGCCAGTAATGCAGCAACTTTTTAGTACATTATATTGTTATTTTTGTTGTACCATGTTCTCTGTTGTTGTAACATTGTGTTGCATATCCTTGGGTAAATACAAGTTAAGTTATAAAAGTAACAAATTCCAATTTACGTTTATATTTTATAATTCTGTATGCTTTCATACACAACAAACAAACACGCAAACTAACTGAAGAATAATGGTTATAGAGCCCTCGTCTTTTATGCGGTTTTTTATGTGTTAGAAGTAAAATTTTTCAGATTTCCATCTCTTATTTTACTATTTATTCTGTGCTCTTCAGTTTTTTTTTCTACTTTTCAGATGATATTGTTTCCGTAATGTTATTTTCACATTTTCTAAGTTATAATAATGGAATGCAACATGCGTTTGTGGCGGTTATATTGTATATTTGAAATAAAGTTTTTTTTTATTACACTTTTTAATGCACAATAATTTGAAACAATCTTAATTTTGTTTTGGGTTTTTGCGCGGACAACCAAAATTGGAACTGGAAGCCGTATTAGAAAATTAAATAGTTTTAGTGTTGTTAAGAGTTTACTAGAAACTACAATTTGTGGTTTGGCTACATGATTTGCCAGAATTTTTGGAAATTTTTTTAAACTACAACACAATTAATAAATGCGTTTTAGTTTTGTTTTACAAATATTTAGGCTTTAAACTGGATAGGGGATAATTGGTTCGATTTCTTTAAAAATATTTAAACTTTTCTTTCTTATTTTTATTTTTTTAAATTCCCACAACAATTTCAAGCTATTTTTAAAAATTTTCGTACAGAAATTTCGTCTGAACAAAAGTTAAATCCGATTGTTATTCTTAACATATTTATTTATGCATTAATTTCTTTTAAATCTTTCTTTTATCCGACTTTTAGCAAATGAACATTTCTTTCTATTTTGTAAATAATAGAGAAAACATTCAAAAAGATTGCGAATGGTATGAAAAGGCAAAGAATAAAGATATTTTCACATTTAAAATGTTATCAAAACTTTAGTAATTTCTTAACAAAAAGTAAATTCTTGTTTCGTTTTTATTTTTTTTTTCTCGTCTTCTCCAAAACAGAAAGTTGTTTTTCTTTATTTTCGCAAAATATACATAAAAATACATTAAAAAAAAAACTTAAAAACCAAAAAATGTATATAAATAGGAAAAAAAACCTATTCAAACCGTTACCGTCTGTTTATATTTTCATAGTTATTCATTTCGTTTACAATCGCTTTAAGCCAAAAACTTTGTTGTCGTATCAAGTACAAACTTCAAATTTGGTTTCTTTTCTTTCCTCTTTTAACATTTTCTTCTTTAGAGTGTTTTATTGTTTAGATGCATTTTCTTTTTGCTACGTTTTCGATTTGAGTTGAAATCAAAAAGTTGCGTTTTTTGGCTTGTTTTGTTAGTTTTTCTTGTATATGAAAGTGTGGCTTTTTGACTTTTAGCTTTATATTGATATTTGAAACAATTTTTATTAAAGTGCAATTAAGAAAAACACTTTTGGTGTTGGATTATTTAATATTGAATGACTAATACTGTAAAGTGAATTAAAGAAATAAAGTAATATATATAATTAACCTTCATAGGGTTTCGGGTCATTTTGAGCCATTTTGAAATTAAAATAGAATTTGCTCTAAAAGTGAGTTGATATTTTTTGATATTTTATGACTTTTATTCAACTTCAAATGTCAACAACTATGTTAGGTTTTTGGAGAAAAAAAAAATAAAAAAAAAATTCTATTTGGATCAAATTTAACCAAGTTTGCTAAGTTGAAATTAAACAAGTATGAGAGCTATATAGGCCGAATCTTATATATCCTTCACCAAATTTTAATTTAAAATAAAAATTTTAAATATTTTTAGCTAAATAGAATTAAAAAAAATGTTTAATTTTTTAATGAAAAAAATTTTATGTCAACAAATAATTTTTTTTTTAATTTTTGAAATACACTCATGTCTCGTTTTATGCGATAGATGCGTTTCAAAAAATCACATATGTAAATTGAATTCACATAAAACGATGCTCTAGCTTCATATAAATAGTAATGATTCGTTCCAAAATTGTGAAAAACCGCATAAATTCAAATTTTATTTAAAAAATCAGAACAAAATTGCATAAAAAAATCAACAAAAATATATTTATTTCCTTTACATAAACAATAAAAACAAAACACATTTAAAAAAAAAAATAAACAAAAATTAATTACAGAAAAAACAGAAAATAATCCGAAAAAATAAACTAAAATATTTTTAAGGAAATTCTGTAAATATGTATGATTAATCTGAATCACTGAATAATTGTCAGCATCGTCTTTTTCAGTGACGTTGAACCATTTCCAGAGGATATAATCATATTGTCATCATATGGTAAAATATCATTTTCATCACTAGAATTTAGCTCGTGAATAGGTTACGAGATTAAAGAATTTGCTGGGGCTTCAATTGTTTCTTTTCTTGCAAAATAATTTGTCATCAAACTTTGCAATTTTGAATTTTTAAGTTGGTTATGCAACTCACGATATCCGGAAAACAGAATAGTCAATCCGCGTTGAATCGTTAATGTTCTTTCCGTATCTGGAACCATATTAAGAATTTGTAAAGCATTAACTGTGCTGACGATATCGCCAAATCCACGTTGTTCTCAGTTCCACACAGAAAGAATTATTGCAAAAATATTGTCAAACAATCGCCAGTCTGAAACTAATTTTATTTTCTACAAATATATTATTGAAATACACTGAAACAAATGTTAGGTTTTTAGCATTGATAATGGTTTATTGGTTTATTAAGGCCCAAATTTTGTAAATCACGTCACCAAAGTGATATTTTCAAAATTTGTTTAACAATTGTTTAAAATCACTTTGGTACGTGATTTATAAAATTAGGGTCTAAATTTAGATTACAATTTTAATAGAGCAATGTTTTTAAGAAAACATTTTTTCTGTCTAGCTGTAAAAGGATCAATTAAGCGTGTCTTGAAAAAAGTGGTATTTGCGCCCTTTTATTCGCATTCATGCTTCATATGCAGGTCGAATGGAGTGGGCGAAATAAGTATAAATTGATAACTATTTCAACACAATTCCATAGTTTTCCTCTTCTCCATTACTACACACAAGGAAAAAACATGGTTCGACGTGGTTACGACAACTATACTATGTTCTTTGTAACAATATATTATTATCGTAAACATATATGTTTTAATTTAATTTCAACACTACTTTCGTTACTGTAAACGTTTATATTTGCATCGAAATTATAAATATGAATACTGTTCACCGAATCATAATTATTTTTCCAACAACTAAATAATGAGAAATTTGGAAACATATTATTATTATTATTATGTGCAACCATTAAATGTTATGTTTATATACGAGTAGTCATAATATGTTTAAGATGGAAACAAAATATGTTTACTTTTAATAGTCGTTTTACCCACCATTTGTGAGAGTTTGTCTAAGCTAGCATTTTTGAAAATTTGAATCAAATTCGAGTCATTTTTGATACTTCAGCGCGAATAAAAAGCTGGAATATGTGCTTATTTTCTGATCATAAATGATACTTTTGTCAGTAGAAAATGGTACCCTATCCGCAACTCGTGTAAATGAGTCTTGTATGGTATCCTCTTCTGATAAGTTTCCACACACTTTCGAAACATTTTTGAGTCCAATTCCTGTTAATTTTGAAGTCATTTTCTAAGCATATTTGATATCATTTTGGAGTCATTTTCGAAGCATATTTTAATAATTTTTAAGTCTTTTCTGAGTCATTTTTGTGTATGTTACAATCAAAAATAGTAGTTCAGGAAACAATTTTTGGTCTTCCAACTGCGAAAAATATAATTACAAAATTAATATGTAAGCAATCATATCTCAAAGATCTGAATGATTGTTTTTCAAATAAATCACTTTTTAATCAGTAATAGGATTCATTTCCGAAACATTTTTAAGCATGTTACTTACTAATCAATTTTAGTTCACCCAAAAATCCTCCAAAGAAGATTATGAAATAGAAAATACTGAAATACTTATACATTTAATATTGTAAACCAAATTAGAATTATATCAATCACTTTTAATCATTAATGGGAATCATTTTTAAGCGAACAATTTATCAATCAAAAGTACTCGAAAAAGATTCGGTTTGGTGATTTTTGAAAAAAAATCTACCAAATACTATATGCGATGTTGTTTTTACAACTAAATTTTGAGTGTCTGTAATTCCCATTCGCTCTATAGTTTTATTTGTATATTATCTTTAACTTTCCTAGAGCAAATAATAATAAATTTCAGTGAATTTGATTACTTAAGACCATATTCTGATTGATTGATTTATACCATAATATGATTATTTCAGAACACATTATGATTGATTTGTATCATAATATGATAATTTCAGAACATATTATGATATTTTATGATACAAATAATGATAATAATATGTTTGGACTACAATCATAAATCTTATCATAATATGTTGCTCTTAGATTATGTTTACCAAAACCACGTTATTTATTTGTGTCCAGTTTCCCCTGTTTTTGCAAGTTTTTTCAAATTATTTTAAAAAAAAGTTTTTTGGAAAATTTTAAATTTATGATATCAATAACTTGAGCCGTTTATTTCAAAATGATTATCCCTAAATTTCATTACTTAATGGGGAGATTGATTTGAATATATTGAATGCACTAAATTCACATAAATTATCTCAGTCCGATTATATGTACGAATTGGGTTTTGTATGTAATAAAAGATAATGGCAACCAATTACCACATACATTATTTTGTAATGCGTGGTGGTTGCCCAGCACATTATATTATTTAGTTGAGTAGGTACTTATTTTTATACAGGTTGGTAATGAACTTTTGCATTAAGCGCAACTATTAGTGTGTTTGAATGAACAATTTCTGTTCAGTTCGGACCATAACTTATTCAAGTCCCAATAGATGGTCAAAGCTACTTTCGAGTATAAAACTCTTACTTGTTTATAGATGAAATTTTATAAAAAACAATGACAACAACCTATCAAAGATGCAATAAGAAAAGGTAATTGAAGTAGCCTCTTAAAAAAATCCAAAAAAAAAAAAATAAATTACAATTACAATTACATTAGAAATGATATAGAGCGAAGTAAATGGTAAAAGTAGCAAATTCAACTTGTACTTGAACGACAGAAATGTTTTCATATACATACTTACATTTATCTTTTAATTTATAGGAGGACTTAGAAAGAGGTGTACTTTTACTTATACTTATTTCTATGAATTTGTGTCACATCAATATAAAAAATTCCTCCAGAGATTTCTGATGAAGAATATCAAAATTTTTAAAAAGTAACATATCTCTGAAAATGATCCTTTTGCACTCGCATCTTGTGTACATAAGTATATATGAGTATGTTCATACCATACTTACGTATTTCATACGTATTTGCAGCAAGTGTTTCTTTTAAATGTTCATTAAATGGACTTTTTAGTGCGCATCATAAAAAAAGCGTCTGTCTGCTTTACCCCCTTTGTTTTTTTAGTGGCCATCAATGGAGAAATGAATACTAGTCTGTGCGAAAATAAACGAAGTTTTATTAGTTTATTTTTATTCTAGAAATTCTTTAAGTTTTTCTTTATTATACGTTTTAAATTTTTTATTTTGTTTTATTTTTGTATTTGGTGACTTTGGCAATTCATATATTCTGGACTATTAAGTTTGGCATTGTACTGGTATAGCCATGGAAATTTTCGTTGTATATACATATGTATATACATTGGGGTGGCCCGTTTGCTTGGAGGAAAAATAAGTTGTTGATATTTCTAAATAAAATTAAAGTTTAATTTGATTGAGTAGACCATTTCTAAAAATCTAAGTCCTGGCATCAGGATTTAGTGAACTGTATCAAAGTTAAAAAAGCTGAAGTGAAGTATTTTCATACTCTATGGACTGTAACAAAACAGAATTGTTGCATGATAACACTGTTCGACAAATAGAGAAAAATTCGTTAGACACGAACCGGATGATATACGTCTGAACTATAAATTTAATGGAGAAAAACTGTGTTTTCAGTTTTTCATTTCGTGATCCTGTTTCCTTTTAAAAGACATATATCATCCGGTTCGTGTCTAATATTGAGTGTCGTACGGTGTAATCGTACTGATCCATTTACAGATTTTTAGAAAAAAAAACGAGTATGATGTTCATTAAAACATTTCATTCTTAGAATGAATTAAACTTTAATTTTCGTTGCAAAAATCCACAGAAACTTTTCTGTGGCCACCCTAATGTACATATGTATGTGATTAAATGTAGTTGTATATGAAAATATTTGGACTCAATATGATCTCATATAGTAAGTACACGATTTGTTTTATTGTTTGCTATATACACACCGTATATTCTAAGTATGTGTGTTTTTTTTACTAAATACTAAATATCTTTTATTTAAAAAATAAATATTTATGTGTGTGTTCAGGCTTTATATAATATATATCGTTAAAATTTCGAGTTAAAAAAGCATGAGTTAGGGCCTTTCTATATTAAGGTAGCGATATGTATAAATATTTGTTTCTTTATTTTTAGTATCATTCATATTATTAAAAATTTTAAATTCATGAAAGCTTTTAAAAATCGATTCAATATTTAATAAATTTTTCGAATTAAATCATTAAAAGAATGTTTAAAGTTAATTTTTGTTAAATTATACTATTTTAAAATAGAACTTTTGTTTTTTTTTTCGTACCTTAAGAAATATTTTAAAAAAGCTTTCAAAACTTTTTCCAACTCATACATTCAAATAAATGAAAATGTTTTTCAATGAATGTATGTAAATAAAAAACCACCTTGAAGGAAACCTGGGGACAAGTGTCTCCAAGTCACCAGTTTTGTCGACTATTTTGGTGACTTTTTAGCGACATTGTCAACGAAGCGTCAACAAAGACGACTCTTCCATCTGTTATAAATTCATACCATTTCGTTTTTTAATTTGTTTAATACAACGTCAAATGTTAACAAAATATGCAATTTCATTATTTACATCTACTTCAGAAAAGTACCAAAAGTGTAGATTAGAATTACCAAAATGTACTATTGAATAACTACCTAGTCAATAGTAATATCGTCAGTAGTAGACTTTCAATGACACACACATGTTAAATGTCTATAGTAAAGAGCATTGTCTGGGGTAAAATAAGTCACTAGTACTGGTGACTGTGTCAATAGTAAGTCAGTATAGTTTCACTATTGACACTTCCTGCAGGGCAATTTCAAAAAATTAAAAATAACAAAATGTACATAAAAGTTCAAAACAAAAAGCTTTTTTTAAAATAACACAGTACAACATTTTTCAGTTCATTGCTTTGGGACTCAATTCTGACAATTTCACGTGAAAGTAGCCCCAAAAATAAGAACTTCTGCATCATTAGTTTTGTCAAGTTGGCTGCCGTATTAATTTAATGGCCATACGAATTTTTTTTCCTCAAGGTGGATTTTTATCACTTTTTCTATATTTTAGCACGGTTATATCTCGTATACCGTACGGAATATCTCTTTTGTGGCTGAAGCAAAGTTGTAGATATTGAATAGTAGAAAAAAAGTACGGAACATGCCTACCCGAAAAAAGTGCATCCAGTGCCTTAAAAATCGCAAAAATGCCCATTTTTTAAAAAATTTTACCAATTTTTCACCTTTTTTGCTCAATAGCTGGATTACAAATGCAATTATGGACTGATCACCATGAAATTAGGTCGTGTGATTTGTGTCTATATAAAAGTTATTTATCATGAATTTTGTATGTATACCATCATTTTTAACAGATTTATTCACTTTAAAGTGATTTTCGGAAGCTGGTCTTATATGGGATCTATGAATAATTATGGACCGATCATAATAAAATTTTTTGACATGAATTTTGTATATATTAAACTTATTTGGAGCGAAATTTGTGTATATACATATATAAATTAAACATTTATGACCGATAAAGTCCAATTTCGGGAGGACATTTGTAAGGGGGCTATGTGAAATAATGAACCGTTTTCAGCCAATTTCAACAGTTTTCGTCCTTGGGCCGAACAAATTATATGTACCGAATTTGTTTATGATCGGTCCATAATTAGTCATAGCTCACATATAACCAACGCTTCCGAAAATCACCTTAAAGTGAATAAATCTGTTAAAAATGATGGTATACATACAAAATTCATGACAAATAACTTTCATGTAGACACAAATCACACGACCTAATTTCATGGTGATCGGTCCATAATTGGATTTGTAATAAAGCTATTGAGCAAAAAAGGTGAAAAATTGGTAAAAAATTTAAAAAAATGGGCATTTTTGCGATTTTTAAGGCACTGGATGCACTTCTTTCGGGTAGGTATGTTCCGTACTTTTTTTCTACTATTCAATATCTTCAACATTGCTTCAGCCACAAAAGAGATATTCCGTACGGTATACGAGATATAACCGTGTTAAAATATAGAAAAAGTGATAAAAATCCACCTTGAGGAATAAAAATTCGTATGGCCATTAAATTAATACGGCAGCCAACTTGACAAAACTAATGATGCAGAAGTTCTTATTTTTGGGGCTACTTTCACGTGCAATTGTCCGAATTGAGTCCCAAAATCATGTGTTGTACTGTGTAATAAAACAACATTTTAAATTATTTTTGAAATTTGTTTTATGGTACGAAATTTATGTCAACTTTATGGACTTAAAATCGACTTTAAGGATTTTGTTGTTAGGCTGAATACTTTTGATTTGACTTAAAAATGCGAGATTTTTTCAAATTTATTTTATTTATTTATAATCGAAGCATTTGTGCGATATAAATTTATTCAAAGTATTGGCCATTTTTAGCTATGACATTCTCCCATCTTTCTGGCAACACATGGCTTCCGAGCCAAAAGAACTTCTCATCTTTTGAGGCCAAGAATGAATCTATCCAATTTCGGATACTCAGTTCTGAAGTGAAACAAATTATAGTCAGACGGGGCAAGGTCTATACTATACAGCGGTTGACGCAAATCTTCCCAGCCACTTCTTTCTAAATAGTTTTTAACGGGTATTGCAACATGTGGACTATCGTTGTCATGATGGAATATTACGGTTTCATGTCAGACTGCATACCCTGGGCATTTCTTGGCCAATCATCGCTTAAAACGAATCACTTCCGCTCGGTAAATGTTCCCTGTAATGGTCTGCCCAGACTTCAGCGGCTCATAATAGATATGACCATTTTGCTCCCACATAAGACAGAGCATTACCATAGCGCCATGGATATTTGGCTTTGGTGTCGATTCGGCTAGTCTCTCAGCTTCAATTCGTATGTTTTTCGATTTTTTTCTTTGCTTTTAGACTTTCTACTCGAACATATTCTGAAATTGCTGCTTGAGTAGCTCCCACTGATTTTCATGGATGGCCTAGGCGTTCTTTGTCTTCTGTGTCAAAATAGAATGTAGAAACCGATGGAACACATTTACCATAAGCTTTGGTGAGCAATCGATGTGCGTCAGTGGTACTTTTTTTCTTGTTAAAGAAGTAGGGCAAAACTTGCCGCATATTACGCTTTGTTTGGCACAAAATTTGAAGCAAAACAAACTTTGTTGTTTACAATTTAATGTTCAACAACTAAGTGCTAATAAATGAACCTATCTGTCATAACCTCCAAAACAACATATTTATTATTAAAAACAAAAATCGCGTTCAGAAGATACCTCATCTATTCTAAACCACGAATTTTTAATCACATAATGAATTCAATAATACTAAAAAATTGTACTTAAAAGATTTCCGGAAAACACAATTTTTGGTAGCAATTTTCTATCAAAAAAAAACAAACTTGCTTAGAACTCTCAGAAGAATCTCATAAAATCTTCAAATCGATCTCTCCGAGCGTTTGGCCTTCCAGGGCTTAGATGAATTACTCCATTGTCGAGTGAATTAAACCAAAATTATTTACTAGCAAGTTGTTTCCCAAATTATCCAGTGGAATGGCAAATACTATGGCTCTCATAATCAGTACAAAATACCCAGAATATACCAACAGCCACAACAATATCTATTAGTTGTAAGCACCGAGTGGCATAAACAGTATTTTCATAGTACACCCCATATTATTGGTATTATTTTAGTTGAAAATAATAATCCTAGAAATTTAAAGAAATTTTTTCATTAAAAAAATATACAATATAAATGTAGACAGTTTTCGTTCATTGGAATGCCAAAAAGTTTTTTCTCATACATGCTCTTCAGTGTTCAATAATAAGAAAAAAGAAAATAAAATATATTTAAACTCTAGTTCTCTAGATTTCTTTGTAAGCAATTTTGTTAGCAATATATGCTCTGGTATTTATATAAATTTAAGAACGCCATAATGATGCTGCTGGTAGCAGTGATATTACTATCATTTTGGTAATGCTACTGATGCTGCAGTAGCATTTAACAGTTTTTATGCAGCATTAACATTTTGTGTCCGCATTGAAAGCCATATAAGTTATTGTACAATTTCACTTTAAGCAAAAGCCATAATCATTACGACTTTAAAAGCTTAAAGCAGACATTAAATAAACAATAGTTTTACTATCAAAATCCGGCTTCTCTGATTCAAACAGCACAATACTAAATATTCATTGTACCAGTCACAGAGACTGGTGCAAAAGGAAGTAAAACTACTACTGCAGCAACAAAAACAAACAAAAAAAAAACAAACAATCAACTAAATAAAAACAACAAAAAGAGTTAACTAAAAAATCTGTCCTTATGACCACAGTGTCGTTATTTTATGCGCTCTATAAAATTGCTTTTATTTCATGCAAATTCTTTTTCTACCCTTTTTTTTGTTGTTTGTTATTTTCTTCCAAAAAATATTTACATATTCATCTAAACAAAATGCCAACTTCCGCAAATAGAAGAAAAACACACACAAAAAAAAGGGCAGCTAAAAATAAACAATACAGCCAAAACGTTAAAAGTGGCAAAATAGCGAACCAAATGACCGTGACCACAACGGTGAAGCTTTAGCCGCCTCTATCACAGCCACTATTACTATACGTCATCTTCTTTTGTGACCAAGCACCAAACCAAATTAGATTCTAACCATAAAGGACACACAAGCACAACCATAGTCAGCCATAAAAAAATCAACAAAAATAAAAACCAAAAAAAAAAAATATTTGGTTTCTTTCTTTATATTTGCACAAAAATATCGCTTGGAAAAAAATTTGTTTATAATTGACAGAAGTGTCATTTAGAGAATAATTGTCTTATCACTTGCAGTGACGCGTTCAAAACATTTTTAAAGATGATTTTAAATCATTTTTTCTCGCTGTTATTTATTGTTTTCTATCTTTTTTTTTCCTTTGGTGCGATTTGTTTTCAACAGAAATTTTAATATTATTTTTTCGATTGAATTTACTTTAGTTGGCATATCTGGTCTATGAATATGAAAATGTTCATTGATAGATTTTCCAACAAAATTTATACACAAATAACAATATTTAAAAGGGTTTCTCTTGAATATCAGGCTGGATAGTGTAAATAGTAGATAATAAATTATATTTGTCTATAAATTTTATTTTTTAATCTTAATATTATGAGTGACGAAACAAAAATTTTTGAAGAAATTAATTTTTGAGAATTTACTTTTCAGACTTCGATAATATTTTCCATGCACAGAAAAAAGTTTCAACATAAATATTATGATTTGATTGCATATCATAACATTTATAAATAATTTTTTAAATAGTATGATGTATTCATATTTTATGTTTTCAAAAAAAATCTAGAAGTCTTGAAAAATATTATTTCAATTTCATTTACATATATTTTTATGTTGTACAAAAATGTTAGAAATTTTCTTTTGAAATTTTTTTATTTTCTTATGATTTTCAGCTACAAAATGAGAAAGTAAGCGCAAAATTCACTAAATTTTGTTAAAAAAATAAAATGCTTTAATGTTCATTAATGTTTTGTTATGATTAGTGATATCTTTTGGTCAATATATGGCTATTATGCAAAAAATTTGGAAATAATTCATTAGATAATACAATTATAATGCAATTTATTATAAAATATTGTTAAATTTACGTAAAAAAACAAACATTTCCGTCATGTGCAATTTTATAATATTTATGAACATGTTCTTATTCTGAATGAAAATAGTTTGGGAAAATAAAGTCAAGTTCGATTAATAATATTTATTACAAAATTCATTCTAATTATGTTTTTTTTTTTTCTGTGTGGTCATACAAAATTCAAAGTTCTCCAGAATTTCGAAATTTTATTTAGTATGTTTTTACATCAGTTCAAAGTTAATTAATTCGCGAATTATTCATGCACTGAATTAATTCTTTTCACACAAAAAAATTAATTGAATGAAATTTGGAACAATTCAAATGAATTTGGTAAAAAAAAATTCGTTTCCAATTCATTAGAATTTATAGAATGAATTGCAATTAATTGAAAATTCATTTGATTTGCAATGATTTTGATTAAATTCAAATGAATTAGATAAAAGAATTAGCAATTCATTTTCAACTCATTTGAATTGAATGAAATTTGAATAGATTTTGTAAGTAAATTTCAGTAATCACTGTAGTTTTGTTATTCTACTACATACTAATTTTTTATGTAGAAGACAGCAAACATTACTCTGGTTTGGTATATCAGCTAGTATAGTCCAAAGACATGAAATTCTTAGATTTGAAATTTCCATAATATACTGGAGTTGTCAGGTAGCGGTAGAATAGAAATTGAATTATTAAGTGAAATCGGTGAAAATCCTATCAAAATGGGAAAATTTTGTTAATTTGCTAAAATAAACTTCAATTTTATTTTTCGTTCCCTCCAGATCTGCTCTTGAATTTTATTGAGTGCAATTCATTTATGATTTCATTCATTGGAATTGCAATTCATTGTTCTAATTGATTTGAATGAATTCAAAATTAATTCAATTCAAACGAATTGGAAATGAATTGCAATTCACTTTAAGGAATTCTGTTGACCCCTGAAGGGAGGAGCTAGAGGGTTAAAATCTTCCACAAAAATTATCCTCATAAAATTCCAGCATACAACTCTGACAATAAGAATTCTCTGAGACATTAACTTACAACATTTTTTTTCAGTTATGATCCACTGTAAGTTTCTACAAAACTGATCTATTTAAAATGCCCAGAATTATAGGGACTCTTTCTGTTCCAATCAAAAAGTCTCATTTTGTTGGACAGTGTTATATATGGTAAATAATTGTGTAAAATATTTTGTTTAAACATTTTGAATATTTGCTTTTATTTATACGAAAACTGGCCTTTGTTTTTCATGCAATTTAAACAAGTTGCAGTACATTGAAAGTATTCAAAAATGTGCATAAAGAACCAATGGTAAGCAGCTAAGCAAACAAATTTGTAGTATGTTTTAATGCAAATATTTATCACTGCAGAGAGACCAGCTATGAACAAATTATTAAAAAAGTTTAAATGAGAGTTTTGTCTCAATTATCGAAGGATGTTATTACATCATTATTAATACAAATATTAAGTCATCTTGCTGGACTAGTTGAATTTTGAAAACAAGAGTTCTGATCCTAGGACGCAAATATAATACAAGACATGCGTTCAACTTTTATACAGAAAAAGCAGTTTCGTTCTAAACTACTATTAAAACGTCTAGTATTGCTTACACGATCCAATATTTTGCAATCACAGCTTGAAATTTTGGCAACGAAAACATTATAATTCGATTGACTACAAATGCGGTTGTCACAATAATATTGTTTTGTAATACAATACTTTTGTATATGCACAGATATGGATCATATGGATGATCCACTGATTTCTTTTTATAAATTAGAACATGGTCACTTTAATTAATTATTCCACTGGTATGTTGCTGTTTCCGGTAATTGGTGTTTCTTGGGGGAAAATTGCGAAACTATTGCATTTTGATGTTACTTTTAGAAAAAAACATACAAAACTAAACATCTACCGTAAACAAGTAGATTCAAATTTATACAGTAAATGACATGGCTAATATAATTATTTGCTGAAAATTATTTAAAATCACTAATCAAACCCAAAAAAAACATTCAAATACAACTAAATTCAATAAAAGGCTTATGTACAACATTTTTTTTGTAGGTTTTATAAACCTTTGATAAATTTAAAACTTATTTTGAATAAGACCATTATTGTTAATTTTGTGATTCAGTCTAATGTTCAATTCATACAGTTAGTGTAAAAATTAAGTAAAGAATTCATGAACAACACATCTGATTGGATCAGATTCGAACTGTGAACTACCCGATCAAATTGGCAATAATTTTCAATTGCAATTTCCTCCTCAGCACAAGCTGCAACATTGGAACAAGATATTCAAAGCGCTAGCCGACATCACTTGGGGAATGGCTAAAGAAACCATACTAGTTACTTTCAAAATTATTGGTCAATATTCATGAGAGAGGAGAGGGTCTCTCAAATAGTTTTTTCGTTTTTTAGGCAAAATGCCTTTTTACCACAAAATTTAAAAATCTTGCTTTACTAATTTGCCTCTAACTCAAGCAGTTCTCAATTGAGTTTAACCTAATTCATGCATTTGAAAGCGTTTTAAATTTCCAAAATGTTTCTTAAAGCAACATTGCCATTTTGTTCGATGGTTTTTTATTCATATCATTACAAATTCAGATTTTCAAATACGCAATTTTTTAATTTTTGCTTACCTTTTCTTATATAAAAATTGAACGAGGAAAAATTGTTATATTCTGTAAATACAGTAGGTAAGAAATTTTACAATAAAGATTTTGGTGTAAATAACAGTAGCATTCTGTTAAGAAAAACATCGCAATGTTCATGGAATATGCTTGACATTTCCTGCCGCATTAATTTGATTCAAGCATGTTGCTTAATAAACAGATATTAAAAATCTTTCGTTGCTGTCAGTTTGTATAAGCGTAATCACAGAAATATAAAAAATTGGAGATTCTTTTTTAATTTTTTTTCGTATGACACTACACGAACGCCTTTTTGTAGCAGTATAAGGCTAAACTTAGTCATGCAAAAAATTGCTCGCGTTAATAATTTTTCTCAAAAAGATTTATTTTGGCTTAAACTTGAATATTTTAAAAACTTCTTAAAAATAAAATTTTTGGAAAACATTTATTCCGGCTTGAGTTAAACTTTTCAACAAATATACTTTGAAAATTTTATTTAAACAATTAGAAAATTGGATTCCATTTTTTACCCTACCCGGGGCGTCATCAAACATCTTCATTGTGCCTAATCTTATATACCCAAATTATACTTTAAATTGAAAATTTTAAATATTTGAGGTGATATTTTTTTTTTAATTTTTCTAATTTATTAGTGAAAAAAAATAATAATGACAGAAAAATTTTTTAAAATTTCTGTTGTTAATTTAAAAAAATATCAAAAAAAGTTTTTGGTGAAAAAAAAATCTGGTTAATATTTTTTTTTGGATTTTGACCCATTGTACATTGGACTTACTATGGCCTCGCAACTCATGGTGAAGAGTATATCAATTTCAAAACTTAAATATCGTTTAAACATTAAAATATTACCTAGTGAAATAAACAGAAATTTCATTACCTTCCCATAAATATTTGCACAAGCGACAAGATAACCTGAGGTGGTCGAATCTCTTTTAAATATTTTTAGGTGAAATTTTTTTTATTTTTCTAATTTATTAGTGAAAAAAAAATATGACAAGCATTTTTTTAAAATTCCTTTTTTTAATTTAAAAAAAATATTTTTTTTTAATTTTTTATATATTAAAAATATTAAGCTTTTATAATTTTATAAATATTAAGTATACGCCACCGTTGATTAATATTTAAGTAAATATACACAGTATATCTAAACGTATGAGTATTTGAAATGCGTAATATTAAGTATACGCTTATGTATCCATTTCATATATTACACCCTTCGACAAATAGAGAAAAAATTCGTTAGACACGAACCGGATGATATACGGCTGAAACTATTTCGTGATCCTGTGTCATTTTTTAAGGACTTCAAATTATCAAAGAAGTACATTTTTCAAAAAATATTTAAAAATATAAATAAATAGCAGGAGTTATTCCATCAACGACCAATTGTATGTCAAAACAACAAGCAGAGTTGTAAAATATTTTGTATTATCTTTATTTTATCCAGTAAGTATCAAAAGATGTAAAAAATGTTCTTTAAAATGTTTATCCTTTAATATCCTTTAAGATTGCCAATAAATTCCTTTTAAAAAAATAGTGCGTTAAAGACCCAAATATTCTAAACTAAATGTCAAAATTTCATCCTTTATATATATAAAGGTCAAATTAAAATATAAAAAAAAATGTATTAGAATACAAAAAAGTTTTATCAAGAAAAGTGCATGTTTATAAACTACATCACCATAATGGGGGAGGTATAATGGCTGTTGTTTGCAACATACAAAAATTTTCTAACACTCACCTTAAAGTATACAAGCGATGTCCATCCGTCTGTCCGCCCATCCATGTAAACCTTGTAATCAAACTACAGGTCGCAGGTTTAAAGATAATTATTGAGTGTCGTACCGTGTTAGTGATGCCAGGAAATTTTTTCAAAAATCCATACGCTTATGAAAAAAAATCCCTTTTTTTCCCTACAACAACTTTTTATTTTCCCTATATTTTTCCCTACACTACTTTTTTCAATTTTGAACAGATAAGTTGTGTTCAGCAAAAAATGCTTAAACGGATTTTAATATTCATTGTATTTTCCACGAGTCGTTTGTAAAAAAAGAATCCATTATTGTTTTTGAACGATTTTGTTGGTGCATATGGGTACTAGCCTTGCATCTGCATTTAAATTCGTCATCTTTGACCGGCGCCAGTCATCCCATTAGCTTTCGTCTATCAACCAACTTGAGACGAATTTTTTTTATAAAATTTGTTGTGTTTTAATTTATAATGTTATTTATTTCTTAAAAACTGACTTATTAAAATCGAAGAGACCTGCACAAAACCAAGCAAGTATTTACTTCAAAACAAAATTTATTGTAGAATCTACTCTAGTAGTTGTCAAAAATTATTAGTGTAGCTAGTTCTTTAAGGAAATGTCGAATACCGTAAATATGAGAATCACTATATAGTTTGAAAGCAGTGATGATATTAAAGGTGCCACATTATTACCTGCTTCATATTATACCAGATTTACGAATTTCCAATGATACGCTTAAACAAATTTTATGTTTTTTTAATTTTATAATTGTAAAATATATAGTTTTAAATTTCCATTGCAAAAAATTCCTACAATTCGAGAAAAGTAAGAAATCTTTCCCTTTTTCCCTACATGCGAAATTTTGGAAAATAATCCCTACAAAAAGGGAAAATTCCCTACACTTGGCATCACTGATTACGGTATAAATTCGAAAAATTTTATTTAGAATAATCGAATAAAACGAATTAATGTACATACATATATATTTAAATTTATTAAATTGCCTAAAATTTTTCATAATTCCAAATTTAAATAAGTACTTAATAGGGTATTCGAATTATTCGATTTTTCTCTTGTTCGAATAAAACGAATAATTAGAATAAGAGATTTGAACTTGTTCGAATAATTTAAATTTTTTTAAAAAAGTAAAGAATGAAGTTTTGATGCGGTTTTTTAATATTTTATTGTTAAAGAAAAACAAAAAATAACGTTAAAGTTAACAATTCAAGTATTGATAATGTTAAAAACATTCGAAAACAAAGTCCATTATTAAATTTTGAACAAAAATATTCTGATCAGCTTATCTCCCGAACAATATACAAAACAATTGAATAGCAAACCCTTTAGTTTCCGTTTTGGAGCTATGCTTTAAAAAATTTGAGCTAGTTGGACATGATCCAGAATTCAAATACAATATAAACGTATTAAGAACTTTTTTATGTCGTTCATTAATTCGGGTTTTAAATTGAGTATCTAATTCTTTAGTAAATTAATTATTCACTATTAATTATTCTATCAAGGTTGCCGAATCTTTGCTTAATAGAGTGGTCTTGGGGGATTACACAATAAAGGGAATCTGTTCAGAGTTTGATATCATTGTCAGAGAACGTGGCTAATTTGAAGTCAGGCACTGCATTATCGACGCATTTACAAATACGCAAAAAGTTTATTACCATGTTAGACAAAGATGTTCAAAATCATGTATAAGAAGAACTCCATGCTTTTCATGCAACAAAACATTAATTTGCAATATTTGTGTTTATCATTCGATTTATTAAATATTTTGCAACACTTATGTACGTCGTTAATAACATCACTTATATACATATATTTTAACATCATGGCCTTCATCTATTTCAATGTAATCATTATAAATTTCATCCTCAATATCACTTTCGACTGCCGTTTCAAAATCACATTCTCCATCACATTCAACTCCACTTTAATCTAAGTTAATATTTTGATTATTAATTGCGATTCTTCTAATATTTCGCCAGCTAAATAACAAATATTTTATTCCGTACCTTTTATTTTCATTGGTTCAAGTCCTAAGTTAAAAATTTTGAAAGATTTGTTTTTAGAATTGTAACTTCTTGCAATAATAATATTTAAATATTTATAGAAGGAGCTATCGAAACACTCATCTACAGTGATCGAAAATCCCTTTCTCTTTAGTTATTTGTCGAATTTCAGAAACAATACAATTTTTCTGAGTCATTTTATTACATATTTAAATTTGAAATTATGAAAAATTTTAAGCAATTTAATAAATTTAAATATATATGAACATTTATTCGTTTTATTCGATTATTCTACATAAAATTGTTCGAATTATTCGTTATTCGAAAATGGCCATTTTTAAATTGTTCGAATAATTATTCGTAAGAAATTATTCGATTAATCGAACGATCATTAGTCGAATGAATACCCTAATACTTAATCATAATAAATATAAACTGAACCGAAACATTTGCCTCCATGATTTTTCTAAATGTTGCTTTACCTTGTGACTCTACTGTATCTCAATTCATACCAACGTAAGTGCATATTGTGTTGTTTCCAAAACTATACACCCGTATAATATGGTAATTTTGAACATTGAGCAAAATTCACCAATATTATCTTACGAAATGGCTAACATTTGTATACATACTTACTCCAACATTTCTGCTAGTTAGATAGATATTCGTACATAGATATGCATACAGTTTGTTGTTTTATTTCTTCTTCCATATATATAATTTCCATATACATACATATTTGTTTTTTGTCCATTCTCCATATTATACTACGTAGATTATACTAGTGAATATACCAACCAACCAACCAACATACATCTACACAATATAGACGAAATTAATTACTTGAAACATTTTGGTATCATGTTTTATATTCCGTACTGTTTTTAGGAGGGTAATGTTAGATTCACTTCGTTTATTATAATTCATTCCATATACCATTCGTTATAAATTAAGGCAATTTGAAGGGAGATGTAGTCAATGTTTTCATTCACATTCTACTAACTAGTTAGCAAACCAAACAAAATCTTAAACAATTTTTTAAAGTTTTCTTGCAATTAGATTTCAGTAGAAACCATTTCCCTGTGTTATCCGGACAAGTGTGCAACCACTGGTGATTATAATAGTGTCACTTTTAGTTTCGTAACACAAAAAAAAAATACAAAAATTACTTTATTTATATACTCTGAGAAGGAAAAGAGCCAATGACAATTACAAAAACAAAAGAATTATTAAGAAACTTTCTTACTTATATTCTTAACTTAAAACTAAGTCATTTTCAACAGCTGTCACTTTATTTACGTAAAAACACTAACACCCTCAACCCGACATCCTATGATATTCAAAGTGTTTCCAAACACATGTGGTCAGTTGAGTGGTTTAAAGCAAAAGACAAAAGAATAATAATATTATAAAAAAAGAACAAAGATTTTCAACAACTCATTTTCACCAACTCGAAAAACTAGTAGGTAAATTAAGAAATTTGCAGTTGTTACTAAATTAAGTCACTTAACGTAAGATACTGCTACGTAGTTGGTATTAATAGTATTTTCTTAATGTTTGGAAATATATAACTGATTACGGAAATAGGACAAAAATCATGAGAATTTAACCACAATAAGTTTAAAAATGTATGTTAATTCATGAAAAATTCACTAGCTATTAATGTGTAATATCTTAATCAAGAACTATAAATAATAGTTATTTGAAAAAATGAACTGTGGTCAGTGATTTATTAGGACCAAATTTATTATGAATACGTTTGTATTAAATTTTGCGTTTATAGTTACACTGACTGAAGGAAACCTGGGGACAAGTATCTTCAAGTCACCAGTTTTGTATACTATTTTGTTGACATTGTCATCGAAGCATCTACATTTTTATATTTGTCTTTGATGAGAAAAAAAGAAGGACGAAAAACATGAATTTGTAGACAGACGGCTCTTTGAACAAAGAATTTCCTTACGATCGATTATACAGTAACAGATTTGAACGGAATTGGAAGGGTTCTGGTACCAGAATAGGAAACTATAGTTGGAATGTCACGAGGGAGCGAAATGAAAATATCTATAAAAACAGATTTAACACTGTTCATTTTAAAATTTGTGTTATAATTTTAATGCTTGTTTTAATATTTTCTTTGACGGACAAAAGTACAAACACATATGTATATCGTCATCTAAAATGAAAAATAACATAACATCACCTTTTATAAGTTTATAGGAGAAACAAAAAACGATATAAAATATACAAAAAAAACTACATAGTTTTTTCAAAGTACACTTTATGTTTATGTTAATTGTTGTTTTCTGAAACAAAAAAAATATCATAAATATAAATTTGTATGAAAAAAACTTGTAAACTAGTTTAAATACACTGTCCAACAAATTGAGACTTTTTGATTGGAACAGAATATCGACCCTATAATTCTGAAAGGGCACGTTGAGAAGATAATTTTTGTAGAATAAACTAATAGTCCAGCTATATGGTGACATAGGGACACAAGTCACCATATAGCGACTTGTGGCGATAAATGAAAAATTAAAAATGCGTTTTACAAAACAAATGATATGTCATTGGAAAGAGGACACTTTTCTACATATAGTCTGTTCAGAACATTTTTTTTCAAAGCTTTGGTTTAAGATTAGCAGCAGGCCAAACTTAATAAAAAACAAGTAAGAAAGTATGGTCGGTCAAGCCCGACCATATAATACCCTACACTAAGTAAAAGAGCAAAAACATTTTTCTTTTAAAATTTCAATAATTTATATTTTTGAGAGATTTTCGGAAGTGGGCCTTATATGGGAGCTATGACCAATTATGGACCGATCACCATGAAATTAGGTCGTGTGATTTATGTTTACATGAAAGTTATTTATTTTGAATTTTATGTGTATACCAACATTTGCATGTTAAAGTGATTTTGGAAGCGGGTCTATATGGGAGCTATGACTAATTATGGACCGATCGTAACAAAATTTGGTGACAAAATTTGTATAGAGATAACTTATTTGGAGCGGAATTTGTGGAGATACATTTTTAAATTAAACATTTATGACCGATAAAGTCCAATTTCGGGAGGACATTTGTATGGGGGTTAGGTGAAATAATGGACCGATTTCACCTAGGTCCTTGGGTCGAAAAAATAATATGTACCAAATTTGATCGAAATATCTTCAAAATTGCGACCTGTACTCTGCACACAAGGTTTACATGGACTGCCAGCCGACCAGCCAGCCAGACGGACGGACATCGTTTAATCGACTCAGAAAGTGATTCTAAGTCGATCGGTATACTTTAAGGTGGGTGTTAGACTAATATTTTTGGGCGTTACAAACATCTGCACAAACGCATTATACCCTCCCCACTATGGTGGTGTAGGGTATAAATACTACATTTAATATCTATTAAAAAAGGAATATTAAGGTGTATATTTCATTACTTAAATATCTTATTCTTTATTGAATAAAATAGTTGTTTTGTATTAATAATATTGATATATGTTGTTGGGAACTGACTTGTTAAAGAAATTTTTTAAAGAAATTATGAATGCACATACTTAAATTTTGGTAAATTCCGAACAAACTATTATTATAATTTTTTTTACATGAAAAAGTTCTTTGGAATTTTATGTTGATTAAAGAAGGAAATGTATAGAATTATATTCTATTTTAACATTTTGCGAATTTTTGCGGTCTTCGATTTTATTAAATTTTTATCAAAAGTCTTAAGTACAAATTTTATATGAAAATTTGTTTTATAAATCTTTGATAAATGGTTGTAAATAATATATAGCAATAAATTTTTTATTAGCAAATAAGATTTTGAAAATTTTTAAACAATTTTTAGTATTAGTTTAACTTTTAATAGCAAAATTTGAAAAACATAACTTTCTTCTCATAAATTCAGATTCTGTAATAACACGACTCGGAAAAAGTCCAAAAAAAATATAAACGAGCTTTCGCAGGAGGTATAGGAATTTTTCGTGCCAACCTGCGATACATCAATTTCAGATAAAAGCGATATAGATGATAGTAGTGATGAAAATGATGCTTTTATATTAGATTAATTGTAGTATTTTATGTATGTATTTTTAATTTTTTATATTACTTTTTATTCTTAAAATCACATATAATTAGTGTATATAAACCGGATAACCGCTTAACCGTAAAACCGGGTTTTCTTCAAAATCTCGGGTTTTAACCGAAAAACCGGTTTTCTAAAAAAGGACAATTTTCGGTTAACCGACAAACCGGATTTTTAGAAAGTCGGTTTTTTATAAACACTACATATAATGTAATTTGATGTATTTTAAATGACTGATAAAATAATTAGAAAAATTAAAAAAAAAATCCATTGTTTTTATTTTTTTATTTCAGTATTTTTCATTTTATTTTGTTCGGTGGGTTATAATATTTTTCCATATTTGAAATCTAGAGAAAATTACCATTTCAATAATACCAATAACTTACATCCAGTGGTTGCTTTATCGCCCCTTTTAATATATCTTTGCCCCTATGTGCAATGGGTAAATTTTTTTAATTTTTGATCGAATGGAGCATTATACTAACTGAAAAAAAAGTTGTAAGTTAATGTCTAAGAGAATTCTTATTGTCAGAGTTATATTGTGCATTTTTATGGGGATCATTTTTGTGGAAGATCTTAACCCTCTAGCTCCTCTCTTTAGGGGTCAATTTAACCCCTTTTTTCGAGAAAATCAAAAAAGTCCTTTCAAAAAGGACATTTAAGGATTAAAATATTCTACGAAAATTTTTACCGGAAAATTTCAGTGGGGGTCACCAAAGCCACCAAAGTTGTAAATAAAGCTCTTTACGCTAGATTAGCAAAATTACATGCCACCTACGGTGTCACATTATTTAAAAAATCGCCAAAAATGCAAGTATGATCGGAATGAGCTGAAATTTAAAATTTAAATAGTCCTTAAGAATATCTACAAAAAACATGTATGCATATGTAAATAATCTCTTTCAGTTCAAGAAATATTTAGGTTTATTTTTTTTTTTAATTCGGCTCGATCTTTTTTGTTTTTTTAGATATTGCGAGCTTAAAAATATCGCTATATTGGCTATAAAATTCGGAATGAAATCAAAACAACTTGCTAAAAATTATCTCGTACCTATAAAAAGTTACATGCATCCAAAGTTGGAACATGTAAAAAAGGCCTTATTTTTTATTTTTACATTATTTTTGTTCTGGAAAAAACGTAAAAAATACGGCCATTTTCTTTATGTTCCAAATTTGGATGCGAGTAGCTTTTGATATGGATGAGATAACTGTTAGCAATTTATTTTTATTGTATTCAAATTTTATCACAAATATAGGTGATATTTTAAAAAAAAATTCGAAACTCCGTAAAAAACCAAAATAAGATCGAGCAGAATTAAAAAAAAATAAATTACCCTAAATATCTCTTGAACTAAAAGGGAAAACTTACATATGTACGCATTTTTTTGTAGACCTCCTGAAGGGCTATATAGAAGGACAGCTCATTTGGATCATACTTGGATTTTTGAAGATGTTTTTAAAAAATATGAGACGCGAGAAAGCGTGTAATTTTGCTAATTAAGCGTAAAAGGTCTTATTTACAACTTTTGTATCTTTGGTGGATCCCATTGAAATTTTTTCGCCAAAAATTTTCCTAGATTATTTCAGTCCTTAAATGTCCTTTTTGTTCGGACTTTTTTGATTTTCTCGAAAAACGGGTCAAATTGACCCCTAAAGAGAGGAGATGGAAGGTTAAGATCATCCACAAAAATTATCTCAATAAAATTCGACAATATAAATCTGACAATAAGAATTCCCGCAGATATTAACTTACAACATTTTTTCCAGTTAATATAATGCTACCTTCGATCAAAAATTAAATTTTTGACCAACTGTAAAAAAAATATTCAGACCAGCTGGACTATAAGTTTATTCTACAAAAATGATCTACCCAACATACCCTTTCAGAATTATAGGGTCACTGTTCTGTTCCTGTACTCTTAAGAGATAAAATAAAAATTGACATGTAATCATTATTCGCTAATTTTAATCGAATAAAAGTTATAACGATTAAGTCCTTGGTCTAAAACTAAATTTAATGTTAAATCTTAAACAAATTACAGTCTAACATATTTTATATAATTAATTATTTTTCGAGTCTAGACTATAAACTGTATTTCAATACTTCGTTTTAGAACATATTTGTACAACATCGTGCACTTAAGAATATTTAAACATAAATGAATCACATATATATTCCTGATATTATTTTGTAAATTAATGGCAAAACATTCATGAAGTATTTGCACATTTTCTTTCTTTACATGAAGATGTAAATATTATACATATAAATAAAGTTAGAGACACAAAACAAAAATTGGAACGATCTACTTACTTGGAAACGCATCAAGAAAACTACAAAAGGAAATGGCTACACAAAGTGATGCAGCAATAAAATATGAAACAGTAAAAAACATATAGATATAAAAAAACAACAACAACAAATACATGAACTTAAAATGCGTCAGTTTCATCTACAGGGGGCACAAAATGTTCTTTGTAGTAAATATTTAATAAAAAAAAGAACGAAAAAAAAATACAGCAAATAAATGAAACTAGACGTAAATATGAAACTGAAATAAGACAAATTTACAGAAGCTACAATACGAACAACTACTACATAGATACATTTAAAACATTACCAAATGTCCAAGATTTTGTAAGCGAATTACGTAGCTAAATGTAAAAGTAATTTAAAATATCCCTTTTGTCCTGCTATTTGTAGCAGGTATACCTATCAAACCAGAATCACTTCCTGAGTAGATTTAACGGTATTCATCTGTCCATTTTGTTCGCCTATGTGGTGCAAAACACGGGTTGAAATTTTACACATACATTACCTTCGACCCAGCGACGAAATGGTTTAGAAATGGTAAATATCTGAAAGTAAGCGTTGTTCGCAACACGTATGCTACTTACAAAACGAGATATTCATTATACAACATACTGAACTAATGAGCTAAAAGAGGGACTTATGTAGTTCATTTGACTGAGCTGAGCTGAAAAGATTTTTTTTTATTTTTTAAACAAACAAACAAACTGCGAAACGTTTTGCTTGTCTGCAGTTACACCCAGCGTCTCTGGTGGGAATCGAACCCGCAACCCTCAGATTAATAGTTCAGCACACTATCGACTGGTCTAACGGGGCACCCTCAGTCACTTCACAGAGCTAATAAACCCAACTCTACATTATTTCACCACGAAATATAGAAAATCACGCGAACTAATTTCATGGCGATCGGTGTTTTATTTGGGTTTTTATTTACAATAGAATAATAAAAGTCATCAAAAATGCATTACATAACTCAGTAACTAGTGGTTGTATGACTTAAAAATGCGGGATTTACAATGGATGGTGTTGTTTTTGTTTTTAATAACTTGAAATTTTGTCATTTATTCTCACTTAGGTGGCATACATTATGACTTACTTAAAGCCATTGGTTTTTTTGTACTGGAAAATTGTAACGGCAAACAAAAAGGCACAATTTCTGCTTTTCATGGCTTTTTTTGATATTCTGCTCTTGGTTCTTGACGACGAAAAAGGCAAACATTATTCACAAAAAAAGGCATCGTATAAATACAAGGGGATTTTCGAGAGAAACAAAAAAAAAGAAATGACTTTAAATCAACATGTAAATGTCGCCTTAGTTAATGAACACTATAGAATAAAGTTTTTGTTTTGCTTCGAAAATGTCAAATTTCGTGCCAACAAAGCGTCATGTGCGGAAAGTTTTTTTACTTCTTTAATTTGAAAAAAAGTGCAGCTGAATTACACCGGAGCTTATGGTGAATGTGTTCCATCGATTTTAACTTGCGTGACTTGGTTTGTGCGTTTCAGAAGTGTAATGTACAAAACACAACCTCTGTATTGTGGCGAAATGAATCACCATTCCAGCGGCGTATCAAGTCAACAGACCTAAGAGATGTTATGTGTATGTGGTCATTTTGTTTAAGCAATTGCAAGGATTCTTTGGGACATGAAGATAGACGGTTTGGGAGCCTTTATACTGCTAGCTTTCAGTCTTTCGGGGTGGGTTCTTGTCTTCTACATACCCTAAAACACACATACTGGTTTGTACGAAAAATCATAATATTTTGTAGACTCCCTTGCCTCTGTTATATGGAATACAAACGAAGCTAATATAAGCGAACTATAAAAGAAACTGTAGTTTAGGACACCCAAGATGGTTTTGGGGCCATTGCCTCTTTACCCTCCCTACCTATGTTTTAGCGTTGGCTAGTTATGCTAAAACCCAAAAATGCCCTATTCCTATTTGATTCACATCCGTAAGAAATTAAATTCAATTTAAAGATTCATGTTAATTTAACAAATTTATTCACATTTCAAATAAAAAAAATAGTGTAATATGATGTAAGGAAAGAATCATTAATAACTAATTGTTAAAGAATTCAACAAAAAATACTAATAGTAATCCTAAAAAATTTATTGATCTTAATTAATATTGTCTAAATATATAAACATACTGATTATACTTGGGAATACGTCCCTTACTAGTATCCCTAAATTCCAAATCACGAAAAGCAAAAAAAATCGTAATAGTATAAAGATACATACATAAATATAAAAAATAGAGAAGCAAAAACCAAAATATAAATAAAACACATTTAATCAAACATGTTTGACTTCAATTGTTTTAGTTGTTGCTTCTATTGAGAAAAAAGAGAAATATGCAAGTAAAAAAAAAGAAATGTATGATCACTCACCAACTTAAATCAAATATATGTTGTTGTTTGTTGCGTTTGATGACGTAGAGGCCTCTTCGAACATCTGCATTTGTAGATTGTTTTGTTGATTTGCTTTTTACTGTGAACTCAAAAAATGGTAGTTACTTGCATATACCTATTTTATGGAATTTATGTTTAAATTAATATTAATGTAAAAATAAGTATTTCATTTTGTTTATACATACCATACCTATGCTTATTTTAAATATATTTTCTTAACTTATAGTAATAATTAATTATGGTTAGATAACTTGGTGCAATATTTACTGTGATAATAATACGTAATTGATCTGTGATATAAAACTAGTGCAATAACTAAACTTAACATTATTAGATTTTAATTAGATTTTTAAACATTATTTTTAAACTTTTTAAGAACAATTTAGATGTAATCAAATTTTAGATTTAAAGCATGATTTTAGATTTTTTAGATTTTAGGTAGATTTAAATTTGTTTTATATTTTAAGCACTAAATTTAAAATCAGTAAAAACAAAATTATAAATTATTTTAAATTTTTAACATTTTTTTTTTTTTTAAAATTTTGAACAAATTTAGAATTGATAAAAAAAACTGTATTAGATTTTAACGTTTAAAAATTTGTGACATTATCTAACCATATCTATATGTAGAAAGAATTTAAATTTAAAAAAAAAAACTGTGGATATCTGATGAGACTTCAGAATGTATATTATCTGGTAAAAGTTTATGTTTCTGTTGCATGCACTATATATGATGTCACGGTGACCTTCCTTCTTGCGTTTTTTGTTCTCTCTTCTAGTTTGATCTTCACTTTTCAATTTGTATTATTTAGCTGATCTTTTTATTTAACATTTATTTTGTGTTAAATCTCATGTTTAAAGCTTGAAATTATGTGACGTCACTCAAGCTAACGGTCACTCTTAATGTTTCTCACAAGATTACCAAATATAATATGTGCAGTTGAGTTGAAAAATATAGCACACATTAATGTTGAGGTTAAATAATCAACCCCAAAACTGTTGCAAATCTATTGAAATTATTCTCAATTAGAATCCAATAAAATTTATGTGAAAATAAAGATTTACCTTGGATTGTAAAGATGGGTTTAGGAAAATATAAATTTTGTCTCTCCGAGCTTAACCTCTCCAGATCACTGGATAAGTGGAGGTCACAAATGTGGAGATCCAAATAAACTATCTCGCTTTAATCTATACAAAATTCATATTAAAGTTTTTATCACTAATTTTATAATCTAGTTTAATTTTTATTTAATTAGATGTAATTATGATTTTTACCTTTTTTAAACACTTCTCGTTGAAATTTATAAAATTTGAATAAGTTTCAATATGAAAAAAAAAATACTAACTGTAATTACTTGTTTTTTTTTTTTCTTTCAAAAAAATATACAAACTTCACTGATCACTATATTCCAATGTTGCGTGTGTATTCTTTAAAAGACAAAATTGAAAAGAAATATTTAACACTTTACTAATAGACAATTAGCCTCTCATTATGCACATACATGCGTACATACATATCTAACTAAACCGATAAAAGTGCTGACAAATTAGTGCGATAAGTTTAGACAAAAACCTCAAATTAAGTACTGTATGCAACTTAAACTGTTCACACTGAGAGCTTAAATGATTCTTGGTAGATCAGTATTATATATTTTTATTTATCAAATTAAAAATTTTATTTATCAAAATTTTATTTATTTGTTATGATTGTATATGTTAAAATTTTATTTATTTATTTATTATAGTCTTATTTATTACGGTTTTATATAATATAAAAAACATAGCTACTATAAGAAATATGTTAGATATTTAAACATGCTAGGTGGTCTAATTAGAAAGAATTTTTATTATATGGTAATGTTCACCACAAAACCGCATAATACTTGCATTTTATGCAAAAGTATTAGGAGGAAAAAGAACATTACTCCCTTAAGTCCTTTGCATGAAAAGTACCAACTACCTTTCCGTCTAGATCCTCTAAAATATAATAATTTTGTCCGACTTTCTCTTTGACTTTAGATTTTATATATAAGGGTGCAAACTTAGAGTTAAATTTTTTCTCGAAATTACTCTGTGAGAAATTTTTGCGATATACAATTTGACCTACTGAATAGGTGACTGGGCGTGCTCGTAGGTTGTATTGTTTTTGATTTATCTGATAGGCATCAGAAATGTGCTTTCGAAGTTTGTTTCTAATGATAGATAAACTATCATCTCGTGACAGTGGAGATATATTTTCATTCAACATGCTAACATTTTTCAAAAGCTTATACGAATCTCCATGTGTTATCATGTCTTGTCCAAAGACAGCATGATAAGGCGATGTTTGTATAGCTTGATGAACAGTATTTCTCAACGCACAACTGATGGAACTTAAATTCTCATCCCATAACGTTTGGTCCTTTTTTAAATATGCACGAATCCCTGCTATCAACGAACGATTTACACGTTCGGACGCGTTTGATTGTGGCGAATACACCGCAGTGTAAATATGATTAATGCCAAGTTCTGTAAAAAACGCGTTTAGCTCGTTAGCTTTAAATTGGGAACCGTTATCACTGATAATGTGCTCTGGGATACCATACGTGTGAAAAATTTGTTCTAGTAAAAACGTTTGAATAGAGGAAGAAGTAAATTTTCTCATTGGATATAACCAATGAAATTTGGTCAAATGGTCTAGTACTATTAACAAACCTATATTACCCCTCTTACTTCTCGGGTAAGGGCCTAATAGGTCTATATATAGACGTTGAAAAGGGCGAGTAGATATTGCTTGTTTTCCCATTTCCGGTCTAGTAATAAAATTGGGTGACTTTGTAGTTTTGCAGACCTCACATTTACGGATATAATTTCGGACATCCATGACAATTCCAGGCCAGTAAAAATTACGACGAATAACATTTAAAGTTTTACCCATACCACTGTGGGACGATATGGCCGAGTCATGTGCTCTAGATATTACTGCCTCACGTAAAAGTTTCGGTACCCACAACTTCCAGGCTTCTTGTTGTTGCATTTCGTCGCCAGTGTAATGTTCTGTTCGAACATATATATATTTTTCCATGACTTTCAAATCAGGATATTTTGAAGCATTTCCTTTGATTTTAGCAATTAGTTCGACATAATCTTGATCTAGAAAATGTTCAGAATCGAGGTCAATTTCGGGCTCAGCCAGTTCAACACCGGAGACTTCATTACAGTGTATCCGAGAGAGGGCATCTGGCACAATATGGTCTTTGCCTTTTCTGTGGCGAATAGTAAATTTGTAGCCTTGAAGTTTGAACATCCACCGGGCAAGTCTCCCACTGAGCTCACTTTGCCTCATTAGCCACACTAGACTAGAGTGGTCAGTAATCACTTCGAACTCTTGCATCTCGATGTAACATCTAAATCTATTAATCGCCTCTATTGCTGCCAAACACTCTCTTTCGGTTACACTATAATTGCGTTGTGCTGTATTCAGTTTTTTTGACATGAACGCGATTGGTTTTTCATCTCCGTTGTTGTCTAACTGAACTAAAACAGCACCAATACCGAAATCACTAGCATCGCAATGTATGAAGAACTTTTTGCTAAAATCAGGATTAGAAAGAATGGGGGCTGAGGTAAGGAGAGATTTAACGTGCTGAAATGCCTTTTGTGCCTCATCTGTCCAGCAGAATTTCTTCTTGGTGGACAATACTTCCGTAATAGGAAAAACTACAGTGGAAAAATTAGGGACAAATCTCCTATACCAGCCTGCAATGCCTAAAAACCCTCGAACCTGTTTTATATTTTTCGGAACAGGCCAAGCTAGTATAGCTTCAACTTTTTCCGGGTCCGTTTTTATACCTCCATTACCGATTACATAACCCAAGTATTTTGTTTCTGTAACGCAAAATCTAGATTTGGAAATATTCAAAGTTAAGTTTGCCTTTCTAAACTCCTGGGCAATTCTAACTAGGACAGATAGATGTGTTTGAAAGTCCTCTGAGACAATCACAAGATCGTCCAGGTAACCAAAGACGCACTGTTTTAGGTCTGGTGGAATCAGTTCGTCCATGAGACGACACATTGTTTGCGGCGCATTACAGAGCCCGAAAGGCATTACCTTAAACTGGTAAAGGGGCCTACCAGGGACTGTAAACGCCGTAAGAGGTTTTGCTTGATCGGCTAGGCCGATCTGCCAATATGCATCCTTTAGATCCAACTTTGAAATTAGGTTTGCTTTTGGAAGTCTCGCAAAAATTCCCTCGATACTCGGAAGGGGATATGCATCCTTTTCGGTCACTTGATTGACCTTCCTGGCATCTAGGCACAGGCGGACTTTATTAGGTTTGACAACCAAGCGCATGGGAGAACTCCAAGGTGATGACGATTGCTCAATCACCCCTAAAGCCAGCATTCGATCTATTTCTTTATACATCAGTTTCTCCACTGCAGGAGAAACTGGATAGAACCTTTGTTTTATAGGCGTGGCATTGCCAACGTCTATATCATGCTTAATTAAGCTGGTTCTGCCCAAACCCTGTGTTTCAAAATTGGGGAATAGAGCTATAATAGCTTCTAACTGTGAATTTTGGCTAGGAGTTAATGGGTATTTGTGTTCGTCAGAACTAACGTCAGACTTAATGGTGTTTACGGACAAAATATCGGACGATTTTTTAAAATCGGACAAATCAGAAGGACAGCTAATTATCGCGG
Organism: Calliphora vicina; assembly: GCF_958450345.1. Classification (NCBI taxonomy): domain Eukaryota; kingdom Metazoa; phylum Arthropoda; class Insecta; order Diptera; family Calliphoridae; genus Calliphora; species Calliphora vicina. Next base: position 138,077,406 of record NC_088780.1, on the reverse strand, counting down.
ATTCAAACAAATCCGGAGCTAACTCGAATAACCTCCAAAAATCTAAACCTAAAATCAAATTTTGAGAAAGTGATGGAACAATCCATATTTTCATTTTACGAATCTGATTCCTAAAACAAACATCTACTTGCAAAAAACCTACTACCCTTTGTAGCTTTCCGTCTGCGGTTTTAACGAAAGACTTAATTTTATTAAATTGTGTTAAATGAGAAAAATCAGTTTGTGCAAATTCACCACCAATACATGTAATATTGGCACCAGTATCCAGAAGACCTAATTGTGAATAGTTTAAAAAATTAACATTTGCATAAAATCTTTTATCATCACAATTATTTACCACAGTGGAAACGGTGTAATTACATGTAAGTTTGCGCATTTTGTAAAAACGTCTAAGACGAATTGTCGAACGTTTGCTTTTAAACTTATTGTGAGATTTTATAGAGGAAACGTTAAATATCTCATTTCTTTTTAAAATATATTGATGCCATCTTTCATGGTACGGACGTATCGGGTATAAAATATTTTCGGTGCATAGATCAGTTACGTTGGAGCGTTTAAGAATTTGTAAATTTTCAAAAAAATCATTATTTAAATTAGAATTATTGGTTTTATTGGAATGCTGAGTCTGGTTTACGATTTGTGTGGTGGTGCAATTGGGCGTTGAAAGTTTTTTGAACCCATATTTTTGGAAATACATTTCTGGCACTGGGGTTTATATGTATTTTTGGCCCCACAGCCGTAACAAAAAATGGTTTTTTCACTTAGGCAATCTTGCCAGTGATGACCTACGTCATCGCAATTCCAACACTTGTTTGTGGTTGCCTGCTGTATAGCATCAACAACGAGTTCAGTATCAGGGGATGCAAAAAGGTTTGTACTTTCTGGTAAATCTAATTCTGCGACATTACGACGCGGATAAGGTTGGTTAAATGGTTTTTGAGGAGCATTTTTGCGGAAATAATCATCGCTCATGAGATTTTCCCTCATTTGTACTAACTTTCTCAAGTGAGCAATTGAATAAATGGGGACATAAAGTAATTCGTGACGTATGTCTGGTCTTAAATTTTTCGTCAAAATTTCAATTAGCTCACTCTCGGGAATGCTAGTATCAAGACGGTCAATAATAACGGATATGGCCTCAAAAAATGTATCGAAAGATTCGCCAGTTTTCATTTTACGATTTCGCAATTCTTCGCGTAAATCAAAGTTTGATTTAAAGTCTTTGTACTGATATTTTATTGCCACGCAAAACTCATTCCATTGGATATTGTCCACCTGTTTGTGGTAGCGCCAATACCAATCACGCGCTTTCCCTGACAACAAAATATGCAGATTTTTGCATATAATGGAGAAATCATTATTAAAATTATCTCTTGTTAATGAACGAATTCTGTACAGAAACTCATCCACTGTTAAACCGTTTAATGACCCGTCAAATTTCAAATTCCAATTCTGGATAATTGAAGTAACTTTGTCGGCACGTATATTAACATTGTCACTATTATTAGAAAATGCAGATGGAAGTCGATTCACATTGCTATGTACATTAGGGGGTAGTTGAAATTGAGGTGTTCGTGGAACATTCGGTATTTGTGCTTGAGCATTCGTGTTTTGACCACTATTCGGTACAATATTTAAATTTTCTAAAATTCTGACAATACTTGTCTCAATAATTTGAGTAAGTTGTGAAGGGTTAATATTAAAATTGTCTTGGCAACGATTTCTATCATTTGATGTATGATGTACATCGGGGAACATATTCTGTGTGTTCTGAACAACACGATTTGGACTAAAAAATATATATGGATTTTCATCATCTGTTTGAATAGGAACGTTGCTAGAATCTAATTGGAGATTTTCTCGAAATAAGTTTTTTGTAACATTTCGGGTATTATATCTTTTACTCATCGCGCCACGTCCTTTTCCTCTGACGTTTGCATTGGCTTTTGACTTAGGATATGTTTTCGACAAATTTTGAATATTGAATTTTTTAAGATCTGCAAGATCACATGGTTTATGACATTCAGGGCATTCAGCAGCCTGTGACAGAGATGCCTCTATACACATCCTGTGAAAAACATGACTACAATTAGTCAAAATTAAACAGTCTTGTGTTTCTAACATCAATTCGCTACAGATTATACAATTCAACACATCGTTTGTAGCAGGTCTTGAAACACTGGGTATATCATCCCTAGGTGGAACGGCAGCGGAAACTAGTTCTGAAGGTGTACGTTCTAACGACATTTTAAATATTGATTAAAAATTGCTAAAGAAAAATAATAACAGTAACAAATCCTGTTATTACGAATATATATGTATATGAATATAGGTACAATTGTTTATACAAAACAATTAATCAAACAAAATTTAATAAATTAATTGGTAAAAAAAACAAATTAAAAAAAATTTTTTTGATAACAAACAAATCAGGTTTTATAATTTCTTACGATAATGATGTGAATAAAAAATAGAATAGGAAAACGTTTCGCAAATAGTTCGTATTTATATAGAAAAAATAATAAACTATGGAGTTTACTAGAAAAAGTTAGTTCTGATTATTTAGAACAACAAAAAAGCAGGATATAAAAATGCAATCAGCTAAATTTATATAGTTCCGCACTATTTAGGATATGAATATCAAAATACAAAATAACAAAACATAAATCATTCTAGCAGACTTGTCAGCAAAAGCAAAAATTTAATAAATTAATTTCCGTTTTTAGTAAAAAAGAACTCTAAGGGAATTTTCGGTCGCCATATTCGATTGTATATTATTCAAATAGACGAATATCCAGAAAATTATTAAAGTTTATTTTATTAATAACATCAATATATTTATGAAATTGAAGCAATTACAAAATAATGGAAAAAAATATTGCTAGTAAGTTGGAACCTATGGGAAATTAAATCCTATGGGAAATGAAATCCTATCGGAAATGAAATCCTATCGGCCCCACGTTGGGCGCCAAATTATGTAATGTACAAAACACAACCTCTGTATTGTGGCGAAATGAATCACCATTCCAGCGGCGTATCAAGTCAACAGACCTAAGAGATGTTATGTGTATGTGGTCATTTTGTTTAAGCAATTGCAAGGATTCTTTGGGACATGAAGATAGACGGTTTGGGAGCCTTTATACTGCTAGCTTTCAGTCTTTCGGGGTGGGTTCTTGTCTTCTACATACCCTAAAACACACATACTGGTTTGTACGAAAAATCATAATATTTTGTAGACTCCCTTGCCTCTGTTATATGGAATACAAACGAAGCTAATATAAGCGAACTATAAAAGAAACTGTAGTTTAGGACACCCAAGATGGTTTTGGGGCCATTGCCTCTTTACCCTCCCTACCTATGTTTTAGCGTTGGCTAGTTATGCTAAAACCCAAAAATGCCCTATTCCTATTTGATTCACATCCGTAAGAAATTAAATTCAATTTAAAGATTCATGTTAATTTAACAAATTTATTCACATTTCAAATAAAAAAAATAGTGTAATATGATGTAAGGAAAGAATCATTAATAACTAATTGTTAAAGAATTCAACAAAAAATACTAATAGTAATCCTAAAAAATTTATTGATCTTAATTAATATTGTCTAAATATATAAACATACTGATTATACTTGGGAATACGTCCCTTACTAGTATCCCTAAATTCCAAATCACGAAAAGCAAAAAAAATCGTAATAGTATAAAGATACATACATAAATATAAAAAATAGAGAAGCAAAAACCAAAATATAAATAAAACACATTTAATCAAACATGTTTGACTTCAATTGTTTTAGTTGTTGCTTCTATTGAGAAAAAAGAGAAATATGCAAGTAAAAAAAAAGAAATGTATGATCACTCACCAACTTAAATCAAATATATGTTGTTGTTTGTTGCGTTTGATGACGTAGAGGCCTCTTCGAACATCTGCATTTGTAGATTGTTTTGTTGATTTGCTTTTTACTGTGAACTCAAAAAATGGTAGTTACTTGCATATACCTATTTTATGGAATTTATGTTTAAATTAATATTAATGTAAAAATAAGTATTTCATTTTGTTTATACATACCATACCTATGCTTATTTTAAATATATTTTCTTAACTTATAGTAATAATTAATTATGGTTAGATAACTTGGTGCAATATTTACTGTGATAATAATACGTAATTGATCTGTGATATAAAACTAGTGCAATAACTAAACTTAACATTATTAGATTTTAATTAGATTTTTAAACATTATTTTTAAATTTTTTAAGAACAATTTAGATGTAATCAAATTTTAGATTTAAAGCATGATTTTAGATTTTTTAGATTTTAGGTAGATTTAAATTTGTTTTATATTTTAAGCACTAAATTTAAAATCAGTAAAAACAAAATTATAAATTATTTTAAATTTTTAACATTTTTTTTTTTTTTAAAATTTTGAACAAATTTAGAATTGATAAAAAAAACTGTATTAGATTTTAACGTTTAAAAATTTGTGACATTATCTAACCATATCTATATGTAGAAAGAATTTAAATTTAAAAAAAAAAACTGTGGATATCTGATGAGACTTCAGAATGTATATTATCTGGTAAAAGTTTATGTTTCTGTTGCATGCACTATATATGATGTCACGGTGACCTTCCTTCTTGCGTTTTTTGTTCTCTCTTCTAGTTTGATCTTCACTTTTCAATTTGTATTATTTAGCTGATCTTTTTATTTAACATTTATTTTGTGTTAAATCTCATGTTTAAAGCTTGAAATTATGTGACGTCACTCAAGCTAACGGTCACTCTTAATGTTTCTCACAAGATTACCAAATATAATATGTGCAGTTGAGTTGAAAAATATAGCACACATTAATGTTGAGGTTAAATAATCAACCCCAAAACTGTTGCAAATCTATTGAAATTATTCTCAATTAGAATCCAATAAAATTTATGTGAAAATAAAGATTTACCTTGGATTGTAAAGATGGGTTTAGGAAAATATAAATTTTGTCTCTCCGAGCTTAACCTCTCCAGATCACTGGATAAGTGGAGGTCACAAATGTGGAGATCCAAATAAACTATCTCGCTTTAATCTATACAAAATTCATATTAAAGTTTTTATCACTAATTTTATAATCTAGTTTAATTTTTATTTAATTAGATGTAATTATGATTTTTACCTTTTTTAAACACTTCTCGTTGAAATTTATAAAATTTGAATAAGTTTCAATATGAAAAAAAAAATACTAACTGTAATTACTTGTTTTTTTTTTTTCTTTCAAAAAAATATACAAACTTCACTGATCACTATATTCCAATGTTGCGTGTGTATTCTTTAAAAGACAAAATTGAAAAGAAATATTTAACACTTTACTAATAGACAATTAGCCTCTCATTATGCACATACATGCGTACATACATATCTAACTAAACCGATAAAAGTGCTGACAAATTAGTGCGATAAGTTTAGACAAAAACCTCAAATTAAGTACTGTATGCAACTTAAACTGTTCACACTGAGAGCTTAAATGATTCTTGGTAGATCAGTATTATATATTTTTATTTATCAAATTAAAAATTTTATTTATCAAAATTTTATTTATTTGTTATGATTGTATATGTTAAAATTTTATTTATTTATTTATTATAGTCTTATTTATTACGGTTTTATATAATATAAAAAACATAGCTACTATAAGAAATATGTTAGATATTTAAACATGCTAGGTGGTCTAATTAGAAAGAATTTTTATTATATGGTAATGTTCACCACAGAAGTGGTGATTTTGATACGGTAGAAAAAAATCGATCAGGCCAGCCAAAAAAGTTTGAAGATCCAGAGTGAAGATTGCTTTCAGAATAAACAAGAGCTTGCAAAATCATTGTCAGCTACTCAAGCAGCAACTTCAAAATATTTGCGAGCGGCATTATTCATCCAAAAGCAGGGAAATTGGTACTATACCAATTGAAGCTGAGAGACCTTGAAAGAAAATCATTTTTGTACCGAATCATTATTTGCAATAAAAAATAGATCCACGATAACTCGAAGCGTAAGAGATCGTATGTTAAACCCAGCCAAATAGCCAAATCCACACCAAAGCCAAATATATATGGCGCTAAGGTAATTCACTGTATTTGGTGGTAGAAAAAGGGTCCTATCTATTATGAGCTGCTGAAATCTGCCCAGAGCATCACATACCGAATGCAACTGATTAATTTGAAGCGAGCATTGGCCGAAAAACGACCAGAACATGCGGCCAGATATGAAACCGTAATATTGCATCATAACTACGCTCGGCCACAAGTTGCATTGCCTATAAAAAACTATTTATTTGGGAAGTTGTACATTACCCGCTTTATAATTCAGACCTTGTCGTATCCGACTACTATTTTCTTTGGATCGATGCAGAATGCTCTCTCTGGGATACGCGTCACTTCAGAACAGAGTATTCGAAATTGGCTTGATTCGTTCTTGACACCAAAAGATGAACAGTTCTTTTGGCTCGGAATCCATTTGTTACCCGAAGAATGGAAAAATTTCACAGCTAACAATGGCCATATTGTTTTAATGTCCTAATATTTCACAATGGTTTAAAGATATTGATATTGCCTTTCAAGCAAAAAATTTCCTAAAATAATACTACTCTCTATGGTATGTTTATTGTGCTATCGTAACCAGCCAGCAGAGACCTTCGCCGAATGGCTAAGATTCGGTTAAGTCGAGCCGGCTGGTCGTGAAATATTAGGACATTATGCCAATATGACATGATAGGAGACCTTGTGAATTGACCAAATATAATTAAAAATAATTACCCATTCTAATGACTTTTACCAGATTAAAAATAAAACAAGAAAGTATGGTCGGTCAAACCCGACCATATAATACGCTACACTAAGTAAGAGAGCAAAAAAAATTTTTCTTTAAAATTTCATTAATTTATATTTTTGAGTGATTTTCGGAAGTGGGCCTTATATGGGGGCTATGACCAATTATGGACCGATCTCCATGAAATTAGATCGTGTGATTTATGTCTATATTAGAGTTAACTATGTTGAATTTTGTATGTTGAATTTTTTTTAAGCGATTAATGCAAGTTAAAGTGATTTTCGGAAGCGGGTCTATATGGGAGCTATGACTAATTATGGACCGATCGTAACAAAATTTTATGACATGAATTTTGTGTATATAAAACTTATTTGGAGCGGAATTTGTGGAGATACGTATATAAATTAAACATTTATGACCGATAAAGTCCAATTTCGGGAGGACATTTGTATGGGGGCTAGGTGAAATAATGGACCTATTTCAGCCAGTTTCAATAGACTTGGTCCTTGTGCCGAAAAAATAATATGTATCAAATTTCATCGAAATATCTTCAAAATTGCAACCTGTACTCTGCGCACAAGGTTTACATGGACAGCCAGCCAGACGGACATCGTTTAATCGACTCAGAAAGTGATTCTAAATCGATCGGTATACTTTAAGGTGGATGTTACACCAATATTTTTGGGCGTTACACACATCTGCACTAACGCATAATTCCCTCACCACTATGGTGGTGTAGGGTATAAATACATATTTCATACATATTTCTGCAGTACTCAGTAAGGCAGAATCAAACTTTTTTTAAATCTGGCATAAGTTCGGGATAATTGACGTGGGCATATCCAAGGAGTATTCAAGTTTAAGTTATTAAAATGGACCCTATAAATGCTCCAGGGGCGGAAGCTCAAAGTAAGTTACCTTCGACATGTAAAATTTTTAAACACGTGCCATTTTTTTGTATCCCATCAGATTTCAAATATTTTTGGAAAGCGCTGATATAGGTTTTGAAAACTTTTTCACTTGCTCTTTTTCATATTTTTTTTTTTTTTTGTATACATTTACTTAATATTTTATTCAATAAAAAGTCAAATATTTTTGAAGGACTGAGTTTTAAAAGTGGCAAAAGAATAGCATTTGTAGGGTTCATTTTAATAACATAAACTCAAATACTCCTTGGGTACGCCCTTTTATTATTTTATTCGGTTCAGACCAGCCGTTTAGAAATACCAATGAGGAGTTGCAGAAAAAATTTTACTTTTTCGCATTTTTTGACAATCAAGATAGCAACATTTTTTTACTAAATAAATGGGTTCTAAAAAAATTGGTGCTTAACAAAACATACAACTCTAATATAAAACGACAAAAATAATAAGGGTACTCATTTAAACGCTTAAGTTTCCCATTTGTTCAATTGTGCAAATTTGCGCGACGTGTTTCATGAACCCACCTTTTCAATTTTGTGCAAGTTTATACATTAAATTTCTCTCTATGATACAAATGTCAAATAAAAATAAATTCAACAAAAGTCTTAAAAAATAAATTTTCAAATTGTATAAATTTTAATTTTAAAAATGTTGAATGAAAGTTAAATCTTTGGAACAAACGGTGATATACATAGTTTGTAAGATTTTATTTATGTTCTAGCTGTTGGTTAATGCTTTCATATACAATGTCATTTAATACAATCATTCTGTTCTAAAGTTACACAATTTTCACATGCTCAAAATTTTTATATTTTATTTGATTTTTATTTCTTATTAATAAAAGTAAACAAAAGCAGCTGATTCATCAAATGCACAATAAATTCAAGTTTGCGAGTCTAAATTGTGGCGCAAACTTATCCGAGTTGTGCAAACGAATTTCCATACATTTTTTGACAGTTCATTTGCGAGAGTATAAAAATGCACAGATTGCACAGTTACGAGTCATATAAGCGTTTACATGAGGACCCTTAATATATTTAATTTCAATGTGTAATTTGTTTATATATTAGATCAGGATTATTAACATTCAATTAAAATATTATCGTTTAAAAAAATGGCATAAAAAACATGCTTTTTAATTTTGTTTTTAACAAAACGTATATTTTTCTATTTTATTTTTTAACAAAAGGTTCTTTTTCCAAAACATCCTTAACACTAAATGTGGTGACTTAATGCAATTAGATGTATCTATTGATAAATAAGAGACTTATTACCATTTCCAGGTTCATGCTGTTTTTTAAGAGGCCATTTAATAAGACTTAATTTCCCAAAAATTTTAAATCAGCAAAAAAGTACTTTTTGTTCTGCGGCTCCTCAAATATTCTTTAATATTAAGCCAGGAGCTCAACAACAGCAGATTTTTAAACCATAAATAGTTTTTAGCATTTTCAAATAAGTTCTTGAGATAAAACTGTTAAAAAACAACCTTTTTAATAAAATCTAAAAGTAGAAATTTACAAAAATGTTTGCCGAATTTGTTTTCAGCATCCGAAAGTCATATACAAAACCAATAGCTCTTTTTGACTATTGGTTTTCAGAATTTTCTAAATTCCTACTTAAACAACTACTGATCTATCTCTCGACTCTTTTGCAGTTAAATCATTTTGAATACATTCAGACATTCTAGAAAAAAAACAAGAAACTAACAACTTGCTTGTCATACCACATACTGTGTACAGCTACTTTCCGTCTTACCATGAACGAGTAACATGAAGATGAAGAAGAAAAAAACGCTGTTGCCAAATGTTGCATTTATATTTCTGTAAGTTTCCGCTGGGAGTCATGACAGAAAAGAAAGGCACCAATACTAAAACAAACAACTATGAAGAGAGTTTGAAGGCAAAAAAAATATGAAACAGACACATGCCATACAAAAGTACGCATACATACAAGCACATTGTTACTAACATTTAACAACACTAATGTTCGAGTATAAATTTATATACATACGCATGGACAACTTCCATACAAAACATACTAACATTTATTAATTTTACCAGATACAAACTTATTCATATACCATATACATATACATACATACGTATTTATGTATATGTATTCTTTTTGCAACTGCCTGTGTTGGTATAATTGTGAAACAGATGCCCCCCATACAGTTGCACTGTTTCATTTCATAAAGTTTTGAGGATACAAACATATAAAGTAAGACATTTTACTTAAACACATGGTAATGTAAAGGGTGATGCAAGGAAAAAAGGTTCGGCATTTCTCAAAGTCAGTCTAATTATCGTATTGTAGAGCCGTAATTTTTACCGAGAGTTTGAGCAAACCTCTTCCCTTGAAGCTTACGTAATTCTCCCAGGGACGAGTATTATAAATTGTACTAAATCCAAACATTTGAAATAGATCAATTACACAGCAAAAAAAAAGCTTGACTAACCATTACATAGATTTGATGCCAAATACAAAAATTTTCAAATATTTCAATTCTATGAATAGATTTTTTTTTTGATTAAAATTATAAATTTTGTTAGCTATTTCTTAACATAACATGGTGCTACGTTGGGAAACGAACTTGAAAAACGACACAGCGTGGATTATAGGTATTGCTGAGTACATAAAAAATTGTGTCTAAAAATTTCAGAAACACCCTCAAATTTACAAGTTATTCTAAAAAACCGTTTTCAGTGATGTTCGCCAACTTATCGACCTGCAACTCAGTCCGGTTTTGTCCAACTTTAAGTTTTTTAACGGGTTTGGAAAGAAAACTGATGGCGCTTTGAAATCATGTGCATTTTTTGATATATTTGTAAGTTATAAGTATTGTTTTTGTTAAGAATATCTAAAAGAATAACAAAATGTATCAACTTTTTTTATTTTAGTCGCTTTTCAGTGCTTATTTTGATATCAAAGCTTATAAAAATGTATACAAATATATAAGGGAAATTTAGTTGTTAAGATTATTAAGTTTTAACTATCTCAAATCGGATGAAAATTGTAAAACTTATCCAAAATTTACATTAACACCTTTTTAATATTTTCTCCCCCAGCGGATATGAATAAAAAAAAATGTACAAAAAAAATATTTGTAAAATTTTGAATTTACAAGGTAAATTTTTTCGAACATTTTTCGAAAAAGTTTAATAACTTTAATAAGTGTAAACCGATTTTAAAGAGTAATGTCTCATTTTGGTCTACATAAAATTGTCTTTAAAACACTTTGCAAAAAAAATTGGTTCTCATAGAAAAAAATTACAATATCTATTGTTGAATTTGAAAAATTACGAAAAAAATTAAAAATAAAGCGAAACTTTTTACAAAAACTTACACAAGTTACTTACACAAATTTTGAGGGTGTTTCAAAATCTTTGAAAACGGTTTTAATATGTCCTCACCTAGGCCTACAACCTCCATTAGGTCGCTTTTAAAGTTCTGACAAAAAGTGTTATTTTGTAGCAGAGTGTAATTAATGATAAATCAAAAAGGGTTAGTTCGATGTTATTAAAATTAACTTAGAAAAGTTGAGATTTTTTAAAAAAAACATATCCATAGAATTTAAAAATTGACACATATGCATTTGTACTACTAGAATAACAATACATCAAGATTGTGTAGACGTTTAAAAATCCTTTAAAATTTTATCAATTTGTCCGGTGTTAGACTCACCGACATCCCTAAGTCTGTTTTCACAAACATTCCAACATAAAACAAAAAATAGTGTTATATATTTGGCTGTGCCGAATTTTATATAACCTTCACAAATTTTTTAAAATTTTTAGCTTTATTTTCAAACATTTTCAAAATATAAATTTTTAATTCAAAGTATTGGTCATTGTTAGATATGACCTTTTTCCAGCGGCCGAGTCAAAACTTTTCAACCACTTCATTCTAAATACTTTTTAACAGGAATTGCAACATGTGGCCGAGCGTTGTCATGATGGGATATTACGGTTTCATGTCTGGACGCATAGTCTGGGGTTTTTTTGGCCAATTTCTCGCTTGAAATGAATATGTTTGTTCGGAACAGGTGCCCTGTGATGGTCTTGCCATATTTCAGAAGCGCATAATAGATCCCACCAAATAACGGTCATTACATTAGCGCCATGTATATTTGGATATATTTTTTATTGCAAGTAATGATTCGGTGCAAAAATTATATTCTTTTATAGCGCTCCAGCATCATTTTGGACAAGCAACATCATATTTCAAGGTCACTTAGCTTCAATTGGTATGGTACCAATTTCCCTGCTTTTGGTTGAATAATGCCGCTTGCAAACATTTTGAAATTGCTGCTTGAGTAGCTACGAATGATTTTGCACGCTCTTATTCAGTTTGACAACATTCTTCATGGAGTAATGCCTTCAATTACACTGTACAACACCAAAAAAAAATTAGAGGTCCTACCAATAAATTTTGATAGGGGAGACAAAAAAAAAAGACACGGCGTTTTGAACGTTTACATCTGAATTTCATTTTAGGGGGAGTTAAAGTTTCCCAACTCCGACACATTCTTATTGTTAATCGTCATTCAGCAAAGTTATGTAAAATGTTACGGTGATATTTTTGTAGAATACGTTAACCCTCTAAATCCTCAAGGCATGGGTCTTTTTTGTCCTTCTTTTAAAAAAGAGCAACAAACTCCATTAAAACAGGGATTTAAGGGGTTAAAACATTCCGCAAAAATATTATCCGTGAAATTTTACTATAAGTCCCTGAATACTACAGGTAGCAATTTCAAATTTGGTACAAGATCTTCAGTTGCCCCAAGGACGAAGCCTATTGAATTTGGTTCGAATCGGTCCATTATTTCTATTAGTCCCCATACGATTGCTGTTGGTATTACAATAAAATTTAATACAAATAATTTACATAAATGGGGGATTTCATATCAAGTGAACCAACTTTTAAAATCAATGTCTTCCGATCGGGAATCAAACAAGTTTTAAACTTTTTTTCTAAGATTTTTTTCGCATCTCACTAATCGACTAAAACCCTCTTAAAGGAATGGACTAAGCTTTCTTTTGAGCACAAAACAACAATTTAAAAAGAGTCCATTTTGAAAAAAAAGTCAACAAAGTTTTTGATTTTGCAAAAAAAAAGTCAAAATGTTTATGTTTAGAGTTACAAAAAATTTATTTTAATAGATATCGAACTGGCATCCCACTAAGAGACCAAATAGATCTTCAAGGATACTATCTACGTATTTTATGAGAAAACGTACAAATTTGTCGAAGGGGCAAGATTTGTGGAACTTCTGAGGAGTAAGTAAAGGCTTTTTATATAAGTATTTGATATTGTTGAAAATGTTATGACTTGAGGATTGATATTTTAGTAGTGTTTATAATCCGGTTAACCGGTTAACCGAAAAACCGGTTTTTCTTCGAAATCTCGGTTTTTTGCGAACCGGTTAATTTAAAATGTTGATTTTCGGTTAACCGGTTTATCCGGTTTTTATCACTCGGTTAACCGGTTTTTAAAATTTGGGACTAAAATTAATAAATCTCATTTTTTTTGTGCATTTTCAATATTCATTGTATACACATTATTGGTCTGATTTGAAACCTAAACTGCTGATTTATAATACAAAACTCTTTGGATTAATATTTTTAAGAATTACAATGAATCTACATAAGAGAACATTATGAGTTTACTTAAAAACTATTTCAGAATAAATAATAAATAATAGTGGAACTATTAAAAATTTAAATTAAATTTCGCATAATTCTATAAGTTTAGGCTAAAACTTACTAATGATTCATTAAAAACTTAGTGATGATTTTACCAAATGTTAAATTGAATTCGATGTACATAAATTCTTTCAATAATTGTGACTTCATTATTGTGTTTTGTTCTTAAAATTCAAATTTATTTATAGTTTTATAATATTAACCATTCCTGACTACTAAAAACAACAAATTTTAAAGCTTTATATACTTTATTGGACATTTTATGATTTTTACACATATATGATGGTTAACCGGTTTAACCGGTTTTTTCAATGTCGGTTAACCGAAAAACTGTTTTTTTTAAAAAGGCCAATTTTCGGTTAACCAACAAACCGGTTTTTTAAAAAGTCGGTTTTTTATAAACACTATTTTTTAGTAACATTAAATAATTTTATAAAATTTTGGGACTTTATTTACTTTAAAAACTAAAAAATAATAATATGGTGATTTTAAACGGATAAAAATATAAAATTTTACTTAATGTAAAATTTTAACAGTTAAAGATATCATAACCAAATTTAAATCAATGGCATTAGAACTTTTGACATGTTTTACTTTTCAAATTCCTAAAACGGGGAAAATGTGTTCCAAAATTTTTTTTAGAAAAGGTCCAACTGTGACGTTATTTACCATGTGATAGTAAAAGCACTTAGTAAGTATTTAAGAAACATATGGGTTTAAACAAATATGTAGCATTTTGCCCTTTTAGAATTTTTTACTCAAACCGAAATATTTTTTATAAATTGGCCTAGTTTGGATTGGTCTGGGGGTGATATGACCGCTTAAGTGAGTAACATTTTTCTTACAATATTTCGAATAGTTCCCAATATACCGAATAATTTAAAAAAAAAGTTTTTAAACCACTGTGCGATTTTGTTGAAAAATTGTTTCTGAATTACTATCCAATAGGTCTAACCTTTGTGTAAATTTCATTCCGATCTTAAGACATCGATTTCAAAAGTTGGTTCACTTGTCATGAAATCCCTCATATACAAAAGTCATCTCACTAAATTTTATAACGATCGGTCCATAATTATTCATAGCTCCCATGAGTATAGATTTCTTAAAAATAAAATTTAACACAAAAACATAGGTTTCATATATACAGAAGTCATGCCACCTAATTTTAAGGCGATTGGTCCATAATTGGATTACTGTAGGGTATCATATGGTCGGGCGTGGCTGACAATACTTTCTTACTTGGATATTTAATGATAGATATTTCCAATGACTTAATACGAATAGTAATTTGGATCTACAATAGGTCAAAATCGGGAAAATTATACAGTAGTTAAAAATATGTTCAGCAAACAAAATTCAAAAAAAAAACACAAGCTATATAAACCAAAATTAATTACTTAAACCAGCATCAATGAAACACCCTGTACATATATTTTCATCTAAAAAAACATACATACGCATTAAAAACTTAACTAAAAAGCATGTTGTTTTAGTGTATTTTTACGTACATATGTATGTAGTATATAGGGATGTTGTAGTTTTTTTTTAAAACAACTTTAAGAATATGTTTTTGTTCATTCTATGCATCTATGTATATAAGTTCCAAAATATCAGTATGTGTATGTTCTTTTACCAATAACAACAAGTATGTATGAATGTTTGTTGTTATAAGCATTAAATGCCATAAAAAATTGGGTACATTTACAAATTTATTGCACTTGGCGCACTTAAATTTATACATACATACCAACATATGTGTGTATATATATATATTTGTATCTACATATATATAAGCAAGTACATAACAGTGTTTGTAAGTATGTTTGTTTATGTAATAGTATAAAACTTGACTAAAAATTAAGTAAACTTATGTTTAAGAGTTAACTAGAGTTGAACAGAGTTAAGTTTTAGTACGTTTTTTTTTCATTGTTTAACTTACTTAAAGACATAAACACATACAGACTCACTCTGGTAATTGTGCACTTGATATTTTCACTTCTATTTCCTTAGGACAATGACCATTGACACACATAGTAACCATATAACTACAAACAAACAGTAGTTACAAAGACAATATACATATTAATGTATGAATGTATAAACTTACACATACAGATGTAACTTTTCTCTAGACTAACACAAAGAAAACAGTACAATTGTTGTTATTAGTTCATTTTTCCACAAATACGAAAAGTACATATATAAAAACATATGTTTCAGTAGCGTAAGTCTCCTTTTCAAAGCACTCCTTATGCCCTTGGGTACTACTGTATATATGAGTGTGATTGCATCATAAAATGTTTGAATTTATTGTAAAATTATTTTATATATTTCTCCGCTAAATACTTAAAGCAAGAACTAGATATGGACATTTTCACAGAAAGGTCCACCGTGGCTGAAAATATAAATGTTCAGAAACAAATGTTTTTTGTTAAACAAATTTGTATAATAGAAAGTATTTTCAACTCAGAATAGATGCTTTCATGAGAAAATTGGACTGAAATCTGAAAATATAATTGCCCACTTCAAAACGCTACAACTCCGATTGTGAATTGGGCAATTGTTTCTTGCTCTTAGCTACTTTTAACGATATTTCCACTTTAGTCTTTATTGTTCATATATTTAAAGCATGACTACACTCGTTTTATACAATATTTCTATCAACAACAAATTAATTTTAAAACATGAAATGAAGCCGAAGAACAAATGTTAAATTTTTCATTTTATTCATGTTCTCCACAGCACTACGAAATCGTTCAAATAATGTGACTGACAATTTTAATTCATATAAAAATTTTGTGGCTTTAACTAAAACACAAGTTCCAATATTTGAAGTATTTCACTTTCCCGACCGCAAGTATATCTGGCATAAATCAAGATCGCGACAACAATTATATTTTCCTTACTAGTTCCCTTAACCATCATAAGGTCTTCGGGTCAAATATGACCCATTTTTAAATTAAAAACAAATATTTTCTGAAAGTGATTGGTTGATATATTTGATATTTTATTTAACTTCAAATGTCAACAACTACGTTAGGTGGCAAAACAAAATATCTATTTTCAAAATCGATTTTTTATATAAAACTTCAAAATATTGATATTTTTATATAAAAACTCGCAATATCTAAATTCGCTAATAATTTGGCCAATAAGCGTTTAATCAAGAAAAAGACCTCGATCTGTGATCACTCATATATCTGACCAAAAATCGGATTTTTATATAAAAATTCAAAATATCTAAATTCGCTAATAACTTGGCCAATAAGCGTTTAATCAAGAAAAGGAGCTCGATCTGTGATCACTCATATTTCTGAACAAAAATCAGTTTTTTATATAAAAACTCAAAATATCTAAATTCGCTAATAACTTGGCCAATAAGCGTTTAATCAAGAAAAGGAGCTCGATCTGTGATCACTCATATTTCAGAACAAAAATCAGTTTTTTATATAAAAACTCAAAATATCTAAATTCGCTAATAACTTGGCCAATAAGCGTTTAATCAAGAAAAGGAGCTCGATCTGTGATCACTCATATTTCAGAACAAAAATCGATTTTTTATATAAAACTTCAAAATATCTAAATTCGCTAATAACTTGGTCAAAAAGCGTTTAATCCAGAAAAGGACCTCGATCTCTGATCACACATATTTCTGGCCAAAAATCCCTTTTTTAATACAAAAACTCACAATATCTAAATTCGCTAATTACTTGGCCAATAAGCGTTTAATCAAGAAAAGGAGCTCGATCTGTGATCATTCATATATCTGACCAAAAATCGGATTTTTATATAAAAACTCAAAATATCTAAATTCGCTAATAACTTGGCCAATAAGCGTTTAATCAAGAAAAGGAGCTCGATCTGTGATCATTCATATATCTGACCAAAAATCGGATTTTTATATAAAAACTCAAAATATCTAAATTCGCTAATAACTTGGCCAATAAGCGTTTAATCAAGAAAAGGAGCACTATCTGTTATCACTCATATTTCTGGCCAAAAATCCATTATTTTATACAAAAACTCACAATATCTAAATTCGCTAATAACTTGGCCAATAAGCGTTTAATCAAGAAAAGGACCTCGATCTCTGATCCCTCATATTTCTGGCCAAAAATCAATTTTTTTATACAAAAACTCTCAATATCTAAATTCGCTAATAACTTGGCCAATAAGCGTTTAATCAAGAAAAGGAGCTCGATCTGTGATCACTCATATTTCTGAACAAAAATCGATTTTTTATATAAAAACTCAAAATATCTAATTTCGCTATTAACTTGGCCAATAAGCGTTTAATCAAGAAAAGGACCTCGATCTGTGATCACTCATATATCTGACCAAAAATCGGTTTTTTATATAAAAACTCAAAATATCTAATTTCGCTATTAACTTGGCCAATAAGCGTTTAATCAAAAAAACGACCTCGATCTGTGATCACGCATATTTCTGGCCAAAACTCGATTTTTTGTACGTATTTTAAAATCAAATGTATATCAAACATAACCCAATGTGAATGTAAATTATCATTCAACAATACGTTCTCACAAATTCACAAATCGAACACAAGCATTTTTTTAATTTGACAGGACAACGTCTGTCGGGTTAGCTAGTATTTATATAAATTATATTTACAGGGAGGAAGTTCCTTGGAACTGTCATCTGCTTAGGATGAAATCCCGGAAAAATCTCTTGAAGAAATGCAAGTTAAGTTTAGAAATACCACCACAGCAATATATGCCATGGTCACTCGGATCTCCGATAGAACCAGCATAGGTCTTATGAAAGTACTATCCAAGTGGCATTTGACCTGTCAATGGCCACGATCTTTCAGGATATCCAACAGTTCACAATACATAGTAATATATGGTGGCTATTTTATTTCGTGGCGTTTGCAGTGCTCATAACCAATGTTGATAAGCTTAGAAGTATTGAAAACAAAATTCGCAATTAATTCAAGGGAATGTATATAACCTGCAGTTATAACCAATGAAGTCATCACTATTCACCAACTGGAGGAAAAAAATCAGCGGCGACAAAGTAGTCGATTGCATACAGATTCGGACACTTTTGATAGCCTCTTGACCTCCTTAGTACGCTCCATTGCATTCAGGACAAAAATTGGAAATAGAAACAGAGTTTTCAGAATTAAATATTTTTCCATCAAGAATTATTATGCTCAATGAAGATGACTTGAAGCTGCTGGCATGGTTTATTTATTTATACAGCACTTGGTAACAGTCTACCTTCAAATAACCTCCAGAAGATGCTGTTTTTGTGCGGAAACAAAGGTTCTACCAGTCAGGAAACACAAGGTGATGCTGATGATACATTTTGGGGTGATACATGAGTATATCGTTAAATCATTAAATCATCAATATTATTTTTATATTTATCTCCAATTGATTGAAGGTAACAATATTTGAACATTTCATTATTGCAGCGAACTGTTACTGGAATGTCACCCATTGCATTTTCCATTATCATTGTTCAATTGCATATACTCGAAGGACGACAAGAAAAAATCCAATTCCTGTAATTATTAAAACCTGCAGATAACGAACATAAAACGATGTTCGTTAAAATTTTGTATAAAATTAAACATTTGTTGGTTGTACATTTTTCTTTGCTTTTTTTGTTCAAGTTGGTTGTTATGACGTTGACATACAAATATTTACTCACAAAAAAAAAAACACAACACAGATAGATGGATACATGCATGGGATCAAATGCTGCCATGCATACAGGAATACATTCATTGCAGACATTTTAACCAGAGGGCCAGCCAGTGCCAGTCAGTAGACATGCTGGACAATCAAACAAATAGAACTGAAAACTACATTTCATCATACATTTGTCGCATTTAGCATTTGTTGGTTGATTTCATGGTCTGCATGGATTCATGGATAAATTCATACGTTCATTTAAACTGTATTTTGTATTTGTTGATGTTGGTCGGTTGTTACACTGATGGCCATGTAAAATTTGCAATTTGTGGGTGTTGTGTGTTTAAACAATTCTTGTCAAAAACTTTTTTTGTTTTTTTATTTTATTTCTTTCTCTCTTGCAACACTCATCATGTTGTTGCAGTTATTATTTTTCTGTATATTTGTATCGAAAGAAAAAAGTTTAAATAAAATGTATACATTTGTTGTGTTTTATATGAAGAATGGATCTGTGTAGATTTTGTGATTGAAGTCGTTGTCGTGCACGAGAGTAGCATGTAGTTGTTATGGCAAATTTTGTTGATTATAAAGTTAAACTTTGTTTATGCTGAAGTGTTTGTCTTTAGCTACATACATCTGTAGTAAACGAATGCGTATTAGGGTATTCAAATTATTCGATTTGTCTGTAATTCGAAAAAGGAATTGGAACTTAAAATTTAAAAAAAAAAAAAAAAAACGTAAAATAAAGTTTTTGATGTAGTTTTTTTAATATTTTATTGTTAAAGAAAAACCAAAAATAATGTTAATGTTAAATTAAATTTTCATCAGAAATATTCTAATCAGATTACTTCCCGAACTATTTACAAACAAATTGACTAGCAAACTCTTCAGTTTCCATTTTGGAGCTATGCTTTAAATATTTGGAGCTAGTTGGACATGATCCTGAATTCAAGTACAATATAAACGTATTAAGAACTTTTCTATGTCGTTCACTAATTCGGGTTTTAAAATTAATAGCTAATTCTTTAGTTACTGAATTATTCACTTTTTCTAAATTATTTATAACAAATTGTATTATACCCTCAAGCTCTATCAACGTTGCCGAATCTTTTTTTAATAAAGTCGTCTTAGGGAATTACACAAATCTGTCAAAAGTTTGATATCATTGTCAGTGAACGTGGCTAATTTGAAGTCAGACTGTGCATGATTGACGCATTTATAAATACGCAAAAAGTTTATTACCATGTTAGACAAAGGTGTCCAATGATGTTTAACATCATGTATAAGACGAACTCCCTGCTTTTTTTCGGATTTATTATTCTTCGTCTTCTGCTGAATAATTGTTACGTGCAAATCTGAACACATTGAAATCACGAACCTAATTAAAAAACAGAATTGAAGCCAGATAAAGAAACCCGAACCGGAGTTAAGCTGATCGCGAACTTACCAAGACACGATTAAGCCGAAAGCGTTAGCCGAACCTCAACAGTAACCGAATGCTGATATTTATCCGACTAAATCAATGCTGTTCTTTTATGGTAAAATTTATTTAATTTTATTCGAAATTAAAGAAACTCAATAATGTATTATTACTAGCTAACTCCAGAAAGGTTAAATAAATAACCATCTTATTACTTAATAGTTTGGCCTGTAAGTAGAAAAGTTATTAACGGTGATATGTTGATCTGAAGACTTCAGTGAGATCATAGACGATCAGGTCCCACTTTTTCCAGGCTGTTAATTTTTTGCCAGCCAAAATTTTAGATCATACTTTGCAGGTTTTGAGGGCATATATGTCCGTAAATAACAACGACTTCGCACCAACTTTTCACCAATAGTCACATTTGCTTGACAATTGTAAAATATTGAAAGACTAACTTTCCAGGGATTCCTCAAATCTCGTATAGGTACGGACTTATCATTACTTTGCCTCACACCTGCATGAAGTAATATAGAAAAGTATGCGCGCAAAGTGGAAGTTTCTACATCTTTCCACTTTTTGTCGAATTTTGCTCTCCCATACTTGTTAGTATTTTTAATTATTATTTTTGCTATTGTTGGGCAAAAAATAGGCAAAGCGTGTTGGCCCCAGTTGAGAGAATATAATCTTCTCAGCTGATTTTAATAAAAATAAAATTTTTATTAAAATATTTCACCCGGTTGTTAAATTTTTATTGTTTTTAATATTAATATTTTGCTCTTTTTTTCTATAAATTGTTTTATTAATTAATTGAAAACAAAATTAGAAACTGGTTGGTAAACAAAAGTAGATTTTAAACTAAGTAAACTCAATTTGTTTACAGATTATTATAAAAAGTCGAACAACTCATTTGAGTGTATTTATGTTTAAAAAACAATATGAACCAAAAAGGTGCAAAACCTAAGATTCGTAAGTTTTTCTAACCTAACAGCAGGGTTAAGAGAATGAGTTTATAACACTTATAAATTAAAAAAAAATATTTCATAATATAATCTTAATCTCCACTTATAATTTTCAACTACTTAAGACCTTGAAATAATAAATAGTGTTTAGTGGTCAATTATTATTGCAATTGCAAAAAACTTTTAATTTATATTAGCATCTCTTATATTAAGCTACTGGATAGTAAATTGTTTGAATACTTATATATTCATATGCGTAAATTCATTTAAATTGCAATATACATTTATATAATACATGGCATGCATGCTTGAACGTGTTTGTCTATGTTTTCATTTTTACTAATTGTAAAACCTCAATTTCATAATTCTAATAATCACCACAAATTTCCATAAAGGACATACCCACACCTACAAATTTAAGTTAAAATAAAAAACAGATACAAAAATATTTCTCATTAACAAAAATTTTCTTTATGAATAACATCAAGTTAGAATATATTTTTGTACGCTCAAAATGCATATAAATACAAAAAAGTCAAATCGAATGCATCATAAAGATTTCAATATCCATGTATAATGCATTTGTAGCTGTGTGTATTTTTACAGTTGATATGAATACAAGTATATGACACATTAAACAAAAATATATGTAAAAGTATATCACAAGCACAACAGTTTAAGTACTGAAGCACTCAAGGGCATCATGTATGCACAAATACACGTATATGTATATATGTATATTAGGCAGGATCAAAAGAAATGTTGTGCATATTCCAAAATAAAAAATATAGGGTAGAAGGGGGACCATTCGCCATAGGGGCACATCTGCCAACACCGATTAACTTAAAACCAGAGCAATCGATTTTGTTACATTATCAACTTTTGTTTTCGTTTAACGATCATGTACCATCCCTCAAAGTTTGACAATTTAATTTTACATATGATCGGAAACTATCGAGATTAATGGTTATTCTAAAATTACCGAAAATATTTTGGTGAGTATTTATACCCTACACCACCATAGTGGGGAGGGTATTATGCGTTTGTGCAGATGTTTGTAACGACCAAAAATATTAGTCTAATACTCACCTTAATGTATACCGATCGACTAAGAATTACTTTCTGCGTCGATTAAACGATGTCCGTCCGACCGTCTGGTTGGCTGGCTGTCCATGTAAACCTTGTGCGCAAAGTAAAGGTCAAAATTTTAATATTTCGATAAAATTTGATACAAACAATTATCTGTAATACATTTTTAACTAATATATGTATCTACAAAAATTTCGCTTCAAATAAGTTTTATATATACGAAAATCATGTCACCTAATTTTATGATGATCTGCCCATAATTAGTCATATCTCCCATATAAGGCCCGCTTCCAAAAATCACTTTAACGAGAAAAAATCTCTTAAAAATATTGGTATACACATACAATTCAACACGAATAACTTTAGATAACATATAGACATAAAAAACATGACCTTATTTCATGGCGATCTGTACATAATTAGTTCCCATATAATGCACTCTTCCGAAAATCATTCGAAAATAAATTATTGAAATTTTAAAAGAAAAATATTTTTGCTCATTTACTTAGTGTATGGTTAAGTACGACCATACTTTCTTATTTTTTTTTGATTTTGCAAAAATATAATCTCTTTTAAAAATATTGGAATTGAGATCGGGATATAGTAACATTTAATACTAACAGTCTTCTTTATTTCTGGTTTTCTTGGAATCTTTTTAAAACATAATTCCTAATTTTGAACTTTTGAAAATTTGTGTGTCTTGAAATTTTGTATTTAGGCACTTCTCCCGATGCGTTTTTAATGAAATTTTACACTTATATAGAAACGTTCGATGCAAATCCAAAAGTGAAAAAGATATTTGTGAATTGTTAATGACAATCCCACAATTCCCAAAAAACTTTCCAAAAATCCCAAAATTGGGATTTTTTTGATTTTTGGATCTATTGAAGGTACCAAGCTTGGGGCTATGAAATCCCTTTGCACGATATTGAAGAACAGATTGATACATACAAAACTGGTCTTAATTTTTTGAAAGGAGCTATGCGATTTTAGAATATGTTGTCTAAAGTTGAAATTTACATAAAAAATAGGTCTAATTCGGAAGGCTCTGGACCACGCAATAATACGAATTTTGATATTATTTTGCTTTTATAATATTTCCCGAAATGTTATCTTTCAGAAAAATATAAACACATTATTTATTTTTTTCTCATTTTCTGTATAATTTAAAATTAATGTAGGTACTTTTTTCGAAAAAAAATGGCGAAAAAAAAATGTGCATTAAGTTTTAATGCACATAACTTTTGACTCAGTAGATATTTTTTAACAATTCTTTCTTAAGATTATTAATAAATTTGTTGTTAATTCAAAAAAAGATACTTCAAGAAAATCGGGAAAGAATTGGATCCGTTATTAGCAAAATGGCAGACCAAGGTAGGCAAAAAAAATAAAATTTTACTTTTCAAATGCGAATAACTCGTAAACTATAAGAGATAATATATGGCTAAAGCAATGTTTTTTATATATAAAAATCTTTCAAATCGGATCGGAAACAAAAATTTGACATCATTTTTAATTTTTGATATACCCGAGGTGCCCCACTTTGGGGCATTGTGGCTCGGCCACCCCTTGGTTGTGCTATTCGTTTAGAAGTTACAGATTTATTTCCACTTTTTTTCAGATCCCCCACTGTGCTGCGGTACTTTTTGAAACATAATGGTTCCTGGACTAACTCGTAATTCTTGCTAATTCGTAAATTGGTTTTATTTTAAACTGTCGAATTCGAAATCTGATATATTAGTTTCAGTTTTCGGTTTCATACTTGACTGAGTATATATCTACTTTAGTAAAAACTGAGTGGTTAATAATGGCTTTCACCATAACTATCAAAGGGTTCAAGGCCAATCGCTAAGTGTTGCTGGTTTGAACTTAAAAAATTGTTCATACGCTAGAATTAAGATAAACAAAATTTCCTTTTTTTCCAAAAAATAAATAAAAAAAATATTCTTATATTTTTATCGTAGTAGCACATGTCGGGTAACCGCTAGTTTGAAATAATTACTGTAAATAAACTAATGCCTAAATTCAAAAATCTGAAATGTTTTGAACATATACAAAAATTGTTGATACAGCGTTGAATGGGCCTCGCAAAGACCATGTATCAAAATTGCATATGTATCCTTTGTGAGAAATATGATGAAAATCATAAAATCAGGGCCATCCTAATGTATATATGTATGTATGATGTGTAGGTGAACATATAAACATACTTACATCCATAGACATATTCGTGCTTATAAAATAAAATCACATAAACGGCATTAAATTATATGTATGTGATAAACAAAAAAAGAAATAGAAAATAAAAGTTAAAAAAAAACTGAAACAAAATCGAAGAAGAAAAAAGCGTAAAAACTTGTTGAAAATGAATGAAGTACTGTCAAGAGAGGGTGCATAAATGTATATGCGTTTATGTGTGTGTTTATACTGGTACGAAAATAAATGCAAAAAACCCGTAAAGAAATAAGAACGTTTGTCATCATCCTGCATATCGGGTTAGTGGGACAGTTATTTCTGTTGAAATCAAACTATTTTATTTTGGCAAAATAGGGACGAAATATTTGGAATACACTGCATTAAAAATTTAATGTTCTACAGAATTTCGAAAGTTCATAAATTTTAATAAATGGTGTTTTTTTAAAGGCAGAGAACTTTAAATTGGCATCACAGTTTTCTGTGACAATTGATTTGACAGTTCTGAGGTTATTTTGGTTGAGAAATTTATGAACTCACGCCAGAGAAACGTTTGCAAATTGTTCAAATTTGAATTTAAATATTTTGGCGAATGAGCCGAATTTCCTTACTGTTATCATTTTTAATTAAAAACAATTCAGAATATTTAAATCGCAGGTACGGAAAAACTATAGGAGGTATTGACATACTTTTTTCACATTTGTATTCCCTATTATGTTGTCAATAAATCTCCAAGTGATGATCAAAAGATTCTGAAATTTGTTTAATAAAATTTTTAAAAATATGAAATTGGAGCTTTGAAACTGCCGTTAAAAAAATTAAATTTTTTTTGATTATACCTGCGAATAGTTTAACTGTATCCTATGAAGATATAAACTCATATAAAAGTAAATATGGATATATTTTAAGTAAGAATAAACTTTTGTTTTAATATTGTTCCTACATTTCTTGTTCTAGTGGCCTGGCGATTTTTTAATAACTTTAAAATTTTTTAACCAATTTTTGTCTTTTATATCTAATTAGAATGACAATTACTTACACATTTCGATTCTTTTAAACTAAATTGTAAAGTAATTATTAATAGCAACATTTTTTTTTAAAAAAAAACTGACGAAAATGAATTTTTTCCCTTTTTTATCAACTTTATTATCAACGGGAAAAAAATTGATTTTGCGTAGAGTTTTCATATGGTAATCTTTGTCGCAATTGCTCAATTAGTTTAATTTGTCGTATTATTTTTGTCATAATCTTCACTAATTAAAACGTTCTTTATTTTATCTCTCATTCATCAAACTAGTATGAAAAATGTGTCAAAAACATTAAACAATTTTCAATTGGCGACGATAATGGATCAAATTCCTTGAATTTTAAATCAGAAAACAGCAAATGATTTATTTACTTTTTGTACTTTGTGCAATACTGGTTTTAAAAAATGATGGTACGCCAAATTATAATCAATGTATTAATTACTTAAAAGTTTGGCTTTTTAGAATTGCTGGTTTGACGAAATTAAAACAAAATGGGTTTTAACTCGAAGCATAGATCCACAAGACGTTTAACGGCTATTGATCGCCATCGAGTATCACAAGCCTTTAAGAGTTTGTGGGGTTCTTGTCCATTATATAATGATGAATATAATGTGTAATAACAATTTTGTCTTGAAAGAGAATTTGCTAGACATTTAAGCTTTCAGATATAAAATACTCTATTTCATTTTGAACCACTTGATATTGGCAATTGTTATTTGTTCTTTTAATACTGCACAAATCTTGAGTATGTTGAAAAGCTAAATGAAAATCAGTAATGAATTAAAATGAAAATGGTTCACAAATATAAATTTAGCCTTTTTATTTACTCTTTAGTCTCGAAATTTTTAGCCTTTTTTAATTTCAAAAAAGGCTATTTTGAAATTAAGAAAAGGCTAGAAAAAAGCCACGAAGCTAAAACCAAAATTTCGAGGCTAAAGAGTAAATAAAAAGGCTAAATTTAGCCTCAAAAAGGCTAAACTGGCAACACTGATTCTAAGGGACACTCTAATGTACATCTTCGATGTGATGATCCAATTAACAATGGTCACAACGTTAAAGTCAACGGTTAGCGGTATAGATCTGCTTTAGTATTGAAGACGTATGGTTTCAGCAAGATGGAGCCATATGTTATACAGCGCGCTATACTTTCTTTTTACTGAGAGAAACATTTGGCGAAGGAATAATTTCAACAAATAAAACTGTTAACTGGACACCTTTAGATTATTTGATCTATGCCAATAACCCAGAAATAATAGAGCATTTAACAAATAGATTTAACAAATAATACTAAGATTAAATTAAAATTTTAATAACTTTTGCTCCACGCCAATACATACATATACATATGCATGATGTATGTATGCACCTACTAAACGGATTTTTGAAATATACACACAATCACAAAATACACAGATATAAACACACACATATGAACATTTATACCTACAGTGCACTGTTTTGAACTGCACTCTGGCAACTACTACTCATCGTACTTCTGTGTATCGTATTACAAACATCACCACCATCATCATCACATCATCATCATCTACTACTTACATATATGTACGTATGTACACTAATATTCGAGTTGCCAACTGTCCCGATTTCCGCGAGATTGTCCCGCTTTTTGTAACTAAATCCCACGTCCCGCTCTAGAATCATAACTCCCTCTTTTTTTTAGTATTTACACATCTAATACTTAACTTCAAGTTATAAAAGAATATATGAGGAGCAGCAGAACAAATAGTAGTTTTCTGCTTATTTAATTATTTTTTTTCATTATTGTTAGTATTAAATCTATTAAAAGTAAATCTTTTATAATGGAACCTTCAACATCAGGTATTAGAGTATATATTACATTTTTTTTTTATAAAACTTATGTAAATATATATTTAATAATTTTTTTAAAAAAGGTCCAAAATTGGGATAATTTCCGCATTTAATAGGCCACAAGTATTATGTTAATAATAGTTGAAATCAATTTTATAGATTTTAGTATAGTATAGGATATCAGCTTATATTTAAGAAAAAAAAAGTCAAGACAATGCCCGGCCCTTTTTTTATTTTAATTTTTGTGTAAAAACTCTGGTTTTCATTTATTTAACAAGACCAGTAAATGATAACAACGATGAAGATAGTGATGATTATAATGATGAAGAAGATTATAATAATGAAAAAGAAATAAAGTATATTTTAAGAGAAATAAAGTCGTCTTTACTTAAGAATGGACTTTAGGTCTACCATAGACAAGATAAAATATACGTTTGACGTTAAAGTCGACTGTAAATATAAAACTAGCTGAAGCTGTTTTTAACTCATTTAACAACAGCATCAGCTGTTCTTCTCCAAGTAAAAAGTTGGACAAAAAGTCAAAAATGTTTATTTTACAAGATATTGGCAGAAATTTTGCAATTATTGAACAGTTGTCAATAAAATTAGTACCAAAATATCCTAAATATGATATTAATCTTATTTAGGATATTTTTCCACCACAAACTGCTTTTTTTCTGTAGATTCCGCGTTTACTTTTATTATTAACCTTTTTTTTATTTTTTTTTAGCTGTTCAGCGGTGCCACTTGTCTATATTTTGTTGTATATTGTATGAAAACATTTTCAATATTTGAGGTGGCACCCAGTTAAAGTCGGTTCAATTTAAAGCATACTTTAATTTTGACTATAGTTGCAAAATAATTAAAAGCTGGTTTTTATATTAAAGTTGTTTTTAAAAAGAACCGACTTTAGTGTTTGACTATGATTATGGGCCATTGATTATAATGAAGCTTATGATAATTGTGATATTTGTGGTGAATTTGAGAATGCAGAATAATACAAATATTTTAATATATATTTTATTAAAAAGGTAAAACGAAACCAAAGATTCCCCCAAAACTTTTAAATTTTAATTTTTACATTTACTGAATTTAGTGAAAGAAAAACTGGATACGAATTTATACTAATAGGAATACATATTACATATTAACTTATTATTTAAATTTAAATTGATTTCAAAGTTACAGCGAAAATTATATTTTTCCGAAACACAAAAAATTTTACATTTATAAAATTTTGTGAAAAACAAAAATTAAAATATAAATTAAATTTATACTAATATAAATACATATAATAAACTTTTTAATAGCTCATTAAATATGCTTTAATTTCCAATTTAATTCATTAATTTATCACTTTCCATTCCAAAGTTACATATATTGTGAACTTAGGTCTTTTTTTTTCAAAAAAACAATAATGCACTTAACGGGTTAAAAATTTATTTTTTTAATTTTTTTTTAAAATGCTGTGTTTTTACGTATTTATTTATAATTATTCTTTACTAAAAAATTATAATATTCTCTTTTGTGACTTTTTTGAAAAAATTTGTAAATTAATACAATTTTGTGTAAAACAAAAATTGGATTTTAAATTAAATTTGTACTAATATAAATACATATAATAAATTTATTATTTGAATTTTTTAATAGCACATTAAGTATGCTTTAATTTCCAATTTTATTCATTAATTTGTCGCTTTCCATTCCAAAGTTACAGCATAAATTGTGAACTAAGGTCTTTTTTCCATAAAACAATAATGCGCTTAACGGGTTAAACAAAAAAATTTTAACTTTTTTTTTCTAAAATACTGTGTTTTTATGTGCTTATAATAACTCATCAATAAAAAAATATAATATTTTAAAACTACGGCTTCTATGAATTAATCGCCACTTTAGGTACCATTGAACCCACTGTGCGTCTTTCATTAATTCGGGTTTTAAAATGAGTAACTAATTCTTTGGTAAATGAATTACTCACTTTTTTTAAATTATTTATTACAAGTTATATTATACCCTCAAGCTCTATCAACGTTGCCGAATCTTTGCTTAATCAAGTGGTATTAGGGAATTATACAAATCTTGATATCATTGTCGGTGAACGTGGCTAATTTGAAGTCAGACAGTGCATGATTGACACATTTATAAATACGCAAAAAGTTTATAACCATGTTAGACAAAGATGTTTCTTGCAACAAAACGTAAGTTTGCAACGTTTTGAGTTTATCATTAGATTTTCTAAATATTTTGCATTAACATCGCTTATATATATATGTATTTTAAGATTGTGGTCTTTGCCTAATTCAACGTAATCATTGTAAATGTCATCCTCAATATCACTTTCGACGTCCGTTTCAAAATCACATTCGCCATCACTTTCTTCACCATTTAAATCTAAGTTAATATTTTGATTATTAATTGCGATTCTGCTAATATTTCACCAGCATATGTTCACACAGGTGGCGGCATGGTGTAGTGGTTGTTGTTGTTGTAGCAGCAGTGTTTGCTGAGTTGACAGCCCTTGGCCGAGTGAACTCGGGTCATTCCGGTGCGTAGAACCGGCTGTCGTGGGAATGTAGTGGTTAAAGTGCTTGCTTACAAAACTAAGCACCCGATGTTCAATACCTGGCAGAGGACGAAAAATATAAATCATGGTTTTCGACTTTTTAAAATTAACCTCCCTCTAAACAATCCATAAAAGAAGCCCCCTAACATCTCCTTCACCTAGAAAAGAGGATAACATCGTGGAAAAGGTCAGGCAGCCCGCAACCCCCTGGAAGAAAAAGGTAGGAATCAAAGATCAGCAAGGTTCCCCACCACTACACTAAATATACAGAGAGCGTTGTTTCTAGGCAACGACAGATGGGAGCACCATTATCCTAGACCAGCTACAGCAGACCACTCATCTACTTAGCTGGATCAACAACAGATTATCGAAACTGACACAAAGTAATAATAACAATCGATTGAATCCTTATGGCAACATCATACATGTATCCGAAGACCCGATACAGCAGACCAATCATCTACTTAGCTGGAACAACAACCGTTTAAACTGATACAAACAATAACAATGGATTTAATGCCAACATCGTACATGGAGACGCACGATACTCCAATAATTAGGAAGGACAGTGCAATCTACATGGGAAATACGCGAAAAACAACTACTTCAACAATTCGTATAAGATGGAGATGCTTTGTGGAAGCCAAATGCCCCCAAGTGGGGTAATGCCCTAAAATTTCAATTTCAAAATCAATTTCGCAAATCATTCGATTCAGAAGAATCGAAATTACCAAGCAAATCATATCAACAGAGAGTCTTTGAGGAAAATTTCAGTCAGGTAGTTCCTTTGTTTGGACCCTATATTGTGTTCAACAGATTTACAGATGGACAGACTGACGGACATAGCTAAATGGCCTTAGAATCATATTTATTCTTGGATCAGCACTCAGGGATGACCCCTACTGTTGTATTGTTGGAAAAGAGGGAGTAGTGTTTGTGTACATACCATTTGAACTTTACATTGAAAATTACAGGAAAGAATTCACATACGGACAGTGCCCACAAAGTGCGGCAAAAGAACAAATTTTCCCTGAAGTTTATTGTGCGGTCCACTGGACAATCGACCACAAAGAGTTCTTGATGAAAAACGTGTGCGCGGTCGAGACTTTGAAGAACCCGTCGGAGATACTTGAATGCTTCTTTCGACACTTGAATAATGTGTTTAGGCCAGCTGACATCACATTATATTCTCATGCCCAGAACAACAAGAGCGTCTGATTGCACAATATTTACACCACCCATAAATACAGATGAAGCGACATGGTCTGTCTTTCGTTTTTGTGTCAACATGTAACACTGAGTCTTGCGAGCGTTGAAAGCGGCCCTATTAGCACGACCCCATTCAGAGATTGGCATAAGGTCCCGATTAAGATAGTCTTTCAAGTATTGCCTCATTGTCCCAATCTCCGTCAGACTTGGTCTATAACTGAATACAAAAGAATATATAGGGTTGGAAGTTTGACATAGAAGGTCGTTTAGAAAAGAATAGAATAGAGTAGGAGAAAAAAGGGAACCTTGCGGTACCCCTGAATTTATCTAGCACTCGTTTGATCAGATCTCATCTATAACAGACAACTCTTAGAATGCTCAATATAAATAAATAGAAGTTACTACCGACACCTAAACCAATATGTTATGATGAAAGGGCACCATGCCATACATATTCTATCGAATGCCTTGGAACTATCTAGAGACACCACTTTACTTTCGGTAAAACTATGAACGGAACGACATAATTTTTCCGATAGGAAGCCTATCAAGTTGCCCAGTACGAAAGCCATACTGCTGTTCGCTGAGTAAATTGTTGGACTCTAAATATTTCACAAAATGGTGGTTAACAGCATTTCGCTCAAAAATAATGGAACTGATGGATCAATTGACTCAAAAAAAAATAATGAAAAAATGTATGTCCTTCAGTGTGCGCAATTTTTCACCATTTTAAAAAATTGTCCCGCCATGTGTAAAAAAAAAACTGGCAATCCTAGTAAGTATACATCTATACCTATGTATGTGCATCTGTATGTTTGCTTGAATATGAGTTTAGTGTGATAATGAGGACTTTTGCTGTTAGTATTTATACACTTTATACTCTTATAGTACTTGGTAGTGTTATAAAGAAATACATACATACGATATATTCATGTACATCTATCCAAACATAAACAAATCTTAAATACAAGTAAACAGAGTGTGAGAAGTGACATACAAGATGGCTTGTATTAAATAAGTTTGTTTTATTTAATTTTTTTTCTCGCAACTTCTTCCTTTTCATCTCCTTTACTTACGAGTAGATGGTTGGCTGGTTGACTGGTTGAATATTTGGTATGATGTGATTTTGATGTGTTATGCATGAAACATCTTTTCATCTGCAAACACGCTTTCGCACAATATTTTTCATTTTTTTTCATCATTCTGATGTCATTCGTTGCATATTTTTCTACTTACTTAACACATTAAGGGCGCGAGTATAAACATTCTAAAAATACATTAACAACACCACTGTTATATGGAAACATACATAGATGCATGTACAAACTTGAACCATAATATAAATACACTTTCAATATCTTTTTTACCCACTACACAATAAAGGTGAATTTTTCAAATGGTGAGGAGAAGGCAAATATTGGACAGAAGGATGAAAGTTTATAAGTAATGGTCAAAATTATAATTAGAAATAATTAATAAATTGTATGCTCGACATTTTCAATTATGAATAGGAAATAAAAGCACTGTCCAACAAATTGAGATTATTTGATTGGAACAGAATAGCGACACTTTAATTCTGAAAGGGCATGTTGAGTAGATAATTTTTGTAAAATAAACTTATAGTCCAGCTGGTCTGAAATTTTTTTTACAGTGGGTCAAAGTTTTAATTTTTTGCTCGAAGGGAGCAAAAAATGTTGTAAGTTAATGTCTGAGAGAATTCTTATTGTCAGAGTTATATTGTGGAATTTTATGGGGATCATTTTTGTGGAAGATTGTAACCCTCTATCTCCTCTATTTAGGGGTCAATTATAACATTTTTCGAGAAAATCCAAAAAAGTCCTTTCAAAAAGGACATAATATTCCACGAAAATTTTTGCCGGAAAATTTCAAAAGTTGTAAATAAAGCTCTTTACGCTTAATTAGCAAAATTAAACGTCACCTCGGATCTCACATTTATTAAAAAAATTCTCCAAAAGTCTAGTATGATCCAAATGAGCTGAAATTTAAGAAAAAATCGAACCTCCGTTAGCCCGACATATCTAAAAAACCGATAAAAGATCGAGCAGAATTAAAACAAGTATGAAAGTATGGTCGGTCAAGCCCGACCATATAATACCCTACACTAAGTAAATGAGCAAAATCATTTTTCTTTTTAAAAATATCAAAAATTTACATTCGTGAGTGAATAAGTGAGCCTTATATGGGAGCTATGACCAATTATG
This sequence comes from Calliphora vicina, assembly GCF_958450345.1. Classification (NCBI taxonomy): domain Eukaryota; kingdom Metazoa; phylum Arthropoda; class Insecta; order Diptera; family Calliphoridae; genus Calliphora; species Calliphora vicina. The sequence continues at coordinate 138,043,797 of NC_088780.1, read as the reverse complement.
GACCGTGTGATTTATGTCTATATGGAAGTTATTTATGTTGAATTTTTTGTGTATACCAATATTTTTAAGAGATTTATGCACGTTAAAGTGATTTTCGGAAGCGGGTTTATATGGGAGCTATGACTAATTATAGACCGATCATATTTGGAGAGAAATTTGTGTAGATACATATCAGAGCTGTAAATGAATCATTCTTTTTTGATTTTAATTCATTATGAATTAGCTAAATTTTGAATTAATTCATTGAATTGAAAAAATGAATTGAATGAAATTTGAATCAATTCAAACGAATTAGGCAGAAATGAATTTCAATTCATTTCCAATTCAAATGAATTTGTAAAAATGAATTGCAATTCATTTACAATTCATTTGAATTGAATTGATTTTGAATTAATTCAAATGAATTAGAAAAAAGAATAGCAATTCAAATGAATGATTCAAAAATGAGTTGCAATCAATCAAATTCAAGAGCAGATCTCTAGGGGGAATGAAAGATTTCTCCTACCAAAATGAAAATATCCAGTACAAAAATTGAAAAGCCTTGTCCTGTATACGCGCCTGATCAATGAAAACATGGTGTTTGGAGTTTATTTATTCAAGAAGAACTGATTTTTATTTTGAAATACGCTGAACGACAAAACATATTTAATATTCAAGAAGCAATTAATAATTTTTGAAATTTTGTGACCCACGACCACCCAACAGCAAACTTTTTGCTAATATTTATATTATATTTATTTCAAAAAAATAAAACTATCTTCCAAAAATAATCAAAAATAAGGAAAAATAACAATGTATGTAGTTCAAAACACAATTGAGTTTCATAAATAAGGCTAATTAGATTTAATTAGAATGCATCATTCACCTTAAACAACAATAGCTTTTCAAAATTATCATCTGAAAGAAATCCACGTTTAGGGATGTTTAGAATAGAGGCGTACGAAAATAATCTTTCAACACCAGCTGACGATGGTAACGGCGCATTATATTTAAAGGAAGACTTTTTAACCGTCGATTAATTATACTGCATACTTAATGACATTGAAGAATCTGCTAAATATGCTGCGAATTTCGCGTCGGAGTTGGAAATGAATTGCTATTTTTTTTTTTAATTCGTTTGAATTAATTCAAAATCAATTCAATTCAAATGAATTGTAAATGAATTGAATTAATTCAAAATCAATTCAATTCATTTGAATTGGAAACGAATTGCAATTCATATTTACCAAATTCATTTGAATTAATTCAAAATCAATTCAATTCATTTGAATTGGAAACGAATTGCAATTCATTTTTACCAAATTCATTTGAATTGACTCAAATTTCATTCAATTCATTTTTTTGTGTGAATGATTCGCGAATTAATTCAAAAATGAGTGATTCATTTACAGCTCTGATACATATATAAATTAAACATTTATGACCGATAAAGTCCAATTTCGGGAGGACATTTGTATGGGGGGTAGGTGAAATAATGGACCGATTTAAACCAGTTTCAATAGGCTTGGTCCTTGTGCCGTAAAAATTATAGGTACCAAATTTTATAGACATATCTTCAAAATTGCGACCTGTACTCTGCGCACAAGGTTTCCGTGGACTGCCAGCTATGACAGCCAGCCAGACGGACATCGTTTAATCGACTCAGAAAGTGATTCTAAGTCGATCGGTATACTTTAAGATAAAACCGATAACTTACATATGTACGCATGTTTTTTTGTAAATCTCCTTAAGGACTATTTCTATTTGAAATCTCAGCTCATTTGGATCATACTTGGATTTTTGGCGAATTTTTTAAAAATGTGTGACACACGGTGGCGTATAATTTTGCTAATTAATCGTAAGTGCCTTTATTTACAAATCAGGCTGAGTTTGACCGATGACATGGGTTATGTTGACTTTAGGGGCCGCTATGATTTTCGGATTATTCGCAAAGACGTGCGACTTAAGAAAACACCACAAGAAAAATTGTAAAGGGTGAAACCTCTATGTAAGATGACTCCTGCAGTATGTGGCAAGAGCTATGAAATCGTAAAACCGGATGTCTTTGGTGTACATATCACACGATTTTGGCCAAATTGTTCGTAATCATCGACATCAGTAATTGTCTGTCAAATGTCAATCTCAAGGAAATCTGGACCGATGACGCACATTGGTTGAAGTTCATACAACGAGCGGCTAAAAATAGAAGAAGTTGACCAAGGACAATGAAACTTGGCACATAGGAATTTTTGTTTGAATCAAGAAAAAATTTAAAAATCAAAATGAGCCGCCCACTTTTACGCCCACCTCCCATACAAAGTGAAAATTAAATTTTGACCTACGGCATTGATTTTTAGCACATAGCATTCTTAAACACTAAGAATCATTTGTGTGAAATTGGAAAAATATCCGCCCACTTTTACGCCCACTTCCCATACAACTTGTATTGAAAAAGTTTCATAACTCCCTTGATTTTTAATGCATCAACTCAATTTTCGTAAATAATAAATATTATAATTGTAGAATGGGCTCCTTAAAATATATACCTGATCCGTCCACTTTTACGCCCATCTCCCATTAAAAAAACATGAATAAGTAATTTAAGCATAGTATTTTAATAATTTTTTTACATCATTATCGTACTCCAATTTTTTGATTTGCAGATTTTCTTTTCTCATTCTTTTACTTTCGTAATAACTCATGTTATCACTCAACTCTCATTTACTTCATAAAATACCGTTAATCCTGTATTATTTTATTGATTTATTTTGAAGCTTAGCTATAAATATTTTTTGAAATATAATTCATTCGCTTATGAACTGTCCACTGGTAAAGTTGACCAAATTAAAAAGCTTCGTTTTTTTAAATAATAGGACAGATTAAGACTTTTATAGTCCGATTTGTCCCTTTAAACAAATAAATAAAAAGTATTACCCAACTTTGACGTTGATCGACTGGCTTGGGTTTACTTAATAATTTAAGTATAAAAAATAATAAAATAACAAAACGCCCAGGAAAGGAGATAAATTTCTCTTTTCTACAACTAGAGAATTATGGCAGCAACAACATGCATGAACGAAAATTCATGTTTTGTTACTACATCACTATATCACTTTATAGTTTTTACTGTTTTTTTTTTTTGGAAAGTAGCTGAATTTTTTTTTAACTTTTAGCCGAGACTTCAAGTTGTAATTTGACATCTTTCGTTAAACAGCGCTCCACTGCGCTAAAAAGATGCAGTTCACTGAAGTTGATGAACATTGAAATTTTGATGTTGTTTATATTTTGTTCTACGAAATTGTTTATATGGCACTTTTTCCAACTTTTTTTAATGCAAATCTCATCTATGGCAATTGTCTTTTAATAAAATATACAACAAAGTCAAATGTTAAGTTTACTGTGATTGTACCAAAATATTTAATATACAGTAAATTTGCATGCCATTTTAAACAAGCGAACATATATGAATTTCGATCGTGTCTGTCCAAACAAATAATAAATATATCAGCCTAATATTACGGAATCATAATATTCAGATATCTGACAACAAAATACCAAAAAATTATCCAAAACGGCGAACATGAAAAAAATTAATTTTGGCCACTATTCAACCAATGTGTGACGCCGCCATCCCAAAGTCCACACCAAATTTGGAACTCATGTGAATTGGTATCGTGCAGAACACCATTTTGATAAAACAATTTTATCGTTTGCACGTGCTGTTAAAAGCTATATCCATCTACGTTGATTTACGGCCAATTTAAGAGATTTAGCTTCAACAATATGGCCGCTATCAAATGTCAAGGTTTGGAAGACCCTATTTGCAGACAGAATTAACTTTTCGAACGTTTCTTCTAAGATGACAGATTTCTAATATATCTCCATAGCTATTAAACTTAAAAATATTGTTTGATTCATTTTTAAAATGGCTTATGTAATACCTATTGGGAAAACGCTGCAAATGCTTATAAATTGTTTGCATATGCGATTATGAATAAATGTGAATGTTAAGATCACATACAAAACTAGGTGCATACAATATTTTAATGTATTATAAGTATAATGCTAGTATAATACTGGCATAAAATATCCTGAAAGATAACAAGCAAAATAAAATGAAGCTTCATAAAATAACATAAAACAAAGCTGTTTATGTTTTTGAGGTGTTGAATATCTTGAACGGAATTCATAAGCATTAACATTATTTTTATAGTTTTACAAACACAAGAAAGATCTTATGCACATATATACGTGTACAAAACTGCTTTGCTGCACATACGTACAGCCATTCATAAAATACGTTTATTTATTCGGTTCTAACTTGCAGTTATTAAATAGAAATACATAAATTTATAACCGAAGCACTTACATGCATACGTAACTACATACCAGTGTTAATGTTGTGAAAGTACATTAGGGTGGCCATTATTTTGCACTTTTGCAAATTTTCGATTCTCCCAGGGTCTAAAATTGCTCTTCGTCATCCAAAAATCAAATGCTGTACATTTTAGCAAATTCGGATAATGTTGAGAGGATGTAAATTTTGATTGTAGTGTTTTGGGTCAAACAAATTTGAAATTTTTTTAGAATTCATCCATTTATTACTACGAAATATTTGGTCAATTCACAAGGTCTCTTATCATGTCATATTGTCATAATGTCCTAATATTTCACAATGGTTTTTATTGTTTTTCAAGCAAAAAATGTCCGAAAATAATAAAAACTACTCCGTATGCAATGTATATTGTGTTATCGTAACCAACCAGCAGAGACCTGCGCCGAATGCCTAAGAGTCGGTTAAGCCGAGCTGCCGAGTCGTGATATATTAGGACATTATGACAATATGACTGATAAGAGACCTAGTGAATTGACCAATTGTGTTTGAAAATAATGTACATTCATTGGAAATCTCTATAGTTATAGTCCAATATAATGCAAAACACTATCTTATAAATATAACCTATTCCTCGATTTACACATTAGATACGTCCCGGAAAAAGTTATGTAAACCAAATTCGAAAAATTTGTTTATGGAAAATCGGTCAAACCAAAAAAGTCCAAATTCACTTTTATAAAATAATTTTTTTTATAAATATTTATTTGATTTAATGCAAATACAATGACTTAAAAATATGAGATTTACAATAGATGATGTATCTTTTGAAAGCGGTTTCAGTTTTTAACAACCTATATATGTCAGTGCGAAAATTTCGAATTTTGTGCCAACAAGGCGTCATATGCGGGAAGTTTTGCTTTAGTTTTTTTAATTTGATTACGGTGAGTGTGTTCCATCGGTTTTAATGTGCGAGAAATGGTTTGTGCCGTTCAGAATTGCCCATTTTGACACGGATCACAAATATCGCCTAGGCCAGTCAAAAAAGTTTGAAGACCAAAAATTGGAAGCTTTACTCCATGAAGACTGTTGTCAAACTCAACAAAAGCTTGCAAAATTATTCGCAGCTACTAATGCATCAATTTCGGAACCTTTGCGAGTAGCAGGATGCATCCAAAAGCAGGGAAATTGGGTACCATATGAATGGCAGCCCAGAGACCTTGAAAAATTACTTTGCATGTCTGAAATTCTATTTGAACGCTATAAAATATAATAATTTTTGCACCAAATCATTACTTGCAATGAAAAGTGGATCCATTACGATAACTCGAAGCGTTGCACAGTGGGTTGAATGGTACCCAAAGTGGCGATGAATTCATAGAAGCCGTTGTTTTAAAATATTATATTTTTTTATTGATGAGTTATTATAAGCACATAAAAACACAGCATTTTAGAAAAAAGAGAATATTATAATTTTTTCGTAATGAATAATCATAAATACAAAAAAACACAGTATTTAAAATAAAAAAAATTAAAAAAAACAAATTTTAACCCGTTAAGCGCATTATTTTTTTTTGAAAAAAAACAGACCTTATTTCACAATTTATGCTGTAACTTTGGAGTGGAAAGCGATAAATTAATGAATTAAATTGGAAATAAAAGCATACTTAATATCCTATTAAAAAATTCAAAACCTAAATTTATTATATGTATTTACATTATCATAAATTTAATTTAAAATCTAATTTTTGTTTTTCACAAAATTTTATAAATGTACAAATTTTTTTAAAAAAAGCCACAAAAGACAATATTATAAATTTTTGTAATGAACAATCATAAATACATAAAAACACAACTTTAAAAAAAATTTAACCTGTTGTGTATCAGAATATGTTTTTTAGCAATAGGAGTTCTTTCACTATAACTGTATACATATTTTAAGAGCATTTAATGTAATTTACCCGATCTCGCCCTGAACTTTTTTAAACTCAAATCTTAAAAAATATTTTCAAAACATTTATCTAAACAAAAATTATTTATTTATGTTCTCAAATACCTGAAGTTGATGGTTCCATTTTAATATATCTACTTTTAACAGACTTAACAAAAAATATAAGCTCTCGAAATATCACAATTTTCAATTTTAACCACAGCACGCAAAATTTGTAAAAATTATTTGACTTTGACCGCTCACTGCCCATAAAGCAAGTTACTCACAAATGTAATTTTAGCAGTTTGTGATGTATTATTTAATGCACTTTAACCCAATACCAAACATGACTGAAACAGATAATGTTCAGCTTTTGAATTAATCCCCACTTTTGGTACATTTCAACCCTCTGTGCGTTGGAGATCGTATGTGAAGCGCGGCCAACCAACCGAATTGACACCAAAGGCAAATATCTATGGCACTAAGATTATGCTCTGTATTTGGTGGGACCAAAATGGTTCTATTTCTTATGAGCTGCTGAAATCTGGCCAGAACATCACAGGAAAACTGTACCGAACGCAACTGATTCACTTCATGTGAACATTGGCCGAAAAATACCCAGAATATGCGGCTAAACTTGAACCTGTAATATTTTATCATGTCAGTGTCCTTGTGAAATGAAATGAAGCAGTGTGAAATGAAATATTAGAAAATAGGCTAGGAAATTTTTTTTAATGTAATAATTTTAACAAATGTTTAACCAAAGTCTAAACTTTCTATGTTCGCTCATTTCAAATTGATTCCAATAAAACCAATAAAACTCTAAACCATAAAAAGTATAACTGATAAAATTTTCGTTTTTAATCAAAATTGGATTTTCTTTTGTAAAAAAGTTGAACAAAATTTTGAGAGTTGTATAATTTTTTTTGGTGTCAACATATAATGGGTTATCGATGGCAGTAAATGTTTTTATTTTATATTTATACATCTGCATCCTCTGAACGTTATCTGATTCAGATAACAGTATTTCTATGTTAGAGGACAATTTTGTAACTTGGGTGAAGAGAAAATACAAGAAGTGCAATGTAAGGACCGCCATAGTATACATATGTGTGTGTGTTGTTATGATTGAATTCAGAGAATACTGTTTTATACTGTAATGTATGTGTGTTGCATTTAAAATCATAAACACATTTTATACTTATTCTATTCCATACGCATCATAATTCTATTTTATTTTCCAATACTCATATTTAAGCTCATATCATACTAAAAAAAGATACATATTATGTATGTATTATTAACCCTTGCACAACCACAAGACTATTTGGATAAAACTAATTATTTTGTATATTTAATGTGAATAAGTTAGCGCCAAAAAAACATATTTTGAAATTAAAACAAAAAAATTTTAACGGATTTTCTGGAATTTTTGTCGTAAAGTGCAAATTTTCGTTTCACATACTCATGTTTATAGACTACTTATCAATGCACGCAACATAAATAATGATTTTGTAAAATTTTAAATTCAGTTTTACACTTAAAAACATATTTGCACAGTACCAAAATAAAACAGTCAATTTTCAAAGACAATAAAAAATAAATTCCGTAACCGAACTTGTTTTAATCTTAGCACATTAATACGCGACACGTTTACGAACTAATTAAAATTAAAATGGCACCCATTCTTTTTTTCGTTATTTAGTTATTTAATATTTTTGTGTTGGGACACCGGTGTCCCTATGGTCGTCAAATGGTTAATACGCACTAGCTGACCCGACAGACGTTGTCCTGTCAAATTAAAAAAAAAATGCTTGTGTTCGATTCGTGAATTTGTGAGAACGTATTGTTGAATGATAATTTTTATTCATATAAAATTTTAAAATATGTAAAATTAATCTTATGCTCATAGAATAAAATATACATAGAAGCGTTACTGAGAGACAAAGAATCTATGTCTGCTATCAAAACTACAGAATACATGTAAATCAATGTCGATATTTTGAGTTTTTATATAAGTAATCGAATTTTGGTCTGAAATATGAGTGTTCACAGATCGAGCTCCTTTTCTTGATTAAACGCTTATTGGCCAAGTTACTAACGATTTTAGATATTGTGAGTTTTTATATAAAAAAAATCGATATTTGGTCAGAAATATGGGTGATCACAGATGGAAATCCTTTTCTTGATTAAACATTTATTGCCCATGTTATTAGCGATTTTAGATATTGTGAGTTTTTATATAAAAAATCGGTTTTTGATCAGAAATATGACTGATCATAGATCGAGCTCCTTTTCTTGATTAAAAACTTATTTTCCAAGATACTAGCAATTTTAGATAATGTGAGTGGTCACAGATCGAGCTCCTTTTCTTGATTAAACGCTTATTGGCCAAGTTATTAGCGAATTTAGATATTTTGAGTTTTTATATAAAAAATCGATTTTTGTTCAGAAATATGAGTGATCACAGATCGAGCTGTTTTTTTTGATTAATTAACGAATTTAGATATTCTGAGTTTTTATATAAAAAATCGATTTTTGGTCAGAAATATTGGTGATCACAGATCGAGCTGCTTTTCTTGATTAAACGCTTATTAGCCAAGTTATTAGCGAATTTAGATATTTTGAGTTTTTATATAAAAAATCGATTTTTGTTCAGAAATATGAGTGATCACAGTTCGAGCTTTTTTTTCTTGATTAAACGCTTATTAGCCAAGTTATTAGCGAATTTAGATAGCTTGAGTTTTTATATAAAAAATCGATTTTTGGTCAGAAATATTGGTGATCACAGATCGAGCTGCTTTTCAAGTTATTAGCGAATTTATATTTTGACTTTTTATATAAAAAATCGATTTTTGGTCAGAAATATTAGTGATCACAGATCGAGCTGCTTTTCTTGATTAAACGCTTATTAGCCAAGTTATTAGCGAATTTAGATATTTTTAGTTTTTATATAAAAAATCGATTTTTGTTCAGAAATATGAGTGATCACAGTTCGAGCTTTTTTTCTTGATTAATTAACGAATTTAGATATTCTGAGTTTTTATATAAAAAATCGATTTTTGGTCAGAAATATTGGTGATCACAGATCGAGCTGCTTTTCTTGATTAAACGCTTATTAGCCAAGTTATTAGCGAATTTAGATATTTTGACTTTTTATATAAAAAATCGATTTTTGGTCAGAAATATTGGTGATCACAGATCGAGCTGCTTTTCTTGATTAAACGCTTATTAGCCAAGTTATTAGCAATTTTAGATATTTTGAGTTTTTATATAAAAAATCGATTTTTGGTCAGAAATATTAGTGATCACAGATCGAGCTGTTTTTCTTGATTAAACGCTTATTAGCCAAGTTATTAGCGAATTTAGATATTTTGAGTTTTTATATAAAAAATCGCTTTTTGGTCAGAAATATTAGTGATCACAGATCGAGCTGCTTATCTTGATTAAACGCTTATTAGCCAAGTTATTAGCGAATTTAGATATTTTGAGTTTTTATATAAAAAATCGATTTTTGTTCAGAAATATGAGTGATCACAGTTCGAGCTTTTTTTCTTGATTAATTAACGAATTTAGATATTCTGAGTTTTTATATAAAAAATCGATTTTTGGTCAGAAATATTGGTGATCACAGATCGAGCTGCTTTTCTTGATTAAACGCTTATTAGCGAATTTAGATATTTTGACTTTTTATATAAAAAATCGATTTTTGGTCAGAAATATTAGTGATCACAGATCGAGCTGCTTTTCTTGATTAAACGCTTATTAGCCAAGTTATTAGCGAATTTAGATATTTTGACTTTTTATATAAAAAATCGATTTTTGGTCAGAAATATTAGTGATCACAGATCGAGCTGCTTTTCTTGATTAAACGCTTATTAGCCAAGTTATTAGCGAATTTAGATATTTTGAGTTTTTATATAAAAAATCGATTTTTGTTCAGAAATATGAGTGATCACAGTTCGAGCTTTTTTTTTTGATTAAACGCTTATTAGCCAAGTTATTAGCGAATTTAGATATCTTGAGTTTTTATATAAAAAATCGATTTTTGGTCAGAAATATTGGTGATCACAGATCGAGCTGCTTTTCTTGATTAAACGCTATTATCCAAGTTATTAGCGAATTTAGATATTTTGACTTTTTATATAAAAAATCGATTTTTGGTCAGAAATATTAGTGATCACAGATCGAGCTGCTTATCTTGATTAAATGCTTATTAGCCAAGTTATTAGCGAATTTAGATATTTTGAGTTTTTATATAAAAAATCGATTTTTGTTCAGAAATATGAGTGATCACAGTTCGAGCTTTTTTTCTTGATTAATTAACGAATTTAGATATTTTGAGTTTTTATATAAAAAATCGATTTTTGGTCAGAAATATTGGTGATCACAGATCGAGCTGCTTTTCTTGATTAAACGCTTATTAGCCAAGTTATTACCGAATTTAGATATTTTGAGTTTTTATATAAAAAATCGATTTTTGGTAAGAAATATGAGTGATCACAGATCGAGCTGCTTTTCTTGATTAAACGCTTATTGGCAATTTTATATATTTTGAGTTTTTATATAGAAAATCGATTTTTGTTCAGAAATATGAGTGATCACAGTTCGAGCTTTTTTTCTTGATTAATTAACGAATTTAGATATTTTGAGTTTTTATATAAAAAATCGATTTTTGTTCAGAGATATGAGTGATCACAGATCGTGCTCCTTTTCTTGATTAAACGCTTATTTTCCAAGTTATTAGCAATTTTAGATATTTTGAGTTTTTATATAAAAAATCCATTTTTGTTCAGAAATATGGGTGATCACAGATCGAGCTGCTTTTCTTGATTAAACGCTTGTTGGCAAATTATTAATGATTTAAGATATTGTGGGTTTTTACATAAGTAATCGAATTTTGGTCTGAAATATGAGTGATCACAGATCGGTGTATTTAGATAGCAGATGTATTTAATAAGTGGACGTGGACAAATTAACATTAAAAAAAATTAGCCAAATCGGTGCAGCCATTTTCCGATTTTGAATAAATCGAAAGAAATTGGCATAAAAGTGGCCGTGGTCAATTTTTCATTCCGTAAAAACCTAAATTGGACTATGGCCAACATTTAAAAAAAAAAATTGTCTAAATCGGTCCGTTCGTTCTCAACTGATGCAATTACCAACGAACGACATTTGATTTTTATTTATATAGAAGATTAGCTAAATATTATAAAAAAAAAATTCTGAAAAATAGTCTAGATTTGTATTACTGAAAAACTTTATAAAATATTTTAACGTTTAAAATACAGTCAGTCAGTCTTTAAGAAATTTCTGAATGTTTATAATAATTTGAACAGGTAACAATATGTGTTTTGTATATTTGTTGTGTTTTTCTTTATTGCTGCATACTCATCCATAAGAGTGGTGGAAAATAATTCATACGTTACATTGCATTGGATTGCATAATTTATCCTTCATTAAAACAATGTGTTGTTGTTTTATGAAATTGTTGGTTTGTTAATTGCAGATTGAATTTAAAAGAACAAACACTCACTCACAAACATACATACATACACTCGCATACAAACACACTCAATATAAATGAATGAGGGAGAGTGTGTATTTATGTTCATCTTCACCATGGTGCATGTTCACTCTGCTACTACATTTGCAACTAACGAAATACAACTACATACAACATAATGTTGATGTGAATTTGTTCTTGCAACGAGTACATGGATACATACAAACATGTAAATGTTTTGCATGCGATTTAAAGTATTGTATGCTTGTGTGCAGAAATCCATGGAATGTATTCTTATGAAAGGTAAACAATATATTGTATATAGAAGAAGTGTGTACAAAATAAAGTTGAATCAACTTGAACGTACTTTTACTACTGCTGCCACTACCGCTCATACAAACGTATGTGAAACTGCTACTACTGCTGCTGCTTTGCTGCATTCACTCATACATACAATGATGTATGGATGATGATTGTTTATGTTTATACTTGCTCACATACACACTCTTGAGGACTGAGTAGAGTCAGAAAGGATCCATTTAAATCATTATACTGTTATTATATCCCCATATACTTATATCTCCATATTCATAAAAACATTTTTAATTTAAACAATGCATATGGATAGATTTTATTTTTTTTAATTTTAAGTAAAATTATAAATTTTGTTAGACGTTTCTCCACATAAAATAAACGTAGAAAGTTGAGATTTACATAACCTTTAATCCGTTTATATGATCGATTCTTCGACAATATTTAGAAACCGGGTTTCGGTTTCTTCGAAAAATTGCAATTTAATATAAACCAGTTTCGGTTTCGGTTTTTTAATAATAACCGGTTAACCGGTTTTTTGGCACAATATTAAAACGCCTTGAAATAAGAAGAAAATAAATTTTATATTAAAGATTTCATACATATGATAAAGAATAAACATGTATTCTAATTACAAAAAATAAGCCTTTTTAAAACGCTTAAATACTTTTTAATTCTAATTTTGATTACTTCTGTTAACGTTCATAAGGTCTTCGGGTCAAATTCGACCCATTTTGATATTAAATTTTAATTTTTTTTTAAAAGTGAGTGGTAGATACATTTGATATTTTATGAATTTTATTTAATTTCAAAAATCAACAATTACGTTTTAGAAACACAAATCTGCAAAAACAAATTTTGCACTTAAGGCCATTGGGTCAAATTTCACCTGGAGCTAAAATCTTAAATTTTTGTTACGCACAATTAAGTTAAATGTTTTCAGAGCTTTGGTAGCACTAACATATATCCGTCTCTTTTCATCATACTTGCTGAACATTATATTTGCATGAAAACTGGGATTCCCCTTGTACCAATGCTATTGTTTTCTTATCCTTCAAAAGATATACGGGTCAAATTTGACACATTTTGAAATTAAAATTGAGTTTTTTCTAAAGTGAGTGGTTAATATTTTACGACTTTTATTTAATTTCAAAAGTCAACAACTACGTTAGGTTTAAAAAAAATAGAAAAAATATATATTTTCTATTCGGGTTAAATTTGAACCGAAGATCGTTAACGACAAATATTTGAAGACTTTATGAATTTTAAAACAATCTCATAGCTATAAAACACAGTTTAAATGCTTTGGAGTATATCGATTTGTTTTTTTTTGTTTTTATAAAGCTAAACATTGAAAATGATCTTTCACTCAGTGGACTTGTAGGACGTACATGTAGTTAATAAAGCATTGTTTCATTTTCAAGCTTTCCAGATCGCTTGTGACATTTTTCTAAATATAAAAGGTATTCTAAAATAGTTGGAGTATTTTGTTTAAACAAGTTTTTTTGATTTTTAATATTTTTAAAGTTTTTAATACACTATAACCCATAAAAACACACTTTTAGAAAAAACCGGCTATTCGAGGAGAAAATACCGGTTTTTTCGATATTCGAAATGTGAGCTTTTCAAAAAAACCGAAACCGACTTCGCCAAAATATGGCCAAAAAATTAGTTTTTCTCGAAAATCGCAAAATTTAATTGCAGGTACGGAAAAACTATAGGAGGTATTGTCATACTTTTTCACATTTTTATTCCCTATTATGTTGTAAATAAATCGCTATGTGATGATCACAAAATTCTGAAATTTGTTTAACAAAATTTTAAAAAATTTGAAAATGGAGTTTTGAAACTGCCGTTAAAAAAAATAATTTAGTTTGGTCATACCTGCGATTAGGTTATCGGTAGCCTACGAAGACAAAAACTCATATACAAGTAAATATGGATATATTTTAAGTAAAAATAAGCTTTTATTTTAATATTTCTCAAAATATGTTAATTTTGTTACTACTTTCATGTTCTAGTGGCCTGAGATACGTTAATGGCTTGGCGATTTTTTAATAACTTCAACAATTTATAACCAATTTTTGTGTTTTATATCTTATTAGAACGTCAATTATGTAAACATTTCGATTATTTTGAATTAAATTGCAAAAGTAGTTATTTAATGCAAAATTTTTACAAAAACTGAAAAAATTGCATTTTTTCCCCTTGCACGGGTTGCAATCATGATAGAAAGACAAAATTTCATATTTAACTATAGTTTTATATATAAAAAAAAATAGAGGGTTTGGTACACTCTAACATATATACATATGAATATTTTACATATATATTACGTTTCAATCGACTGAGTAGTTTCGGAGTTAAAATAACAAATTGAAGAAACAAACTATATTTTTTACGTGAAAATAGCCATTTTTTTGTTTTAAAAGAATCATGAAAAATCGAAAACGGTAGAAATTGTTCATATTTATTGCTTTATCGCAAAAAACATGTAATAGGAACAAAATGAGATATCGATCATAAAAGCAAAAGTAAATATTAATATAGGTAATTGGTCCTGATTCAGAAACACGACCGGAAAACATTTCTAAAATCTTTTTTTTTAAAAAGATTACAATGTCTTTGAAACCTCATCTTATTGATCCATTTGTGAAAGAGTTTAAGGATTACGTTGATGAGCATGGGTTCACTATTCACCAAATCTACAATGCCGACGAATCTGGTATATATTATAGGATGCTTCCAAATCTCAATCTTGTCAGATATAATGAGAAAGCGGCTCCTGGAAGAAAAATATGTAAAGAGCGAATAACTTTTTGCCCTGTTCAAATGCGAAAGGCAAAAAAGACAAATTGAAATTGTTGGTTGTTGGAAAATCGAAAAACCCAAGCGCCTGTAAATGCTTTTTCAATACTCCTGTAATATACAATTCCAGTAATAACGCCTGGATGACATCATTTGTACTTAAGGTGGTTTCATCACGAATTTGTTCCCCACGTAAGTTAATTTTTACCAATTAGTAAAAGTAAGTTGCTCATAAGTAAATATTCCAAAGGTATGCCGCAAAAAGCAGTTTTGTTTTTAGACAACGCTGACACGTAGCGTTATCTAGTTGAGGATCTAAAAAGTTATGACAGTTTAATTATAGCAATGAATCTACCATACAATTCCACTGCGCTTTTTAAACCTTTCAATCAACCGTTAGAGCTCAAACTAAAATGCAGTTCAGAACGCCTTGCTCGAATTCGGTACTGAATGGAGTGAAGTGGATAACATGCACTTAAATATTTTACAAAATATAATTCAGGAAGAACACGAAGATCTTTTAACTATTGATATACTTGTAGCTCAAATTGGTAGGGAATATCTTTGCACGAATGCTGACATATGGGCAATTCCATATCATCGTACGTGACATTTGTATGCCTATAGAGTGGAATAGATTTTGCAAAAATAAGAGTATCTCAAAAATTGGTAATTTGGTCTTTATGTTCCATTCAGAGGTTACTATATTTGAAACTAATAAAAAGTTCTTTCGAAACATTGTTGTCCAAAGTATGGAGCGATATGGGTATATCGTACGTGATGAAACGGAAGTCATTTTGAAGTTCATGTAGAAATAGGCGAACATTTCCGAATCGTGAGAGGCGTTATGTTTTCTTTTAATTTCTTACACTAAACGAAATATTTTTCCTTTATAATCCGTTATATTTAAATAAAAACAATCTTTGGATGATTTTATAATAAATAAAATTTAATATCGTACGTGACATACCGTACGTGACAGATTTTTCTCTTATAATAAAACAATATATATTCTTCTATTAGAGTGTTAAAAAAATTTTTTTTTTGTAATTTCGGAACGCATACCCTCTAATTTTTTTATATATATATAATATATATATATTATATATACAGTGGTGGCCACCAATTTAAGACAAATACTTGAATTTTTTTCATCAACTGAATTTTAAGTGCGATAGAGCCAAAATAAAAGGACCTCTAAGGGTATGAAATTTATTATTAATGTTTCTAGTTTCTGAAAAATGTTTGGAAAAATCGGTAAAACTTATATGGATAAAGATATGTGGATATACGTTGACCCACCTCAGCGAACATCCGCTGTTAATAACATGATATGACCGAAACTAATGGAACTAAAAATACGAAATTTGGTCGCAATATTTTATAATAATAAAAATATTATGATATAAAAGTGAGAAAATATGTTTATTTAAAAAAAAAAATTTTTGGTCAAGTTGTAGAAAAATTGTATGTGTTCGTGGTGAATATGTATGAATTGACACAGTCGAATAAAACACACTTGTGTGTTAAAACAATCCTCATGTATACATATTTGTGGAAATATTTGAAAAAATAATTGACAATCACGTGGAATTTAGCAAACAATTTCTGTCTTAAATTCCTGGCCACCACTGTATATATAACTATAGTTAAATATGAAATTTTGTCTTTATCATGATTTCAACCCGTGCCGACTTGCTTTTTGTGGTGAATTTACAAGGGGAAAAAAATGCAATTTTTTCAGTTTTTGTTAAAATTTTGCAATTAAATTATTACTTTTACAATTTAATTTAAAAGAATCGATATCTGTACGTAATTGTCGTTCTAATAAGACATAAAACACAAAAATTGGATAAAAAATTTTAAAGTTATTAAAAAATCGCCAGGCCACTAGAACAAGAAACGTATGAACAAAATTAACATATTTTGAGAAATATTAAAATAAGAGCGTATTTTTACTTAAAAAATATACATATTTACTTGAATATGAGTTTTTGTCTTCGTAGGATACCGTTAACCTATTCGCAGGTATGACCAAACAAAATTATTTTTTTTAACGGCAGTTTCACAACTCCAATTTGAAATTTTTAAAAATTTTGTTAAACAAATTTCAGAATTTTTGGATCATCACTTGGGGATTTATTGTCAACATAATAGGGAATAAAAATGTGAAACTATAATATTCTGAATAGCTTTTACTTAAAAATCATAACAGTAAGGAAATTCGGCTCATTCGCCAAAATATGGCCAAAAAATTAGTTTTTCTCGAAAATCGCAAAATTTAAATCGAAGGTACGGAAAAACTGTAGGAGGTATTGACATAATTTTTTCACATTTTTATTCCCTATTATATTGACAATAAATCCCCAAGTGATGATGAAACACTTCTGAAATTTGTTTAACAAAATTTTTAAAAATTTGAAATTGGAGTTTTGAAACTGCCGTTAAAAAAAATAATTTTTTTTTGTCATACCTGGGAATAGGTTAAAGGTATCCTACGAAGACAAAAACTCATATACAAGTAAATATGTATATATTTTAAGTATATGAGAGTATATTAGAGTGTACCAAAAAAAAAATTTTTGGGACACTCTAATGTATATACAAAAATTAAAAAAGTTAATGGAAAATATACATTCGGTTTCAATCATAGAGAAAATATACATAGAGCGGAAACTTGAAAAAAACTCAAACAAAAAAATTACTCAAAAAGTTACACAATAGTTTTTTAGTTTTGTTTACTAATACATTCTCACCACTTAGGTTTTTGACAACTGAGTTAGGTCTTTGACAGGAGAGTTTCCGCTCTATGCATATTTTCTCTATGGTTTCGATAATAGCAAATAAACAATCAGAGTCAAATTCATTTCATACTATATGCTAATTCGGAACTAAGTTTTAACCGCAATTTTTGCCTAAAACTTGCCAATTAAATTAAAAAATTAAATATAGTCAGTTTAACCTTCGCTTTACCAATACCCACCCGGGTGACCACATCGATTTTATTGGTTTAATATTTTTTTTAATTTTGTTTCGATTTAAATGAAATTTGTACTCACTGAACAAATTCTAGAGTTCTATAGAATTTAATAGAACCATTTTAAACTTTTTATAAGGTTTTTTCAATTTTTTAAAATTTCGTTCGTCGCATATATTTATAGAAGTGTAGTGTCACCATATCACATTGGTAAACCATGTACATAAAAAACCTTTGGTAAAGCGAAGGTTAAACTATTATTATGCCAATACAATGCTGTAATAAGCTTTAAATACTTACACATATTAATATTTTAGTGTTTTCTCCTATTCAAATCATCTCCAAAAAAAGTTTCAAGTGTTTTTGGGTTTTCGGTCGGGATAGTTATTCTCGTGGAATTGCCCATATACAACTGGATTCAAGAAGAATTTCATGTGGAAAGTAATGGATGATTATATAACAGCAACAAACATATGCATACCGGCTTATCATTTTCCAAAGCCGATAAATGATAAGCCGGCAACAGCACTATATGAACTACGTGATTCAACTGTTATAATATAATTTATATTAAAATTTCTTACTAGTTTTTGGCGATTTTCTTCTAAATTTTGGGTAGTACAGCTTAGAAACTGATTTTTTTTAGCATGATACTAGTTTTAATGGTTTATACGATCAGACCGATTGATTTAATTGATTTAAAATTAGATGCAATGAATTGATCGTTAAAAATGAGCTCATGATGTACATACACAATTATAAATAGTTCTATGAATGCCCAAGTTTGCATCTTCTCAGTCCTTAAGTACACATAATATGTGTATGTATGTAAGTAGATGTATGGATTTATACACACATGGTTGCCTGGTTATGCGTTCTTGTTTGTCTTTAATTATATTTGGACGCGTCTGAACTTTTTGTTGTTGTATGTTTTGTTATTTTAAAATTTTCCATGTTGTTGTTCGGTTCAGTTTTGTTTTACTTTCATATAGTACATACTTCACTTTTTTTTATACATCAGATCATACATTCAGTCGTTCATCCATATATATATCCACAATTTGGTAAATGTATAAAATTTCATGTTATGAATTTGGTTTTTGATAAATTCAGGAATACGGTTATTTAAAAATATCTTAAAATAGTTTGAAAAAGGGAGATGCTAAATAATCGCCACTAAATGCAAGCACAAGACAACGCTTTAGTAGTAGTTTATAATACCAGCAGCATACGTAATGCTAAACCTACGTACATACATATGTAGAGTCTGACAGCCAAGTTCATAGTCATCAACCTATATAGATGTGAGATCTATTGGCTAACAACATACTAAATATAATTTTACATGTATGATGTGGTACAAAATTATGTTGCAGTTAAGAGGGTCGGCAGCTATTTAACAAATTTTGCATCAGGTTTTCTACCATTAAGAATTTTACTAAAAATATTTTTAAAAATTGTATCCTTATTAAAAGAACTCCATTTTCAAGTTGCATATGAAGATACTTAAGCTATGTATAGTTTCGCTTATATGGGGAGTGGGCGTGGCAGTTGACCAATCACGCCCATTTTTTTTAAAGTGTGTGTAGTATTCTTATTATATCTTATACACAAAATTATATATGTATTATTATTTATTACCGAGATATGGAATTTTGATCAGCTAGAATGTCAAAATCTCAAAATGTAAGTGGGGGTGAATGTGGGTGAAATGTTTTCACATGATTTTTAGATTTCTGACAATATTATTTTTTATGTATTGGACCGATCGTCATTTCTTTCTATATTAAACTTATTTTTGTTGAATTTTTTGCGGATATCGATATTTTTAAGAGTTTTATGTACTTAAATGTAATTTTATAATGCGGGCCTTACATTGGAGCTATAGTCAACTATGAATCGATCCGCTCGAAATTCTTAGATGTGCTTTATTTGTATATAGATCATTATAGAGGCTATTTGAAATAAGAACATATTTTGACCAGTTTAAATAGGCTTTGTATTTGGGCCGAAGCTAATATATGTATGTGCCAAATTCTTTTGAAATATCTTCGGAATTGCGAGCTTTACTTTGCGCACAATTTTACATGGAAAGACAGACTGATGGACGGGAATCAGTGAGTCGGTTCAGACAGTGATTCTGATTCGATTTGCATACTTTAAGGCTAATATTTTGGATCTTTCAAAGAGCAGCACAAACGCATAATACCTTCATCACTACGATGGTGTAGGGTATATAAAGTCATAAGTATAATGATTTTAAAATAGTTATCGAATAAAGAAGAGGTTCCAAAATTATTTTTTTTATCGAAATTTTTCGTATTGTAAAGATGTAGTTTGATAACATATAATTATTATGTATAAAGATTAGGGTATTCATTTGAATAATGATCGTTCGATTAATCGAATAATTTCTTACGAATAAATATTCTAATCACTATTTTCGAATAAAGAATAATTTGAAAAATTGTATGTAATCGAATAAAACGAATAATTGTAAATTTATTAAATTCCTTAAAATTTTTTATAATTCCAAATTTAAATAAGTAATAATGACTTAAAAAAATTGTATTGTTTCTGAAAACCGACAAAAAACTAAAGATAAAGGGAGTATTTCAATCACTGATCCGATCGCTCCTTCTATGAAAATATAAATATTACTGCAAGCAGTTACAATTCTAAAAACAAGTCTTTCAAAATGTTTAATTTAGGACTAGAACCAATGAATTTAAAAGGTACGGAATAAAATATTTGTTATTTATTAAAAAAAGGCTGAATGATTTTGGAATTATAACGGGTAGGCCGTAAAGTTAATATTAAATCGGTTGGGGTTAAGACGTGCCGTGTTCAGTTTTTGTAAAAATTTTGCCAGAACAGAACAGAAATGCGTACGTAATTGTCGTTCTAATAACAGAAATTGGTCAAAAACTGTTAAAATTGTTAAAAATTCCCCCATGCCATTAACGTGTCTCAGGCCTCTAGAACAAAAAATCGTACCAAAAATAAATAACATTTAAAATTAGAAATTCCAAATATTGAACAATTTGAATAGGTTCTACTTACATTTTATAACAGTAATGAAATTGAGCTCATTCGCCAAAATATGGCCAAATAATAAGTTTTTCTCTAAATTTGCAAAATTTAAATCGCAGGTATGTCATATTTTTTCAAATTTTTATTCCCTAATATATTCTAAATAAATCCCAATAAAATTATCAAAAAATTCTGAAATTTGTTTGACAAAATTTTTAAAAATTTGAAAATGGAGTTTTGAAACTGCCGTTAAAATTTTTTTTGTTTTTTTTGGTCATACCTGCGAATAGGTTAACGGTATCCTACGAAGATGCAAACTCATATATTAGCAAATATGGATATATTTTAATTTAAAATTTTATTTTAATATTTATCAAAATATGTTAATTTTGTACCTACATTTCTTGTTGTATTGGCCTGAGACACATTATTTGCCTATGGAATTTTTAATAACTTTAACATTTTTGACCAATTTCTGTCAATCTTGTTAGAGCGACAATTACGTACACATTTTGATTATTTTAAACGAAATTGTAAAAGTAATTTTTTAAAGGCATAATTTTTACAAAAACTGAAATAAATTTATTTTTCCTCCTTGTAAATGCATCTCAAAACTTTAAAAGGCTTGCGGCACGTTTTAATCCAAATTGACCTAAAATTTTTTCAGGATGATTTTTTTTACCAATGTTCACCAAACTGGGGGGTGAGAAAACTCATTACACTTTAATTCTTTGATACATTTGTAAGTTATAAGTATTGGTTTTGTTAAGAATATATAAAAAAAAAAACAAAATTTATCAACTTTTTTGATTTTAGTCGGTTTTAATTGCTTATTTTGATATGGAAACCTATCAAAATGTATATCAATTTATAAAGGAAATTTAGGAACTAATTTTGTAAATCACGTCACCAAAGTGATATTTATATGGAAAGCAAAAACAAAATTTCAAAAATTTGTTTTTGTTTTATACACAAAATTTTCAAATTATGAAAGGCAAATCAACGCTTGAATTTTGGTGCGTTTGTTCTGTTAAAAATTTGTATATAAAACAAAAACAAATTTTTGAAATTTTGTTTTTGCTTTCCATATAAATATCACTTTGTGATGTGATTTACAAAATTAGGGCCTTAGTTTTAAAAAAAAACTTGGTGTTAATTATTCAAATCGGATGAAAATTTTAAAATTTATTAAATTTATCATTAACACATTTTTTTTGGTATCTTCTCCCTCAGCGCATACACAGAAAAAAATTGTAATATTAATTACCATATTCGTCAATACAATTATTTTTTTAATTAAAAAGGCACCAACAATATATAGTTAAACCATGCATATATCCATTTTCTCACCTTAAGAACCATTACTAAGATCAATATCCCCATCCACGAATGGTTATACAGATTGTTCCTCAATATATCCCTTCCACACTGGATGCATTTGATGATGAAAAGAGTCCACTGAAATCCTGTTGAAAAAAAGTTTTGTATATGAAATCGATGTCTATTTTTTGTGTATTACTATATTATAGTTACAGATTTAACTTACCATCTACAATACTCCAATTTCTTTATCAAAGAAAGAAAAAATGAGAATATTTTTCTTTAATTTTAATTTTTTTGACACATTTATTATTGTTATTTTCTATGGAATATTCTATTGAACTTTAACAACTGAAATTGTTAATACATATCTAAAAGAAATTGTTGATATGAGTATTAAAACAACATATTGAATTAAAAAATTATTGAAAATTAAAATCATATCTCAAACAATTTTTTTTCAATTACTTAATAACTGTTATCATTTTTTTCTGTGTATGAAAACAAAAAAAAAACAAAAAAATATTCGAACTTTTTTCGATAAAGTTTAATAACTTTTGCAAGTGTAAACCAATTTTAACAACTAATGTTTCGTTTTTGTCTACATAAAATTTTCAATAAAAGTTCAATACCAATACATACTTCTAATAAGCACTAAAATTTCAAGCACTTGATAATTTTTTTAGAATTTGTCATAATTATGTTTTAAATTTGAAAAATGTTTTAAAAAATTAAATATTTTTCAAACAAAATTTGTTTCTCCTTTTTTACAGTGTAAAAAAGAAATCAATTGCTTGGCACTGGACTCAAGACTGGAATTATACTTGTTTTCAACCTCAATTCAATAGCAAGAATGATTATTGGGGTTTTTATGTACTTCAGTTACTTGAGTTGAATACTAGGAGGAATTTGCATATGTATTCTTACATATATGTATCAAGAAACATATGTATAAACATGTCAATTTCACATACACATGTGTGTATATGTGTGTATGTAAGAATTTGTGAAAATGTTAAAAGAACCTTTTTGTTTTTTTAATTCCGCAATGGCGCCATTGGCGAAAATAAAATTAAATGAAAACATTTCCTTTTCATTTCTGTTTAAAGTTTAACCAACAGTTTGCAGCATCTCTTTGAGTTTTATTTTATGATGTTGATGTTATTTTTGTTGTCCTCGTTCTTATACAAACAAGCCTGGCTGGTGTGTTATCAATGATTTTTCATTTTTTTTTCCAGATTTTTCTCTTAAATTTTCTTTCACAGCCTACATATTTCGTACAGTGCAACATTTGTAATTATTTTGTTATAATAATTCCAATGATGTCGTTTAAAAGTTTCGGGACACATATTTCATGTGTATCGTTAAAACTTTGGGTATTTGTATAATTTGTTCATGTTTCATGCAATTCCGCTGAAAATATTTGCTTTGAAGAAGTTTTATGTTTAATCAAATGTTAAATATTAAATCATGCCAACATATTACGAAAATTAAAAAATTTAATTATGTTATTAAACTAGGGATCTGCAAAGAATCGAATACTCAAACATTCTGATTAATCATATACAGAATAATCAATAAATAAACATTTCTGATAAAGCAAAACTATGATTAGTCAATTAATTTAAATTTAGATTTTTCAAATTTGAATATTTTTATTAGAGAAATTAAAAAGAAAGAAAAAAGTTACAAAATATTCAATTAATAAATTTAAAATTATTAAAATTTCTAACTAAATTAAATTTAAAATTATTAAGTGGATTTTAAATGCATTTTTATTACATATTATTAAACGCATAATTATTATTTTAGGAACAAAACGAAAAATTGCAATAACAAAACAAGTAGAAAGTATAGTCGGTCAAGCCCAGCCATATGATACCCTCCCTTCACAGAGAAGATGATTATATGGGAGCTATGACTAATTATGAACCATTAAATTCAGTGTTTTCTCTATATATGTATGAAAATTATTTGTGTTAAATTTTATTTGAATACCAATATTTTTGAGAAATTTATACTCGTTAAAATGATTTTCGGAAACTAAAAATAATTTGTGCTGATTTTAGTTTCGATATCAATATAAATAAGATATTTATGAGAGCTTAACTATTTTAAAAATTGCGAACTGTAGTTTGATTTCAACGTTTACATGGACGGACGGACAGACGGACGGTCGGACATCGCTTAATCGACTCACAAAGTGATCCTGAACAGATTGGTATACTTTAAGGTGGGTGCTGGGAGAATATTTTTGAACGTTACAAACATCAGCACACCACCACCATATTGGCGAGGGTATAAATAACCTTTGGACCTTTACCCTTTAGAATTCGATAATATTTGATATAGTTTTTCTTGGCCATAAAAAATTAAAGGTTCTTCAGAATTTCGAAATTCTCTTTAGTTTGAGTTTTATATAGGTTCAAGCTTTATAATTCAATACCCTACACCACCACAGTGGTGGGCCTAATATACTATACCGATCGGCTCAAAATCACTTTTAGATATGCACGCTGAATTGCTATTCTTTTCCATTGGCTACCTGTAAAGGATGATTTTTGTTCTGCATTTTTTTAGGATACTTGGGAATAACAAAAAATTTGGTAGAGATGATGATTTTGTGTACTGCACAGATATTTCTGGTTTTGATGACTGCTATGGGCTTACAGCAGTGTCGCTTACTTTGATACACATACACTATAAGCTTACTTGTGTGTTGCCTTATAATGATCATGTGTTTGTTGCTTTGTTTTCATCTCAGAGAACAAAATCAAATCAGTTGTAGTGTTGTTGTTGTTTTTATTCTCCGCCCAGGAGTTCTAGGAGACAGTACCGAACTAGTGATTTTACCCATCATTTAGGGTGGGAGCTAGTTAATTCAATAGCCACGTGACTAGTCATTTTAACACGGGCATGTCCTAGGCAGGGGGTCAATTGTTTCTTTTTGATTACAGTGGGACTGTCTAATAGCTGGTCCAAAGTAGGCAAAGCATTGGATTCACATACTGGTTACATAGCGTCATTACCTTGCTAGCTTTGTAACTGGTTACTTGATTAGCTACTTGACTAGTTACTTTAACACGTGAAATTGACAGTTTTTATTTACATGCGACTATCGGATAGCAGATTGAAAGTAGTCAACGCTTCTGGTGGGTAAAATAAAGTGCAGTACAAAAAAAAGTTTGAAGTGACTTCACCATAGGTTACTAAGAGACACTAAAATGACTATTGACTTCATGCTATGTTACATGGGATATCAGTATACTTAAACAAAACTAAAAATAAACTGTATGAGAATTATATTAACACAATTTGTAAAAACCCAGTTTGTACGAATTACTCACAAAACGTTTAAAGTGACTACACTCTAGATTACTTAGAGACACTCAGGTGACAATTGTCTTCGCGCTAGATTACTTGGGATGCATAAAGTAACCAATTGTCTTCTCTCTGCACTACAAAGTGCACACACGTGTCAAATGGCCAAAATATATAAAATGGAGTCAGCCAAGAGATAAGACATTTGTGACAATTACTGTCTTTAAGGGATACATTGATTAATTTCTTAACTGCTGGGCGCTGTTTCACCAACACATCCAAAGCTAAGATGGTATGTGTTTGAGCACCACCGGCTTACAGAGATACAGATTTTAAAACGCAGCATGAAGTGTTTCCTTTTACATAATATAAATAAAATTCACTCCTTGCCGATCGCTCATTCAACCAAAGTAAAAGAAGAATACTGTGTAATTGCATGGGTCATCAAGAAGATAAAGTATGATGAACATAAGTGGTTAATTTGTGTTGATAAGATGGTAAAATTACGTTGCGCATGTTGAAGAGATGTTAACTTACTTCCAGCCAGCACACATGATGGCTGCTTTTTGCTGGAGTATTCAGAGTAACACTTCGTTATACAACAATAGTAGAAAATCGAATAAAAGAACATTTCAGAGTTTGTAGTTTATAGTAATTATTTATTTTATTTGTTATACATAAGTAATAAATTTAAATTACACCGTCCGACAAATAGAGAAAAAATTCGTTAGACACGAACCGGATGATATACGTCTGAAACTATAAATTTAATGGAGAAAAACTGTGTTTTCAGTTTTTCATTTCGTGATTCTATGTCCGTTTTTAAGGACTTTTTAAGATTGCCAATAAATTCCTTTTAAAAAAATAGTGCGTTAAACACCCAAATATTCTATACTAAATGTCAAAATTTCATCCTTTATATATATATAAAGGTCAAATTAAAATAAAAAAAAAATTTATTAGAATACAAAAAAGTTTTATTAAGAAAAGAGCATGTTTATAAACTACACCACCATAGTGGGAGAGGTATATTGTGTTAGGGCTGTTGTTTGCAACATACAAAAATATTGTCCCAACACCCACCTTAAAGTATACCAATCTGCTCAGGTTCACTTTCTGAGTCGACTAAGCGTCCGTCCGTCCGTCTGTCTATCCATGTAAACCTTGTAATCAAACAGGGTTAAAGATAATTCGACAAAATTTGGCACAAGCCTTTATATTGCCCAAGGACAAAGCCTATTGAATTTGGTTAGAATCAGCCCATTATTTATAATAGCACCCATACAATTGGCCTATTTGAAAATAGTTAAGCTCTCATAAATATATTAATTATAAACATATTCAAACCAAATTCAGCACAATTAAGTTTTATGTAAGCCGAACTCTCACAACCAAATTTCGTGATGATCGGTCAACAATATTCCATAGCTCCCATATAAGCAACATTCTCGAAAATGTCATTAATATACACAAATCTCTGAAATATGTCAGTATCCAAACAAAATTCAACACATGTTTCATACCAAAAGAAAACTCTTTGTAATCATATACCCGGTGTAGGGTATCATAAGGTCGTGCTTGCCCGACTATACCATTTTATTTGTTTATTAAAAAGTCTTCTTCGTTGCTTTTCACAACGGATTTTGTTATATTTTTTTCGAATGAAATATTAAAATAAAATATAAAAAATCAAATAATTAAAATTTAAAATATTTTTTAACACTTAAGTAGTTAAGATAGAATAATGAAATTTTGGCATGTGGTATTCAATATTTGGATCTTAAACTCACTATATTTTAAAAAAAAATTATTGGAAATCTAAAAGGATATTCGATGATAAAAATTTGAAAGGCCATTTTTGACATCTTTTGATCCTTACAGGATAAAATAAAAATAACACGAAATATTTTACAACTCTTCTTGATCATTTGACACCAAACTTGACATAGTAGGATGATCAGAAGTATTTTAAAACATTTTTTTAAAAATATACTCCTCTGAAAATTTTAAGTCTTTTTAAAAGGAAACAGGATCACGAAATGAAAAACTGAAAACGCAGTTTTTTCTCCATTTAGTTTATTGTTTCAGATGCATATCATCCGGTTCGTGTCTAATATTGAGTGTCGTACGGTGTTATAAAATGTAAATTTTCAACTGTTTAATACATTTAAACTCATATAATTCAAATGATTTTCCGAATAATAGAATCAGTATTGTAGGTACGGTTTTGCCCAAAAATAGTCGAATGTTACTATGTAATATATTTTCAAAATTCAATCAAGCGAAAGAAGAACATTAACTACTCAGTTTTATATCGAACTAAACTTTTGTGAAAATGAGCGAATTCACTTAATTGTGAATAAATTCGAAAGGAATCAATCGATTTTGCGATAAAGTAATAAATCTGAAATTTCTACTGTGTTCGATTTTTAATGATTTTTTTAAATCAAAAAAATTAGGTTATTTTCACGTAAAAAATATAGTTTTTACTAAAATTTGTTATTATAACTACGAAACAACTAAGCCTACTGAAACGCAATATATAAACGGATTAAAGGTTATGTAAATTTCAATTTTTCTAAGTTTAATTTAATAGTATCGGACTAACCCTTTTTCAGTTATCATTAATTATGTAAAGAAACGTTTAAAAATATGTATAATTTTACTTAAAAATTTAAAAAAAATAACCTCTTCATAGAATTTAAAATTTGGACCATATTTTTACTACTGAAACCACAACATATCAAAATTCTTTAGTGGTTTTTCAAGCCTTTACACTTCTTTTGATTTTGTAGCCTTGTGTTATCCACAGATTTTCGTTATAATTGAAACTCAGGGATATATTTTAAAAATTGTATATTCGTTTTTGTGTATATTTTTTTATAATTAATTGTAAAATTTTTAAGAACTTAGTTCATCCTTCAAAGCCTTCATTTAATATATTACTCAGAAGAGCATTTTTATAAGAAAGGGAATAAATAGTAAAATTAATTCCTATGAAGAAGGATATGTAGAAATTAATGTGCTTAATTTTTTGTATTTCATATAAACTAGTTTATGCTGTTGGGAAAAACATAATAAAAATTAGAAATGGGTTTCTAAAGATGTAATAAGATAAAGGTTACTTTTGCAAACTACAAAGCATATTGTTACGAAATTGTATTTGAATTCAAATATAACGGTTTTATCGGCTGGTTTAAAGTTACATCATGTTTCTCAACCTTTCTATTTCTGGAGACTTCTAATTGTGGACAATGTTGTTTACAGCAGTTAACCTAACTGTGGACATTATTAACATATCTGTGGATATTACTAACGTAGCTGTAGAACATACACCATTGAATAATAGCTTTGAGTTGCATTGTTTGTAAGTATGGTTACACTAAATGTTTAAGCAGCTCTGGAATTCGAACATTCTAGTTTTGTGCGTTAAGAACTATCATGATGGTACTAGCAGGAAGATTTGTATAAATAGTGGCAACGGTTGCAGTTGGTGTTTATTTTATAATAGGCTCTAATAGAGTGAATATCAACTGTGTTGTACATTATCAAGTGTAATTTAAGTGTATGTATTACTGAATGACTATTTAAATTGTTGTTGTGTTAAATTGAACAAATAAAGATATGTTACAATTTTAAACTAGAATTAATATAATAATAATAATATTCAAAGCTTATTAAAAAAATATCAGTTTATTTAAAATAATAATGCAAAAAAAATATAAATAACACAGTACAACAATTTTCAGTTCATTGCTTTGGGACTCAATTCTGACAATTGCACGTGAAAGTAGCCCCAAAAATAAGAACGTCTGCATCATTAGTTTTGTCAAGTTGGCTGCCGTAATAATTTAATGGCCATACGAATTTTTTTCCTCAAGGTGGATTTTTATCACTTTTTCTATATTTTAGCACGGTTATATCTCGTATACCGTACGCAATATCTCTTTTGTGGCTGAAGCAAAGTTCTAGATATTGTATAAAAAAAAAAGTACGGAACATACCTACCCGAAAAAGTAGCATACAGTGCCTTAAAAATCGCAAAAGTGACCATTTTTTTAATTTTTTTACCAATTTTTCACCTTTTTTGCTCAATAACTGGATTACAAATCCAATTATGGACCGATCACCATGAAATTAGGTCGTATGATTTGCGTCTATATGAAAGTTATTTATCATGAATTTTGTATGTATACCATAATTTTTAACAGATTTATTCACTTTAAAGTGATTTTCGGAAGCGGGTCTTATATGGGAGCTATGAATAATTATGGACCGATCATAATAAAATTTTTTGACAAGAATTTTGTATATATAAAACTTATTTGGAGCGAAATTTGTGTAGATACATATATAAATTAAACGTTTATGACCGATAAAGTCCAATTTCGGGAGGACATTTGTATGGGGGCTAGGTGAAATAATGAACCGATTTCAGTCAATTTCAACAGGCTTCATCCTTGGGCCGAACAAATTATATGTACCAAATTTTTCTAATTTTTGGGGCTACTTTCACGTGCAATTGTCAGAATGGAGTCCCATAATCATGTGTTGTACTGTGTAATTTAAAATAAAATTTATTCTCATCACTCGTTATTATTTAAAAAGTCTTCAATGCACAGTAAAATTTATTCACTTCAATCAGTGTATGTCACACTGTAACTGAAAGAAAAACACTTTCGTACTGTCATTTGGATTTAAATTAATTAAAAATTGATTCTCTGATAAAAGAAACCAATACCGCATGTGCTGATAAACTTTTATATCCAAAAAAAAAAAACTGAGCGTTTAATATTTCAAATAAGTTCTTGAAGTGCATTGAAGATATAATTCCCACTTGGCCAAATATTTGAAATTACAAGAATTTAGTCTATAGCAAACAGTTCATAAACAAAATGATTATAGAAAATATCAATGATTTTCAAGTACTAAGGACGGATGGGTCTGTATTTAAAAATTTACTTCAGCCATTTATGGAACGATTTGCAATGAAAATAAGTAAGAAAGTATGATCAAAAATACTAAGTAAATGAGGAAATACATTTTTCTTAAAAAATTTAAATAATTGATTGGTAATATGATTTCCGAATATATAAAACATATTTAGAGTGAAATTTGTTTAGATACCTATATAATTTAAACATTTATGACCGATAAAGTCCTAATTTGGGAGGACATTTGTATGGTGGTTAGGTGAAATAATGGACCAGTTTCAGTTAGTTTTAATAGGATTCGTTCTTGGATCGAAGAAAAGTCATTTACCCAATTTGATCGAAATATCTTAAAAATTGCGACAAAACTAAATAAAATCTTTCATTTAACCTTTTCTAATATGTTTTTATAATTCAACCCTACTTTATTTGGAATTTCTAGGACTTCTCTTATAATTTAACGCCTTAATATTTCATTAAACTATAACAGATTTCCTGTTCGTGGCAAACTTTCATATCAAACAAATCTTTTATAGTTTGAACTATAGATTTTGACAAACTAACAATTTCCACTGTTACCCTAAATGTTCCTTTATTTACCAACTAATCGGAACACAAACGAAGAAATAGGATCATTTTTACAATTGAACATAACCGAGGTGTCCTACTTTAGGGACTTTTGGTCCCGCTCATGGTGGGGTCATGAGGTCCAAGTTCTAAACTTAAACTCTACAACACTTCCTCTTTGCGCATGTGAAATTTCGTTTAAATTGGAGTAAGGGTTTAGAAGTTACAGATTTATTTCCCTCTTTTTTTTCTCATACAACTGTGCGTCGGTGGATATTTCCTTTATTTTCACGATTTTCAGATTCGATGTATTAAAACTAATAAAAACTTAAAACCAAATCTCACACACTCAGCTACTGTAAAACCAAATCAATTTATCATTATATATAAAATTATCTTTAAATTAATTGAAATGTCGATATCGTATGTAGAGTTTTGAGACTAAGTTTAAATGTCATGTTTTATTAATGAAATATTTAATAATTTCATACGATAATAAATAATAGCATGTTACATAACAAAAAATATTATTTGCAGATTCCTAACAGATTGTCTTCTTTATGTATGTTCCAAATTAGATATCTGCCAGAGATTCCGGTCATGTCTTTTAAACAAGGAAGAAAGTATGGTCGGTTAAGCCCGACCATATAATACCCTACACTAAGTAAAAGAGCAAAAACATTTTTCTTTTAAAATTTCAATAATTTATATTTTTGAGTGATTTTTGGAAATGGGCCTGTGATTTAAGTCTATATGAAAGTTAACTGTGTTGAATTGTGTGTGTACCAAAATTTTTAAGCGATTTATGCACGTTAAAGTGATTTTAGGAAACGGGTTTATATGGGAGGTATGACTAATTATGGACCGATCGTAACAAAATTTGCTGATATGAATTTTGTATATATAAAATTTATTTGGAGAGGAATTTGTGGAGATACATATATAAATTAAACATTTATGACCGATAAAGTCCAATTTCAGAAAGACATTTGTATGGGGGCTAGGTGAAATAATGGACCGATTGCAGACACTTTCAATAGGCTTGGCATTGGTCCGAAAAAATAATATGTACCTAATTTGATCGAAATATCTTCAAAATTGCGACCTGTACTCTGTGCACAAAGTTTACATGGAAAGCCAGACGGACGGACAACGTTTAATCGACTCAGAAAGTGATTCTAAGTCGATCGGTATACTTTAAGGTGGGTGTTACACTAATATTTTTGGGCGTTATAATCGCAATATACCCTCCCCACTATGTTGGTTATTGAAGCGATTAAAGAAACTTGGTCGTCAGTTTCGTTTAATTGCATTAAGTCGTTATATTATTCAATTCCCAATATAGTATTCGAAAGTATCCCTAACAAGGGAGGGTTCTACACATTACTGAAAATGATTTAAATATGATTCAATGCAAATAAAATTAAAAATTGTAACTGTAAGTATGCAACAACTATCTTATTCATTGGCTCAAATTTTTAAGAAGCATTTTTGACTTAATTTAATAAAAGATTTTCTTAAAATTAATAAATGTGAAAACCTTATGATGTTTTTAATATGCTTAAAGTCAAAGATATACAATTTTCAAATAAGGTTATAGGGTGAGAGTCCTATTGATAATTGAAAAAAAGACAAAAAAAAGTTTTTGATTTCGGAAAAAAAAATTCAAAATTTGTTCTTAATCAGTGCTTTACCACCATTTTAAAACGTTCACTATTTCACAGTTTTCTTTTTTTAAGTTTTAACAAAATTTTATAAAATCAAAAAAAAAACCTTCTACTGCACTCACGTTTTCTTAATGAAAAATAAAAAAATATAGAACAATGTCGTGATTAAATTATGAAAAGTTCATACATAAAGTACATTTTCTTCTCTGGGAAAACGAAAAAATAAGTGGGAAAAAAATTGCAAAAAATCTTAAATAGATGCAGTTAATATTAAAAATTATGAGTGGAGTTGGACAAGAAATAATTTTTAATTTTTCACGTGAAAAATTAATTAAATTATGGAAATCAGGCCAAAGAAAATATGCAAATGGGGTGGATAAATTCATAATTATTCTAAATTGAAAAATGTTGAAAGTATTATAACTAATTCAGCATTTCTTGTCAGTTTAATAAATGAATTTCTATATGTCATTATTTAAAATTTCTAAATAAAATAATTTTTGCAAACTTTTCAAGCTACCCTGACAAACGTACTTAACAGTTTGCTGCCAACATCTCTTTCACTTAATGCAAATGAACTGAAAGTATATTTAAAAAAAAATGCTGGAAAAAAGTAGAGCTCTAATGTACATGAATAGTATATGCGGATGCATGTTTGTTAATATTGCAGTTTAGAATGCAATGCAGCACGACAGATTTTAAGCAACTTAAAACTGAAGTTCACTAAAAAACAACGAACTAAGAAATGTAAAGATACAGCATGAAAGGTGTGTAATTTTAATTAGAATATAAGTTATAATAAGAGCGAAACAAAATGCTACAGGCAACTGTTGTGCATGTTAAAAATTTTTAAAAATTTGAAGTAATTTGAACGGGTGTTGTCGACGTCGTTTATTAAAGTTCAGTTTGTTTAAAGTAAAATAAAAATATAATTTTGGTTTGATCTTTTCGATTAAACTTGTAAACACCTGGATTTTATAAGACAGTTCTCGGACACAACATATGTAATGTCAATGTAGCAAGAAAACTTTTGCTGAATTTTGTATTTTAAAACTGTAGGATGTAATATATAACCATAACAATGTAGATCACTTCTAGAAGGTTCTATATATATATACAGAACCTTCTAGAAGTGATCTACATTGTTATGGTAGATTATGGAAATCAATTGAATTTGGACTTTAGACACGATGTGTCTCAAGGCCCAAAAATGGGTTACCTCGAATATATAAACACATAAATTTGTCATCCTTTTTATTTGTTTATATATCCGAGGTAACCCATTTTTGGGCCTTGAGACACATCGTGTCTAAAGTCCAAATTCAATTGATTTCCATAAGAGGCTTTATATGATAGAATTGTAGGCTGATCTTTAATTACATTGACTGTAGATCTTCGGAGTTTGTTCAAATTTAGCAGACATACAACCTATGGAACCAATTTGACACTTCCATGTTTACTTTTTCTAATTTTGAAAAGTGAAAAAATACCAGAAAGTATGTCTTGTAAAGTACAATTTTTTCTGCGTATATTTGAAAGTTCAAAAAATATATTCCGGAATAAAATTTTAATGTGAAAAAATGTACCGATCATTTCAGATTCATTCGGTTAATAATCGGTTAATTTAAAATTATTCGATTAACCGACTAATTTCTAACGTCATGTATTTTTGGCTATGGTGTCGATTCGGCTGGCTGGGCTTCAAATACGATCTTTTACGTTTCGGGTTATCGTAATGAATCGATTGATCATCACAAGTAATGATACGCCAGCATTTCAGACATACAAAATCGCCTTTCAAGGTCTCTCGACATCAATTCGTATGATACCCAATTTCCCTGCTTTTGGATGAATCGTACTGCTTGCAAACTTCTTCAAATTGCTGATTGAGTAGCACTCAATGATTTTGCAAGCTCTTGTTGAGTTTGACAAGAATATTCATGCGGTAATAACTCCATTTCGTGGTCCTCAAACTTTTTTAGCTGGCCTGGGCGACCTTTGTCTTCCGTGTCAAAATTATCACTTCTGAACCGTACAAGCCATCTTTTGCACGTTGAAACCGATTCAACACATTCCATAAGAATCGGTGAGCAATCAAATAATAATAAATTTACTTTAAAGAGAAATAAAATTTTTCAGTGTTGACACATATTTCGTCATTTATCAGGACTTAAGCTACGTTACCGCATACACCGTAATCGGCACCGAAAACGAAATTCAATACATTTGCAACGAAAAAAAGTTCGTTTCAGAAATCGGCAACGAAAATTGGGAACGAAACGGCACCGATCAGTAACGAAAAACCTGTCAATTGGGCCGGAACGAAAACAACTTCAAGTAGGCTGTTTTCGGTGCTGTAGGAACAATTATTTTAATTATTTTTTTATTTCAAATTTAAAGAAAATCAAAATGAATAAAAAAAATAAATTTTCATTATTGGAAGAGGAAAAAAATTTTTTTCAAAAATAATGAAATTCTATTTAATGTGCGACATCCAAAATTAAAAAATAATTTCGTTTCTGTTTTATGCCGCAACGCACCCAACTGAAACGAAAACAATTCAGAAACGAGACGGTGACGAACACCAACGTTTTTCAGTTTCAGTTTTCGTTATCGGCGCCGATTAGGGTGTATGCGGAAACCCAGCTTTGAGCTACGTTTCCGAATACACCATAATCGGCACCGAGATTTATAAATTTTAAAAACCGGTTAACCGACTGATAAAAACCGGATAACCGAAAATCAAGATTTTAAATTAACCGGTTTGCAAAAAACCGAGATTTCGAAGAAAAACCGGTTTTTCGGTTATCCGGTTTATAAACACTAATAAGTACTCTATATTTATATATTGTCTAAGAAAACATTCATAATTGTCTTACAATAATGAATTTCGTAATGAAATTGGACATAAACAAATTTATATGAACCTAAATATTTCTACCGTAATTGAAAAATATTTTATTGTCATATATTTGTGGTGACAATAAAATATTAATATAAATTTTGTAAGTATATCAGTATATCGCCACGATAAAAAATAACTAGAGATTGGGAAAATGGAGCTTACTTTGTATTTTTTAAATGGGAAAAAGTATATTGATTTATTTGTCATGTGATTTTTAAAAATTGTGTGAATAATTTGAGCTTATGAGAAAGTTTTACTCCATTATGATATTCTTACTCTTAATATTTTTTTAGAAAAACATATGTGCAAATCTCAACCTTACAATTTGTTTCTATAGGATCATATAAAATTATTGTACCGAAATGATACCCATAATGGCACTGTGGGGTAGACAAAAATATTATAATGAAAAATATACCAACTTAGTAAGAAGTTTTAGTAAAAAATGGTGCTTCCTCGGAAGCAGGTTTGTAAGGCAGAGAGCACTTGTATACTGCTACCACTTCGCATGAAAGATTACATGATTTTTATATGGGATTCCTCGCGTAGAGGCTCTGCATAAGGAATCCAAAATAAGCATATTTCACAGCATTATAATTGATCTGATTTTATCGAATTAAATATGTTCAAACAATTGTGCACATATATTTTAGAGCTGCTGAGAAGCAATAAAATCTTACAGACCCAGTGATTGCCTAACAAGAAGCGCTGATTTTTTCTAAGTTCTTCACCACCTATACGAATAGCTTAATGTATGCCTTCCAAAATCATTTTTGTAAGGTAATAATTTTAGGATGCAATTAATGTAGCAGTAGAAGATGCAGTACTCATATTTATTGCTTCCAAATCCAGAATATTTTTTGCAGGGGTTCTACCACATAGAGCCTGTACTTTCATCGGAAAATTATGTGGTACATATGTTAAAAATGCTGTTGCACGGTGTAATTTGAGAAAGTTTTCCGATTAATAATTGATTAATTTAATACATCCTGTAACTATATGTGTCTCTAACATGTATATATGTATAATGGTTTATAATTACTTCCAAAAATTTTACTGTACTACTCACATATAATTACTAACAAAACTAAATTATTGTTAAGATATTTTAGTAGTACAAGAATTAGCTGCAAGCAATCAATGCAGTTGCATAGTTGCGAAAGTATTAAATCTATTATACAAACATATATTTCAATGTTAGTAGATTTTGGCATAAACACAACCATATATATAAACATACAGTGTCAGTTAAAACGCATAGGACAAAAATTGCTTCTATTCTACAATATTTTTATAGAAATAAAAAATTTGCTTAATTTTGAAAACAAAAACATATTCATAAAAAAAATATTTTTGGGAAAACAATATTAATTTTTTAGTAAGTTTTAGTTTTTATGTGTTAAATTCCCATTTTAATTATTGATAAATTCACTGAAATTTATTGTTGGGTAATAAGCTAGTTCCAATGCGCATTTCACAGGTTGCTTGGCCAGATCATCAGGATAAAGATATTATAGAAATAAAGCTATAGAGTGAATGAGAATTACAGACACCCAAGCTTTATTTGGGTCTGAAAATTCTATTCTATGCTTTAATTGGATACTTAAAAATAACTTAAACTTTTAACTTTTGGTTAGAAGTTTAGAGAAGCAAACGGGATAGGAAAAGTTGCAGGATTTAGCATGACTTGCGACAGCTTTAGAATTGCTGTTATTTGAAAAAAAATTATTGTGAAAAGTTGCAAGGCACAACTTGATGTGAGTAAACGTGAAAGGGGTTTCGAAGTAATTTTAAAAATAAATGAAAATAAATTTACCCCTATGTAAATAGGCTCAAAGAGTCATAGCGCATTTTAGGGTATCATTTTTTTCTACCGCAACTAGTTCAAAATAAAAAAAATTAAAACCGAAGGATAATTGTCGGTTTTAGGTCTTGAAAAAATTCGGTTTCGGTTAAAAACGAACACAAAAAATAAATAATAGTATTAAATTATTGGTAGTATGTCATAAAAGTGCGGAATTTTTTTTAAATGTTTAGCTTTTATTTTGAAACATTTGTACAACATAAATTTATTCAATGTCCATTGTTAGCTATGACCTTTTCCCATCTTTTTGGAACTGCTCATCTTTTGAGGCCAAGAACGAATCATGCCAATATCGAATACCATGTTCCAAAGTGTAACGTATCCCATAGAGAACGTTCTTCATCGAAACAAGTCGGATGGGGCACTGTCTTGACTATAAAGTGGGAGAGACAAACATTCCCAACCACTTAATTCTAAAAACTTTTTAACAGGTATTGCATAATGTGGACGAGTGTTGTCATGATGGAATGTTACAGTTTCATGTCTGGCTCCATATTCTGGTCGTTGTTCGGTACAGGTTTCCTCTGATGGTCGGATTTCAGCAGCTCATAATAGATAGAACCCTTTTTCTCCTAAAAAATATAGAGAATTACCTTAGCGTGTCGTTTTGGCTGGTTGGCCGAACTTCACATACGATCTCCTACGCCTAGGGTTATTGTAATGGATCCAGATGGCCTGAGCGATCTTTGTCTGGCGTGCAAAATCACCACTTCTGTTACTATATTATTATTGCCGCAGAAATCGAGAAAATCGGTACACAAATGGCTGACATATAAGCAAACATCCACGATTACCTAAATTGTTAACCTATTTTTATCTATGTATATCTGGATACTAAGTCTTTAGTATAGACGATATGGATATCTAGTGATAGAAAGACAATTCCAACGACGTATATAACGCTATAGAAACTTGCACCTAGAATGGGTCAAAATCGGAAAAAAAAATTCCACCGACAAATATTTTATACTTTTGTGACAGCCGCATATAGCTCTCTTACTCGTATTTATTTTAGAGCGCATTTGTTGTTCTTAAATCTTTACTTTATTTTTTGATCGATACTGTATATAAGTACATACATAATATCATACTTAAATGTCATGTTGCACATTTATATAACAAGATGTATAAGAGTTTGTTCATAGCCAAACATATAACCAGACCATAGTACATATTTTAAGTATATATTTTATCATGATAATAATATTATGCATATTCCTTAGCTCTAATTTAATTAATCTTGTAGCATGTACAGATTTTGTTAAAAGTACACTAATACCTTAACTAAATAACAAGCAGCTTCCTGAACAAACATAACAATTTTTTATAATAAGAAGACATAAAAACAAACTGCACACACAGTCACTCTCACAAACACACATACCAATGCACATTCATATATTGAAATATGGAGTCTTACCTAACTACCTATATATACAAACATACAACTATATATACAGTACATACATGCATACTTTTAAGTTTACATTGTGTATATATCTTAAGACAAAAGTTGTTAGTTACCAAAACTTTTACATGTAAAGGCAGATTATCTTCACATGCATGCAGTAGCAGCTGCAAACAAAATAATAGCATTTCATTCATAAATTTGGCGCATTTCCAATAAAATAAATGGTAATGCATTGCAAATTTATTTCTGAAATACTGCAATATGCTATTATTGTGAATAAATTTGTTAATCAATCAATATTTCTTAGCAATATATTCAGAATTCAAAATATAAAATAATAAATAGTTTATCTTTTGTTTTTAATAACTTGTATGTAATTTTGAAGCCTATATATCTGTCATTTATTCCCACTTAGTTATTGACCATTATAGTGTAAACAACCAAGTTTTTTATGCTTACAAAATGTCGAATTTTGTACCTACACGCAGAGAAAAAATATAATTGGGCATGGTTACTGTAACCATTTAAATAGTGTTACAGAATTTTTAACAATATTATAGTCACAGTAACCATTTACATGATTGTGGTAACCATAATATGGTTAATTTACGATTCACATGATTGTATCAATCATATATATGGTTACAGTAAACAAGTATATGTTTGTGACAACCATATTTATGATGAATAATTTCATCATAATATGTTGTTCTCAGATTATGATAAGCCTTAAGCCGAGAGCAACATAATATGATAAGTCCTTCATCATATGAATGGTTGTCACAAACATATACTAAATACAAAAACAAGTTTGAAAACAAAATATGTAAACAACAACAATATAATGGTATCAGAAAGTGAGATGTTTTATTGACCTTAAACATTTTTAATAGTTCTTGATAAAAATAATCAATGTTTGGATACGTTGCATTTTGTTGCTTTTGATATATTTTTAATTTTTTTTTTTTTGAATATTAGACAACAATATTTTAACTACATAAAAGTTTCATTGTATTTTAAAAGAAAGCCTGCTAAATTTGTTTGTCAGTGATATTCAAGACATCCATTTAAGGTAAGATTTTTTTTTTAATTTTGAGTTTTCAA
This sequence comes from Calliphora vicina, assembly GCF_958450345.1. NCBI lineage: Eukaryota > Metazoa > Arthropoda > Insecta > Diptera > Calliphoridae > Calliphora > Calliphora vicina. Next base: position 138,003,829 of record NC_088780.1, on the reverse strand, counting down.
TTGAAAAAAAGTTAAAGAGTTCAGTTGAGTTCAGTAAAATTTTTTTTACTATAGTGTTTACCATCCTTTCTATTTCTAGAAACAAAAAAGAAAATCCACCCCAATTGACCCCCGAAAAATTTTGACCCATAAAAGCATCATGGCCAAACAAGTTGTTTGAGAGATATTTTCGAAATTTGTTTTCGATTTTATATGTGGAAATATTAGTACTGGAAACGACAAAGCTGTAGACTTTTGTTTATGAATTTTAGATAGTCCATAAAGTCTGGGAGCCGTTGCTGCTGATTTTCAAAAGTCGGCTTCATATGGGAGCAATGACCAATTATGGGCCGATGGTTATAAAATTTGGTGAAATAACTTTTGCATATGTATAACTTATTTGTGTTAAATTTTCTTGCAATACCAATATTTTCAAGAAATTTATGCTAGTTAATGTGATTTTCGGAAGTGGGCCTTATGTGGGAGCTATGACTAATTATGGACCGATCGTCACAAAATTTGATGGTGCGAGTTTGGCTTATATAAAACTTATTTGAGCTGAATTTGGTTTGGATATCTATATAACTAAGATATTTATGAGAGTTTAAATATTTTCAGATAGGGCAATCGTATGGAGGCTAGGAGAAATAATGAACCGATTCTAACCAAATTCGATAAGCTTCGTTCTTGGGGCAATATAAAAGCTTGTAAAAAATTTTGTTTGTTTTGAATTATCTTTGAAATTTCAACCGGACGGACGGACATGGATAAATACACTCAGAAATACTAAATTACAAGCATCAGCAAACACAACCCATATTAAAAACTTAATAAAATTTATGTCTTTTATAATTTGAAAGTAAATTTTTAATTAGGCTTAAGTTCATTTTTATTATAATTTATTTGCAATAATTCAAAGAATATCACTGAATACTAAAATTTTAGACAATTGACAAATTGGAATGCATTTTCTACCCTACCAAGGGCGTCATCAACAATCTTCATTGTCAAGGTCTATTTGTAAATATCATCTATTTAACTTACTATTATTAGGAATTACAATATGGGAAGCCTAATTCATATTTATATTATTTAATTGTACGCATTAGGTTCTTTCACGGAACAAAAACCCAGCCCACATCTCCCGAACAAGCTAGCTTAGCAAGCGCTTGCGTACAGTTCCAAGTGAAGAGCGTTAGGAAAGATAGGGTTAGAAAGATGAAATAAATCCAAAATAGATGGCCACCCCTAACAACCCCCTCTTAAACCAAAAGTCGCATTACAAATGGTTTAAAAATGTTGTTATTGCCTTCCAAGCTATGTTTATTGTGTTATCGTAATGAACCAGCAGAGACCTACGCCTGTGAGTCGAGCCGCCGATTCGTGAAATATTAGGACATTATCACAATATGACATGATGATATGGCATGAGACCTTGTGATTTCACCAATTATATTATGTATTTTTTACATACATTTTGTGAGTACTTCTCATTTTATTAGTATAATATCTTTAACTTTCCTAGAGCGAATAACAATAAATTTCAGTGAATTTATATAACGGCAAGTTGTAATAATGGCCCTAAAACCTATTAAAATAAAATGTTGTATTTCCTAAAATGATTTCATTGGATCATAATATGATTTATATGGGTCATAAATAAGATTGGTACATATTATGATTGATTTATATCATAATATAATTATTTCAGAACATATTATATTATGATATTTATTAATAATAATGCTCATAATATGTTTGGACTACAATCATAAATCTTATCATAATAAGTTGCTCTTAGACTATGTTTAACACAACCATGTGTTTTCTCTGCGTGAGGATTTCCTAATCAAACAAAATGGTTACGATATTCATACATGGTAGTTGCCTAAAAGCAAAATATTGTTTCTTTTATTATATAAATTTAATTTAACTTGACGATTATTTTATATATTTTACGATGCATTTCAATGACTTTGTCTTATATTTTAAAGACAATTTCGTTCAAGTGCTGGCTCATTCGGAAGGTGGTTATTTCGGAATGTCCAATTTTCGATCAAACTTTCCAGTTTTCCTACCAGTATCTCGCGAACTACGACACTTTCCAGCAAAATGATTTCTCAATAAAGACATTGTAGCTCGAAGTGAACAAAAAAAAACAGTTTGTTTCAAAGTTTGTTTAAAATCCGCACTAAATTTCTTCACCCATCTGTTTGGTTTTTGTGTACATGTGATAGAGTATGAAGTAGTTTTATACTAAATTTATTTTATACAATATTATTTCGACAACATTAAACATTTTTGGTGCTGGTTAAAACTTTACATTACATCTTTTTACAAACAACAAAATGAAGAAGTTGCAAAAACAAAACAAACAAAAAAAATAAATAAATAAATGGAATGAAACGAAGCGTAAGAAAAAAATAGGCATTGCTGTGTTCTTTTAAGCCATGCCTGCAAAACAACCATGCAGATGCGTATAATTACGCAACAACTTTTCGTGTATTTCCTGTTACTTAGCTTTATTATGTAGTTGTTTTTATGCCCACCACCAAAAAGATGGTCGGTATATTGAGTTTGTCATTCTGTTTGTAACATATCAGAATATTGGTCGTACAACAAAATAAGAATATATATTCTGGGTTTTTACAAAATTCTAAGACGATATAGCTATTTATGCCCGTCCGTCTGTCTATTGTAGGCACGAGAGGGAAGAAGGTAAATTTTTCCCGAATATTCCATTTTGATCAGAAATTTTAGCTATTCAAAATGGTTAAAATCTGTGAGACAACCTATAAAACTACGTCAAATATTATAATTTTCGTAAAATGTTATAACTAAACAAAATTCAGCAAAAATAAGTATCACCTAAAGACAAATCATAAATTGAGACTTTATTTGAATATTCGGTTATATCTGAAAATAAGTTAGATACGCCCAAATCTTTTATAAATAACGTCATTCGTCACAAACAATCATCATTCATGATTAATCATTATTTCATAATATGTAGTTCTCAGATTATAATAACCATAATCCGAGAACCATGGTGAAGTAATACATCATAACAACGGTTGCCATAAACATGTATTTATCTACCACAACCATATATATGATTGCTGCAATAATAACGCAACCACATACATAGTTACAGTGACCATAGTATTGTTAAAACTATGTTATTGCTATTGTTAAATTTTGAAATGATTAAGGAAAACATTTACAACTATAATTTTTCTCTGAGTGCAGATAGAATTTGACACACATAGTTATTGTCCAAAAATGGACCGAATATGTTGAACTGGTAAGAAGTTGGAAACAAATATTTTATTTATTGTATCTATACAAAATAATGTGAACTATCAATAATTTGTTCAAATCTTATATCTAAATATTAATTTTTATTTACGTCCCACCACAGTTGGACGAAAAATTATGTTTAATTTATAGATCCTATTTTGGAGTTTAACCCATTATTGCCCGGTACCCGAAAGCGTTAACCAATTTCAATGAAACTTTGTACGTAGTGGTTTTTAGGTCTAACTAAGGAATAATTAAAGTTTCAAGAAAATGGAACGATTGGTTTTTGAGATATGAGATGGTAAGTTTACTTACCAGTGGGCTGATATGTTAAGGGTTTTCGGAATATTACACAAAAATTTTTTTAACAATAAAATTGATTTTTTCGTAAAAGTAAAGTAAAAAGTTAATACATTTTTTGGAAATAAGTTTACATTTACCATATAAAATAAAATTGTATACTTTTATATGCTTTTTTAAAGCATTTTTGATGTAAACAGACATTGCATACTTGGCATTCATATGTTGTATGGGTATGACAACCCGTTTTCGGTTTCCAAAACGTCTTGAAATACAATGTATTGTTTTGTTAAGGTTTGCCAATTGCGACTAATGGTCTCTTGATAGTGAAAATTCTTCACTTTCGGGTGGTCTTATACTGGTCAGCAGTTCATTTACAACAGCTGCACGAAATAGTAGTTGCGAAAATGGTTTTATTCCCTCTTTTGTTTAGACCAGCACATGCAGTTTCTACGAATTCAAAAACAATGACCACCAACATTTTTTTGATCGTACATCAATTATATAGTTAGCTAACGGATTGTCATGTAGATCCACTCCACCCATTTCCAGTCCAGTGTGGTGTTTGGTTTTGGATCCACTCTGCCGTGATTTGTCTCTCCAGCGATCGCCGTTTGTCAACTTCTCTGGGAGTTGGGCCCCTTCATAATTTGATGAAGGGGACCGCCATAGAGTTGTACGTTGTAACGATATCCGTTTGATGCAGTCAAACACCATGTCTTCAATTCAAAACGAATAGGCTTTCTTTTAATAAACTTCTTACAAGAATGCATACCGAAATATGGAATCACTTCCTCATCAATGGCTAAATTGTGAGCAAATATTACAGACAGTATGAAACGTTTGTTTCATAAGTCTGAGAATGCTACTAAGTCTATAACTTTACCGAATATATCTTTTAGATCAATGTTGCTCTTATCAAATAAATTAACGTATCCTTTTATCATTTCGCACGATTTCATGATATAGCTTTATAAATAATTTAAACGCCAAAATATGGGTCCTTTGACCATTATATTTTCCATTCCTGTAATTCATGAAAGCCGATAAATAACAAAAATTCAACAACATTTTTATATCATGCGGCTCAACAGACAACGTGACATTGTTGCATACTAAATTCACTAGTCAGCATAAGATATATAAGGAATTTCCTTTTTTTGAATTTAATACGAATTAAGCGAATTTTATAAATTTTGCCGAATTTGCTACACTTTTCTGGCCATTGGTAAGTAAAATTACCACAAGGATAGGTGATAGTATTTCAAGTGTTTAGGAAAATTTATTTGAATTATTTTTTATACGTAATAAAAGTGATACAAATTATGGCTTATAAACAGTTTACTGTTAGTCAATTTAACATTTTATATAATTTGTATACTTATCTTATAGGTTGTCGAAAAAGTTCGCCAAAGACACATAAATTAAAAAAAATAAATATCCTCCAAATTATTTTTTTAAAACACACTAAATTAGAAGGTTTTTGAAAGAAAAGTTCATTATTTTATACATTATTAGCTTTAGAGCTGTTTAAAGAGCTGGTGAAATTACCCGATGGGCAATAATGGGTTAAATCAACAATAACCTTGTCAATCTCTGAAATCTCAAAACGAAGTGGTTCAGCTGCAGTAATATGGGGTAAAGTAGGTGGTAACTCTATTATGTCGTTTGACTCGTTTGAGGAAAATACATTCTTTAGATGACTAACAAACAGGTTTCCTTTTTTAGTACCGTTTCTCGACCAGCCTCCACTAGAATTACGTAGAGGAGGTCTGCTCATAACAGGTATTTTTAAATTTTTTGTAGCTCGCCATAGAGAGTAATTTGGGTACTGGGTGGCATCTAAGTTCTCCAGATATTTATTAATTGAGTCAGTTTTGCGTTTGTGAAGACTGAGGCGTTTGCGACATTTTCTAAGCTCCGTTTTAAGTTGAGGGGATCTGTAGAGTTGCCACTCTCGACGAACTCTTCTTTTTTCAGCTAATAACTGTTCAATGTCTGCAGAATAGAGTCTATTGTATCTTATTTGTTGGGTTATTTGAGTGGCGTGTTCAACTGCAAGTTTTAAATTTTCTTCAAAATTTTTGAGTGAGATATCGATATCTTCTGGAAATAAATATATGAAAAACTTTGTTTTGATTTACCGTTATACATATTTTGTTATCAAAAACATTAAAATGCATAAATCAAGAATCGATGTAGATAAAATTAACTACTAAAATTAATTCAATCGGATGGGGCAGAAAAATGTACAAGAAACTGTACCACTATTACATTTCGACACAGCCGTATATAACACTCTTATTTATATTTGTTTGTTTCTTACCAAATTAAAAAACATATACTTAATAAAAAAGTAAAAAAAGAAACTAAAGAAAAACTGAAAATAAAAAACTTAAAACATGTAGTGTCATGTTATAGGCAGCCCGCCATTACCAACATTAAGCCATCTTTTGCATTTACATTTCGTTAAGAGAAAATATTTATGATCATATGTATGTTAGGGTAGACCAATGTCCCGGTGGTAAATAAACCCAGTAAAAATTTTGCAATTTCTTGAAAGCAACTTAGAAAGCAACAGAAGTTCATGAAAAACAATTTTTCGAGCACTTCGTTGAAGGCGCTTCTGATACCAGCAATAGTAAGCGAGAAAATAATAGTCTTGATTTAATTTGTATCTCTTTCTTGTGTGGGAAACCACACAAAATTTAATATTTATTTATTTCTTGACATTACTTGTGCCCTCAATTGAGCATAGAAAATTGAAACTATATATGGATAAGGAGATAGTTATAAAATTATGTCGGATACCATTTTTTGTTGCTGTTTTTGCCAAAAAGGTGTATTATGTAAGGGAAATCATTCATATGTAAACTGTGTTGACGATAAAATATTTGATAAAAGAAAATAAAATATTGATGGCATATCAAAATTTTTACTACAAAAAAAAATATGTTGCTAGTGCAAAATACGCAAACATGCCATGTGCGTGGAAAACAACACAATCGGGTAAATTGCGTGAGAGTTTTTAAGGGTGTAATGATTTTTGTATGGAGATTATCCATTGATTTCCATTTATCGTTTATAATTAATCGTTCATTTTTTTGCAGTATATTTTAGAAGATACGTTCACAGTGACAGAGTCACTCTGCTCTCCACTCTGCACTCCACTTAACTGTTCTAAATGCAGAGTGTAATTTTGTTAAAATTATTTGCCAAATTAATGAAATTGTAAATAAACAATTAAAACTTCAAACCCTAATTTCATTATTTACAAAATATCAGAGAATCCCTGAAATTTTCATAAAATATTTTTTTGTATCCAAATCTAGCATTACTATAATTTATATGAACTACATGTATGCATATAATTACAAATAAGTGTAAAGGCATACATATGTGTTTAAGCCTGTAAGTTTTATTTTACTAGTTGTATATATGTGTGTATCTATGAATTTACTTGTGTATGAATATTTTTTTAAAATGTGTTCACTTTCACTTTAACACAACTAATTATTTTTCGCTTGACAATGTTTCGCTTTTGAAAATGTTTAATTAAATACAACTTCATACAATTTGCCAGACATTATCCAATGCTGTATGTGTGTTGCTTTTTTTTGTATTTTCTACGAAACATCACAATTGGCCAAATGAATGTGTGGATCTTTTTTAAAAATTTTGAAAAAAAATTGTTAAGCACAGTTCATGTAATTTATTGATATTTCCTGGCGCATCAATTTAGCACAGAAACGCATAAATAGATTTAAAAATATTTGTTTATCTATCCATATAAATAAAAATCAAATGTCGTTCGTTAGTAATTGCATCAGTTGAGAACGGCCGGACCGATTTAGACAAATTTTTTTTAAAATGTTGGCCATAGTCCAACTTAGGTTTTTACAGAAAATTGACCACGTCCACGTCCACTTTTACTCCAACTTCTTTCGATTTATCCAAAAATGGAAAACGGCTGCACCGATTTGGCTAATTTTTTTTAAAGTTAATTTGTCCACGTCCACTACTTAAATAATATACTTATATAAAAATATCTAATCAAAATCGCTTATAGGTCAGAAATATGAGTAATCACAGATCGAGCTCTTATTCTTGATTAAACGCTTATTGGCGAAGTTATTAGCAAATTTAGATATTTTGAGTTTTTATATAAAAAATCGATTTTTGGTTAGAAATATGACTGATCACAGATCGAGCTCCTTTTCTTGATTAAACGCTTATTGGCCAAGTTATTATCGAATTTTGATATTTTGAGTTTTTATATAAAAAATCGATTTTTGGTGAGAAATATGAGTGATCACAGATCGAGTTCTTTTTCTTGACTAAACGATTATTAGCCAAGTTATTAGCGTTTTTAGATATTTTGAGTTTTTATATAAAAAATCGATTTTTGGTCAGAAAAATTAGTGATCACATATCGAGCCCTTTTTCTTGATTAAACGCTTATTGGCCAAATTATTAGCGAATTTAAATATTTTGAGTTTTTATATAAAAAATCGATTTTTGGTCAGAAATATTAGTGATCACATATCGAGCTCCTTTTCTTAATTAAACGCTTATTGGCCAAGTTATTAGTTATTTTAGATATTGTGAGTTTTTATATAAAAAATTGATTTTTGTTCTGAAACATAAGTGATCTCAGATCGAGCTCCTTTTCTTGATTAAACGCTTATTGGCCAAGTTATTAAATAATTTAGACATTGTGAGTTTTTATATAAAAAATCGATTTTTGTTCAGAAATATGAGTGATCACAGTTTGAGCTTTTTTTCTTGATTAATTAGCGAATTTAGATATTTTGAGTTTTTTTATAAAAAATCGATTTTTGTTCAGAATGAGTGATCACATTTCGAGCGTTTTTTGATTAATTAGCGATTTTAGATATTGTGAGTTTTTATATAAAAAATCGATTTTTGTTCAGAAACATAAGTGATCACAGATCGAGCTTCTTTTCTTGATTAAACGCTTATTGGCCAAGCTGTTAGCGAATTTAGATATTTTGAGTTTTTATATAAAAAATCGATTTTTGGTCAGAAATATAAGTGATCACAGATGGAACTCCTTTTCTTGATTAAACCCTTATTGGCCAAGTTATTAGCGAATTTAGATATTTTGAGTTTTTGTATAAAAAATCGACTTTACTTCAGAAACATGAGTGATCACAGATGGAACTCCTTTTCTTGATTAAACGCTTATTGGCCAAGTTATTAGCGATTTTAGTTATTTTGAATTTTTATATAAAAAATCAATTTTTGGTCAGAAATATGAGTGAGCATAGATCGTGAAATATGAATGATCACAGATCGAGCTCCTTTTCTTGATTAAAAGTTTATTGGCCATGTTATTAATGATTAAAGATATTGTGAGTTTTTATATAAGTAATCGAATATTGCTCAGAAATATGAGTGATCACAGATGGATGTATTTAGCAGATGTATTTAATAAGTGGACGTGGAACATTTTAACTCCTTATATCGCAGTTTTAATGGTGTTTTTTGCTCTTTTTTAAAAGAAGGGCATAAAAGACCAATGCCTTGAGGATTTAGAGGCTTAACATATTCTACAAAAATGTTCTCCGTAACATTTTACATAAATTTGCTGAACACATTTTATACCTAAAATGTAAGGATCACATGGTTTCTTATGCCGATTAGCAATAAGAATGTGCCAGAGTTGGGAAACTTTAAAACTATCAAGATTTTTTAAAATTGCTGGATATTTTTATACTTTAAAGAAATTCCGGTATAAATTATATGCATTTATTTTTTTTATAAAATCCTTTTACTTTTTTTATTTTACTACGATAGGGGTAGCGAAGCGCAGCGGATTAAACTAGATAATATATAATTTCATCAACTACAATATAAGCAATATACAATACAATATAAACTGCCGTTAATAATATTATCCACAATTTTGCGAATTATTATTATCTGAGTTTTACCATGGCACTAGTATGATTTGCAAAGGATGGCCAATTGTGATACAACTATTTATATGTGTAAGTATGAGTATTAACCCAAGTATTTTATTATATAAGTAAAATAAAAATCCTTCGCATTTATTCAACATTAAGTAGCTAAAATAAAGAAACACCATATGGGTTTTTTGCAGTGTTTAATTATGATATTATTTTTTTTCTTCTTTCTTTATTCGGTTACTTGTGACACTATATTTCACAGATTTGGCTGCAATGTATGTATATTGAATTTTGTATTTAATAAAGTAGTGACAAGACTCACTTTTAATGAAATACTTTTCTTACAATAATTTTACAGTTATCCCTTAAAAATCCAAATAATTGTATTTCATACTTAATTTAAAACGCCGTTATTAGCTTTTTCCAAAAAAGCATTAAAATTTTTCATCTTTCAAAAACTTTCTCTTCTAATCTTTGACTTTAACATTAATACAAACTTATAAACACACTTACTCGTACAAACACATATGTATGTAACCTGTCAAAGGGACAATAAGAAAAGCCTTCAAAAAACCACCAAGGAAACTTGTGTGGCAACTTAAAGAAAACAAACAACAAATAACGAAACTTTAACAAGTTCAAAAATTAACAATGTCATCAAAGGGAATTTACATGTTTGCCCTTCTACCCTGCTGGCGCAGAAAGCTTTCCTTATTGGGTCGGTTTTCTTTATTTCGCCAGTGATGAAATGCTAAATCGTCGCTAAGACTTAAAAACAACTGGAAAATGAAAGAACCGAAACATATGTACATTGTACATATTATGGGAAAAACAAAAAAACCCTAAACTTGATGTGGCACACACTAAGACAAATACGCACAGCCACACTAACACACATGCAGCTACACATACATATTGTCACTATAAATGCAAACGGACGTAACTACAATTTTATTTTTTTTTACAGGAGAAGCAAAAAACGTAAAGGGAATATAGTCAATAATGAATTTCTTTTAAACACTACACAATTTTAATGTATTGTGGTTGCAGTAGTATAAATATGGTCCAAATTTCAAATTCTACGCTTGTAAACACATAAAATTTTGTGATAATAAGCGAATTCACTTAATTGCCCATAACTCATTTTGTTCCTATTACATGTGGATTTGCGATAAAGCAATAAACCAAGTAAACAATTTCTGCCATTTTAGATTTTTTATGAGTTTTTTAAAACAAACTAATTAGCTATTTTCACGTAAAAAATATATTTATACCCTACACCACCATATTGGGTAGGGTATATGTCGATGTCCGTCTGGCTGGTCGGCTGGCTGGCTGTCAATGTGAACTTTGTGCGCAGAGTACAGGTCGCAATTTTGAAGATATTTCGATCAAATTTGGTACATATTATTTTTTGGGCCCAAGGACGAAGCCTATTGAAACTGGCTGAAATCGATCCATTATTTCACCTAGCCCCCATACAAATGTCCTTCCGAAATTGGACTTTATCGGTCATAAATGTTTAATTTATATATTTATCTCCACAAATTCTTCTCCAAATAAGTTTTATGTACACAAAATTCATGTCACCAAATTTTGTTACGATCGGCCCATAATTAGTCATAGCTCCCATATAGACGCGCTTCCGAAAATCCCTTTAACGTGCACAAATCTCTTAAAAATGTTGGTATACACACAAAATTCAACATACACGCAGAGAAAAAATATAGTTGGGCATGGTTACTGTAACCATTTCAATATTGTTACATTTTTAAGCGATTTATGCACGTTAAAGGGATTTTCGGAAGCGGGTCTATATGGGAGCTATTTTTGTATATTTGTTTACTGTAACCATATATATGATTGATACAATCATGTGAATCGTAAATTAACCATATTATGGTTACCACAATCATGTAAATGGTTACTGTGACTATAATATTGTTAAAAATCTTGTAACACTATATAAATGAATACAGTAACCATGCCCAATTATATTTTTTCTCTGAGTTTAGTTACCTTTAATATATACATAAATCAAACGACCTAATTTCATGGTGATCGGTCCATAATTGGTCAAATGTTTTTGCTTTTTACTTATTGTAGGGTATTATATTATCGGGCTTGACCGACCATACTTTCTTACTTGTATTTGCTTAAATTTGTTATTATAACTCCAAAACTATTGAGTCGATTGAAAAGCAATATACATATAAACGGATTAAAGGTTATGTAAATCTCAAACCTTCCTAATAACATCGGACTAACCCTTTTTGAGTTGTCATTAATTATGTGGAGAAATGTCTAACAAAATTTATAATTTTACTTAAAAATTTAAAAATCCTATCCATAGAATTGAAAAATTTGTAGCCATGATGCATCAAATCTATATAGTGGTTAGTCAAGCCTTTTGTTTTGCTGTTGACCTGTTTAATCAATCAAAAACTCGATTTTGAATTTTTGTGTAGTTACGTCTGTTTGCATTTAAGGTAACGATATACACTTACAATTGAGTTGACATTTTGTATTTTAGTTTGACTATTATCATATCATTGTAAAGTTGTCTGTGTATGTTCATGGGTATTTGAATGTATGTTGGTAGCTTAACTTTATTTCCTTTTAAAAATGAGAGAAAAGAAACGTTTAACCCAAATAACTGTTAAAACTATTTTAAACATTTACTTAATATTCTCACATCTTTGTGGATTCATTTTGTTAAAAATTTATTCCTCATATTTGCGTCTCATCACTAGTGAGCAAGGACAAGTATATATAGATACGAAAGCAGTTTAAAAAGGTTTAATGACTTATAATTTAGTAATTTTTTAGATATCACAATATTGCTTAAATAGCAAAAATAGACTTTGAGTTGCAACCTGTTAAATTTTAAATAGGATTTTAATATAACACTTGTAAATGTTTGCAATCATCAGGGCAAGTTTTTCAAGCACAAACTTGAAAAGTAACATTATGTATATTCTACAAGATAAAAGCATTTTGTGCTCTACTGTGCATATATGTGCATATTTCGCTTGTCAACTAAAAATGCTTTAAAGAAAATATTGCTTTTGAGCGTTCTGCCCACAAGCTTGAAAGTAAAAAATTATTTTTTTAAATTTTTATTTTTTTATCAAATAAAGATAATTTTACTTTGGAAAGTGAAAAAATCTTGATTGTTCTTTGTAAAAAAATTATATTGCAATAAAATTTATTTAAACTTTTATTTCTGATTTTTCCTATCAATATTAGTGCTTTTTTCCGTATATCTGTGTGCATATTTTCCCGTTACGTTAAGCTTTTTTTATTGCTTATTTAAAAATTGTTTGTGCATATTTAAACATGCCCTGTTAGTCATATACATATGATGTAAAATATAACTATCTAGCCACGCCTCATGCCTATATATGCATTTTGCGTATGTGTGTATGTTTATTATTTGCTATTCTGAATGTTCTTTAGAATTATCATAATCTTCTTTTTCGTAACATAAATAAAGGCATTTTGTAATCCTGACCTTTAATTTTCCTATTGCTCTGCTGTAACCAAACTTGAGCACGCACTTGTTGTAACTAAAAGCTTAACCAACATAAACACGCATACTGTACGGATATACTTGAGTAGAAATTCTTTATAAATACAATTTGGGAAATTTGATTAAATGCTCTATATGGTCATTAGAGTGTCCCTTAGAAATAAATTTAAAATTTTTAAATTTTTAAATTTTGACACAGTACCCCCTGAAAACTTTCGTAATGACCTCAAATACCACCAAAAAAAATTTTAGCTTGTTCTAAGAAAGGCAACCCGTGCCAACTTTCGATTTAGTTTTGAGGTGCATTTACAAGGGGAAAAAATTAACCCTAAATAGCACTCGGGGTCCAAATGACCCTGAACTTTTAAAATCACGAAAAACACAGTCATTTTGACACCAAGTGCTCTTAAGGGTTAATTTCCATTTTTGTGCTGTTATTGTAAATACTAGACTTCATTTTATATTTGTCTTAAGTTTCATCAAAATGGGCCAAAAATATATAACATTTCGTCATCTTTCCATTAGAAATTCCAAATATTGAAAAATTTGACCTTTGACTTTAACGATTTAAGGGTTAACGTTTTCCGACTTTAGGAAAACTTCCAGACTATATTTAGAAATACCTGAACTATAATATTCTGAACAGATTTTACTTAAAATTAATAACAGTATGGAAATTGGGTTTATTCGCCAAAATATGACCCAAAAATTAGTTTTTCTCGAAAATCGCAAAATTTATATCGCAGGTACGGAAAAACTTTTTATTCCCTATTATGTTGTCAATAAATCCCCATGTGATGATCAAAAAATTCTGAAATTTGTTTAACAAAATTTTTAAAAATTTGAAATTGGAGTTTTGAAATTGCTGTTAAAAAAATATTTTGTTTTTGGTTATACCTGCGAATAGGTTAACTGTATCCTAGGAAGATAAAAACTCATATACAAGAAAATATGGATATATTTTAAGTAAGAATAAACTTTTGTTTATTTCTCAAAATATGTTAATTTTGTTCCTAAATTTCTTGTTCTAGTGGCCTGAGAGACGTTAATGGCCTGGTGATTTTTTAATAACTTTAACATTTTTTAACCCATTTCTGTAATTTATATCTCATTAGAACGACAATTACGAACACATTTCGATTCTTTTCAATTAAATTGCAAAAGTAATTAATTAATGGGAAACATTTAAAAAAACTGAAAAAAGCATTTTTTCCCCTTGTAAATTCACCACAAAACTAAATCGAAAGTCGGCAAAGGTTGCCCTTCTTAAAAAAAACTAAAAAATTTGTTGGTGGTATTTTAGGTTATTACGAAAGTTTTCAGGGGGTACCGTCAACATTTCAAAAAATTTAATTCCAAGGAACACTCTAATGTTCATGAAACAGAAATGGGTGAGAAAAATATCGAGAATCGTTGAGAGTAAATTAGGTTGGCTTGAAATCGTTTTGAAATTAAAAAAAAAAACAGTGACACATTTCGGAAGTCCCTAGGGATGATCTATGTCACTGTTGATAGCAGTCGGTTTTCTCACCTCTGATTTTAACGAAATTTATAGCAAGTGTTTATCAAATCATAGACTTTTTGACACGAGACATTTTCGGATCCAAAAATATGACTTCTTAAAAATATATTGTTTTTAAATTAACTGCATATAACATTAAAACTTCATAATTTATTAATTGGGAGTACGAAATCATTGGCCATTGTTTGCTATGAGTTTTTCCTACCTTTCTGGCAACATATGGCTTCCATGCAAAAAGAACTGCTCATCTTTTGAGGCTAAGAACAAATCAAGCCAATATCGGATACTCTGTGTCAAGTGAAGCGTATTCCAGAAAAAGCAGCGTTCTGCATCGATCAAAACAAATAACAGGGGCACGATCTGGACTAGAAAGCGGATGATGCGAAACCCAACCAATTCATTCTAAATACTTTTTAACAGGTATTGCAACATGCGGCCGATTATTGCCACTGTTTCATGTCTCGCTTCAAATGAATCAGTTGCATTGTGATGGTCTGTCTGGTTAGTTTCCGCAGCTTATAATGTATAGGACCCTTTTGCTCCCACCTAATACAGTGAATTACCTTCGGATTATCGTAATAGATTAATTTTTTATTCGGTGGTACATCATTGATATAGGTTTTTCAGGACGCACCTTAAATGACGTAATGAAGGTCTGGACTTCTGGAGTTTTTGCAAATGTTAACAAAAGAAGGACAATCTTGAAAAAATATCGAATATATAATTATCGAATAATTTGTCTATTTGTATCGGGAACAGTTTATCATATTTTACCTTAGGAGGTACTAAGAGGAAGGAAGTAAATCTATTATTGATATAGACAGTGAAGCATAAACATTTCAAATTCCATGCATTTACAAAGTGTGAGTTTTTAGATTAGTTTAAATTTAGATTAGATAAAAAAAAAATATGGGCTTTAAAAATTGCCATAAAACCTGCTTACATAAATAAAATATCTATATTTTATAAAGGTTTTATAAAAGCGTTGGAACCTTAAAAATAAAAGCTGAGAAAAAGTAAATAAAATTAAATTTTGGGCGACTCGAAAATAATTTTATTGATATGTGGTAGTAGAATTTTTTTTTAAACATGCCTAAAGCTATTTAAAAATCGATGGTCCAATACCGATTGCTAAATCGATCTACCCTAATATACATACTCATGCGGATATAGGGGACAAACGATTTAGATCATAGTTTTCAGAAATAAAAATTAAAGGCTTATTGACCTTAAAGTCCTTCATAATTTTCTAAAAATATTTTGTATAAAATTAAATTTTATCCATAGTTTAAAATTTCAAAAATATTATTGCTTACAGTCGAATTTCAGAGGGTATAAAAAATACTCTTGTCTAATTATGTACACATTAGACGGGCTCATGATAAAGCTACCACCGGAAAATAAAGCTTGGTTCAATTTTGTTCTGTTCTTTCGAAAAAACTAAATTTTTGGACACTTTTGCTCCGCGATCTAGCCATAAAAATTCGGGATTTTTTAAAAAAATGTTTGAATTAGTTGTACAATATAAATTTATTCAAAGTATTGGCCATTGTTAGCTACGACCTTTTCCCATCTTCATGATCATATTTTGAAGCCAGGTACGAATCAAGCCAAAATCGGAAACTCTGTCGCAAAGTGAAGCCTATCCCAGAGAGAGCGGCCACCACTTAATATTCTGGGCAGCATATGCTCGCTTCAAATGAATCAGTTACGTCCGGAACAGGTTCCCTGTGATGTTTTGATCAGATTTCAGTAGCTCATAATAGATCCTTTCGCTCTCACAAAATACAGAGCGTTGCCTTGGAGCCATGTATATTTGGTTTTGGTATCATTTCGGCTAATTGCCGAGCTTTATATACGATCTCTTACGCTTCTGGTTAGTGTAATGGATGCATTTTTTTATCGCAAGTAATGATTTGGAGAAAAACTTATTTTATTTTATAGAGTTTAAGCATAATTTCGGACATGCAAAATCGTCTTTCAAGGTCGCTCAGCCTCAGTTTATATGGTGCCCAATTTCCCTGCTTTTGGATGAATCCTGCTGCTTGCAAACGTTTTTTATTTGCTGCTAGTGTAGCTCAAAATGATTTTGTATGATATTGTTGAGTTTTACAACAATCTTCATGGAGTAATCACTCTAGTCCTTGGTTTTTAAACATTTTTGGCTGGGTGATCTTTGTTTTCTTTGTCTTCCGTGTCATAATCACCACTTCCGAATCTCTCACATTGAAACCGATGGAACACATTCACCATCTTCATTAGTGATTAATCGGTATGTTTCAGCTGCACTTTTTTTCAAATTAAAGAAGTAAAGCAAAACTTCCCGCATATGACTCTTTGTGGGCACAAAATTCGACATTTTCAAAGCTAAAAAAAAACATTGGCGGTTGTACTATAATAATAAATGACAGATATGTACCCTTCAAAATTACATATTATAAATCCCGCATTTTTAAGTCATACACCCAGTAGAAGACAAATTTTCAAAATGAACCAAACCTCATTTTGTGGGGGTTACTCATTGATGAAAGCATAATATGTATGTTTGTGTCTATGTTCTTTCGTATAGTTTATTTTATTTGCAATATGAGTAACATAAGTAGTAGGGTAAACCTAAGAAAAGTTTTAAAATTTCCTACTTAACTTAACGTTTCACAAAAACACCATCAATAGACAGAAGGTTAAACAAAACACCATTAATAAACAGTGAGTTTATCTTTTCTTACATTCCCTACTATAATTGGTAGGATTTTTTCCGAATAGAACTGTGTAAGTGGTTACAGAAAAAACAAAACTACAACTTTTTGTTATTTTCAAGCTTTAGCGTTTCGAAATGGATAAAGGGTAATGCTAACGCTATTTTGGATTATTTGAGAACTGTATTTTAGCAGTAACTGTAATTGCAGTTATTTTTTTGGGTAACGGTATTTTAATGATAACTGTAATTTCATCCTGAATTAGATTTTATAGATGCAACAGCAGCTATATTTAGTTATTTTGGTATTATATAATAGGTCTATAAAATCCCAATGGAATATATTGTAGTAGAACAGAGCAAGTTCTACCATATCTAAATTTTTGTTATATTTCATCGATTTGTTTTGTATTATTGGTTTAAATTCTTTCATAATATTCCTAGTTTTTGTAAAATATGTTTCATTATATTCCAGTTCAGCGCTACCCTAATGAACGTAGATTTACATGTGCAGGCTGTATTAAATCATATTAAAATATTCAAAGGCTTTTTGGCTAGTAAACTTCCCATTTAGTTTTTGTCCCTCCTAATTTGTAGACGACCCACTTATTCATATACAAGAGTATATGTAAAACAAATAAGATTTCTAAGAATTTATAAACATTAGCACGCAAAACATTGTACAAAAAAAGCAATAATTTTGAAAAATTCAACTAAAGCGCAAAGTATAAGCATAGTATCTCCTACGTCCTTAGGTCTAAGACACATCCCTTGCCATGAAACGATTACATCAGTAATGTCCAATCTATTTATAATGACAAATTGAAATAAGTGTTAATACGTAGGAGAATAATCAAAAATCAGCTTAAAATATACAGTGCAATAATGAAATTTTAGGAGTGGCCCAGCAAAAACATCTTAAGCTATATATATACGATTGTCAGATCTAACAACGTTGTCAGAAAAATGTTCAGTAAATGGTTAACAACCATATGTTTCAACACATATGGTCAAATTTGTGTTTTATATCCTATTGATGTTTGACTTTTCTGGTCCATGGTAATCTATATGGGGGATTTCATGTCAAGTGAACCAACTTTTGAAATCGATTTCTACCGATTGCACTATAGGTTAAACGGCTACCAAAACTGTGCTAAAGTCCAATTTTTCAAATGCAAATATTGCACTTTTTTTAATGCCATTTTGTAACCAATACTCCAAATTAACTAAGTCAGCTTTTTGTTTTTGGTAAATATTAAATTCCGTTTGACAACACGCAGTCAAAGACATTGCATTGTAATCACTTAATAAATTTTGTTGAAAGCCTGTATTGCTTTCAAAGTTTCAATTGCATGTTTAAATAATATCGCGAGTTACAAAGAAGAAAGTGAAAATGGGGAACAATAATTTAAGTAAATAAGTAAGGTTTTTTGTTAAAAAATGTGATAAAAATGTTTAGTTTGCTTGAAATAAAGCCACTTTTTTAACATAACCTTAAAAGTGCTGCGACTGTTTTCAAAATGTAACTTCGTGGAAGCTTTTAAAATTTCGGCAAAGTTCGGCAGATTAAATGCAAACAGAAATGAATATATTGAAATGTTATAAACCGATTTTCATTTATATTCAATAGCCATTTTTAGCCGTTTTCGAATAATACTATATTTTTTAGGTTATTGTTTGAAATTTGGCTTAACGAAAATTCAAAAAAAGAAAAATTTTATGTCGTTTTCAAACATGTAGTGGACAAAATTGAAGTTAACATATTTTCAGATGAAGTGGAGAAGCATATAACCCAAACAATGCATTTTTTATATTCTACACCACCATAGTGGGGAGGGTATTATGCGTTTGTGAAGATTTTTGTAATGTCCAAGAATATTAGTTTAAGACCCACCTTCATATGGTACATATAATTTTTTCTGCCCATGGACGAATCCTATTGAAACTGGCTGAAATCGGTCCATTATTTCACCTAGCCCCCACACAAATGTCCTCCCGTAATTGGACTTTATCGGTCATAAATGTTTAATTTATATAGGTATCTACACAAATTTAGCTCCAAATAAGTTTTATATATACGGAATTCAGGTCACCTAATTTTATGATGATCGGTTCTAAATTAGTCAAAGCTCCAGCTTCCGAAAATCACTTTAACGTGCATAAATCACTTAAAATTGTTGGTATACACATAAAATTGAACTCTCATAAAGAAATTAATCACACGACCTAATTTCATGACGATCGGCCCATAACTCATATAACTCGCATATAACCCATTTCCGAAAATCACTCACGAATATATATTATTGAAATTTTAAAAGAAAAATTATAAAAGCTATTTATCTATTTTACTGCATATTGCTGACAAATTTTTTGAGATGCAAAAAGACGCTGTAATGGAAGCGGAGAAGACATATTTTTTAAGCTTCGAATTATTATTAATATTAAGCTGTACCTCAGATCCATTAATTTCCACATAATTTTTATATAGGCGCTTACAAAATCGGAAAAGTTCCACACTTCCACCTGAAGTAATTCACTATACTCACCAAGACGATGAAATTAATGAAAGTTAAGAGGACCTTTTTGATTTAAATTTACAAAATGAATTAGATTTAAGCAATTACTAAAAGTTTTAGTATAATTAAAATAAATTAATGTATAAAGTTTGCATTAATGATTGCAAAATGTTTAATTTTTGGTCGTTAGTGGGTTAAATTCAATTTTTTAATATAATTATTCTTACTTATGAAATTCTTTAAGTTTTGGTTTGAATACCATGTTTTGTAGTAGTTATTAATTTTGCACAGTAAAAGTAGTCATTTAACATATAGTGGATTGCCATGAAATTTGCACCTACTGAATTGTAATTTAGAAAAATTATCAACAAGAACGGTCAAGAACTCTCTGAGTTAGAAATTTTAAATTTAACAGGTTTTTTTTTCAAATCCATGTAACTTATTACCAATTGTTCTTAGCAAAATGTGTCCCAAATAGTTCAGATAGCTAATTCTTCAATCTTTCGAAATAAAAATGTTTTCAAAATTTTTTTTGAATTTTTTTTTAAAATGGGCCCTTATTTTTTTCTCAAAAGAAAGCTTAGATATTTTCCTTGAAGACCCTTTTGGTCGCTGAAATGGACCCTTTGAAGTTCCCTAAGGAATCTCTCGTTTTGAAGTTCCCTAAGGAATCTCCTGGAATGTGCTGTTCGAAAGCTGAAGTTATTCTGCCATGGCACTGTACTTACTGATATTTACTACAACTTTTGGCTACATATAATAAGTGTTTCGGGTGCGAAGTCAGATCGGGGGAGTCCATGCTTTAGTTTTGTCCGACACTGTATATTAAAATTCAGATGCAATATAAAACAGATATTTTCTAAATTTTTATATATTGTTTTGACTTTAATTTAATATTCAAAGATCTAGAGTAAAATATTATCAGAATATTTGATCCTTAAATGCTCCAAAGTTCAAAGAACATATATACATATATGCTCCGCATGTAATTCCCATTAATTTTAATATTTTACCTCATCAAAAACTATTGTACACTTCTGACATTTAACTAACTTTATAGTATGTCTGTACATATACATTAGAGTGACAATCAGTTGTATGGAAAAAAATTTTTGTTAAAATTTTGAAGAGTGCCGGGTGGAATATTGTGACACTAGGCCTAAATGTTAAGTGCTGAAAATTTGAGCCAAATCGGACAACGATTTCTGGACGCGCATCGAGGTCAAAGTTCAGATATATGCAAAATTTTACTGTTAATATGGAATAAATAGGTGAAACTCGTTAACTTTCTGCATTGTTTTCTAGAAATATGTAGATTTATTTATATTAATGAATATTACATTAAAAAAAAGTTTTGGAAATTAACCCTGTATCTCCTTTGGTTCAAAATGACCCAAAAACTGTATTATCGCCAAAATTAGAGAAAAATGCAAATTTTTCACTTTTTGAAAAAAATTTGCTACTAAATAAATACTTTTGCAATTGAATGCAAAAGAATCGAAATATGTACGTAATTATCGTTGTAATGAGATATAAATGACAAAATTTTATTAAAAAATTTTAAAGTTATTACAAATTCGCCAGACCATTACCGTGTTTCAGACCACTTGAACAAAAAATTTAGAAAAAAAATTTAGATATTTCGAGAAAAATTAAAATAAAAGCTCATTTTTACTTAAAATATGTCCATATTTACTTGTATATGAGCTTTTGTCTTCGTAGGATACCGTTAACCTATTCGCAGGTATGGCCAAAAAAAATAATTTTTTTTAACGGCTGTTTCAAAACTCCATTTTCAAATTTTTAAAAATTTTGTTAAACAAATTTCAGATTTTTTCGATCATCACATTGGGGTTTATTGAGATCAAAATAGGGAATAAAAATATGAAAAAATTATGTCAATACCTCTTACAGTTTGTCCGTACCTGCGATTGAAATTTTGCGTTTTTCAAGAAAAACTAATTTTTTGTCCATATTTAGGCGAATGAGTCCAATTTCCTTACTGTTATAAATTTTAAGTAAAACCTATTCATAATATTATAGTCCTTGTAATTTTAAATATGTTCTGAAAGTTTTACTAAAATCGGAAAACGATAACCTTTGAATCGTGAAGGTCAAAGGTCAAATTTTTCAATATTTGGAATTTCTAACGAAAAGATAGCGAAATGTTACATATTTTTGGGCCGATTTTCATGAAACTTGAGGAAAATATATATTGGGGTCTAGCATTTACAACAACAGTGCAAAAATGAATTTTAACCTTTAAGAGGACTTGGGGTCAAAATGGTTGTGTTTTTCTTGATTTTAAAAGTTGAGAATAATTTGGACCCCAAGTGCTGCTAAGGGTTAATTTCCATTTTTGTGCTGTTATTTTAAATTCTGGACTTTATGTTATATTTTTCTCAATTTTAATGAAAATCGGCCCAAAAATATGTAACATTTCGCTATCTTTTCATTAGAAATTCCAAATATTGAAAAATTTGACCTTTGACCTTCACGATTCAAAGGTTATCGTTTTCCGATTTTAGTAAAACTTTCAGAACATATTTAAAATTACAAGGACTATAATATTGTGAATAGGTTTTACTTAAAATTTATAACAGTGAGGAAATTGGACTCATTCGCCTAAATATGGACAAAAAATTAGTTTTTCTTGAAAAACGCAAAATTTAAATCGCAGGTACGGAAAAACTGTAAGAGGTATTGACATAATTTTTTAATATTTTTATTCCCTATTTTGAAGTCAATAAACCCCAATATGATGATCGAAAAAATCTGAAATTTGTTTAACAAAATTTTTAAAAATTTGAAAATAAAGTTTTGAAACAGCCGTTAAAAAAAATTATTTTTTTGGCAATACCTGCGAATAGGTTAACGGTATCCTACGAAGACAAAAGCTCATATACAAGTAAATATGGACATATTTTAAGTAAAAATGAGCTTTTATTTTAATTTTTCTCGAAATATCTAAATTTTTTTTCTAAATTTTTTGTTCAAGTGGTCTGAAACACGGTAATGGTCTGGCGAATTTGTAATAACTTTAACATTTTTTAATCAAATTTTGTCATTTATATCTCATTTCAACGATAATTACGTACATATTTCGATTCTTTTGCATTCAATTGCAAAAGTATTTATTTAGTAGCAAATTTTTTTCAAAAAGTGAAAAATTTGCATTTTTCTCTAATTTTGGCGATAATACAGTTTTTGGGTCATTTTGAACCAAAGGAGATACATGGTTAATTTCCAAAACTTTTTTTTTAATGTAATATTCATTAATATAAATAAATCTACATATTTCTAGAAAACAATGCAGAAAGCTAACGAGTTTCACCTATTTATTCCATATTAACAGTACAATTTTGCATATATCTGAACTTTGACCTCGATGCGCGTCCAGAAATCGTTGCCCGATTTGGCTCAAATTTTCAGCACTTAACATTTAGGCCTAGTGTCACAATATTCCACCCGGCACTCTTTGAAATCTAAAAAAAAAAAATCGGCTGTCACTCTAATATACATATGTATATTTGTAGCCAAACCATTATCCTTTTTCATAGGGTATTCATTTAATCACAAAGAATAAACCTGAAATATATGCAATGTCACATGATGGTGACAACGACAACAATTTACATAGACTCTGGCGGATTAGTAAGGATGACGTCTAATAGTTTGTGTAATATGAGTGTGTTTGTATGTATGACGAGGCTGATGTTACACATCAAAGGCATACCAGGCAACACAACAACATTTCTAAAATATTTTCCTCGGCTCATACCCAAAACAATACAACAAAACATTGCTTAGATAGTAAAATCAGCCTTGTAAATTGAATGTAAAATTTTTGAATAATTTTCGGCTTCTAACAATGTCTTTCTTTACTTAATCTTTTGTAACATTTAAACATTTGTGTCTATGTATGTTCCATAAAATATTCTATATAAGAAAATTGAGCGTAAAGTAATAAAGATTTTAAGAAATTGTTTTCTACAAGAAAGACATGCAGACAGACAGACAGATAGTGGAAGCTGAAGTAAAGGGAAATAGTTTCGGTTTTTTTTTTGTTCTTTTCGTATGTACTTACGAGTAGTTAAGTTGAGCGCGTGAGGTTATTAATCGTACTCAACTATTTAACACAAAAAACACTTATACTAGCTGTGATAAGTGAAAGCGTGAGAGTACTTGGGTGTATGTAAATTTGTTTTAAATCTTGTATCTGAAAGAATTTAAAATAATTTTTTTGAATATATTTAGCTTTATTTTATGATAAAATTTAGTACGTATCGCTACATGTGTAAATATGTATTTTAATGATAAAAGCATTACTTAGCAATTTAAAGTTTACTCTAGAATTTTATATCATTTATACTTAAAGAAAATAATCGTAATCATATTTTAAAATAAAATTTGCATAAACTAATAAAATAGTTTCCTTGTGATAACCAAATTTATGGCGAATCCAAAAGATTTAATTTCAATTGAATCAATCATGTATTTGTTTTCTTAGAAATTCAATTGTAAAAACAAAAACAAAGTATTAGTATTTGTTAATGTTGTTAAAATTTTATAACATCCATACACTCAAAATAATATGTAGTTAAATTCAAAGAAAAATTATTTTTTACAATTATAAGTTTATAATTTATAAAATCGCAGAACGCCTGGACCGATTTGGCTAATTTTCCTAAATGTTCGCTATAGTCCATAAAAGTTTTTTACGCTCAATAGAAAATATCCATTGAAATAAAATTACATAGCAAATAAAATTATTCATTCGGTGTCATACGATTTTTTATATAAAAACTCAAAATATCTAAATTCGCTAATAACTTGGCCAATAAGCGTTTAATCAAGAAAAGCAGCTCGATCTGTGGTCACTCATATTTCTGACCAAAAATCGATTTTTTATATAAAAACTCAAAATATCTAAATTCGCTTATAACTTGGCCAATAAGCGTTTAATCAAGAAAAAGAGCTCGATCTGTGATCACTCATATTTCTGACAAAAAATCGATTTTTTATAAAAAAACTCAAAATATCTAAATTCGCTAATATCTTGGCTAATAAGCGTTTAATCAAGAAAAGCAGCTCGATTTGTGATCACTCATATTTCTGACCAAAAATCGATTTTTTATATAAAAACTCAAAATATATAAATTCGCTAATAACTTGGCTAATAAGCAGCTCGATCTGAGATCACTCATATTTCTGACCAAAAATCGATTTTTTATATAAAAACTCAAAATATCTAAATACGCTAATAACTTGGCTAATAAGCGTTTAATCAAGAAAAGGAGCTCGATCTGTGATCACTCATATTTCTGACCAAAAATCGATTTTTTATATAAAAACTCAAAATATCTAAATTCGCTAATAACTTGGCCAATAAGTGTTTAATCATGAAAAAGAGCTCGATCTGTGATCACTCCTATTTCTGTCCAAAGATCGATTTTTTATATAAAAGCTCAAAATATCTAAATTCTGACCAAAAATAGATTTTTTATATAAAAACTCAAAATATCTAAATTCGCTAATAACTTGGCCAATAAGCGTTGAATCAATAAAAGGAGCTCGATCTGTGATCCCTAATATTTCTGACCAAAAATCGATTTTTTATATAAAAACTCAAAATATCTAAATTCGCTAATATCTTGGCCAATAAGCGTTTAGTCAAGAAAAAGAGCTCGATCTGTGATCACTCATATTTCTGTGCAAAGATCGATTTTTTATATAAAAACTCAAAATATCTAAATTCGGTAATAAGTTGGCCAATAAGCGTTTAATCAAGAAAAAGAGCTCGATCTGTGATCACTCATATTTCTGTCCAAAGATGGATTTTATATAAAAACTCAAAATATCTAAATTCGCTGATAACTTGGCCAATAAGCGTTTAATCAAGAAAAGCATATTTCTGACCAAAAATCGATTTTTTATATAAAAACTCAAAATATCTAAATTCGCTAGTAACTTGGCCAATAAGCGTTTAATCAAGAAAAAGAGCACGATCTGTGGTCACTCATATTTCTTACCAAAAATCGATTTTTTATATAAAAACTCAAAATATCGAAATTCGCTAATAACTTGGCCAATAAGCGTTTAATCAAGAAAAACAGCTCGATCTGTGATCACTAATATTTCTGACCAAAAATCGATTTTTATATAAAAACACAAAATATATAAATTCGCTAATAACTTGGCCAGTAAGCGTTTAATCAAGAAACAGAGCTCGATCTGTGATCACTAATATTTCTGACCAAAAATCGATTTTTTATATAAAAACTCAAAATATCTAAATTCGCTTATAACTTGGCCAATAAGCATTTAATCAAGAAAAAGAGCTCGATCTGTGATCACTCATATTTCTGACCAAAAATCGATTTTTTATATAAAAACTCATATCTAAATTCGCTAATATCTTAGCTAATAAGCGTTTAGTCAAGAAAAGCAGCACGATCTGTGATCACTCATATTTCTGACCAAAAATCGATTTTTTATATAATAACTCAAAATCTCATATTTCTGACCAAAAATCGATTTTTTATATAAAAACTCAAAATATCTAAATTCGCTAATAACTTGGCCAATAAGCGTTTAATCAAGAAAAAGAGGTCGATCTGTGATCACTCATATTTCTGACCAAAAATCGATTTTTTATACAAAAACTCATATCTAAATTCGCTAATATCTTAGCTAATAAGCGTTTAGTCAAGAAAAGCAGCACGATCTGTGATCACTCATATTTCTGACCAAAAATCGATTTTTTATACAAAAACTCATATCTAAATTCGCTAATATCTTAGCTAATAAGCGTTTAATCAAGAAAAGCAGCACGATCTGTGATCAATCGTATTTCTGACCAAAAATCGATTTTTTATATAAAAACTCAAAATATCTAAATTCGCTTATAACTTGGCCAATAAGCATTTAATCAAGAAAAAGAGCTCGATCTGTGATCACTCATATTTCTGACCAAAAATCGATTTTTTATATAAAAACTCATATCTAAATTCGCTAATATCTTAGCTAATAAGCGTTTAGTCAAGAAAAGCAGCACGATCTGTGATCACTCATATTTCTGACCAAAAATCGATTTTTTATATAATAACTCAAAATATCTAAATTCGCTAATTACTTGGCCAATAAGCGTTGAATCAAGAAAAGGAGCTCGATCTGTAATCACTCATATTTCTGACCAAAAATCGATTTTTTATATAAAAACTCAAAATATCTAAATCCGCTAATAACTTGGCCAATAAGCGTTTAATCAAGAAAAGCAAAAGATCTGTGATCACTCATATTTCTGACCAAAAATCGATTTTTTATATAAAAACTCAAAATATCTAAATTCGCTAATAACATGGCCAATAAGCGTTTAATCAAGAAAAAGAGGTCGATCTGTGATCACTCATATTTCTGACCAAAAATCGATTTTTTATGTAAAAACTCAAAATTTCTAAATTCGCTAATAACTTGGCCAATAAGCGTTTAATCAAGAAAAGCAGCTCGATCTGTGATCACTCATAATTCTGACCAATAATCGATTTTTTATATAAAAACTCAAAATATCTAAATCCGCTAATAACTTGGCCAATAAGCGTTTAATCAAGAAAAGCAGCTCGATCTGTGATCACTCATATTTCTGACCAAAAATCGATTTTTTATATAAAAACTCAAAATATCTAAATTCGCTAATAACTTGGCCAATAAGCGTTTAATCAAGAAAAGCAGCTCGATATGTGATCACTCATATTTCTGACCAAAAATCGATTTTTTATATAAGAACTCAAAATATCTAAATTCGCTAATAACTTGGCCAATAAGCGTTTAATCAAGAAAAGCAGCTCGATCTGTGATCAATCATATTTCTGACCAGAAATCGATTTTTTATATAAAAACTCAAAATATCTAAATTCGCTTATAACTTGGCCAATAAGCGTTTAATCAAGAAAAAGAGCTCGATCTGTGATCACTAATATTTCTGACCAAAAATCGATTTTTTATATAAAAACTCAAAATATCTAAATTCGATAATAACATGGCAAATAAGCGTTTAATCAAGAAAAGCAGCTCGATCTTTGATCACTTATATTTCTGACCAAAAATCGATTTTTTATATAAAAACTCATATCTAAATTCGCTAATATCTTGGCTAATAAGCGTTTAATCAAGAAAAGCACCTCGATCTGTGATCACTCATATTTCTGACCAAAAATCGATTTTTTATATAAAAACTCAAAATATCTAAATTCGCTAATATCTTGGCCGATAAGTGTTTAATATAGAAAAAGAGCTCGATCTGTGATCACTCATATTTCTGACCAAAAATCGATTTTTTATGTAAAAACTCAAAATTTCTAAATTCGCTAATAACTTGGCCAATAAGCGTTTAATCAAGAAAAGCAGCTCGATCTGTGATCACTCATAATTCTGACCAAAAATCGGTTTTTTATATAAAAACTAAAATATCTAAATTCGCTAATTACTTGGCCAATAAGCGTTGAATCAAGAAAAGGAGCTCGATCTGCGATCACTCATATTTCTGACCAAAAATCGATTTGTTATATATAAACTCAAAATATCTAAATTCGCTTATAACTTGGCCAATAATCCTTTAATCATGAAAAGCAGCTCTATCTGTGATCACTCATATTTCTGACCAAAAATCGATTTTTTATATAAAAACTCAAAATATCTAAATTTGCTAATGTCTTGGCCAATAAGTGTTTAATAAAGAAAAAGAGCTCGATCTGTGATCACTCATATTTCTGACCAAAAATCGATTTTTTATATAAAAACTCAAAATATCTAAATTCGCTAATTACTTGGCCAATAAGCGTTTAATCAAGAAAAGCAGCTCTATCTGTGATCACTCATATTTCTGACCAAAAATCGATTTTTTATATAAAAACTCAAAATATCTAAATTCGCTAATAACTTGGCCAATAAGCGTTTAATCAAGAAAAGCAGCTCGATCTGTGATCACTCATATTTCTGACCAAAAATCGATTTTTTATATAAAAACTCAAAATATCTAAATTCGCTAATTACTTGGCCAATAAACGTTGATTCAAGAAAAGGAGCTCGATCTGCGATCACTCATATTTCTGACCAAAAATCGATTTGTTATATATAAACTCAAAATATCTAAATTCGCTTATAACTTGGCCAATAATCCTTTAATCATGAAAAGCAGCTCTATCTGTGATCACTCATATTTCTGACCAAAAATCGATTTTTTATATAAAAACTCAAAATATCTAAATTTGCTAATGTCTTGGCCAATAAGTGTTTAATAAAGAAAAAGAGCTCGATCTGTGATCACTCATATTTCTGACCAAAAATCGATTTTTTATATAAAAACTCAAAATATCTAAATTCGCTAATAACTTGGCAGATAAGTGTTTAATAAAGAAAAAGAGCTCGATTTGTGATCACTCAGATTTCTGACCAAAAATTTATTTTTTATATAAAAACTCAAAATATCAAAATTCGCTAATAACTTGGCCAATAAGTGTTTAATAAAGAAAAAGAGCTCGATCTGTGATCACTCATATTTCTGACCAAAAATCGATTTTTTATATAAAAACTCAAAATATCTAAATTCGCTAATAACTTGGCCAATAAGCGTTTAATCAAGAAAAGCAGCTCGATCTGTGATCACTCATATTTCTGACCAAAAATCAATTTTTTATATAAAAACTCAAAATATGTACATTGATTTACATGTATTCTGTTGTTGCAAGACTTAGGTTTTTGACAACAAAATTAGGTTCTTTGTCTCTCAGTAGCGCTTCCATGTATATTTTATTGTATATGAATAAAAATTATCATTCAATAATACATTTTTATTTCCTTTTTAACAATTTTTACCCTTTCAAACCGCTTTTCACAAATTCACAAATCGGACACAAGCATTTTTTAACGTGGACAGTACAACGTCTGTCGGGTCAGCTAGTAAAACAATAATGTACAATCACTGCTGTTTATTATACCAGACGTCTAGACCGTTATAAGAAGAATTGACCAATTATTTGTAAAATACTTACGAAATCTTATTAGTTTTATTTCTTAAAAATTAAATTGCAATCAATTGGTCATTTCACAGGGTCTCCTATCATTTCACATTGTCATAATGTCCTAATACTTCACAATAGTTTGAAAATATTGTTATTGCCTTTAAAGCAAAAAATGTCCTAAAATAACACAGTACAAAATTTTTCAGTTCATTGCTTTGGGACTCAATTCTGACAATTGCACGTGAAAGTAGCCCCAAAAATAAGAACTTCTGCATCATTAGTTTTGTCAAGTTGGCTGCCGTAATAATTTAATGGCCATACGATTTTTTTTCCTCAAGGTGGATTTTTATAACTTTTTCTTTATTTTAGCACGGTTATATCTCGTATACCGTACGGAATATCTCTTTTGTGGCTGAAGCAAGGTTGTAGATATTGAATAGTAGAAAAAAGTACGGAACATACCTACCCGAAAAAGGGGCATCCAGTGCCATAAAAATCGCAAAAATGTCCATTTTTTTTTAAATTTTTTACCAATTTTTCACCTTTTTTGCTCAATAACTGGATTACAAATCCAATTATGGACCGATCACCATGAAATTAGGTCGTGTGATTTGTGTCTATATGAAAGTTATTTATCAAGAATTTTGTATGTATACCATCATTTTTAACAAATTTATTCATTTTAAAGTGATTTTCGGTCTTATATACAAAAATTATTGAATAGATAATTTTCGAAATTGAAACACAAAAAATAACAAAAATGTGTTTTCAATTACGAAAATTATCTATTCAATAATTTTTGTATGTGAAATTCAACCAATAACGAAAATTGTATATTCAATTGTCAAAATAATCAAATTTAAAACTCAAAATTCAATAGAAAATATCAAGAAATTTTGTTTTTGAGCAAATGAATACTTGATTTAATTATGAAATAATTGAAACCAGTTGACAAATATTTGAATTGAAACGGTTTAAGAAATAGTTTTTTCTGTGTACATAAAGTTAAACAATAAATATCTTCACAGAATAACTACTTTCATTAATTACACTGTCCAACAAATTGAGACTTTTTTATTGGAACAGAATAGCGACCCTGTAATTTTGAAAGGGCAAGTTGAGAAGATCAGTTTTGTGGAACAAACTTATAGACCAGCTGGTCTGAATTTTTTTTTACAGTTGATCAAAATTTTAATTTTTTGATCGAAGGTAGCATTATATTAACTGAAAAATATGTTGTAAGTTAATAGCGGAGAGAATTCTTATTGTCAGAGTTATATTGTGGAATTTTATGGGGATCACTTTTGTGGAAGATCTTAACCCTCTATCTCCTCAATATGTGCTTTCATTATAGTGTCGCCATTCTGTTCCAACCAAATAGTCTCAATTTGTTGAACAGTGTTATTAACTTAACGGAAAACTTTTTGAATGAACTGCAATTAGTTAATGTAAAATAGTTTTTAGTGAGTTTCTTTAAAATAGACACAAATTTTAACAACTTTTTAATGGGAAAGACAAATAACTTTTTAATTAACAAATAATATTAGGAACTAAACACCTTTTAATAAATTAATAAGTTCTATTAATTTTCCTTGACTAAAAATATTTTCATTATAAAATGTGTTCGTTTTTTTTTAATAGAGAAGCCTAGAGATATAGAGACAACCTGTGTTGCCATAAATAAAGTATTTGTCCATTCCAGGACAATTGTAGAATTTTGCCATAGATTTGTTTGTGGACATATTTGCATATTTTGCACTTAAACGCATATTTCTATATTTATACAGGATATTTATATTTGGCCGTTATGTATAAATTGTTTTGCATTTTTCTAATCTTATATTTATTTTCTGTTTCAAGGTTCACAAACAAAATCAGTAATTTTTAAGAGTTATTAAGTTAAATTTTGTTTTTATTCGCCTGAAAATCGTATTTGAAAGCATGAGTGGTTTGGGTTAAGTCCTTTCAAGTTATTGCGAATGCCATAGAAGACGTAATTTTTTATATTAATTTAGAATTATAAAAATTCAATTTCCTCTTTCTAGTGGATAAAATCTGTAATTTTCAAGTTTTATGGTGTGTTTGAAGTCTCCTGTCGAATTAACTTATACGCATCCATGCTTCATATACACAAAATACCTAAAAGATATAACTATCTATAAAAGTAAAGAATCCTTTTTGAATTTCAAATATTGAAATCATGTTTCTGAAGTGCAATTGCCAATCACAAAGTTTCAGCTTTCATAATTAGATACCTTATTACTGCTAGACAAATACGAATAATTTTATCTGTTACGGAGGAAAACTTAAATTAAGCAATCTTGTAATATACTCATATCATCTTTTGGTAGTGTAAAATCTCCATTTTTACATTTACTACTCATTGCATATGTTAAACATGCTCTTCAGAGAGCAAAGGATGCTCACATTGCATACCTTTCATTTTCAGAGTGCCTCGTCAAAATTGTCAAAAAGGAACACATGCATACATAAATAAACGAAAACGGCTACAGTTACAATGCGCTGATTCATTTACTAAATATTTGCATAGGCCACTTATACAGACAGGACTATTTACTTACTTACACACACACTCACTTACTCATACTCAAACACACATATTTTACATACATACTTAGTGCCATTGGCGTCAAAGGCGTAAACGAGTATGCCAGTATTTCAATCTACTTACATATTTATACAGTGTCTGTCAAAACATATTGGACTGTACTACTTCTATAGGCAAAAGAAATTTGCTTGTTTTTTTAAACAAAAAATATAAAAGATCCAACAATAACACTAGTTTACAAATCAAACATTTTTGTTTGCTCATGGAATGAAACTTATATTTTTGAGAAGAGCTAGGGACGCTAGTTAATTGACCATTTTTGGTTTCCCACCTATACGTCAAAATTTTGAGATATATGGGTTTTTATTTTTCACCTGCCCTGAGTACTACTAATGCATACTGTAGTGTACCGAATTGTAGTAATTAAGTATTTACATTGTTTTTGGGTACTCAACACTCTGGCGAATCTACTAGATACTTTCAGAGTTGTATTCTTTTGACAAATTCCGAAAAAAATTTACGGGAATAAAATAAATACTGTTTAAAAGTACATCTTTTCTGTAGATAAAAGTTAATAAATCGCTATTAAATACAAAACTCTAAAGTAAAAACTATTTTAAAATGTCTTCTAGAAAGTGTAAAATAAACCCAGACCATTTTCGTTTTATTTGCTGAAAAATTATTCAGTCAAATCGAGGTTTTCCTATAACACAAACACTGCAAAATGCTTATTTACATTAAAAAATTACGTAAAAGCTTTAGATAAGACAAAACCAGCATTTCAATATTTATGCAGCGTGTTCCCGAGTCTTTCTGAGGCCAAAATAAAAGAAGGGATATTTGTGGATCCTCAAATAAGAAAAATTTTGGTTGATACCAAATTTGAGTGTCTATTAACCAGTGTTGAAAATGCAGCATGGAATTCTTTTAAACTTGTTGTTCAAGAATTTTTGGGGAATAAGAAAAGTCAAAATTACAGAGATATTGTTGCGAATTTATTACTTAATTTTGAACTGATGGGTGTAAATATATCCCTCAAAATTCACTTTTTACATTCTCATGTGGATTTTTTCCCGGAAAACCTCGGACACATGAGTGACGAACATAGAGAGCGTTTCCATGAAGATTTGAAGTTTTTCGAGAGGAATTATCAAGGTTTTTGGGATCAGAATATGCTAGAAGACTACTGTTGGAGTATCGTGAGGGAGACAAATGAAAATAATTATAAAAAGAGGACTAAAACACTTTACTTTTAATTTTTGTGTCCTAATTTAATGTACATTTTTATATTTTTCGTTTTTAATAAATATCTCAAAAGTTTGACGTCCAGGATTTTTTTAAATATTTTTTCCGAAGTTAGAAGACCTAAATACACAAATCCCCATATGTTTCAATTCATGAGCAAAAACCTTGTAAACTAGTGTAATTTAACTAAAGGGAGTATCCATATCAAAACGGACCGAAAACTGCTATTTTGGAATTGAAATCTTCGATTTTAATGAAATTTACCACACATATTACGGTTCAATTGAAACTACTCAAAGTCCAAAATAATTTTTGATACCATTTTAAAGGCAAAGTTATTGTCCTTAAAATGGTGTGAATAAAATTCTAAAAGGTTAAAGGTCGATAGTCGGAGTATA
Source organism: Calliphora vicina (assembly GCF_958450345.1). NCBI lineage: Eukaryota > Metazoa > Arthropoda > Insecta > Diptera > Calliphoridae > Calliphora > Calliphora vicina. The sequence continues at coordinate 137,969,818 of NC_088780.1, read as the reverse complement.
TATTTCAATGTGAAAAAATATCAAAGATCGAGGTGTGAAAAATTCAAAAAGAACTGGTATGAGGACACCTAAACTCTCTACTATATTCGTGGAGACTCGATTAGTTCAGGAGTTATAAAGAAAACTGTTATTAAAAGTACGTTTAAGCAAATAGAACATAATTAAATTTTTATGCCAAAACACAGCTGCTTAAATTTTTATATGAATTTATATGAAAAAACGTACTTTTTATACCGTTTTTCTTTATAACGCCTCACAGTGCGGCCAAAGGTACTTTTGTCCGGCCAAAAATTAACAAATGGTACAAAATGATCCACAAATTTGTATATTGTTATCAGAATTTGCAAATTAAAAATGGCCGACCTAATATGGCGTCATTTAATACGAAAACAAAATTAAATGAATTTTCTAATTGATTAAAAGTTTTTGTTTTGACATTTTTAGGGAATATAATTAAAAAGTTATTAAAAATTAACAAATTTACAATGGTGAAAAGCAATATGGCGATGATAGAATGCATTCAACAAATACATGCATACGTATTTGTGTATCTCTACCTTAGTTCACGTTTTCGAGAGTTTACTGTATATTTCTATATATAAATGAGGTGTTTATTTTATGTTATTTCATGTAAATTAAAACGTACCACCTTACAAGAAAAAAAAATGCTCCGTAAACCAACCTTCTAGAAAGTATTTTTGCAAGGTAGTTATCAAAAAAATTAAATTTTTTTTGCCGAACGTAGGGTAACTTGCAGCTAAATTTTATTTTATTTGTTAAATAATACTTTGACTTATTACCTACAATAGCTTAGATAGCAGGAAAAAAATTTCAATCAATCGCATCAATTTTGTTTAACAATTAAAATTAAAAAATAGTCCTTACATATCACTTTCTTAAAATTTACTATTTAGAAATTTATATTCAGATTTTGCTTTTACGTATTATACTTACCTAGAGTCCATTTTGTTTCGTTTGATTTGCTTGATTACAAAAACTTTGACACCTGTTTAACGGAAACTCCTTCTAGTCGATCTTTCCTACGGTAGTGTGTCATTCGTGTGAAGGCCTCATTCAAACTGAAATTATGAATTGCATTTGAGGCAAGGGACCTTACTATGGTAATTTTTTATCTCCTAGAGCATTTCTTTAACCAACCCAATGACAAAAAACCCCCAACTAAAAACTTTTTTTTCGACTTTTGACCGGACAAAGGTGCATTTGGCCGCACTGTGCGCCTGAACTAATCGAGTCTCCATCGACATTTTTTTGCATGAATATAGTAGAGAGTTTAGGTGTCATCATGCCATGTTCTTTTTGAATTTTTAACTCCGCGATCTTTGATTTTTATACCCTTCATCACCGTAGTGGGGAGGGTATTATGCGTTTGTGCAGATGTTTGTAACGCCCAAAAATATTAGTCTAACACTCACCTTAAGGTATACCGATCGACTTAGAATCACTTTCTGAGTCGATTAAACGATGTTCGTCCGTCTGGTTAGCTGGCTGGCTGTCCATGTAAACCTTGAGCGCAGAGTACAGGTCGCAATTTTGAAGATATTTCGATCAAATTTGGTACACATTATTCTTTCGGCCCAAGCCTATTGAAACTGGCTGAAATCGGTCCATTATTTCACCTAGCCCCCATACAAATGTCCTTCCGAAATTGGACTTAATCGGTCATAACTGTTTAATTTATATATGTATCTCCACAAGTTACGCTCCAAATAAGTTTTATATATACAGAATTCATGTCACCAAATTTTGTTACGATCGGTCCATAATAGCACCCGCTTCCGAAAATCACTTTAACGTGCATAAATCGCTTAAAAATGTTGGTATACTCACAAAATTCAACATAGTAAACTTTCATATAGACATAAATCTCACGACCTAATTTCATGGTGATCGGTCCATAATTAGTCATAGCCCCCATATAAGGCCTATTTCCGAAAATCACTCAAAAATATAAATTATTGAAATTTTAAAAGAAAAATGATTTTGCTCTTTTACTTAGTGTAGGGTATTATATGGTCGGGCTTGTCATACTTTCTTACTTGTTTTTACATAGAAATATATTTTCCTACTATTGACCTTTAATCTTTTGGAAGTTAACAGTTATATTCACACCATTCTAACGACAATATCTTTGGCTTTAAAATGGAGTTAAAAATTATGCTGGTATTTGAGTAGATTCAAAGTTATGGACACTTATGTGTATATAATTTTAGACAATTTTAACAAATTTTTCAATTTTCAAATCGCGATATTTTTATATCGGAATGAGTTTCCATTGAAATAGTCACTGATATGAGAAATATATTGTATATATTATGTGTGTGGTAAATTTCACTAAAATCGGAGATGGTAAATCCGACTGCTGTAACGCTTTCACATGGATCTTCCCTAAAACAGAAAATCATAAATGTTTTTGTACTCAATTAATATCACTGTCCAACAAATTAAGACTTTTTGTTTGTAATAGAATAGCGACCCTATAATTCTGAAATTGCGTGTTGAGTAGATTAAACTTATAGTCCAGTTTTGTTTTTGATCGAAGTGAAAATGAAAAAAATGTTTTATATTAATGTCTGAGAGAATACAGAGTTATATTGTAGAATTTTATGGGAACCTTTTTGTGGAAGATATTAATCTTCTAGCTGCTCTCTTTAGGGGTCGAGAATTTAAATATTCTACGAAAACTGTTGCCGGAAAATGTCAGTGGACATCACCAAAGATACTAAAGTTGTATATAAGATCTTTACGCTTAATTAGCAAAATTACACGCCACCTTGGTTTTCACATTTTTTTAAAAATATCGCCAAAAATCCATAAATATAAATAGACCTTGAGAAAATCTACAAAAAACGTGCATGCAAATGTAAGTTGTATCTTTTAGTTCACGTTAATGTAATAGCACAAAAAACAAATTGTGTTGGCTTTAAGAACCGCTGTGGTTTGCGACTTAAGAAAACCCTACAATAAAAAATCTAACGAGATCAAATCGCACGATCTTGGTTGCCAGTTCGGATCAACGACGGCGCGCACCGTCAAAGGTAATGGCCTGGAAAACGTCGCTCTCAAAGAAATATGGACCAATGATGTTGCCAGCCCTAAATTCACAGCAGCCAGTGAATACTGGATATACTGGACGATCTTGGATCTCTTGTGGATTGGTATTATCCAAAATACGATAATTTTTTTTTTTTCACATACCCATACCCAGTAATTGACCTCACCATACAATTCGCAGAACGTTGTCTGAATAGAACATTCATTTTTAAATGATATCAAATGCTATGTACGTTCATAGTGATTTGGAATAAGAAACTGCCAATTCGTCAGCTGTAGCTTCAAAAATATGGCCGCTATCAACTGTCAAATTTAGTTCCTATTGGAGATCCTTTAATATTAAATTATTTGCAATTTTATACAAACAAAATTTTGCACAAAAGTTAAAAATAATATAACAAAATATCATCAAGTAGCTATGAGCCAATAAAATAAAAAAAATTATTAAAAAACAAAAATTGTGAAAACAATGCACCGAATCGGCCGACCAAAATGCACAGGAAGATGCTCGGATTATGAGAGATTTCAGACAAGAGCCATCCGATTCTGGAGTAATAGATTCTTTCAACTTAGAAGGGCAGTTTATACTGGACTAAAAAGCTATTGAGCTGCGAAGAAATCCTTTATATCGCTGTCAAATTAAAATTTACTAGAGGACACTTGAACTGAACTGTTGCAAAATGGAACACCATTTTATTTTTTGATGAATCTAAATTTAATTTTGTGGATTCTGATGGAATCCCTAGTACTGGACCAGCTAAGCATGGAGGCGGACATGTTATGATATGGGGTTGCTTTTGAGATGAAAGCTTAGGAGCTTTACACAAAATGGAAGATATTATGGACAAACAAGTGTACACAAATATAGTTTGCAAGACAAGATGTCCATGATAAAAAACCAATGACCCTAAACACACATTCAAATTGAAGAAGGAGTTTTTATAAACCTATAAAATAGTAAAAAAATAGGAGAATTTGGCACATCGTGATCCAAATAAGGCATGCTCATCTATCCCAGTGACAACAATAGATAATCTTATCTATTATCCAATATGTTTGGACCGATAGTGTACATACATTTGAATATATGTGTTTATACGAGTTTGCATGAGTATATCCTTGCTTCGGTATAGATATGAAAATGGGGTATATTTATTTGTAGTATTATTAATTTGTTCTACGTTTGTAGTTGTATATGATACGACTAAGGATTACTTGAATATTTCTAAGTTAAAATGCGTATGAATCCTAAAGAATTCTATTGATATGATGTTGTGTATCTCTACATACACTAGAATTTGAATTTATTGCATGTATAACTATATATTTCATGCTTTTTTAGATTATTTAATACGTATTTGAGTATGTCTGTGTTATTTCAGTGCCATTCAAAAGCTTCCTTAGAATTGAATTTTATGGCCTTTGGCCAAAATGCTTTGCTAAAACAAAGAGCTGTTTTTTCATAAAAGGCAAAATTTCTGTGTGGAATTTAAAAAATGTCTTTTGATCTGGTATTTGCGTTTGAAAATAGCAAACTAAGAATTTGTAGCCCATGTCTGCATATTTAACAAAACATGATATGCAGAGATCTGGATGTGTTAGCGGCTTAATTGTTATCAGCTTAAGGAAACACTTTAAGAAGTAGCCAATTAAAATCGGTAAGCACTTTAGTAATCATTACAACGCCCCTGTTATCAAAATGGAAAAAGATTTACATACATTTTAAACAACAAATCTATCGTTATTCTGCAATGAATTGCAAGTCATTATGTTTAGTTTTAAAAAGTTAGACATAATAGAAAAATAAGATAGAAATAAAATTGTGCACAAATATCTAAAAAATTCGACTTTGCCGGGTTAAAAGATAGCCAAAATCTTATTTTCAGGAGTGGAGGTACAGTATATAACCAGATTTTGATGAGAACAAAGTGGAATAAATATGCTGTAGAAACGGTAGAAGTGGGGAAAAAACTTGTGCAGCTATTATTGGGAGGCATAAAAAGAAAAGCCAGAAAATTTATTCGACATATAGATCTACAGTTATATTTTTTTAAAGCTTAAAAAACTTTAAAAAACTTGGAAAAAGACCTAGCGTGTGTTATAGGCCTTGCTGAGTACATTACAAATTGTGTCTTAAAATTTCAGAAACACCCTCAAATGCAGAAGTTATTCTAAAAAAACCGTTTTCAGTGAGGTTCGTCAACTTATCGATCTTTTTGTCCGACTTTTAATTTTTTAACGTGTTTGGAAAGAAAAATGATTACGCTTTAAAATGATATTTGGTTAAGAATATCTAAAAACAAAACAAAATTTAACAACTTTTTTGATTTCAGTCGCTTTTTGTTGATTATTTTGATATGGAAGCTTATAAAAATTTATATCAATATATAAAAAAATTTAGTTCTAAACAAGACATGGTTTTAATTTTTCAAATCGGATGAAATCTGTAAAAAGTTATTCAACTTTTCATTAATACCTTTCTTAGTATTTTCTTCCCTAGTGCATATGAATAAAAAAAAACAAAAAACTACAAAAAAGAATATTTGTAAAAATTTTAATTTACAAGGTACATTTTTTTGAACTTTTTTCGAAAAAGTTGAATAACTTTTGCAAGTATGAACCGATTTTAGTAAGTAATGTCACGTTTTTGTCAAAATAAAATTATCTTTAAAACGATGTGCAAACAAATTTTGATTTTCATAGAAAAAATTTAAAATAACTATTGTTGAATTTGAAAAATTACGAAGAAAATAAAAAAAAATTAAACTTTTTATAAAAACTTTTCTTGGAATATACATTTTATGCCTACATACAAGGAAAGCTATAACCCATTAGGTCGCTTTTCAAGTTCTGACAAAAAGTGTCATTTTGTAGCAGAGTGTAATTAATGTTTTCGTATAAAAGGAATTGTCTTCTTTACAAAGAGCTATACGACTTCGGAAATATTTGGGGGATTCAAACTGTCTCCTATTAGGTCGTGTTGTCATAATGGCATAAGATATTTTTTTAGTTTAAATAAATTTTTGTTGCGTTTCAAACAAAAAAGTTATAAACTAATAAGACTTTTAGAACTATGTTTATTGGTTTGTCATAAAATAACACTTTTTTTGTTTGCAGCACAACAAGAATTTGTTTAAACTAAAAAAATATTTTACGACATTATGACAATACGACCTAATAGTAGACCGTTTGAATCCCCCAATTGTATTTAATTTGTTAATTTTTTGTAGAGTTTCGTGTTCGGTTTTAACAGAAAAAAATTTATGGAAATTATATATGTATGAATAAACTAATAATTATGCCAAATTCAAATCTGTTATCTAAAAAATGCAAGGTATTTTTATATATTAATTTATTTTGTTCAAATGAAAGTGAAAATCTATTTTTTTTTTAAATTTTTTAACTCCCACTCCCACACACAATTTATTTTTGTTATAGATTTTTAAAAAAGTTTGATAAGCGATGTTCAGGAAGTTTCTTGCCGTTTACCATAGAAAACGCATTAATTAATTTAAAAAATTATCTGATGTCAAGATATTTAAAAAGTTACGTTGCTTAGCCTCTTGTATTGTTTTCCACACATATTTTACTTCTATACTGCACTACGTATATGTGAATATATTCTAAATTAATAAAATATAGATCAAAATATATAGAGATAAATATGTTATTGATGGTATATCATTATTTTGACTACAACGAAATATGATGCTAGCGTATAATATATAGAAATATCATATGTGTGGAATACAATTCACTAGGGTCAACAAAGGGTGAGATAAGGATTAATAAACTTCTGATCGTGTAACTGCTCGTGTATTTTTTTTTATTTATTATGGAGTATTTTTTGACAATTTTATTGTGGCATAGAATTCCACTTTGTATGTTTTTTATTCCACATATTGTGGACTTTGCTACACCAAATTTATTTGCTAGAACTGTAACTCCCTCTCCATTGTCCATATCTTTAATTATTTCTTGCTAAACTTTTATAGAAATATTTTTTTTGGTTTATATAGCAATACAAATAGTAGAGTCAAAAATCTCAGAAAAACCAAATCAAAAAAACTTAGTTTAAGTAGTATAAAAATACTAATGAGAGTCAAAACTGCCTGTAAACAAAAAATAAGAAATAAGAAAAAGAAACTTTTGATTTTAAATTTTTTTTGCAACAAAAAACTAAAGTACACTCTATACAGGTAGGCGATGTCCACTCTTTAGAGTCTCCAATGTAAAAATATGTGTGTTCATACTCTCCAGTAGTTCATATTATCAAGTGTTCACTCTAACCCGACTCCACTGTATATTTAGTTAACAATATATGAGGAGCCGCAGAACAAAAGGTACGTTTTAGCACATTTCGAATTTTTGGGAAAATTTTTTACTTATTAAAAAAATTAAAAAAAAATGTTGCTGACTTTATTGTTTCTAGAAGATTTCAACCCAAATATTATAAAAAATACCAAAAAACCAATTTTTGATAAGATGCGAAAAAGCACTTTTTGTTCTCAGGCTCCTCATATACCCTAATATATCCACAGATTCTGAAGTTATCGCTGTAGATTTCATATAAACAAATTGTTAAAAAAAAAACACATACATAGGTAGGCGCTGACATATTGTTAAAAAATTTTAAATCAATTGAACTTATTTCTGCGCAGATTAAAAAAATTTTCAGCCTTGCTTAAAGGCAATTTTATTGCCTTAACTCGTTTTCGTGTAACTCCAATCGTTTTTGAGTTACCCGAATATATGTATGTTGTGCAACCTCCTTCATTTTCGAAATAACGGTATATCTCGAAAATAAGAGCTAAAAAAACGGTTAGCACCACTGAAGTCAGCGTACTCGAATTAGTTTAACCCACCCATCCTGCTTGACAGTTTTTTCAACTAGCACAGTGTTATTACTGAAACAAGAAATGCTGTTATTGCACAGAAAAAACTATTTCTTAAACCGTTTCAATTCAAATATTTGTCACATATTGAACTGGTTTCATTTATTTCATAATTAAATCAAGTATTCATTTGCTCATAAACAAAATTTCTTGATATTTTCTATTGAATTTTGAGTTTTGAATTTGATTATTTTGACAATTGAATATACAATTTTTGTTATTGGTTGAATTTCAAATACAAAAATTATTGAATAGATAATTTTCGTAATTGAAAACACATTTTTGTTATTTTTTGTGTTTCAATTACGAAAATTATCTATTCAATAATTTTTGTATTTGAAATTCAACCAATAACGAAAATTGTATATTCAATTGTCAAAATAATCAAATTCAGAACTCAAAATTCAATAGAAAATATCAAGAAATTTTGTTTTTGAGCAAATGAATACTTGATTTAATTATGAAATAATTGAAACCAGTTCAATATGGGATAAATGTTTGAATTGAAATATAATTTTTTCTGTGTGTCATTAGAAAAAATGGTTGCAAATATTATTGCTTCAAATTTGTATAATTTTTAATTTCCGCACAAACTGTTTGGTTTGTCAGAAATTTTTTTAAATGTATTAATTTTATAAGTTGGAACTAGAGATGCAAAACGGGGAATCCCGTTCCCGAAAATCCCGGCGTTTTAGGAATCCCGAGGTATTCGGGATTTTCCAAATCCCGTTTTTCATAAATAAATAGGGGAAATTGTCACTTTTGTGTGCCTTTTTCATTAATTTTGACATTCTACATGCCCGAATATCGCAAAGTGATGTTCAGCAAAGTTGTTAAGCTACAATATAGTTAATAAAGGATCATGGTATTTTTGGTTTTACTTGAATGGGGCTCTAGAAAATAAATTCTTCACCTATTTTTGTAAGTTGTGTAACAAAAATCAATTTAAATACTCTTCAAATGAAATTGATTTTATCTCAGATGCTCGAACAAAATTATAATATTTCGATTGCTCAAAGGCTAACGGCCTTTAATGTACGATTAAAATTTAACGTGAACTTTAACGCAAGTTAGGCTAATTTGAATTTCACAATGTACGATTAATTCTTAATTGACACTATTTAACAACAAAGTTGCTGTTAAATATAACCGAACAAATTTCGCCGGTTAGCATCTTAATTGTAAGAAATATAATAAAAGAACATGGAAAAACATTTATATTTTGTAATATTTATAATTTTTAAAAGTGTAAAGCGAAGATAAGGAAATTTTACACGGGGGATCTAGATACCACCAGATATTTCACTTACAAACCAAACAAATGTGTACTTTTCCTTGTTGGTTTTCAGTAATTATTGTTCAGTTTGTTTCTTGCTAAAAATGCGCAATACCTATGTATTGTAAATTTTACAGTTAGGTACCTTATTAGTTTTGAGTTTTATACGTTTTTTTATTATACAACTAATAAAACTCAAATTATTATTTATTATGCCGTCTTTTTAGACAATTTTTTATATTTCAATCTTTCATTACGCTATTTTTCGTAAACAAATGTATGCATTATTGCCATACTTTCTACTGAATGCTTTGCTTAAGTAATCAAATGATGGTGAAGCGTAAATCGGTAACCATTGGTTAAATGGTCCCCGTTAAACAAACCGACAGTTAGGTAATTTTCCGGTTAAAATGAAATAATCGTACATTGTGAAAATGGCCGTAAAAGATATTATTAAAAATATTATTGTAAAAAACCCAAATAACAATAACGAAATCAAATTATAATGTAGATTTGCAACTTGCAAAAGAAATAGATCATTTTATATCTGAAGGAACAAGAGGAAAATACTTGCAGATTTGTTATAAGTATTTGCAAATGGGTTTGCCAATGTTAAAGATGGAATGTGAAAGTTTTTATCGGCAACAGCATATGTCGGAAACAAACTTCGTTCCAGATTGGATGGCAGATGAAACCATAGATAGTATTCTTAAGAAGCTATTTAAAATAAACACTATTTTTTTTACTAAGGTACTGATTTTTAACAGTATGTACATACTTTATTGATATTTCTTCTTATATAATGTACTCATGAAAGTATTTTATGCTTTTTACCCCCAGTAACACGAAGTCTGGTTATGTATTAACTAATAGTTAAACTTACAGTTTTCATACAAAAATATTTTTAACCGACAGTATAACTATTAGTTAGGTCATAACCAGGGTTTAGAGTCTAATAAAAATTAATTGCTAAATAAAAAACTTACTTTCAATTGTAAAGACATAATTATATACGTTTCTTTCTTATAATTTTCGGGATTTTAGATTTCCCGAAAACCCTGATCGGGATTTCGGTATTCTTTACCAAATCCCGGACCCCGAGATTTTTAAAAATCAGTCCCGATTAGCATCTCTAGTTGGAACACATGATTTCTAGGTTTTTGTAATTAATATCTATATTGTATTAGCAATTTTATGCAAATATGAATACATTTATTACTCATACGCACTGGTTATGCAAACATGTACAACTATATTTTTTCTCTGAGTATACTAGCGCGTATGAGTAATAAATAAGGAGTGAGATCGAAAAATTCTTAACACACGTTTTTCATTACATTTTTTAACCCAAGTATTATTTGAATTTTTTTTTGATCAAGTTACCTTTGAAAAACATGTCAGTTATTATGTGTAATGTCAATTATATTAATTTTTGTGTTAATCTGATTAAAATGAGTGACCAGAAAAAAGTGCGTACTGAAATTATTAAATATTTTCAACAAAACCCAACTTGGTCTTACAAAAAGTTGGCCAAGCATACAAAGGTCTGCCGTCAAACTGTTTCCAATGTTATTAAACAGTACCGGGAGAACTTGTCAGTTGATAGAAAACCTGGTTCAGGTAGAAGGAATGGTCCACATGATGTTTCTAAAGCCAAAAAAATAGAACGCATTTTCAAAAGAGCTCCCAACACATCCGGTAGGAAAGCAGCCCGGTTAGCTCAGTGCTCGGACTATTTGGTACGAAAAGTTAAAGCTAATGCAGGTTTAAAAACATACAAGGCTCAAAAAGTTCCTGACAGGAACGCTACTAAAAATTTAGAGGCCAAAAACAGAGCACGGAAATTGAAGTCAAGTTTTATAAAAAAATATTCTTGCTGCATAATGGATGACGAAACGTATGTTCTGGCAGATTTTTCGCAACTTCCAGGTCAAAAATTTTATGTTGCTGATGCTCGAGGGAATGTTGAAGAAAAGTTTAGGACCCAAAAGCAGACAAAATTTCCCAGAAAGTTCTTGGTATGGCAAGCAATATGCAGTTGCGGCAAAAGAAGCCACTCATTTGTTACAACGGGCTCTATAAATACCGAAATTTACATCAAGGAATGTTTACAAAAAAGGCTGCTTCCATTCATAAGACTTCATAATGTGTCCACTTATTTTTGGCCTGACTTGGCATCCTGTCACTATGGCAAACAAGCCCTTGAGTGGTACAAGAACAATAATGTGGTATTTGTACCAAGAGAGGCAAATCCTCCAAACTGCCCGGAGCTAAGGCCAGTGGAGAGATATTGGGCTCTTGTTAAAAGAGAATTGAAGAGTACAAAAAAGGTGTCCAAAAGTGTGGTAGATTTTAAACGGAGATGGACTACATGTTCGAGCAAAGTGACAGAAAGCACTATAAAAACGTTAATGGAAGGGTTTCCGAAAAAGGTTCAAAATTTCATCACTAGTGATTAAAACTATAAAAATAATTTTTTTTGTAAATTGTAATAATAATTTCAATCAAATAAAAAAAAAATTAAAGCTGTAAGTTTAGTGGTTTCTTTTTTATAAACATATATGTATGTTAAGAATTTTTCGATCTCACTCCTTATATTCATATTTGCATAAAATTGTTCATACGACATAGATATAATTACAAAATCCTATAATACTACATACAGTCAGAGTTAAAGTTTAGTATACAACACGCATTTTCATCTACAAAGCTAAATATTTTAATTATTGAAAAAAATATATTTGAATAAACTTAAAATTAAATTTAGAGTTTAATCTTTTATTATTTTAAAAAATTTTGAACATTAAAATTGATTTCGTGGAAAATTTATGGGAAATAGAACAAATCATTAACATTTTTCCCAACGATGTACTATATTGTTTATTAACTATACATCATTATAACAATTTGGCATTTTAAATTTACATTACATGAAATATTTTGAACAAGATTAAATAAGTATAATTTAATACTTTTTTTTTGGACAGAGTTTTAAAATGTTGTATTTGAAACCCATATATTTGCAATAATTATAATGGTTATCAAAATTCCATATACTAATTAACCCGACATCGTATGACATTTCATGTACAAACATACTCATAAAAACATAAAATAGGATAATGGAAAAAAACTCCAACAACAACAACAAAAACCCAATAAAATGGAACGCAAACTAAATCACATATTAAATAGCCTTTTGATATTAGAGAATACTTTGCACGCCATCAAATCAGTATGTCATGACATCAGTTGTTGTTTTAATACTTACAAATAGGACGTACGAACAAATATACATACAAAAGCGTATTCGTGCATAACCATGCACATCGCACAGTGGGGTGATCGATAAAAAGAGGTAATAAATCTTAATCTATTAAACTACTGCTCCGATTGCAAGATAATGTATAACCGAAAATTTTGTTCACCTTACACAGCTATGGACAGATTTCAATGAGTGAAACTTAATTGTGAAGCCAATGGGAAGTTAAAGAAATTCCTGTTCCTGAAGATGCTGTATGTTACTACACCATTTTTCATTGAAATTGACCACATTATACATGATATTGAGAAAATTCCAAATGAAATTGAGAATTTCCATTTTAAATTGAGAAAATTCCAAATGAAATTGATAATTTCCATTTTAAATTGAGAAAATTACAAATGAAATTGAGAAATTCCATTTCAAATTGAGAAAATTCCAAATTAAATTAAGAATTTCCATTTGAAATTGAGAAAATTCCAAACGAAATTGAGAAATTCCATTTCAAATTGAGAAAATTCCAATTGAGATTGAGAATTTTCATTTGAAATTGAGAAAATTCCATTTCAAATTTGGAAAATTCTAATTTAAATTAAGAAAATTCCAAATGAAATTGAGAAAATTTTATTTTACTCTACATAGTCTGCTTTTACACAGGGCAAGTTTTCTTGCGCAAGTCTAGAGTTTATAGGAGAGAGAGGCAAGAAGAAAGAAGAGGGGTACACACTTGCTTGTACTGGCAAGTCTCTTCAATTCTCTTTTGTTTTCTCATTTTCACTATGGCGTCTATTAGGTTTTGACATACAAAATTGAACACAGACTTGCTGTGTGTAAACAATCGAGCAAGTTTAAAAGGGAATCGAAGAGACTTGCTTCAAGTAAACTTCTGATAATGGAGCTTTATTACTTCCATACTTGGTATGATTTAAAATGACAAATAAGCACAGCTAAGAAGAAGTACGTTTGCATCTTATAGGTTCTTTTTTGGGACTTGTAACATTATCTGTTTCACATAAGAAAGTCGAGGTGATAATAAATTTCAAAATTATCAAATATTTGATCAAAAAATTTATTTACATTTTTTGGTTGAAATTTAATGAATAAACCAATAATTAAAACAAGTATTATATAGTTACCCCCAGTAACACGAAGTCTGGTTATGTGTTAACTAATAGTTATACTGACAGTTTTCATACAAATATAATTTTAACCGACAGTATAACTGTTAGTAACATATTTATACTCACTTCCATTTGACTGAGATAATAATTTTGAAATGTTTACAAAATAAAATGGACTTAGCACTTTTGTATATTCATAGTTATTTAATATTAACCATTCCTGACTACTAAAAACTAAAAATTTTAAAGCTGTATATTAGGCCGGGTCGAATTGTATGGACGATCAAAAAGTAAAAAAATCGTATAGCAGAATCGTAGTCTACGGAAACTTCTAAGAAATGTTCCTCAAGAATCCATAGGTCTAAAATCAAATCTTATCTTGCGCATTTCGTCTTTTATCCAATGATATTTCAGTATAGAGTAAGTTCGGGTAATGTGGTATATCCGTATATACCCTACGGTATATACTTAATTGGACATTTTATGTTTTCTACACATACATGACGGTTAACCGGTTTAACCGGTTTTTTCGATGTCGGTTAACCGACAAACCGGTTTTTTAAAAAGTCGGTTTTTTATAAACACTACTTATATTTTATTTAACCACACCTAGTTATTGAACATTATAGCGTAAAGTTTTTTTTCGAAAATGTCGAATTTTGTGTCAACAAAGCTTTAATTTTTTAATTTGAAAAAAAGTGTCGCTGAAGCTCAGCGATTACTCATCGAAGCTTATGGTGAATGCGTTTCATCGGTTTCAACGTGCAACAGATGACTTGTGCTGTTCAGAAATGGTGATTTTGACATGGAAGAAAAAGATCGCACAGGCGAGCCAAAAACGTTCGAGGTCAAAGAATTGGAGGTGTTGCTCTTTTTTTTTCGAAAATGGAGGAGGTTGCACCACATATAATCACGTAACTTAAAAACAGTTCCACACTGTGAAATATTTGCTGCAAAACATTTTTAAATTCTCTTTTGAAACTGCATTCGTGTCCACACAGTGAAGTTTTTGCTTTTCAGTTTTTGACATTTCTGTACAGTACGAATACGAACGAATAAATGTGGATGACATACTCAACAAAAACTTCATGTACATGAAACAAAGTTCCCTTTTTCATTCCTCTTTCCCCTTTCATCAACAAACTCAAATGTTTTGCAGCAAATGTTTCACAGTGTGGACCGGGACTAAGTAAGAATAAAACTTTTCTTTTTATTTGCGTCGGTTTACAAATATTAAATTTTTTGGGAAAAAAAATATATTTTTTAGGAAAATTTAGAAAAAATCGAAAATGTAGCTTCAAACAAAAGAAACCCTAAATGATTAAAATCTGCCCACAACTTTTGATTTTATTCAAAAAAGCTTAACCCCCTTATTCATAACACTATAAGATACACGTGTATCGGCGTTTTGAAAGTTTACATCTGAATTTCATTTGAGAGGGGGTTAAAGTTTCCCAACTCTGGCACATTCTTATTGTTAATCGTCATAAGAAACCATATGATCCTTACATTTTAGGTATAAAATGTGTTCAGCAAAGTTATGTAAAATGTTACGGAGAATATTTTTGTAGAATATTTTAACCCTCTATATCCTCACTGCATGGGTCTTTTTGGACCTTCTTTTAAAAATGAGC